>NC_041002.1:34106362-34742987 GCF_004193775.1 Glycine soja
TTACCGATGATAGGAGAAGGAGATGAAGATGCACAAAACAATAAAGAGGACCTTAATGGTGCATAGAGTGAATTCAGAACCTCAAAATAAAAACTAACCAGACAAAGAACGAAGAACGACCGAAGAACAAACAAAGAATGATATAGAAATTGATTGCAGTCGTGATTCGACGGTGTTTTAGCTTCTTTTTCTCTTCTTTCTTCTTCTTTTATCTTCTTTCTTCTCAATTCTGGACATGTGGACCTTGGGACCCCATTCTCAGTCTCCCTTCATGCCTATTTGTAGTGAAACATGGCATTTGGGATGAAGGTAGCTCCCCCAGGCAAGTTGTTACTTCATTCTAAAGTAACCTTGCTCACCTAGGCGAGTTGGTTACTTCACCCTGGAGTTATTTTGGTGGCCCAGGAGAGCAAGAGGCTGGCCTGGCCGAGCTAGGGGTCAGAAAAAGTGTAAAAAAGACCCTTTTCCCCCTCCTTTTTGAGTATTTTCCGCATTCTTTTCCAAAATGTTGATAAACCTTTCGGATTGTGTGACAATTAGTGTCAAGCAACTCAATTCCGCTAGTAAGAATCAAAATGTTAGGAAGTGAAGGTCCCCGAACGAAATTAGGGTATGATAAAAGCAAAAAAGGGCACATTCATTAGCACTCTTTCAATTTTTTATTTATTTAACAATGTTAGCTTTGACTTTTCAATTTCTTTGATAAAATTTGGTGAAAGAAAATTGAAAATGAAAAAAAAATATGAATTGTGGGATTGTGTATTTGTGTGATTTATATATTAATGCACATTTTGGATATTAATATCCACTTATTGTATTTCACCCCTAATTATTTATTTTGAGTGACTAGAATACTATTAGTTTGTTAGTGACATTTCTGCATATATAAGCTTGAACATCATTATTAATTTTAAGAAGCTGGAATCTATTGTTCTTTTTGATTTTCTAAAAGTTGAGGAAGGTAATTAGAGTGTCAGGCAGCTATATCTCATAATCATTAGTTTGTTCCTCATTAAATGAGAATCAAATTATAGGTTCTTCCTTAGTATAAATAAGAGGTTAAATTAATCAGCAACTCCCTGAACTAAATGAGAATTTTTAATCAAGTTCCCAAACTACAAAATAATTACATAATTGAATCCATGATCTTGTAAAAATTTTGTAATTGAATATCTAAAAATTATTTTATGGTAGCTTGAAATAGCCTGATAATATCATTTGTAGCACTTATTGATGCAATCTACCCCCCAAGGGTATTGGATAGAAGACTCCAAGAGGATTAGGCTAGAGCTGCTAAAGAAGGCCCTATGATTCTCATGAACCTCAAGGTAGATTTCTGAGCCCATGGAACAAGGTTGGGTCCACTCTTCTTTGTAAATATTAGAATAGGTTTTTCCTTCTTTTAGGCCTTGTATTTTGGCCATTCTAATAATATAGGATTTTAGCCTTGTGTTTCAGGGCATTTTGAGTAGTCTTTGTAGTATGGACTTTTTTTTTGTATTTTCATGTATTTTGGCATGGTGGTGAGATTAGCTATTATAGGGTGTGTGTAGCTAAGCTATAGCTTCTCATCTCAAAGAGGTGAGCTTAGCTATTAGAGGGGTGTGTGTAGCTAAGCTCTAGCTTCTCTAGGAATCTTCTCAAGGAAGCTTCATAAGGAAGCTCAAGGAAGCTTCTTAAGGAGGTGAGCTTAGTTATTAGGGGGGCGTATGTAACTAAGCTCTAGCTTCTCAAGGAAGCTTTTCAAAGAAGCTTTTCAAGAAAGTTTCTCAAGGAAGCTACCTAGGATATAAATAGAAGCATGTGTAACACTTGTTGGAACTTTGATCATTTGAGAATTACACTTCAAAGTTCAGACCTCATTTGAGGCACAAAATTTTGTACTCCTTCTCTCCCTCTACTCATCTTCTCCTACCTTCAAGCTTTTATCCACGGCTTCCTATGGTGGTGAGCTTCTTCTTGACTCATTCTTCTTGAAGTGGCATCTCCAATCATCTTTCTTCCTTCTCCATTCTGCTGCCATTAATTTTCAACAAGCAAAGGACTCAATTAATGAAGAAGATCTAAGGCCTATAAGCTCCACATGGAGCTACATCACTTATAAAAAAACCTATATAGTACACACTCAAATACAAAATTTTTACAAGATCAGAATTCAATTATAGTTTTTTTAGTTTGAGGACCAAATTAAAAATTCTCAAATAGTTCATACCACTTGGAGTCTTGGTTAATTTAGTTTAAATAAGAAATACACTAGGTAGCTACGAAAAAATCAAATTATCTTGTTATGCAACAATAACACCAGCAAATGAGGTGAAAGAGATTCACACACATAGACACATATATATTAGTTCTTGTTTGCCTTATAACACAATATTAACAGACATTGACAAGGACATAGTGGTACCCTGGAAATATTCTCAGCAAAAAAAGAAAAATAGCCAACCTAACAAGATGCGACGACCATGTTAGAGTAAAAAAAAAAAAACAAATAAATAGATAAGTAAAAGAATCTTTGAATCAACTTGCGATAAACCAAGCATAACAGAGACCTAGAACAAAACTAGAGGGTGAAGAAAAAGAAATATCCTCAATCACCAACATCATCACATGCATCAAATATGCTAGCTGGCTATATTCCAATAATTTCAATGAAGACCCCATATAACAAATGTCACTAATGATTTTGGTGTTACTATCTTAAACATTGGAGCCATCCTTGACTATTTTGGTGACCTTAATTAACAACCTTATTGCACTAGTTCAGTTATGAATACTTGATGCATGTTACAAATTCATGTTGTGCCATATTGGCTGGCTAAAACTATGAGAGCAAGATATCAACATTCTAGGGATATTAACTACAACAACAACCTATATTGTTCTTTTCTATTTTGTTCCAACATTAGTTCATATACTTTATTCAATCTGCTTGTGGGCCTTATCTCATTCATCAGCTAAATTAATTTGGCTATATAAAATGCAAGGTTTTGCTGAAGTGTGACAGGCCAAGATCAAGATTAATTTAATTTAGACTTAAAATATTCAAAAAACATTGCACGAAAAAGATTAAAAAAAGTGTTCAACCTGAGATAGTGAGATGGAGTAAGCCTCGGAATTCTCGGGTTGCTCTTCGGCTTCAACCTACAAAAATCAAAATATCATAAACATGTAAAAACAAAAGAAGTGGAAAAAGGAAGATGAAAAGAAGAAAAAGGAACGTGTGTTAGCCCGTGAAGAACATAATGGAACTCGTGAAGGCACGATAGAGGCTACAATTCTATGAAGGCATGACGAAGGGACGAATCTGCAATGTCCAACGACTTCTACAATAGCGATGATGGTGACTTGGGGGCACCGAGACTGCCATGGTGCAAGCGAGAGAGATGACTTAGCCTCAGGTTTTGATTGTTTTATGACGTAATTGCTATTTTAGTATTTTAGAATTTTGATTTTATGTATATTATTATTATTATTATTATTATTATTTATTATTAATATTATTAAAATAATATATATGTTGGGATTAGATTGAATTTAATTTAAACACTTAAAAAATCCAACCTAATGAGTCAGATTGGGTTCGCAGATCATCCCAACCTGTGAACACCCCTACTAGTAGAGACTCCTTCAAAAAAATTTCGACTCAAAATTTGCTTTCAATGAAACACGAATCAAAGAGAAGAATGAAGAAGATGCAGGTTTGGGATCATCGGTTGGTTCTTTTCTCCATTGTTTATGGTCTCTATTTAGACCCATTGGAAAGTTGTATGAAATGAATTTCTAGGTCCATCTTGTGCTTACATATTTGAGCTTCTTTTTTTTTCCATAGGATCATTAACATTTTTGAAAGGTTGGGATTTTTTGATAAAGTTTTCCTGTTGTTCTGAACACTGATAGCAATTATATTTTAGTGTCACGTTTCTTGATATTTTGTTTCTATAGGGATTTTGGTGATGCTACCATAGTGGAAACTCTTAAATATTTTCATGGAAGAGTTCAAATTTTAACATATTTAGGTGTTGACCTTCTTGCATTTGAAACATTATGCCAGTAATGTGTTAATAATAAATAAAAATCTGTGTAATATTCTTCTCCTCACTT
The DNA here is from genome assembly GCF_004193775.1 of Glycine soja. Taxonomy (NCBI): domain Eukaryota; kingdom Viridiplantae; phylum Streptophyta; class Magnoliopsida; order Fabales; family Fabaceae; genus Glycine; species Glycine soja. The sequence goes on from NC_041002.1 coordinate 34,110,467, forward strand.
GGGAGAGACATCCAAATTACTGTGAAGTGTGAACTAATGGTTCTTTTTCCTATTGCAACTTATAGTACATTCTTGAAAGCAAGTGGTGAAACCATGGATGAGGTCCTCAAGGAGACAAATATAGTAAAAATTTGATTTCAAAAATTTAACCGTAACATACTACATTTGATTATTCTAAGTAACATGGTTTATCTTGGATAAAGCCCCGTATCATTTAGTCAACAAGGAAAGACAAGCTAAGATGAAGGTAAGACTTTATTGGAACATGTTTTTGCTCTAAATTATTCACAAAAGTTGAGTGATGCAAATTGTTTTCTATTAATGATGTTGTCCCTTTTACATTGAAGCAATTATTATAGACTATAGTAGATGGCTGTCTACATCGGTTAAAACCACAAGTGATGTGATATTTGGTAGATTTATAATTCTTGACACACTTCCTAGATCGGTTTTAGGAACAACCAATGTAGAAATGAATTTTTTAAATCAATTTTAAAAAAAATGTTGAAATCAACATCGACGATACAACATCAGTTCAAAACCAATGTTAAAAGGATTTTTTAACGTTAAATGTCTTTTTTTTGTAGTAGTGAGTAATTCCATTTCTCTCCATAATGAGAAGCTTGTTGCATCGTTAGGGTTTCCTCCCCCATATTTGTGTTGTTTGATTAGTGTTGATAGGAAATGGAAGCAACCTAGATAGACTATCTCTTATTGATGAAGAAAAAAAAGGGCTGACCTTTGATTCAGACAATATAGCGAGGGCAAACAAAGATGTAAACCTAAGCTTCATCGATTGCTTCCTTATAGATTGACCCATATGAGTCAATATGATGATGGAGCAGATGGCGTGTATTTGGAGGCTTGTCAAAGGGGTCATGATTATGGAGGTGGAGTAGGGCACCTTTCATCTTCCAATTTTTTCACAAAATAGATATACAGAGGATTATTTCGGATGGCTTGTGGTCCTTTGATTGAAACCTGCTTCTTCTAGACAGTATCCAAGTAGGAGATATTCCCAATCACATTCCCTTATTCTACACAACATTCTAGGTTAAGATTCATGATCTGCTAGTAGGATTCATGACACCATAGTAGGGAAGTCTTTAGGTAACTTCATTGGAGAATTTCGTGAATATGACAAAGGGAATACAAGAGAAGCTTGAAGTTCAATTATGAGAATCAAAGTTAGATTTTATATCTGAAAACCCTCGAAGATAGGGAAAAAGGTGCACAAACAAGGTGGTGAGTGGAGATAGGTTCTCTTTATATATGAGAAACTTGGAACTTTCTACTTTACATGTGGGGTCTTAGGGCACATTGATCAATTCTATGAGATCCTCTTCAACAAAAAGGTGGACGATGAAACTCAAGGCTGGAATGCTGAGCTCAAAGCAAAGCAACACCGTAATAGCCCCAACCTAGGGAGGAAATGGCTAAGAGATACTGATGTTACGAAATTGGGGAAAAGAGAAATCAATAAGAAGGATAACGACAAAGGAGGCAATCGGTTAACATACACCAACACAAACCCACTTCTTGAGACTACTTATAGTATAAAGGATAAAAGCCACACTCCAGAAGCTATGCCTATGAAGACTCAAGGTAGCATCAATGGGGTTAAGGCCATTACTACAACTGAGAAAAAGAGAAGAAGGGATGAGGATGTCATAGAAATGAAGGAGGTAGATATGGGTTCATAGAACTTAGAGTATCAGAAGTCAATCCCCAAAGAATCAGAAGACCATCCAAACATTTTTTTTTTCATTGACGAGACCTGGTTCCTAGGCTTCCTGAGAGTCATGATTCTATTTAGTTTGAGTTGTCGAAGTTTGGGCAACTTATCAGCAGATCCTATCTTAATGGATTTAGCTAGGTTGCATAAGCTGGACATAATGGAGGAAATTCGTAGTAGAGTGAGCTTTGGCAATTTTTTGTTGTGGATAGGGGGTTGACAGTTTTATGGAAGAATTTTATCAAGTACATCTTCCTTAATTTCTGTTCAATTTTCATTAATATGATGTTGGAGGACAAAGACAAAGGAAATTGGAGATTCGCTTACTTGTATTGTTTGATGCAATCCTACCCCAAGGGTATTGGATAGAAGACTCCAAGAGGATTGGGTTAGAGCTGCTAAAGAAGGCCTTAGGGTTCTCATGAACCTCAAGGTAGATTTCTGAGCCTATGGGCCAAGGTTTGGTCCACTCTTCTTTGTAAATATTAGAATAGGTTATATCTTCTTTGGGGCCTTGTATTTTGGCCGTTTTATTAGTATAGGGTTTTAGCCTTGTATTTCCGGGAATTTTGAGTAGTCTTTGTAGTATGGACTTTTTTTGTATTTTCATGTATTTTGGCTTGGGGGTGAGCTTAGCTACTATAAGGTGTGTGTGTAGCTAAGCTCTAGCTTCTCATCTCAAGGAGGTGAGCTTAGCTATTAGAGGGGTGTGTGTATCTAAGCTCTAGCTTCTCTAGGAATCTTCTCAATGAAGCTTCTCAAGGAAGTTTCTCAAGGAAGCTTCTCAAGGATGTGAGCTTAGTTATTAGAGTGGTATGTGTAGCTAAGATCTAGCTTCTCATCTTAAGGAGGTGAGCTTAGCTATTAGAGGGGTGTGTGTAGCTAAGCTCTAGCTTCTCTAGGAATCTTCTCAATGAAGCTTCTCAAGGAAGTTTCTCAAGGAAGCTTCTCAAGGAAGCTACCTAGGCTATAAATAGAAGCATATTTAACACTTGTTGTAACTTTGATGAATGAGAGTCTTGTGAGACACACTTCAAAGTTCAACTTCTCTCCCTCTTTTCTTCCTTCAATTTCATGCTCCCCCCTCTCTCTTTCTCTCTCTCTGTTTTCCTCCATTGAAGCTTCCTCTCTAAGCTTCTTATCCAAGACACTTTCTTGGTGGTGAAACTCTTTATTCCATGGCTGATTCCCTAGTGGATGGTGCCTCCTTTCACCTCTTCCTCTTTATCTTCCGCTGCATCTCCATGGTGAAAAATCACCATTAAAGGACCTCATTGAAGTTCAATGATCCAACCTCCATAGAAGCTTAACAAGAAAGCTTCCATCACTGTTTCCCTGAAATATCTTGAAGACAAAAGTCTTGGAATATACTCATATCGCTAGTAGTTTCTTCCTCTCTTCCATAGTGCATTGTAGGTGACTTCAATGACTTCCTTTCCTCAAAGGATAACTGTGGTCATGTGGAACACTCAACATGGCTCTTGAGAGGATTTAGAATAGTTATTGATGATAATGGCTTAGCTGACATCGAGCTAGAGGGGTACCTTTTCACTTGGTATCATGGTAGAGGCATTGAGCATGTTGTAAAAGAATGTTTAGACAGGGCCATTGCTAACCTTAAGTGGTTTAATACTTTCCCTAATGCTCATCTTTCTAATTTTTTAGCCTCTATATCATATCACAACCCAATCTTGTTTACTTGTGATTGCGTTTATACCCTTTTTCGTGGGTCTTTCAATTTTTAGAATTCCTAGTTGATGGAGATTTCACCAAGGTAGTAGCTAGAAGCTGACAACTGTCTTCTGACAACAATATTGTCAATAAGCTGGCTGAATGTTCTCAGGATCTTGAGAGTTGGGGTTGTAGGAAAAGGACCCAATTCAAAGAGGACATTGCCAAAAGCAAGAAGGACTTGTAATTGTTGCAAATTTATCAAGATGAGGAGTTAGTGGCCCAGTACAATGCAACCAAGAACAAGCTCACTCACCACCCTTTTGCTCCAAGAAGAGAATTACAAGAAACAAATATCAAAAGTTCATTGGCTCAAAGAAGGTGGTGTGAATACCAAATTATTAAGTCAAAAGATATTTATGTCTTAAGATGAATCAAGACTCCCAATTATTTAGATTTGATAAAAATAAATATAAATTTTAAAAGTTATGTCTTATGTTATATTAGAACATGCTTTGCGAGTTTGCGTCTGAAGTATCGGACGATAGTTAGCTAAAGCCATGATCTGATACAACATTTAAGAGATGACATTTAAGACTTCATTTAATACTCTGTGTCTAAGATCTGTTTTGCAGAGACATTCTCTTGAGATTTGTTGAATCCTATGAAGAATAAATAAAGTTCAAGATTTGAGAATTACCAATCTTCATCAAAAGATGTGCTTTGTTATGCAAACCTGATTTGATGCAAAAGGAAGTGGTTTCCTGTTGAAGTGTTCAACATGATAGCTAAGAAGAGTGGTTTTCTAGTATGTAGAAGTACATGCATTTAATGCAAACATTAAATGCTCCAACGACCACATTCTTCATATGCAAGACTAAAGTGAAGAAATCTATTTGTTTAGAGATAACAAATACTTGTTGAAGAAGCCTATAAATACGAGAAACTTTGAAGAAATGGACACACAAACCCAAGTGCTCATATTCAAAATTCTTTCTTTAAAAGCTCTCTATAAATTCTTCATACCCAAGGCCTATAAGTTGTTAGACAAGTGGCCTCAGATATCTTAAGAAGGGGGGGGGGGGTTGAATTAAGATATTCGAAACTGTTTCCCCTAATTAAAAATCTATTTCACTTTTTACTCAAGTTATGAATTCCCTTAATGACAATCTTCTTAAATATTAATTCAAATGAAACAATTTGAATATGAATATAAAGCAATAATAAATAAAGGAGATTAAGGGAAGAGAAAATGCAAACTCAGTTTTTATACTGGTTCGACCATACCCTTGTGCCTACGTCCAGTCCCCAAGCAACCCGCTTGAGAGTTCCACTATCTTGTAAATTCCTTTTACAAGTTCTAAACACACAAGGACAATCCTTCCTTTGTGTTTCGAGATCCTTTACAATAAGAGACTCACAGTCTCTTAATCCCTTAGAGAATGAGAAGAAGAAGAGGAACAAATCTCTCTAGAAAGAGATGGATTTTACAGATTGAGCACTCAAATAATTCCTTAATGAATTGCAATTGAATTGGCCAAGGAATTCTTAAGAGGATAAAATGAATTTGCTCTTTGAGAGGATAAACACTTTGTTGTTCTGAAAATCTCTGAGCAATTTCGTGTTTAAGTCACATATATATAGACCATTGGTGGTCATGAGTAAAGCCTTTGAAAAGTTGTGACTTGAAATTATTTTTCTGAAAATCCTGTCTGGTAATCGATTACAGTAATTGTGTAATCGATTACAGCTTTTAAAATTTGAATTAAAACGTTTACTAACTGCTGGTAATCGATTACCAAAATTGTGTAATCGATTACACAGTCTAAAATTTCTAATTCAAATTTTTGTAGCTGTTATAAAACGTATTTGGCCACTGGTAATCGATTACATCCTCTGGTAATCGATTACCAGAGAGTAAAACCTTTGAGAAACACTTTTTAATATAAATCACTTGGCCAAACCTTTGCTAATTCAATTAGGAATTCCCTTCCTAATATTCTAGTGATCATCTTGATGTTGTGACTTGTAATCTTGAAGTATTGTCTTGAATTTTAATCTTGAAAAGCCCATTTGCATCAATTGCAACACATCATCATGATCATCATCAAAACATCAAAGCCAATTGTAAATTCTAACTAGAATTTAAATAACATAAAATGTCAACAACCACAAAATATCCAAGACTGAAATTTAAAAACCAAAAGATAAATAAGCAAAGTACTTTAGCATAATAATGTAAATTCTAAGAAACTAAAAGCCAAAATACACGGCTTATAAAAAGACATATAGTCAGGAACTAAAATCTAAGAAGATGGAGGTGGTGGAGGAAGATCAAAACTCTGACGAATGTATCCGACATCCTCTTCAAGCTGTGTAAGGCGAATGTCCATACCGGCAAAGCGTGAATCTAACGAGTCGAAGCGGTCACCAACATAAGAACGAAGACCCCGTAATTCGGAGAGGACTTCATTCATGAGTGCGGAATCTTCACGTTGAGGGGGAGGTGAAGGAGTACGTTCATCTTGAGGAGGGAGTGCATCCTTCTTCAGCCATTGTCCATTTCGATCTTTACGATACCCAAAGGAGGTCACTGCACTAGCACCAATTGCAAAGGAACGCTTGACTTGAACAAAGGGTTCATCATCAAGCGGAATTTGAAAATGACACAAAAACAGAGTAATCAAATGTGGATAAGGAAGAGGTGCATTGGCCCGTAATGCCTTATGCATTCGGTACCGAACCAAATGGGCCCAGTCGATCTGACGACCGGTAAGAAAAGCCCACATAAGAATCAAATCCTCCTCAGAGGCTTGTGCTAAATTTGAAGACCGAGGAAGCAAAATTCTAACAATGATATAATGCATGATGCGATTATCAAAAGTTAATGACCCGGCCAACAATCTACCGGTCATTTCAGCTTGATCATTGCAGACCATGCGACGAGCATCATGACTCGAATAATCGAATTTCCAGTCATCAACAATGGTGCCCTCAAAAGGTGCACCTTGACTGGGTAAATGAGTCAAAGAAAAGAAAAGTGACTGATCAATGACCATAGAAGTACCATGCACCTCAGACATAATAATACCATCCTGAATTTTTAAATTGCAGTAGAAGACCTTAACAAGTTCAGGATAATACGACAATTTTAATGACATGAAATCAACAAGACCAGAGTTTTGAAACACTTGATAGCAATCAAACGTTTCATCATTAAAGAACTCTACGTCTAGGTACTTAGGATCTAAGATTATTCTAGAAGAAAACTGAGAAAGGTACCGTAGACATTGATCATCGGATGAAAACAGTGTTGATGATCTTGGAGATGACAAAGAAGGAGGAATATGTGCTGTGGGTGCTCCGGATGGGCCGTGACGGCGATGAGCAGCAGCGGTAGCGGTGGAGGATGATCCCTTTCTCTTCTTTGATGGCTCTGCCATTTGATGAAGTTTTTCTGGATTTCGATCGGTGGAAGTGAAAGAGGAGTGAAAAAGAGGAAGATTGGGCTTTACGGGACGTGATTTGGTGAAGAATTGAGTGAGAATCGAAGGTTTGAAGTTCTAGGTATGGAGGAAAACGTGGAGGATGCTTTGGCTGCGCAGCAGCTCTGATTTTGTGAGTATTTATAGAAGATGACGCATTGTAATCGATTACAGGTATTGGTAATTGATTACAGGCCCAATAAGCCTTCTGGTAATCGATTACAGGATGGTGTAATCGATTACAGGCTGCCTGTTCATGTGTAATCGATTACACTGGATGGTAATCGATTACCAGAGCCTATCCTAGGCTAGTTTCTTAAGAGAATATCTATATTTATGCTCAAATACATCCTATATGACTAATTTTCACTACTAATACACTAAATTCAATCATTCAATTACTATATACACAAGAAATCATAAATTCTATCATAAAAACAAGAATTTAAACAAGATCAAACAAAATAATCTACAATCAAAAGGTAAAAGTAAATCAACCAATCAATCAACCAATCAATCCCTATTTTTCTAAATCTCTTACATCTAAGAGACCTAATTCTCTTCTAATAGAGAAGAACACTTCCTTGGGGAGAGGTTTAGTGAAAATATCAGCAAGTTGATTCTTAGTATCAACAAATTCTAATACACAATCTCCCTTTAGGACATTATCTCTAAGAAAGTGGTGTCTAATCTCTATATGTTTAGTTCTTGAATGTTGAACTGGGTTTTTGGATAGATTTATGGCACTAGTATTATCACACTTAATAGGTATGCGATCAAGAATGATGCCATAGTCAGATAATTGTTGCTTCATCCATAAAATCTGTGCACAACAACTACCAGCAGAGATATACTCCGCTTCAGCAGTAGATAAAGCAACACTGTTTTGTTTCTTACTATGCCATGAGACAAGAGCTGATCCAATAAATTGACAAGTTCCACTTGTACTTTTTCTATCAGTTTTAGATCTGGCAAAATCAGAATCAGAATATCCTATTAAGTTACATGTTGAATTCTTAGGATACCATAATCCTAAATTGATTGTTCCTAATAGATATCTCATGATTCTCTTTACTGCACTTAAATGTGATTGTTTGGGGTTGGATTGAAACCTAGCACACATGCATACACTAAACATAATATCAGGTCTACTAGCAGATAAATAAAGAAGAGATCCGATCATACCTCGATATTGTTTTATGTCTATAGACTGACCAGATTCATCTTTATCTAAGTAACAATTAGTGCTCATCGGTGTAGACATGTGTTTTGCACTATCCATCCCAAATCTTTTGATCAATTCCTTGCAGTATTTGGATTGATTGATGAATATACCTTCTTGAGTTTGCTTGATTTGTAATCCCAGAAAGTACTTTAGTTCTCCCATCATTGACATTTCAAATTCACTTTGCATATCAAGGGAAAACTCCTTGCACAATGAATCATTAGTGGATCCAAAAATTATATCATCAACATATATTTGAACCAACAAAATATCATTATGCTTTCTCTTTATGAACAATGTGGTATCCACTTTACCTCTGGAGAAATCTTTTTCTAGAAGAAAATTGCTTAATCGTTCATACCATGCCCTAGGGGCTTGTTTCAAACCATAAAGAGCCTTTTGTAATTTATAAACATGGTTTGGTTTATCAGGAATTTCAAAACCAGGGGGTTGTTCAACATATACCTCTTCTTGAATTAAGCCATTTAGAAAGGCACTCTTAACATCCATTTGATAAAGTTTAAAATTCATTATGGATGCATATGCCAATAGCATTCTAATGGCTTCTAATCTTGCAACAGGAGCATATGTTTCTTCATAGTCTATTCCTTCTTCTTGATTGTACCCTTTTGCTACTAACCTGGCTTTATTTCTAATAATTATACCATGTTCATCTAATTTATTTCTAAAAACCCATTTTGTTCCTATGATAGGATAATTTTCAGGTTTTTCTACTAATTTCCACACATTATTTCTTTCAAATTGGTTTAATTCTTCTTGCATGGCAATGATCCAATTATCATCTATTATGGCTTCTTTTATATTTTTAGGTTCAATCATGGATACAAAAGCAATATTATTGCATAAATCTTTAAGAGAGTGTCTAGTTGTTACCCCTTTTGAGATATCACCAATAATGTTGTCGAGGGGATGATCTCTTGAAGTTTTCCATTCTCTTGGGAGTGCATCATTGGATTTGACTTCTTCTGGAGGATCTTCATTGTTTCCTTTGTCATTTCCTTTGGAATCTTGTTCATGAATGTTCATATGTTCTAAAGAATCTGCAATGTCATCTAGCATATTCTTTCTTGACAATATAGCATTAGATTCATCAAAGGTAACATGAATGGATTCTTCTATATTCATAGTTCTCTTATTATATATTCTATATGCTTTGCTTTGTAAAGAATATCCAAGAAAAATGCCTTCATCAGATTTTGCATCGAATTTTCCTAGATTATCTTTACCATTATTAAGTACAAAGCACTTGCAACCAAAAACATGTAGATGAGAAATATTAGGTTTTCTACCATTAAATAACTCATATGGGGTTTTCTTTAAAATAGGTCTTATCAAGGCTCTATTCATGATGTAACATGCAGTATTGACAGCTTCAGCCCAAAAATACTTTGGAAGAGAAGTATCATTTAATAAAGTTCTTGCAATTTCTTCCAATGACCTATTTTTCCTCTCAACAACTCCATTTTGTTGAGGGGTTCTTGGTGCAGAAAAATTATGTTCAATACCATGTTCATCACAAAATAATTCAAAATCTTTATTTTCAAATTCACCCCCATGATCACTTCTAATGGATGCAATCTTGAGATTTTTCTTGTTTTGTATGACTTTAGCAAGTTTCCTAAATGCTTGGAATGAATCACTTTTATGTGTAATAAATAATGTCCAAGTATATCTAGAGAAATCATCAACTATAACTAAAGCATAGTAATTTCCTCCAAAACTCATGGTTCTAGATGGACCAAATAGATCCATATGCAATAACTGTAATGGTCGAGTGGTTGAAACAACATTTTTAGATTTGAATGAGACTCTTGTTTGTTTGCCCTTTTGACATGCATCGCATAGTTTATCTTTTTCAAATTTCAATTTAGGCAAACCAACTACTAAATCTTTTGAAATTAATTTATTTAAGTGATCCATGTTTATGTGAGCAATTCTTTTATGCCATAACCATGGATCATCATCTTTACTAAGAAAGCAATGATTGTTTTCTTGTTTTATGCTTAAGTCTATCATGTAAACATTATTGACTCTATGTCCTACATGCTTTATATTGATGTCATGCTTATGTTCTATAAGACATTTCTGAGAATCAAATGATACTAGATAGCCTTTGTCACATAGTTGACTAACGCTAAGCAGGTTGTGCTTAAGGCCTTCAACAAGTAGAACATTTTCAATGGAGTTTGAAGAATTTGTACCTATTTTACCCATTCCAAGAATTCTACCTTTGTTGTTGTCACCATATGTTACATGCCCGCTTTTCTTTGGAGATATGTGTGTAAAATTTGATGCATCTCCAGTCATATGTTTTGAGCATCCGCTATCTATGTACCACTTCTTTCTCAAAGATACCTGCATAATCAAGTTTTTGACTTAGGTACCCAAATTTTATTGGGTCCTTGCATGTTAGTATAAACTGAGGATCCTTTTGGGACCCATATCATTTTAATGTTACTGTAATTTTTCTTGAAGTAGCAAGTTGATATGCCATGTCCTCTTCTTCCACAGTAAAAACAAGTGATAGAATTAGAATTACATTTTTGTGTGGAAGTGGAAAAGTTTTTATGAACCTTTTGTAGTTTTTCAGATTTATACCTTAGTCCATTTTTATTAGACACATATCTTTGTTTACTTAATATAACATCTAAATTATTTCTACTATATGAAAATTTTGCAAGTGAATTTTTCAACTCTTTAATTTCTTTTACATATTTATCACAACAACTACAAGAATCTGTTATTTTCTTGTCATTAATAGTGGAGATATTAACTTTTTCATTTGTTTTAGAGATTGAGACTTCATTTCTAAGAAGATCTAATTCTTTGTTTAATTTCGAAATTTCATTTTCTAAATTTGAAATTGTTTTCTTTGATGATGAAACTAATTTTGCAAGTTTAATTGATTCTTTATGCAAATCAGCAAATGCATCTTGCAATTCATCAAAAGAAATAGATAAGTTGTTTGAAGATGTTACCTCTTCATCACTTTCGTAACTTTTGGCCATAAGGCAAAGATTTATCTCTTCATTTTCAGAATCTTCAGAGGATTCCAAATCATTTTCATCCCATGTGATGTATGCTTTCTTTAGTTTCTTCTCACTATGATTTTTCTTTTCAGATTTTTCCATCTTTTTCTTGAAGATGGGACAATCAACCCTCAGATGTCCAGGTTGATTGCATTCAAAGCATTTTAGAGTAGAGGATGAATTTTCTGTCCTTCTCTTTGATTTAAAATTTGGTCGCCTCTGATTTCCTCTTACTTTAAGAAACTTGTTGAATCTTTTTACAAAGAGACTTAGATCATCATCATCATCTGCATCATTATCCTGATCACTTTCTTCTTGAATTGAGGATGATGCTTTAAGAGCAATTCCTTTCTTTTTCTTGTCATTTTCTTCATTTTGGTGTAATCTCAATAGTTCCATCTCGTGTTCCTGCAACTTACCAAATAAAGTGGCAAGAGACATGTTAGAAAAATCTCTTGATTCAGAAATAGCCGTTACTTTGGGTTGCCATTCTCTACTTAAACATCTTAGCACCTTGTTTATAAGATCTTCATTTTGAAATTCTTTGCCTAAGGCTGCTAGATGATTTACTATATGTGTAAATCTCTTTTGCATACTCTAAATATTTTCATTTGCATTCATTCTAAATAATTCATACTCATGAGTTAGTGCATTTATCCTAGATCTTTTAACATCTGTAGTTCCTTCATGTGTTAATCGAAGAGTGACCCACATTTCCTTAGCACTCTTACAATTTGAAACCCTGAAATATTCATCCATTCCTAGGGCAGATGTTATTATGTTTTTGGCTTTTAGGTTGTATTGTACTCGTTTTCTATCCTCTTCAGACCATCTATCTCTAGGTTTTTCTATGGTTATGCTTTCACTTGATGAACTACCATCTATTGAAACTCTTTCTACTGTGGTGGGTATATAAGGCCCTATTTCTATGGCTTCCCAGATATTTAGATCTATTGCCTCGATAAAAATTTGCATTCGGGTTTTCCAGTAGTGGTAACCCTCTCCATTAAAGATTGGAGGTCTATTGATAGAATTCCCTTCTGGAAATAAGGAATTTGCTGAGGCCATCTTTTTCTTGAAGCTTCTAAACTTTGTACAAGAATGAAGCTCTGATACCACTTGTTAGACAAGTGGCCTCAGATATCTTAAGAAGGCGGGGGGTTGAATTAAGATATTTGAAACTGTTTCCCCTAATTAAAAATCTATTTCACTTTTTACTCAAGTTATGAATTCCCTTAATGACAATCTTCTTAAATATTAATTCAAATGAAACAATTTGAATATGAATATAAAGCAATAATAAATAAAGGAGATTAAGGGAAGAGAAAATGCAAACTCAGTTTTTATACTGGTTCGGCCACACCCTTGTGCCTACGTCCAGTCCCCAAGCAACCCGCTTGAGAGTTCCACTATCTTGTAAATTCCTTTTACAAGTTCTAAACACACAAGGACAATCCTTCCTTTGTGTTTAGAGATCCTTTACAACAAGAGACTCACAGTCTCTTAATCCCTTAGAGAATGAGAAGAAGAAGAGGAACAAATCTCTCTAGAAAGAGATGGATTTTACAGATTGAGCACTCAAATAATTCCTTAATGAATTGCAATTGAATTGGCCAAGGAATTCTTAAGAGGATAAAATGAATTTGCTCTTTGAGAGGATAAACACTTTGTTGTTCTGAAAATCTCTGAGCAATTTCGTGTTTAAGTCACATATATATAGACCATTGGTGGTCATGAGTAAAGCCTTTGAAAAGTTGTGACTCTTGAAATTATTTTTCTGAAAATCCTGTCTGGTAATCGATTACAGTAATTGTGTAATTGATTACAGCTTTTAAAATTTGAATTAAAACGTTTACTAACTGCTGGTAATCGATTACCAGAATTGTGTAATCGATTACACAGTCTAAAATTTCGAATTCAAATTTTTGTAGCTGTTATAAAACGTATTTGGCCACTGGTAATCGATTACATCCTCTGGTAATCGATTACCAGAGAGTAAAACCTTTGAGAAACACTTTTTAATATAAATCACTTGGCCAAACCTTTGCTAATTCAATTAGGAATTCCCTTCCTAATATTCTAGTGATCATCTTGATGTTGTGACTTGTAATCTTGAAGTATTGTCTTTAATTTTAATCTTGAAAAGCCCATTTGCATCAATTGCAACACATCATCATGATCATCATCAAAACATCAAAGCCAATTGCATCTACATAAGTGTTGAGATTGTATATTCGTCTATAAGACGATTCAGAGTTAGTCATTGTGCAATCCAAAAAAAAAATCTATTTGACTTGTATAGAGCTAGCAGTGGCATGGTAGGACAAAGAATGCTAGATTGTATCAAGCTAGGGGTAGAGCTTTGTAGAGCCAAAGTGACAATGACGAATACTTGTAACTTGTTAAAGTTAGTCGAACTTGATGGTTTGCCAAGAATTGGACGTACTCTTAGTGGTAGAGATGAATTGGTATAAATTTGTGTCTTATATGTTTTCCGTATTCTTTTGCTTTAAATTGACCTAAGGTTTGAATTTGATTTTGTTTTGGAAAATACTATCCATTTTTGAGAAATCTATTTACATGGTCTGAAAGTGTTTTCTACTAAAATCTATTTGTCTTACAAAGTTCTTCATTCGATAACTTTGTTTTCTTTTAAAAGGCTTGAAAATTTTCTAAAATCCTAATTCAACCCCCCTACTCGTGATATTTTCCTTTACAGTTTGATATTAGATAACAACCTCTAAGGGTTGATAACCTGACAATGTCTAGGGGAAAAAGATTCTAATGGTAGATGACAACAACAATAGTCAGTTTATTGCTGAAGGAGCATCCCTCACAAGTATCCCTACTGGATGAACAAAATGGAGATGTACATTAAGTTCACTCAGTACAGACTTTGGCTGATCATCACAATTGAAGGTATACTCATTCCTAAATCTAAAGTAGAATGGATAGAAGTAGACCTTGCTATAATATAGCTAAGCACAAAAGATCGTTATACTTTGACACGTGCTTTATCTAGGAATGAGTATAAAAATATCTTTAGACTGAAGACAACCCAAGAGATATAGGATTCATTGAGCATCAGTTATGAAGGAATATAAGACGTTCAATTAAGAAAAACTACAATCCTGACATGACACTATGAGAGCTTCTCCATGAAAGAAGCAGAATCTATGGATGATATGTTTGGAAGACTTCAAGTGCTTCTAAATGGACTTAAAGCTTTAGGACAAACCTTCACCAAAGCTTAGATAAACTTGAAGATCCTAGACAACTTTCCCAAGGTGTGGGAACCTTAAACAACAACCATCCAAGAAGCTTTGAAATTTGAAAACCCTAGCATGGGATAATCTATTAGGCATCCTAAGAGTTTATGAATTCCATCTTCAGAACTGAGATAATCAACCAAAGAAAGATTTATTTGCCCTTAAGTCTAGAGAGACAAGCTCCAAAAGATTAGAAAAGAATGCTTCTCTAAATCTCTTAAAGTGAAGATAGATTATTCTGATGGGTCAAACAATAGTTTTGGAGATTCCACATATGATGAAGTAGCTCTCATGTCTATGAGGTTCAAGCAAATGATGAAAAAGAAAGGGAAGTTCCACCATTCCTCCAAAAGAAAGGACGTAAGATTCAAGATGAAATACGAGGAGGATAGCATTGAAATCATCTGCTTTGAATGTTGAAAACCTGGGCATATGAAAACTGAGTGTTGAAAGCCAGGGCATATGAAAACTGAGTGTTGAAAGCCTGGGCATATTCTAGTGACAAGAACAAGAAAATTCTGATGGTCACCTGAGACGACTCAAACAGTGAGAAGAGTAATAGTTTAGACGATGAACAAGCCAACATTTGTCTGATGGTAGATACAAACAATAAAAGTTGAGGTAAAAACTTGTAATGAATCTGATACCTCTTCTAATGCTTCATCAGATGACGGAGAAGAAATGCCCTATGATGGGCTTCTTTAGAATTATCATATAATTTCTCTTTAGTACAAAAAGTATAAAGAAAAATATAAAACCTCTATGTTTGAAACTCTCGAGCTGAAGAAATCAAATGATGTTTTGGAAAAGAAAATCTAGACTCTGGAAGAGTGTTTGATCCAGACCAGTAAGACAGATTAATCCTCTATAGTTGAAGAAGCTAAGAGAGGAAGTAGTTTTTCCTACAAAAAACTATGGGAAGTTTTTGGAATGTTCAAACACCATAACCATGCATTTAAAATTCCACCAACATGCCCATGATAAGTCTTGTATAGGTTTAGAAAAAGTGGCATCATCTTCCTAGTCAGAGTTTGATTCAGACAAATGTGACTTCTGTGGAAAGTCTAAACATTCTAAGTTCAAATCCATCCATAAGAAAAATCAGATGTTTAAGGGTATAATGGACTCAAAAAGATTTGGGTACCAAAATCTTAAATTGTTTCTATTACATATATCTTTGGTAGGAAAAGGTCATGGTTTAACCTGGTACCTAGACAGTGGCCGCTCAAGACATATGACGGGGGAAAAGTCCATGCTCCTCAACCTAAAGCCAATTGAAGGAGGAATAACTTCCTTTGGAGGCATGGGCAAAGGGAAGATCATTGGTATAGGTAAAATTAGTATTCCTTCTCTAGCCTTTATAGACAACGTCTTATATGTTGAAGGACTAAAATATAATTTGTTGAGCATAAGTCAATTTTGCGACCGTGGTTATATTGTGTCTTTCAACAAAGACCAGTGTATAGTCAAGATAGAAGATGGTACATCCTTCTTTATTGCAAGATGACACAATAATCTATATGAGATTGATCTAATATGTCTTAGTAAACATAATGTAACATGTATGTTATCCAAAGAAGATGAAAGGTGGATTTGACATAAAAAAACATGGGCCTATCAATCTAAAACATATTTTAAAACTATCCAAAAAGCATTTAGTAATATTGAATTGACATCTCTGGTTTTAATTATGGCAAATCATTAACAATGCAAATTGAAAGGATGATGGAATTAAGTGATGGCTAACATTTCTGCTTAACTGTTTCAGTGTTTTTTCCCTTAAGAAGCAAATGTGTTATTTCATTCTAAGGTACTTAAGATGATGCTTAGAAAGGTTCAGAGAACTGTTGTCAAAGTTAAGAACTCAGAAGATCTTTTGAAGCCCATCAGAATGATGAAGTCTAATTCCTTTTGAGTACTTAATTGTTGGTGAGATACTACACAATAAGGCCTTACACAAGAGATTCATTAGAGGCTACATGAAGAGCGTCATGGTTTAGAATGAAGCTATGTAGAGTCTACACATCAGAATGATGAAGACTCTAACTTTGAGTTTCTACACATCAAAATGATTTAGAAGACTCATAATGCATCTCTAGAACAATATAAGAAGACTTAAGTCTAACTGTTCTTAAACTTCCATATGTTACCAAACACTATAAGCATATTAGAAGGAAAAACCCAAATGTATAAGAAAATGCAAGATTGTTGAATGATAAAGTTGTCCTTGAGAAACATTGATGTGAAGCATTAGATTTGAAAGACTGAAGAGAACTACTTAATGTGAGCTTGGATAGTGCACTAACACACTAACAACTCATTTTGTTACTAAGTCTTTTTGAAGTAACCAACTTCAGAATGCTTTGAAGTTGTGAAGAATTGTTAAGAGTGATAAATCTGCACTACATCAAAATGTGATAAAGTATGGATTCATTCTCAAGAAGCTTTAGAATGACTATTATGATGGTTTGTCAGAATGCCCATTGAAAAGGTTCCTCAAAATGGTTCTATTTGCTATCACATCTTGATAGCTGGAAAATTCCCCTACTTACTTTAGAAACTTGTAAACTATGTGAAGCCTACTCCAACAATCTTCTTGAGGGCTTTATAAGACATTTTCAAAGGCCATGAAGAATAAGTTGAAGCATTTCAAATATGCAACACATTGTGCTAGATATCTTAGAGAGAGATCTATGTTTTAGCTTCAACCCCCATTGTGAGAGTAGCCCACTTCTGTATTGTGCTTTCAAAGCTTGTAATGACCTTCGATAGAAGTGTGAGATTGAGTTCCTGAGTGGAATCTCTCTTGTGAGGAGAAAACCTATAATTTGTGCAGTTGAATCACAAATCCATTTTTATGTAAAAACCAGTAATGGCTAGCAGTGAAGTAATCTAGTGGTGTAACTGGTCTAGTAGAGGCTTGGTTTGAAGTGTGAGGAACTAGAAGATTGTTTAATCTAATGGTTTGTTGGTCCAATTCTGAATTGGTTATGTTAGTAAAATATTATCTTTAAGAGTGAGGGTTGTACGTAGCCTAAGCTTGGGGTGAACAAATATAAAAATCCTTTGTGCACTTTTTTCTTTTCCTTTCCTTTACTTTGCTTTGCACAAATTTAAAAATTGTTTTTTGTCCAAATCATTAAATCTATCATCTTACCCAAATTAACAAAAAAAACCAAAAATTATTTTACCAAAAGCTTTTATTAAGCAACTATCTTTGAAACAAAAGTCTTAAATTGCAAAAGAATTATTTTTTCAGAACTGTTGCATTTTCATTATGAGCAACTTTTCATTATGAACTCGCCTATATGAATTATCTTCAGAAACATTTATTTTAAAAGAAACCTAAAAAAAGTTTTCAAAAACCAATTTAACCCCCCTTCTTGTGGTATTTTTGTCACTTCAAGTAAAAGGATTGCCTAGGATTTGTTGGAAAACTGATCTTCACTGTGAAGCATGTCAACAAGGGAAATAGATCAAAACTTATTTTAAACCAAACGATGCTGTTTCCACTTCTAGATTGTTACAATTTTTTATATGAATCTATTTGGACCAACTAAAACATTGATTCAAGGAGGAAAGAAATATGGCTTTGTCATAATAGATAACTATTCAAATTTCAAGATATACATGTGTATAATTACTTGCACATAAACATGAGTTTTTCAAGGTCTTTGAAATATTGTGTAAGAGAGTTCAAAATGAAAAGAAGATTTTTGCATCTTTTCTATTAGAAGTGACCATGGAACTAAATTTGAGAATGCCGAGTTCAAATCATTCCGTGAAAGGAATGGTATTTCCACAACCTAAAGAAGATGTAATTAGAAAATATGAAGACTTTCTTCCTTAGACTAGTGAACCATCTGATCAACAACCTCATGTAAGGATTGGAAATTTATTAACTAGTACCCTTAAGATTAGATCATTGGAGATCAGACTGAAGGAGTCAAAACAAGATCATCATTTAAAAATCTTGTGTCTTATGCTCTTGTGTCAAAAATAGAACCTAAGACAATAGATGAAGTTTTAACAAATGATGACAAGATCATTTCCATGGAAGAAGAACTTCACCAATTCACTATAAATGATGTCTGGACACATGTTCCTAACCTTGAAAACAAGAGCATTTTTGGAACAAGATGTATTTTTAGAAACAAATTGGATGAACAAGGTAAAATGCTAAGAAATAAAGCTAGGTCAATAGCTCAACACTATAACTGATAAGAAGGTATAGACTTCACTAAAACCTTTGCTCCTGTTGCTAGAGTTGAATCTACTAGAATCATGCTTGCCTTTGTTGCTCATAAAAATATAAAGCTTTTTCAAATGTATGCTAAATGTGATTTCTTAAATGGGTTTCAAGATCATACTCTTCTAGACCATGTTTTCATACTTATAAAGGCTCTATATGGTCTGAAACATGCACCACATGCTTGGTATGACAAAATGAGCTCATTTCTTTTAAAAAATAGTTTTATGAGAGACAAGGTAGATACAATTCTTTTGAGAAGAGAAGTTGACAAATATATCATTATATTTCAAATTTATGTTGATGATAATATTTTGGAGCTACTAATAAATCTCTATGCAAGGACTTTTCTAATATGATGAAAAGTGAGTTTGAAATGAGCATGATGGGAGAACTTAAGTTTTTTCTAGGGCTTCCAGTCAAGCAAGACAGTAAAGGAATACATATTCATAAACAAAAATACACTAAGGAACTTCGGAAAACGTTTAAGATGAAAGGTGCTAAAGCAATGAAAATCCCATGCATGTTTCTAATCCTCTGAGCAAAGACAAATCAGGTAACCCAGTTGATCAGACAATCTACTGAGGTATGATTGGTTCACTTCGGTATATGACTTCTACTAGATTTGATATTATGTATATTGTATGTATGTGTGCTAGATTTTAGTATGATCCTTGAGAGTGACATCTCAAATTTGTTAAGAAGATCTTACGTTATCTAGTAGGTACTACAAACCAAAGTTTGTTTCATAAGAAAAATTAAGATTTCATGTTAATAGGATATTTTGATGTAGACTATGTAGAAGATGGAGTGGAACAAAAAAGCGCGAGTGGTGGATGTCACTATGTTGTACCTTCTATGATATCTTGGGCCAACAAGAAGCAAAACTCTATCGCTCTATCAACAACAAAAGCTGAGTATGTGTCTACTGCAAGTTACTGCTCACAACTGTTATAGGTAAAGTATTAGTTGGAAGATTACTCTATTTTTTAAAACACTATACTTGTATATTGTGACAATACTAACACAATTAACCTATCTAAAAATCCCATACAACACTCAAAGGCTAAGCATATCGAGATAAAATATCATTTCATTCATGATTATGTGCAAAAAAGGTATTTTTGTTACAAAATTTGTAGACACAAATAATTAATGGGCTAATATCTTTACTAAGCCTTTTTTTGAAGATTGTTTCGTTTGTATTAGAGAACATTTAAATGTGGACTAATGATGTATGCTGCATTTTCTCAGATGATGGCATCAGTTTACAGTCTTTCATTAACCCGTTTGGACTAATGTGTGTTCAAGTGTGCAGATGGAAGGGGAAGTGTGTTCATAAAGATAAAAACCTTTTGTCTTCTCTTAAAAGACGTGCACCACCATTTTCGACATAATTGAAAACTTTTTTTGAAAAATATTAAATGTTATTTGAACCGTTACTTTCCGTTCTTGTTCTCTTTTCGAAAACATATAAAAGGTGAAGGCGGACATTCAAAAGACTCTTTTAAAACTTTGAACTCTCAAAACTCTATGTGCATTACTGCTAGCATCTAAGAATCAAAAATTTCAAAAATCTCATCTTTTTTTTCAAAAAAATTTGATCTTCATGAATAATGGGGCCAAAGAAGAACAAGATAGTTGTGCTTCCAAGAACCAACACGATGGAGGAGGCCAATAACACTTTTTCCAGAGGATTCCTTTATTCCTAGACGATGGGTGAACTTCCAAAGTCTAGAAGAAGAAGGTTTTCCGGTTAAAGGACTCTTTTATTAAGTTGGGTGGATATCGTTCCTCATAAAGTTTAGATCTTGGCATTATGGTCCTTACACCTTATTTTGGGGAACTGTGTGACAGGACTGAGTCAGCATCCAAGGCACCATCGATGAAAAGGAAGTGATAATCTCTCTGGTAACCATAATTATTGTGTTTGAATGTGTAGAGGAGGGTTTGGTGTTTAACAAGGATTAGGAGAAGGAGATAACTTAGAAAAGTGTGGACAACATACTCTATAGTGGTCCACGCTAAATCATAGACGATACGAAAGAGATGATTGGCTTCCTAAGAACTAAAAACCTAACCTACATGTGCAGATTCATTCATAACTTGATATTCAACATGGTGATGCCCAAACTTGGGTCAAAGGACTATGTCAGAGATAGGGACAAATTCTGAATGTACAAAGTGATGGTGAGAGAGAAAGTGAACTTATTGGATCCACATCCCTGGATTTAATTATGACAAATTATTAGTTAAGAAAATTGATAAGATGATAGGTTTATGTGATGACTAAAATTTTGTTCAAGTGTTTCTATAACAAAATTATTAAAGAACAAATATTTTCATGCTAAGGTGTTAGTGCTTAGCTCTACGGAGTTTTAAAAGATTGGCTAAGATTTTGTTAAAACATAAGCACTTAGACAATGAAGGAAAGCTGGAGTTGCTGCACATGATGTCCAACGTTATGTCAAGGAATAAGATCGGGCTGCACAATGCACAAGGCAAGATAAAATGTCAAATGAAGAATTGAAGCTGCAGGATCCACGATGTCGGATACAATGTCCAGGACATCCTGCCCGAAAATACTGGAGTTGCTGCACAATGCACAAGGCAAGATAAAATGTGAAATGAAGAATTGAAGCTGCAGGATCCACGATGTCGGATACGATGTCCAGGACATCTTGCCCGAAGATACTGGACACATAAATCTGTTATATCTTTAACAGATTAATGTGCAGTTAGCAACAGATTTGGCGATCTATCTTTAGGAACGAATTAAAAGATAATTAAAGTTCGAATTACAAACTTGAATAGTTCGTTCAGGGATTAAAGATTAAAGATAAAAACTAAAAGATCAAACTGTATCTTTTAGATCTTTAAGTGCAGATTTTCAGGAAAATGATAGATCTCATCCAGCACAAGTAGTTGCAGCCCAGATACGTACACTGCTATATAAACATGAAGGCTGCACGAGTTTTCGACCAAGTCCGGGATTGAAGAGTTATTTTGTGAGTTTTGGGACTTGAGTGTTTTGTGAGCCACCTTGATGTTATCCTAACATCAAGTGTTGGACCTGAGTGTGTAGAGTTGATCTCTATAGTGTGTGGAGTTGATCTCTTTTGTTCAGAGAGCAATCTCTGGTGTGTATTTGATTTATTTGTAAACACGGGAGTGTGATTGAGAGGGAGTGAGAGGGGTTCTCATATCTAAGAGTGGCTCTTAGGTAGAGGTTGCACGGGTAGTGGTTAGGTGAGAAGGTTGTAAACAGTGGCTGTTAGATCTTCGAACTAACACTATTTTAGTGGATTTCCTCCCTGGCTTGGTAGCCCCCAGATGTAGGTGAGGTTGCACCGAACTGGGTTAACAATTCTCTTGTGTTATTTACTTGTTTAATCTGTTCATACAGTCAAATACAATCTGCATGTTCTGAAGCATGATGTCGTGACATCCTGTACGACATCTGTCCCCAGTATCAGAATTTCATAAGGTACTCAAAATGATGCTTCGAAAGGTTTTCTCAGAATAATTGTTAGTGAGTTATGCACTCAGAAGATTTCATAAAGCACATCAGGATGCTGAAGAAAGCTTCTCTTTGAGTACTCATCCATGACAACTTTATTGAACAACCAAGTCTTGAAACAAGAAGATCACATAGAGATCATCAAGCATCAAAATGAAACTACCACAAAATCTACATTAGAATGATTTAAGAACATAACTCTGAAGATTTAACTTCAGAATAGAGTTCAAAAGGATCACCTCATAATTATTTTTTCTTCAAGGAAAAATATCAAAATATTCAAAATGATTCCACACATACAGAGGACACTTTAGAAGATTGAAGTTGACAACACTTTTTACATGCCTAAACACATTAAGGGCACATCGAAAAGTAAAGGGTAACTGCAAAACAAGATGGAAACTTGTTCAAAGCTGAATCTGTCCATGACAAGCACTGATGAAAACCATCATAATAGAAGACTGAAGATACTACATGACCTGACCATGTACAGAACACTAACACACTAGACATTGAACCTTCACTTGATGTGTGCGAAGTAATCTACTTCAAAATGCTTGGAGCTATGAAGAAGTGATATGTTTGATAAAGTTGTGCTACTTTAGAATGAGTATCAGGTTGAACTTCATTAGCATAATCTATCATGTATTGATTCTATCTCAGCAAACTTCATAATGGATATTCTAATGATACTTAAAAATGCTCATCAGAAAAGTTGGTCAGAATGGTTTTGCAAGCTACCACTTCATGACAGTTGTCAAGACCGCTTACTTGCTCTATAAGCCTATCAATTGAGTGGAGCCCACCTTAGTGATCTTCTTGTGAGCTTTATGAGGCTTTTTTGAAGAACACCTTGAACACGTTGAAGCATTCTTAATGAAAACAACTTGAGAAAATCTGAGTGAAAAATATGAAATTTATGCTTCAACCCTTTTTGTGAGAGTGACCCACTTCTATAATAAACTTGTAAACTGTAATATCTATTAGATAGAAGTGTGAAAACACATTCTTGAGTGGAATCCCTCTTAGAGGTGAAGATTTGTAATCTGCAAAGTTAAAAACATAGATACCCTTTTTTGTTGTAAGTCCTATAATGGTTGGCAAAGTTGAAATCCAGTGGTGTAACTAGTCTAGTTGAGGCTAGGTGGGAAAACCAATGGGAGTACTGGTAGTTTGTTGAAATCTAGTGGCTAGTTGTGTTAGTGAAAGTTCATCGTGAAGGGTGAAGACTACATGTAGCATAAAGTTAGGGTGAACTAGTACAAAAATCATAGTGCACGCTTTTCGTTCTCTCTTTACTTTGTTTTTGAATTGATCAGTTAACTATTTTTCTTAGAACACTAAAACAAACAATCTTTTCACACAAACACCAAAAACTAAACTTGCTTTCATCAAAATCCTTTTTATAGGAAACTCTCTTTGAAACAAAAACTTTGACTTGCTAAAGAACCCTTTTCTAGAATTGCTTGCATTTCCATTTTGAGCAGCTTGAATTTCATTTTGAGCTCAGAACTGTTCTTCATTTTGAACTTACATCAGAAACCTCTTTGTTTTCAAAGAAGATTTAAAATTTTTTTAAAGCCCTAATTGAACCCGCCTTGTTTTGGTATTTTTGTTGGCATAAGAGCTTAACTCTCAGAGGTAAGCACACTTGACAATGTGAGAGGAAGATCCTACAAGAAGTGATGGCTAGAAAAAGGTTCAATAAGATTTATGTCTGAAGGTACTTTAACCATCATACCTCCAAGCTTTAATGGAAAAAGCTTCCAGTACTGGAAAGGAAAAATGAAGCTATTTTGGGAATCTCAGGATGTGGATCTTTGGGACATCAAACAGATTATTGGTCCTTAAAAACTGTCGTAACCTACCTTTCGGTGGGAGGACGAGGCGAATAAAAGTGCGTCTTCCAAAAAAGGAAAAGATGTGCAGGAGTCGCCACCAACATTTATTCTAGGAAAACGTTAGAAAAACCAAAAAGAGGTATGTGAATTATGAAAATAAGGGTTCAGGAGTTGTTTACACATGGAGAAGATGGATGTGCACATAATAACAAGGGGGACCCCTAAGGGTACATAGATTACATTCAATCTTAAAAAGAACAAAACTAACTGACAGTTGCACGAAGAACACTGAACAAGGAACGATGTAGAGATTGATCATAGTCACGATTCGGCAGTGCCTTGGCTTTGTTTCCTCTTCTTTCTTAGTTCTCTCCATTCCCTCTACTTCTGAACCTTAGCCTCTCCCTCAACCTCCCTAGGACACCTATTTATAGGAAAATGGGCACTTGGGGCAAAGGTAGCTCGCCCAAGCGAGCTGAAACTTAGTGTTGAAGCAATTAGCTTGCCCAGGCGAGCTGGAGCTCGCCCATGCGAGTTGGTTTCTTCTCCATGAAGTTATTTGGTGGCCCAGGCGAGCTAGAGGCTAGCCTGGGAGAGCTAGGGTCCAAGAAAACCAAGGAAAAGACCCTTTTGCCCCCTATTTTTTTTATTTATTATTTTTCACATTCTTCATCAAAACTCCGAATGATCCTTTACTTTGCACTGTAACTGGCATCGAACACCATAAGTCGACTAGTAAGGATCAAAAGATCAACGAATGATAGTCCCCAGACGAAATTAAGGAATGACAGTTGCCTCTTTTTACTTATCTTTTATTGGAAACAAAAGGGAAGTAAAGATAAGGACACTAATTTTTTTGAGCGACCTTGATATTCTACTAGGCAACTGGTGAAAACTAAGGAAGTGAAACCGAAAAAACAAGAGGATATTGAAGTCTTTGAAAAGGTTAAATGGAGGACATTGAAGTCATGTAGAGCAGAAGACATTTGAAGTTTTTTTTTTAGAAAAAGACATAGAAACAAAGGATGTTGAGTCCTAAGAAGCACAAACACAAGGACATTGAGTCCTATAAAAGGCAGAAGATGTTGAAGTCTTATCAAGTGTAAAAGACAAAAGATATTGAAGTCTTGTAAAAATATAAAAGACAGATGACATTGAAGTCTTGTAAATGAAAACGAAGACATTGTAGTCTTTTGAAAGCGTAAATGACTAAAGATATTGAAGTCTATGAAATGTAAATGAAGACATTGTAGTCTTTTGAAAGTATAAATGATTGAAGACATTGAAGTCTTTGAAATGTAAATGAAGACATTTTAGTCTTTTGAAAGCGTAAATGACTACAAGCATTGAAGTCTTTTGAAATGTAAATGAAGACATTGTAGTCTTTTGAAAGCATAACTGACTGAAGACATTGAAGTCTTTGAAACGTAAATGAAGACATTGTAGTCTTTTGAAAGCATAAATGACTGAAGACATTGAAGTCTTTGAAACGTAAATGAAAACATTGTAGTCTTTTGAAAGCATAAATGACTGAAGACATTGAAGTCTTTGAAATGCAAATAAAGACATTGTAGTCTTTTGAAAGCGTAAATGACTGAAGACATTTTAGTC
Organism: Glycine soja; assembly: GCF_004193775.1. Lineage (NCBI taxonomy): Eukaryota > Viridiplantae > Streptophyta > Magnoliopsida > Fabales > Fabaceae > Glycine > Glycine soja. The sequence continues at coordinate 34,136,123 of NC_041002.1, forward strand.
TTTTGAAAGCATAAATGGCTGAAGACATTGAAGTCTTTGAAATGTAAATAAAGACATTGTAGTCTTTTGAAAGCGTAAATGACTAAATACATTTAAGTCTTTGAAATGTAGATGAAGACATTGTAGTCTATGAAGTGTAAATTATAACATTGTAGACTTTTAAAAGCATAAACAACTAAAGACATTGAAGTTTTTGAAATGTAAATGACAGAAGACTTTGAGTCCTATGAAAGCATAAAGATGGAGGACTTTAAGTCCTATGAAAGATAAAGTTGAGGACTTTGAGTCCTATGAAAGGTAAAGCAAAGGACGTTGAGTCCGATGAAACAAGCCAATAAGCACCAGTACCAAAGGGCTCAGTGTTAGTCGTCATCTACGACTAACTTTTGTATAGAAAAGTTTTACAAAATGTATATATTTTTCCCTGTTTATGGTTCTTTTTGTAGGATTGTAAATATTTCTTGTCTAGTTTTTATCTTTGCTCAGTAGAGGCTCTCTTCACATGGAATTAATGTAAATTTCACTTCAATTTCAGGTAAAAAGGAGAAAAATTGGAAGGTGCAGAAGTTGCTATCTCGCTAAGCTGAGACCGTGCGCTTAGTGAGTATCATACGCTAAGCGAGGCAGCAGCGCGCTTAGCGAGTAAAAGGAATCTTGAAGGGAATCTGTCACACCAGCACACGCTCAATGTGTCATTAGCTCGCTCAGCGAGAAGCTTGTCTCTTCTGGTGCTTAGCGCACTTGGCTCGCTGAGCCAAAGTTCACTTTCTCGCACTAAGTGCGAAAATGGCGCTAAGTGCGTCTTCGAGGTCAGAAAGCCCTTTTTAAGCCTAAAATGAGATCAGTGAAGAGAGCTTGGTAGAGAGTGCGAAAAACAGAGAATAGAGGTGTAGAACAGAGCAAGGGAGTAAAAACCTTAGCTTTTATGTGGATTCTAGGTTTTTGAGTGATTTTTAGGTTCCTAGAGGTGGAGGAGATATCCCTACTACTGTGTATCTGTCAATTGCTCTTAAATCCCTCTTCCTACTTGTAAAAGGTGCTTCCTTGTGATGGAAGGCTAAACCCCTTTGTTTGGGAATTCTATTGAGTACTTGATGTAAACTCTTACCCTATCTATTTAAAGTTGTTTTTATGTGTTCATTGCTTCTATTTGTGCTTATTTATCGCATGCTTGTGGCTTGATCACCCATTTGTATATGCTGTTAGGAGCTTTAGCATTGGAAAATGTATTGCATCCTTAGAACTGGATAGAATAGGACTAGGTTATCATATGTCTAGACATGGAGTGCGGTAATTTAGTTTTTATTATGTTGTAGTCGTAACACTGATCGGTTAGGCTAAGTTTGACGAGACATCCGAGAACGAGGTTTGATTAGAATTAGTCTAAACTCACAAGACATCAGTGTTTGGTATTATAGCCCTCAGCATAGAACATAGAAATAACCTTAAATAGAGAAATACATTTAATTGCATCAAGTATCTCAATAGGAGGACCCAACGCTTTTACATATCTGTTTTCACACCCACTTGCTCACATTTACTATTTTTAATTAGAATGGAATCACCATTGTTTTTAATTCATGATAATCAATTCTTTGTACAAATGCTTGCTTACTGAATGATGCTTTGTCAAATGAAACAAGTTCCCTGAGTTCGATACTTGATTCTAACCATTTGATTATTTACTTGAACGACCCGATACACTTGCCAGTTGGATTTCACATCCATAAAATCAAGTAGTACCAAGGAGTGGAACACTCAGCCTTATGAGAAAGCAAGAGATTGACTATCATGCTAAACTTAAAGGATAGGACATTAGATTTGGGAAATTGGTATATAAAGAAAAATCTACGTATTTATATCCTAATATGAACATGATTTTTGGGATGCAGATGCATGCAACCTTCATTTTGAAATATTAGTAATGCAAAAGGTTATGAATCATGAAAATTGTGTAATGCTCATGACATTCTTTCCTATTTTTGTGATTTTGATTTGATTTTTTTTTTTTTTGCTTTTTTTCTTTTGTGGAAAACATAGATTGACTATCTCTTTTTGAAAGACGTGATAACACATGAGACCTCATCCTATCTTTTTGTAAATCTCTTCGAGGACTCCCTCAGAGTGTATGTTTTGTTTGATTTAGTCACTTGACAATTTTATAGTGACACCAATGGAGATGTTTGACATTTAATCAATCAACCAAAATATTGATTCTAGGGTTTTCCCCTTTCTTTTTAAAAACTTCGATTATTCTGCGCAGAAAGAAAACATGATGCTTTGGGATCAATTGTGCGCCCCATTGAAGGATGGAAATGGATTGTCACACTTTGGTATGTGACCAAGTGAAAAATTCACAATTTAAAATCATAGAGTGATGCCAAGGATCTGTCAATCCCGTTGAAACTTGATGACATAGGCTGATCCTGAAAGCATTTATATAATGAAGCTACCCTTTGATTTGAAAGGAATCCCAAAGAGTTTGCATGAGAGGGTTATATTGAGTAAGAACCTTGAGGTTCTATGAAAGAGGGTTATGAAAGAAAGGATTAGAGGTTCAAAGAGTGTTTGAGGGTTATATTGAGTAAGAACCTTGAGAGTCTTGTTTGTACTTTTGTTCATTTCAACTCTTGGGTTGGGCTCTACTCCTTTTGTCTTATACATTATTCCTTTTTGAACTTTTGTGCCTTCCTTATAAAACTGGGAGATATTTTATCTCTCTTTTCTTTCACTCGCCTTTGGCGGATTTTATTTTCTTTTTCCTTTCATTGTTGCCCAACTTCATGCATGTATTGTTTGCATTGCTCTTCCCGCTGGTTTACCGGTGGTTCTTACTCAGGGTTCCTATTTTGTTTTTGTTGTTTTTCTTTGTGTTGTTTTTTTAAAAACAAATATGTTTTGGCTCGAACAGGGTAGCAAGGGATAATTTAGTGTTTGGGATATTGAAACACGACCATGTGCCATTTCAAATCTTGACTAGATACTTTTGTAGTTTGGATTTTGGGACCAAACCTCTAATAAACATGCTCCTGATTGTTTTTTTTTTATTTTTTTTATTTTTTATTAACCCTAACTTTTGCCTAGGCTATCTTTTTGGGTTCTCGACCTACCGGGTGAGAACTTCTGATCTACCCCTAGGTTCGCTTGAGGCTCATGCATGGTGCCTTTCATTGCCCCAATATAGGGCTCTGAGGTATCTACTGTTGTCTTTTGTCATGATCGTGTAGCAAGGAAAAATGAAAGAAATTGTGCAGGTTCTTAAAAATGAATTTTCAAGGACGAGAAATATTTAAAATATTTTTAATTGACAGATTAAATCGAATGACTCTTGTTCTTGACAACTCACTTTTCTCTAAAAAAGACAACTTTTCAGGAAAATCAGATCACATGAATGTTTGTACTTCTTATTTTTTATTTGTAACACCAAACAAGGAATGATGTAGAGATTGATCACAGTCGCGATTCGACAGTTCCTCGACTTTGTTTCCTCTTCTTTCTTAGTTCTCTCCATTCCCTCCATTTTTGAACCTTAGCCCCTCCCTCAACCTCCCTAGCACGCCTATTTATAGGAAAATGAGCACTTGGGGCAAAGGCAGCTCGCCCAGGCAAGCTGGAGCTTGCCCAGGCGAGTTGGTTTCTTCACTATGAAGTTATTTGGTGGCCCAGGCGAGCAAAATGCTAGCCTGGGTGAGCTAGAGTCCAGGAAAACCAAGGAAAAGATCCTTTTGCCCCCTATTTTTTTGGTATTTTTCACATTCTTGATCAAAACACCGAATGATCCTTTGCTTCGCATTGTAACTGGCATTGAACACCGTAAGTCGACTAGCAAGGATCAAAAGACCAACGAACAATATTACCCAGATGAAATTAGGGTATGACACAAACCAACAAAAAGAAATCAAGTTGGAATTGAAGTAGAAAAACCTAAAGAAAAGTGAACCTCAAATAAGAAAACAAAGATTCTTTTGAACACTAAAGCCAAGTTCTTTTGACATGTGCACGGAGTAGACTCAAGTATGACAGAATATAGGAATGTGAGACTGCATAGGAAATTTGAATCACACTTAAAACAACACATGAGGGTACAAATCAGTTGAAGGACTCAAAAGTCAATATTTTAGCTCACAAGTTTGAAATGTCTAAAATGCAAGAACATGAATCTATAGAAGAAATGTTCACAAGGTTCACTACAATAGTGAATGAACTAAAAGCACTACTTGAAAAGTACATAACACATAAGAGAATCAAGAAGATTTTGAGGAGTTTGTCCAAAATATAAAAACTAAAAGTCATTGCAATAATAGAAGCTAAGAACCTAAAAAATCTAGTTATGGATGAACTTATTAGCTCTCTAAAGGTTCATGAACAAGAGCTGATGGATAAAATACAACTACTTAAAGGAAAAGTCATAGCTCTTATAGCTTTTCAGAAAACCAATACAAGGCATCAACCCAAATCACTAAACTCAATAGTAGCTTTTGATAGTGACATAGTGATGATGAGTTTTGTGAAGAAGGTGAAGAAGAAGTATCAATTCTAACCAAAAGAGTCCAAAGGTTGCTCAAAAAGAGAAAAGGAACAAGAAGAAATTTCTTAAGAAGAGACTTTCAGCAAGGAGAAAAGCTCCAAGCAAGTAAGATGTTTTGAATGCAAAAAACCTAGCCACATCAACATTGATTGGATTTTTCTTAAGAGAGACTCCAAAAAGGGAGACCTAGAGAAGAAGACAATGATGGATACATGAGATGAAACAAACTCATAATCTTCTTAGAAAGATGAGGAACATGTAGCCCATCTATCTCTTATATGGTAGATTCTAACAAGGAAGAGAAATGTCTATTCCACAACAAGAAGAAAGAGTTGTGGTTCTTGGATAGTGGTTGCTCAGCCTTGAAAAAAAAGGAAAGGATGGAGGGTCTGTTGCTTTTGGAGATAATAGAAAGCCCTCATCAAAAGAGTAGGTAAAATTGGTAAGCCAAACTCTGCTCAAATTGAAAATGTTTATTATGTAAAATGGTTGAAACATAATATTCTAAGCATTAGTCAACTATTTGACAATGGCTATGAAGTTAAGCTGGAACCTAATGATTGTTTGATTAATGAAGCAACAATTAAAAAAATCGTATTCTCTAGTGTAAGAGAGAGAACCCAATATAGAATTTGTTTAGAGTCTCTACGTAGTTAATCATGTCTAGTAGCCTTTAAGAGTGGTAAGTGGATATGGCATAGGAGAGTTGGTCACCTCAACATGAAAGTCCTATCTAAACTTTCAGGGCATAACCTTGTGAGAGCCTTACCAAACATCAATTATGATAAAGACAAAATCTGCGAGGCTTGTATCAAGGGTAAACAAACCAAATCCAGCTTCCACTCCAAAAATGCAATAACATCCCAAAGAGTCCAAGAATTACTACATATAGACTTGTTTGGTACAACCAAAATACTTAGCCTACATGGGAAGAGTTATGGATTTGTGGTAGTTGATGACTTCACTAAATTTATGTGGGTTTTGATGCTTCCTTATAAGGACAAGTCTTTTGAAGCATTCAAAAAGTTCTGTAAGAAAGTTCAGAAAGAAAAAGGATTAAAAAATTATCTCTATAAGGAGTAATCATGGGGAAGAAATTGAAAATGTTTTCTTTAAGAAAATTTTTTGATGAAAATGCTATCTCCCACAATTTTTCTTGTCCAATAACACCTCGATAGAATAATGTTGTGGAAAGGAAAAATAGATCACTACAAGAGATGGCTAGAACACTATTTTTGGCATAAGCAGTTAACACAACCTACAACATTCTAAACAGAGTTTCTTATGAACTTTGGAAATGAGGAAAACCAAGTGTGTCAGACTTCCATATTTTTGGTTGTACATGTTATATTTTAAACAACAAAGGAAATCTTATGAAGTTTGATGAAAAATTAGACAAGGAATGTTTTCTTAGTTATTCTCTATCTTCTAAAGCATACAAAATCCACAGTCAGAGAACTCAAGTTGTAGAAGAAAACATGCATGTTGTGTTTGATGAACATGATAATACACTTGAGAAGAGCTAGAAAGAACAAAGATCAACCAACATGCTTAGAACATTGCACTACCTCAAAAATCCCAAAGAAAAATGAAGAAAATTTTTTTAGGACACCTCAACAAGGCTAAAAAAATCAAAGATCAAAACAAAAACCAAGAACTGATATGCCAAAGAACTAGAGATTTGTTTCCTCACATCCTTAAGTTCTAATCATTTGAGAAACATTTGGAGTCAAGACTAGGGCCTCTTTGAATAAAAAAAAGGGAATGATGACCTTTCTTTCAACCATTGACCCAAATAACATTGATGAAGCATTGAGTGAAGATTCTTGGATGATTGTTATGGAAGAAGAATCAAACAATTCACTAAAAACAGGGATTGGAATCTTGTTCCCCCTCCTAAGAATAAAGAAATGATTAGTAGTAAGTAGGTGTTAAAAAAACAAACTCAATGAAGAAGAATTAGTAAAAACAAAGCTAGACTAATTTCTCATGGGTACAATCAACAAGAAGGGATTGATTAGGAAGAGACTTTTTCACTAGTAGCAAGACTTGAAGCCATCAGAGTACTCTTAGCATATGTTGCACACCATCTACTATTATTGGCAAAGATGAGAAATCTAACTATACTCTTAAGAAGGAGTACATGGGTATGGCTGGTTCCTTATCATAATTAACTGCTAGTATACCATATATTGTTTTTCTTGTTTGTCTTTGTGCAAGATTTCAATCTTGTCCCAAGGTATCTCATGTTACTGCAGTTAAAAGGATTATGATATATATTGTTGGAACTATTAATCATTGCTTATGGATTTAGAAAGGGTTTGAGTTTGACCTTCTAGGCTATTTTGATGCTGACTTTGTAGATGATAAGTTAGAAAGAAAGAGCACAAATGGTGCCAACTAATTCCTTGGGAAATCAATACTTTCTTGGTCATCAAAGAAACAAAGCACAATTGTCATAGAAGTGTACTATGTCTCAACAACTGCTTGTTGTTCTCAAATCATTTGGATCAAGCAACAAATGTTTGATTATTCACTAGAATATACAAAGATTTGTATCTAGTGTGACAAAACAAGTGTCATAAATCTATCAAAGAATCCAATCCAACATTCAAGATCCAAGCACATAGATATCAAACATCATTTTATCAAGGATCATGCCCAGAAAGGGAATATTGAGTTGAAATTCATTGAGACCAAACTTCAATTTTTTGGTATTCTCACCAAACCTTTGACTAAAGGCAGGTTTAAGTTTCTTAAAGCCTTACTTAATGTCAAAAGTTTGACTAATATTTGATTGTGCATATGATTTGTGCATACATCCTTGTTTAACTGAAAGTTATGCTTGAGAGTTTGTCTTGTTTAATAATTCTAATGTGGTTATGTTTTATTTTGAGTTGTGTTGATTGCCACTGAGTTTTAAACAAACATTTTAATTTTAAATCCATCCTTTGTAAAGCACAATGACTTGTTTTTTTTATTCAAATGCATTTTTTTTGTTTTACTTTCTCTCTTTCCCAGTCTTTCTATAAAATGGGTGGTTGTAAGAATTTATTTTTTACACTTATCCTTTCTCTCTCTCAAGCTCACTATCTTTTCCAAAATACTCCTTCCATGCTCTCTATTTCTTGAGTTTTAGTAACCTCTCTTAAAATGGCTAGAACCAAATTTGTTATTATGAAGACCCATCAAACTCATCCGCCTCACAAAGTGAAACCTCTCACTCATCCTCTTTTAAAACCCAAGACAAGGGAAAGGGCAAGGAAATCCACATTTCTTTTGGGTCTGATTCTAAAGCTATTATGACCATCATACTTCCCTGAATATGCTTAGAAGATGTCAAGAGAAAGGTCAAGAAGGAACCCAAGGAGGAACTACAATTTGTGGATGATCGGATAATAAGCACTCAAGATCAACCTATTAATCTTAGATCTAAAACTAGAGAGACACACGGGGAGCAAGCCCAACCTAAACCTAAACCAAACTTACTCCGTAGATTAATCCTAGTCAATCCAAATCTAAACATCCCACCAAAAAAAAGATCCACCTCCACCACCATTTGACCTTAAGCCTTCTAACCCTACCAAGAAACCAAAGAAACAACCTCCATATGATCCCAAACCCTCTATCCCTAAAACTGCCCAAAAAAGGAAGGCTCCAAATTCCAAGTCTTAACATGAATATGAACTTGCTCCCAAAAGACCAACCATTAAAATAAAACACCTGTAATCCCAACCTCAACTTGTTCCTATCTCTCCTCTTAAACCATAAGAATTTGTATTTGATATTCTTGTTGAAGTGACAAAAATACCACAAGAAGGGGGTTGAGTTGGGCTTTTGAAAACTTTTAAGCTTCCTTTGTAAGAATTAATTTTTCTAATGATAGTTATGAATGAAGAATTGTTCAAAGCTCATAATGGAAAATCAAGTTGCTCAAAATGAAAATGTAAATTGTTCTGGAAAACGATTTTTTTTGTAGTTTAAAGCTTTTTGTCTCAAAGACAGTGTTTAACTTAAAACCTTTTGATAAAAATATTCAGTTTAGTTGTTAAGATGAAAGGTTAACAAATTTAATGTTTTGATCAAAAGTATTTTTTCAGATCTATGCAAAACAAAGTCAAGAGTAAGAATATAGAAAAATGCACGAAGGTTTTTATACTGGTTCACCCTAACCTTGGGCTATGTCTAGTCCTCACCCTTAAATATGATATTCCACTAACACAACCAATTCACAATTGAAACAACAAACCACTAAGTTTGAACAACCTGTCAGTTCCCCACTAGACTTTAATTCTAGCCCTAACTAGACTAGCTACACCATTGGGTTTCACCTTTGCCAGCCAATGCTGGAATTTTATAGAGAAATAGATTTGTGTTGGACTGCACAAAATATAGATTTTCACCTCATAAGAGGGATTTCACTCAAGAACTTAATCTCACACTTCTATCTAAGATCATTACAAGCTTTGTAAGCATAAAACAGAAGTAGGTCACTCTCGCAAAAAGGGTTGAAACTAAAACACAAATTTATCACTTATAGATCTTGCACATAGTGTTGCAATTTTGGAATGCTTCAACTTGTTCTTCGTGACTCATGAAAAATGCTTCAAATAACTCCCAAGAAGATCATTGTAGTGGGCTCCACACAACTAACAAGCTTCTGGAGTAAGTAGGTGCACTTTACAGCTATCATGAAGTGACAGTTGAGGTTCCCATTTTGAGGTACCATTCTAATGGACATTCTGAAGAACCATCAGAATAGTCATTTTGATGCTTCCTGAGAATAAGTCCATACTTGGTGAATTCCTTTGATGAATTGATCTTCTATTCTAAAGTAGCACAACTTCATCACTTTTAACACTTCTTCTCAAGTTCAAGCATTCTGATGTTGATTACTTCATAAAGACTTATTAGAAATTTAGTTGTTGGCATGTTAGTGTTTTGTCCAAGGTCAAACTGAGTAGTATTCTTTAGTCCTTTATTCTGATGCTTCTCATCAGTGCTTCTTCTAGACAACTTCATCGTTCAACAATATTGCATCTCCTTATGATGTTAGTTCTTACTTTTTTATATGCCTCGATTGATTATGGGAACACATGGGAGTGAAGAACTATCAGAATTTAGCTTTTTGATATTGTCCAAGTAATGCATTCTTAGTCTTTCATAATCATTTTGATATTTAGAAACTCAGAGTCAAGGTCTTCATGATTCTGATGTAGACTCTGCATAGTTTCATTTTGGATTAAGATTCTTTTCATGTAGCTTTTGATGAATCTTCTATTTGAGGCCTTGATGTTTGGTATCCTTTTAGGAACTAAGTACTCTGAGTGAAATAATTTGACAGACTTTAAGAATTATTTTGAGTTCTTAACACAAACAACTTTTCTCTGAACCTTTCTAAGCATCATTCTAAGTACCTCAGAATGAAAGAACATATCTACTTTTTAAAGGAATAAACATTGAAACACTCAAGAAGAATGTTAGCCATCACTAAAGCCCATCATCCTTTCAATTTGTATTGCTAATGGTTTGTCTTAATTAAAATCAAGGATGTGGATTCAACAATCTTCCCCTTTTTTGACGAAGACAAACCCATAGGAGAAAATTCAAAGAGTGATAACACTTTTTTTGAGCTTTTCAATTGTTAGCTCCCTAATAAACCACTTTTTGAGTTGTATTTTCTATGATCTTTTGTACCATTTTATATGTATTCTCTCGACAAAAATCAAGTTTGGACACTAGTTTTTTATTGTAGAAGCACAACCGCTCAAATGAATGAAGGAATTGGAGACTGCACAAATTTATGAAGATTTAAAGACTCCACACTTGATTACAATAGTGGTACATTTACGTCGAGCATGGTAATCAACACAACCCGAATATAGTGATAATAATCCTCTAGAACAACATCAAAATCTAACAATGGTCGTAGTCAACTGATGAGGGCTATAGTTAATTCATGAGGTACATGATCAACCAAGAGTGGTCAAATCATAAGGGTCATGGTCAACTCATGGGGGTTATGGTCAACCAAGAGGACCATGGTCAATCCATAATGGCCTAAGGCTTTAGCGTCACTTTCGACCACAGCCGTGGTGGATTCCTCACGACCGTAGTGCACCTTTTTGTGTAGATATCTTTAAGAAGCTATATATAGGTCTCTAGATTTTGTAAGAACATGAATTCAATTTTATTCTTATCTTTTACGAATTTGAGAGAACCTTGAGGGCTTTTAAGAGTTGAAGAGCACAAAAAACCCCGTTAAGACAGATCATGGTCATTGTTCCTACCTATCAGTATGTCTAAGTTTACTCTTTATAGGATTGCTAGTTTTTCTTTGATCATGAGTGGCTAGTCCCCATAGTCCCAAGGTTATGATCTAACTGTCCAAATGTACTCCTCTCTTTGTTCTTGATTGAATTATTCATTGTTTTTTTATTAATTAATTCACTTTCTTACTTTAATGTTTATTTGGAACTGCCCATTTTAATACTCAATCCATTGCATAGTAGTGATCATCTGCATGTAATTAGCAGATCTAAGTAGAGAGTGTTTTGCACCAAATTGCGTGATCAAACTGTTTGGTTAATCTTCGATAAATTAGTTAATCTTTAATTAATCATCCCTAGAATTTATCGTATCCTTTGACTTAAATTGATATATCCATGATCATTAGGGGTATTGATTTAAGGAAAATAACATATTCTTACCTTGATAATAGGCTTTAATTGATTTTGGAAATCGATAATTAACTGGGGAAAAATTGGTACTAGAGAGTGATAACCCCTGCTCATTCTTATCATCACTTAAATATCTATTTATATTCATTTAATTTCTTTATTATAAAAACAAAAACCATAACAATATTTAAACCATCTTTTTAATCAATTCTACTATTAGTTTAATAAGCTTAACTAATTGGAAATACAAATAGTCCTTTGGGTTTGATATATGGACTTTTGAGTTCACTATTACTATTTCGTACGATACACTTGCCCGTGTATGAGCCTAACATATTTTATGTATCAAGTTTCTGGTGTCGTTTCCTAGAACTAGTTGCTAAATTCCCAATTAGTTTAATTTTGTTAAACCAAATAGTTTTGTTCATATAAATTATTTTATTCTTTATTTACTTATTTTTCTAATATTTATTCTTTTATTTTCTATTGCACTTGATCTTCTCCTCTATATATATTGCATGCAAACCAGGTCCCAAAATTCACCATTGCAGTACGAACCTGATATTAACAAGCTAATCTGTAAAGTTTTTGCAGATATTCGTGAAGAGAGAGAAAGAGCAATGGTAGTTAATCTGGCTTGGACCCTTATGGATTACCTCACCCCTACCATTGGGGACACCAATCCCATCTTATTGCCCGAGCTACCGAAATGAGTCACTTTTGACTTCAAGCATGGGTTCCTACAAATGTTGGAGAACAAATTGTTCAATGGTGTTGCCTATGACGATCCTATGCAGCACCTAAGGAAGTTCATCAAGTTGACCAACACGGTGAGGAAAAACCATGTACCAAATGATGTAGCTTCATGTGGAGCTTGTTGTATCTTATTCATCAATGGAGTCCTTTGCTTCTTGAAGTTCAATGGCAGTGGAATGCAGAAGGAAGAAAAATGATTGGAGGCGCCATGGATAAGAGCTTGAAAGTAGGAAAAGATGAGTCAAGGGAGAAGAAGAGAAGGAGCACGAAATTTTGTGCCTCGAATGAGGTATGAACTTTGAAGTGTAATTCTCAAATGATCAAAGTTTAAAAAATGCACACACATGACCTCTATTTATAGCCCAAGTGTCACACAAAATTGGAGGAAAATTTGAATTTCTATTCAAATTTCACTTGAATTTGTGGAGCCAAATTTTGGAGCCAAAATTTCACTAATTATGATTAGTGAATTTTAGTTATGGGTCAGCCCACTAATCCAAGATCAAGTCCAAGATTCTCCAATAAATGTGCTTAGGTGTCATGAGGAATGTAAACCATGAAGGACATGCACAAAGTGTGACTATATGATGTGGCAATGGGGTGTAGCAAGCAAATGCTCACCTCTCCCTCTAAAATTTAATTGGATTGGGCTTCTCCCAATTCAATTAAATTTATTTTCCAACACACATATCAAATATTAACTTAATGCATGTGAAATTACAAAATTACCCCTAATACAAAAACTAGTCTAGGTACCCTAAAATACAAGGGCTGAAAAATCCTACATTTCTAGGGTACCCTACCTACATTGTGGAGTCCTAAATATAAGGCTAAAAAATAATGAAACCTTAATCTATTATGTACAAAGACAAGTGGGCTTAACCTTAGCCCATGGGCCCGAAATCTACCCTAAGGCTCATGAGAACCCTAGGGCCTTATCTTGCATCTCTAGTCCAATCATCTTGGAGTCTTCTATCCAATGCCCTTAGGGGGTAGGATTGCATCACCAACAGAGTACATCAGACTCTATGCCTTTCCTTTCTCTCTTAATGTGAAGGCATGGGACTAGTTGTGCCTTCTTAAAGAGTTATTTCTCTCCCATGAAGATGGATCAGTACAAAAAGGGACATTCGAAAATTTGTGCAGAGGGAAGAAGAGAGTCTACCTAAAGCCTGGGAAAGGTTGCAAGAGATGATCAGCAGTTGCGCACATCATGGCTTCTCCCCACAAAGGATTGTTCACATTTTCTATAGTGGAGTGTCCTCACACAACTAGACAAGTTTGAATGTTTCTTGTAGGGGTAACCTCATGTTAGAACCCCTTGTTGATGCCATTAAGATCATTGAAGAGATGTGCTCCAACCTCTATAACAACTTAGGGGATATGAGGGTTATGAAGAAAGGCGTCAACCAAGTGGAGAAGGATGATTTCCTAACTAAATTGGGAAAACATATGCAAGCTCTGACACTAAATATTGAGATACTTATGAGAGCTCAAGCCTAGGTCCCCATCACTACACCTTCATTGCCAACTTGTGATAGATGTGGGATTATGCATGGGCCAGGAGAATGAATTGTTGATGGCAAGCTAGCTGCAACCATAGATGAAATCAACTTTGTTGCGGGTAGAAAACAATTCTTACAATTAATACCCCAACAATTTCAATCAAGGACAAGGCTTCAAGCAAAGTAAAGTGATGTATAACCCTCAAAACATGCAAAATCAGAGTCCTAGACAAAAGGAATGACAACCTACTCTTCAAGAGACCATGCTTCAATATATGACCCAAGATTATTAGAGAATGAAGTTGGTGGAGTCTCAACTAACAAACATACAATCCCTTTTGTCACAAAGGCAGCCAGGAAACCATCCTTCACAACCTGAACCATAATCTAATAGGGATGATGCTAATGTTGCCATGACTAGAAGCGAGAGGATTCAAGAAGACCCTAAGTAGAAGGAAGGTTCTTTCCTAAAAGCTACAGATGACGTTATTATTGAAAAGGACCAAACACCTTAGAAAGTTGAGGATCCTACTGATGAGAATCCAGTGGAAAGAAAGGAGGGTGAGAAGGACGTACTAACACCTCCTTAGGTAAGTGTTCCCTTACCTTAAAGATTGAAAGAGAAGAATGAGGATGGACAATTTACTAGATTTTTTTAGATGCTTCAAAGGGTGCATATTAATATCCCCTTCATTGAGGCAATTGCCCGAATGCCAAAGTATGCCAAATATTATTTAAAAGAAATTCTTTCAAATAAAGGAAACTTAGAGGACTTTGCTATAATTGGTCTCAATGAAAAATGCTCTGCTATAGTTTTAAGGAAGTTGCCACCTAAGCTTAGCGATCCAGGGAGTTTTTTAGTCCCTTGTACAATTGGCAACTTACAAATTAATAGAGCTTTATGTGATTTAGTTGCTAGCATTGATTTGATGCCTTATTTTGTTGATAAAAAGTTGGGGTTACAAGAACCCCAACCCACTAACATTTCTCTTTTGCTAGCATACAAGACTTTTACTCATCTACAAGGACTAATAGAAAATTTGTTGGTTAAAGTAAGAAAATTTATTTTTCCAGTTGATTTTATGATTCTATACATGGAGGAGGATGAGGAAATCCCAATTATTTTGGGATGATCCTTCCTTTGCATGGGGGTTTTTGATTGATCTCCAATAAGGGAAAATAATTTGGAGGTTGGGTGATGAGGAGAAAGTGTTTAAAGTGTTTGAGTCGGCAATTAACTCCTCCTCCTCCTCCTGTACATGTAATTTTGTGCAAGGCACCAACAAGATGAAAACAATTATGGATAAACCTCACCCTCGTGTGGGGAAAGAAAACCCTCAAAGGAAGAAAGTAATTCCTAAATACACTGGATGGAGTAAGGAAAAGGGAGATAACATCACCATTCAAGCTCTTGGTTATGGAGTGGATGATTATATTGGTGGATCAATGCAAAAAGGGAAGATCACCTTGTTTGAGGGTGGTTGATTTTCAACTCCATCATCACACGTCAGGCTCGTGATGTTAAACAAACACTTTCTGGGAAGCGAACTGTGATTGGTATCCATTTAATTATGCTTTACCACATGTTTTCTTTTTCATTAATAAGACAATCTTCTTGCCCATACTACATCCATGGTCAACTGACCACGACCAATGCATTCATCATTAAACCCTAGTACAGTTGTTGTCAATTTACCACAACCCATGAAATTTCCATCAGTGTTGATAACAACCATGGTCGTGGTCATTTAAAAAAAAACAAAAAAATAGTTTATTTTTATGTTTATTTTAGTTTCAACATTTATTTTTAGTTGAATTTCATTACTTAGTTTATTTTAATTCAGTCTTCCATTTTGTCTTTATTTTGTTCTTATTTAGATGCATTGAGGACACTACATGTTTTAAGTGTGGGGAGGGGTATCATTGCTCCCTAACTTTGAGCTCTCTATGATATATGTGATATATGTGAATTCTTGCATTATTCTAGTTCCATCATTATGGTAAACTTTTCTTGTTCTTGGATTTAAAATTTGTGTTTTCAGTTATTTCTTTGATAAAAAAAACATTTTTTTGTGTACTTTGGTTATTGGAGTTTTCTTCAAGAGGACTCGTTATCATGCATGATTGTGAACTGTTCTTAGAGCTACTCTAGAAATGTGAGTATTGAGCTTTGATTCTTTTAGTGTGAGTGAATTGATCCTTTCATTAGCATTGTTCTAATCTCTATTTTGACATGTGTAGCCTTGAATGAATTCTTAATTTTTTGAAAAGATGAGACTCTAATAGGCTTTCTTGAGACCTTATTTTGATTAGTTTTTCCCTTCGTTGACCATTTTGAGCATGAATGATATTTCTTTGGTGGTCCTTGAACTATATTATGCGGATATTATTGATGTGAGGAAAAAGGGGGAACTAATACATACTGCAAGTTGTGCGAGTGAATAAATCCTAGTTCCCTCTCTCATGTGAAATCAAAGACAAGAAGGGGTTGATGGAAAAAAAAAAGAAAAAAAAGAAAACAAAAAATAAATGAGAAAAGAAAGAAGGAAAAAATATATGAATTATTGTACCCCAAAACAAATTAAAAGAGAGAAGGGAAAAAGTGATCAGAAGTTAAATGAAAAAGAAAGGTATAATTGTGTGGAGCCCTTTGATTAGCCTGTTTCTTTCAGTATCTACCTTACATTACATGTCTGGCCCCATTACAACATAAACATGTCTCACTTATTTGGAATTTTTGGATTTATTTGAGTTGAGTTGATTGATTTATAGAGTTGTGAACTTGCTCATTGAATTGTGATCTTGAATGTAATAGTTTGTCTATATAACACTGTAAACACTGAGAGATGATGAGTAGAGTGAACTTGAAGCTTTTTAAGATTGTTTGCATGTTAATTATAAGACTAATGGATTCCTGAATAAATTTTGATGCCCCATTGTGAGAGTTTTTACTTGTTCAATAAATGGAAATTTTTGTTGCATGAGTCCTAACTTAGGAAAAATTGTTTTGATTGAGAATTGAAATAATTTCTTGAGGACAAGCAATGCTCAAGTGTTAGGAGATTGATAAACCACTTTTGGAGTGATATTTTGTGTGGGTTTTGCGCTATTTTGTAAGTATTTTCTCATTAGAACTCACATTTGGACACTAGTTTGGTATTATAGAAGCATAACCACTCAATTGAGTGAAACAGTTGGAGAAGCACAAATTTGTGCCATGGTAAATTTACCATGGCCGTGGTAATCAACACAACCACGATAAAGTGATAATAGTCCTACAAAACAACATCAAAATCCAACAATGGTCATGGTCAATTGTTGTGGGCTGCTACCGAGGGCCATGGTCAACCAAGAGTGGTCAATTCATGAGGGTTGTGGTCAACCAAGAGGGACATGGTCACTCTATAATCGCTTAAGACTTTAACATCACTTTAGACCACGATCGTGGTGGATTTGCCATGGTCATAGTGTGTCTTCTCATGCAAATATCTTTAAGAAGCTATATATAGGTCTCTAGGCTTTGTAAAAACATGAATTCAATTTTATTCTTGTCTTTTACGAATTTGAGAGAACCTTGAGGGCTATTGAGAGTTAAAGAGTGTGGACAACACCATTAGGACGGATTATGATCATCATTCCCTCCTATTGATATCTCTTTATATGATTGCTAGTTTTTCTTTGATCGTGAGTGGGTAGTCCCTCTAGAATGGGGGTTATGATGTAACTATCCAAATGTACTCCTCTCAATGTTCTTAATGAAATTTCTCATTGTTTTTATGCTAATTAATTTTCTTCACTACTTTAATGTTTACTTGGAATTGGTCATTCTAATACTCAATCGATGGCATAGTAGTAATCATTTGCATGTAATTGATATATCTAGGTAGAGAATATTTTGCCCTAAATTACATGATCAAATTGTTCATGTAATCTCCGATAGACTAGTTAACATTTAATTAATCATCCCTAAAATTGATCTTATTCTTTGACTTTAATTGATAGATCCATTATCATTGGGGCATTGTTTAACTATTCGATACACAAGTATTTTTTTGTAGCTTTTGAGTAGTTTCTAGTATTTTTTGAAATGTTTTATTTAGCTTAAAGTAACATTTTTTAAGACACCAAGGTTTGGCTTTTATATTTTTCTCTCTTGTTATCCTTAATATATTTATCAATTTTTTGTTATCCTTTTTAAATAAATTAATCATAAGTTTATTGCTTTCTTTTTTCATTTTATACTTTACTTTTTTTCTCTTCAACAACTTGTTTTACCAAATATTTATAGACTATATTTGACAAAACTAGCTAAAAAAATTGACTGGTAACTAAAAGTTGAAAAACTATTTAATTAGAAGTGTGTGACAAAACTATCTTTTAAAGTAACTTAATATATAAAATTACAGAAAATAAAAATAATGAAATTTTAGCTTAAGTAAAATGTTTTTAGAAAATCTAATAAATATTTAGGGAAAAAATAAATATAAAAAAATTAAAAATTAACATTTTAAAAAACACTAATGTTAAACGAGTTGTTGATCGCAAAATACACAACCCCAAAGCCGTTGTGATTGTTATCCACTTTGAACTGGATACATTCCATGTTATTCTGGAAATAGATTGCATAGGGGTTGTTGTTGACAAGATTCATAGCCGCGTAGCTGATATATCTGGAAATAGAATGCAAAAATATCACTTTTACTTTTCATGAGGGGCCAGTGCAAAATGCTAATCCATCTGTTTATCTAACGCCACCTATATGTATTGCAAACATTATTAGCAATGAAATGATGAGTTATGTAAAAAAAATATTACTTTTAAGTAACATTTTATATTATTTCTTTTTATTTTCTTATTAATAATTTTTGTTTTCACATAATTTTGTTTCTTTATTTTATTTTGTTTTATTGTGCGACATATTAAAGAATATGGCTTTTGTTCAATTATTTATAATATAATTTGATATCAGTTTTAGTATGCTACTAATTATTTAAAATTCATTAATTTTAAATTTGATCATAAGCTGTCGAGAATGAAAAGTGGTTTAAAATGAGTTTTCTATTTTTTCTTCCATAATTTTAATCATAATTGTGCCTTTTTATACTCTTAATCTACACATTAAAGTGATAATTGATTTACGTTCCTCTTTTAACAAAATGATCTATAAAATATTTTATATGTTCCAACTTTATTTTTATGAGACTATATACGTTCCTCTAATTATATAATAAACATATTATTAATAATTAATTACAATAGAATTAATTCCATATGACTAACCAAGTTAATATTATTAAAAATTGATTACATTTATCTTTTTTTTAAGAGAGACTATGTTTATCTTTATAATATATTACTCTATACTTTTTTGTCCTAAGTTAAACATTAGAGGTGTCCCAAATCCACTAGGTCATAAACTAATTCCTCTTGTGGTGAGTGATTATTACTAATCCCAATTTTTTTTTACATATGATGGAAATTGAATTCGAATTTTCTCACTAAATAGATCATTATCACTCATATGAACACAATGAAATCTTACCATTAATATGTTCCTATGTACTAATGTATAGACTCAATTTTTATTATAAATGAATTAATTAATCAAATAAAATCATGATTCAATTAGTCAAATTATTAGTGATTTTAAGTGACATCAATTAAATATAAAATATACATTAAAACAATTAATTATTATTTAAAATTAAAATGCTAAAAATATATTTTGTAACATTTAATTAGTTTTTAATTTCAAATCAATTTATTGCTTAAAACTTATAAGTATTGTATTTTCAGTCTGATAGTAAGAATGCAATATGTGACATTTTGTTAATTTATTGCTTAAAACTCTTATATAATGTCACGTGTATAAATTTCTTTTATAAATCATTTTTGCATGTATATAATAGTATTGTAGACTATTGTAAATCATTTTTGCATGTATATAATACTATTGTAGACTGCCATAAACTATAGATTACAATATAGATAATTATAAACAATTTTTTTTAGGGAAAATATTATTGGCACTACTACAAAAAAGACAAACGACGACAATGGAAAACAACATACAAATATGATTTTAAATCGTCTTTGAAGCTAGCGTCGTTGAAAGTTAAGACTTTCGATGATGATTCTATAAAACCTGTCTTAAAAAAATGTTACCTTCTAAGACGGTGCTTAGCTAAACACCGTCTTAGAAAGATACATTTCTAAGACGGTCGTTAGCTAAGCAACATCTTAGAAAGGTATTTTCCTAAAACGGTCGTTAGCTTAGCAACGTCTTAGAAAGGAACCTTTCTAAGATGGTGCTCAACATCTTAGAAAGATAACTTTCTAAGATAGTCGTTAGCTAATGACTGTCTTAGAATGTGATTTTGAAAAAAAAATTAAAATAATAAAAGCATTATTATGAAATTACAATTAAAATAATAAAAACAATTTTTTTAGTTAGCTGAAGATATGTCTATAAATACATAAATGTACTATCAAAGCCAAAGCCTAATAATATCATTCATTTTCTATTAAATTACTTTTCTATTTCACTACCTAAAAGAAAGTAAAAAAGGTAGAAATCCAAAAGCAATGAATGATCAATACCCAACAATCAAAAAACAATCATCATTGGTCAACTTCCTAACCAACTAATACATGTTTTCTCGTTGAAAGTAATAACAAGTCAAAAGTAATAAGAGAATTCTATTATTTGTGATATATTTCAAGGTAACTATTGATTATCTGTGATATATTTCAATGGGAAATTCTATTATTTTAATTGGAATCTATGATGTTTATTCAAAGATGGTGCAACACCGCTTCACTAGCAGAAGGAGAAGATATGTTGTTAAGCACAAAGAATATAATGAGAAGGGAAGACATATTTTATTGAATTGAATGGAAAGAGAAAATAGGAGAGAGATCTCTCCTCCATGGGTTTCGCCTTCACAAAGAGAAAAAGCTCAATCTACAAATAATACAAGGTTGAAATCCTCTTGCTTACATATAGCCTCCTCATATTTATATACCTCTCAAATCCCCTCTATTTGCCTAACCCTTCTACTAACCAACTAAAATAACTTTCCTAGCTAACTTCTTAATTCCTAACATAATTTGATTTGTAGAAATAAAAAAAAGTGATGCATTTTCTCTTTTTTTATTTTAATGCCTCTGGAATGGTATATTTAAGCCTTTGAATTTGAACATGATAACAATCTTATTTGTTTTCTCCCTGCTTTCATGTCATATACAGTTTCCCCCATTTTTATTAGAAAGAATTCAGCCAAAGCACATAATTCTTTTGTTTGATAATAGTGAATTTAACCATAGAATGAAAAAAAACGTCCCATTCAAGAAGGAATCCTACACTTTTTCCTTCCCCACTTTATCCTACAAGTTATAGCATTCCTTTGACAATTAAGAAATTAAAAAGATTGAATCAACATTAAATTAAATATTTTATAGCTTTATAATATGAAAGCACTATAATTGAAGAAGCAAAGGTATCAGTTATAAAAGAATGCAATCTAACCATGTAAATGATCCTCCAAAGATCCCAATGGCATAAATTCACAAACAAGCAGCCACTGATCACCATTAGCATAATAACTAATTAAGTTCACAAGATTTGGATGATGCAAGAGACTGAGCATTAGAACTTCCACCAAAAACTCTCAATTTCCTTGAAGACAATTTCGGTCAAGTTGTTTTACAACAACTACTTGCAAAGATAATGATTTCATCATTAAAAATTAACAATGAGGCAGAGTCATAGTAACAGAGCAATAATCAACAGGAAAATTGAGAGCAGATAGATAACTTTTCTAAGCTGAAATGCAAAGTGAAAGTTGATGAAGCCTATAATTATAAAAAATTAAACTCAGTACGCAGGATGGAATTCTACCTTAGTTTTTGAATTACAGTTCCAAGGCTTAGTAAACTGTGATTTATGTAGCTACCTTCTCTCAATCTTGTGCATGCTGTCATTGCTTGAGAAGCACGCTCACTTCTGGCTAGATCAACAAAATTCTGTACAAAGAAACCAACTATTCATTTCATCTACGAGTCAATTAACACACATAGAAACACTCTTGTATAGGATAAAAAGTGGAAAAGATCATACCACATAGGCAAATAGAGCTCTGGATCTTGCGGTGTCTGCATAATCACAAGGATTACTTTCAACTGTCTGCGAGAATCATCATTTTGTGAAAATTTAGAAATAAAAAATGAGAAGATTATCTTAATTACTTAGTAATTTAATGATAAAATAAATACCAATCTAAGAATTTGGTGAGATCTGGAGCTAGTTTCATTCATGGTTGTCTCTTCCGTTGTCCTTTCAGCTACAAGATACATGCATATATGGCTAGAAATCTTACAAAGCTTTAAAATAGTAAAATAGTATAATAGAGCACCCAATACCTACACATATTGAAAGGAGTTGCTGCAACTGTCTCCTTTATGTCAGTGTTTCTTCTATGAGTTTCTCAACAATAGTCCCTTTCTGTTTGAGGTGCACATATCACTACTAAAAAAATGACCTTCTATATCAGTTATTACTGATATTCTATGTTGGGTCATAGACCAACTTTGAATATGTTGTTGTTGAAAGTCCAGCCTTATACAACGGTTGTAAAAGACCCGTCTTTGTTTGTTGATGAAACTACGCCAGTGTTGTTGCAGTCACTGTTGTAATATACTTTCATTCAACGACGGTGTTTTCAATAACAACCGACGTTGATTGCCATAATTTCTACGTCAGTGTTAAGGTTAACACCGTCATTGTTTGTGGGTCATTTTAAGTCGGTGTAAAGGTAAACCTTGACTTAATAGAGTTCCATACAATGATGGTTTTTCGTTTATACTCGTCATTGAATATTAGGATTTCTACGATGGTCACCATAAAAAATGTCGTTGAATGAGACTATTCAAAGACGATTTTTTTTTCCAAACACCGTCATAGAAATCCTTACATTCAATGATGGTTATTCGTAATAACCGTCTTTGAATGCATTCCCTGTGACAATAAAATTATGTTAAACCATTGCATATATATATATATATATATATATATATATATATATATATATATATATATATATATATATATATATATATATATATATATGCCAAACAGTATATGAATTCAAATGAAGTAACAAACTCTTGACAGTCACACAAGCAAACTAAATCAGAAATCACAAATTACCAAATTTTGAGCACTCCTGTCTCATATCATCAAGTATCTCATCATATTCTTCATCATTTTTGAGCTCATCTGAAGAAACTGCACGAGTTTGAGAAATGAGGCTGGCTGCAACATAATTAAAGTTTCTATAGATCGAAATCAAAAGTATAAAGCAGTTAGAATTTAAAACACATGTACAAGTGATCTTGGTAAGAAACATATGTACAAGTAATGGAAAATCCCATGAAATCCGATCAGCACCATGAAGTCCAGCGGCCAACCCAGGTGTTAAGCCAACAACACCCCGATTCAGGTAATGGAAAATCCCATGAAATCCGATCAGGACCATGAAGTCCAGTGGCCAACCCAGGTGTTAAGCTAACAACACCCTGATTCAGGTTTGGGTTAGGTTGCCTTGGGCCTAGGGTAGCAGCTAAGGAAGGATTATAATCAATAGGTCGCCTGACCTTAACAGGTGCCCCCTGAATTAAAAAAGAAATTTGGATTACCACCAATGGATATACTTGCATTCTTGCATAAGAAAATGGAAAAAGCAACCCAAGATTTGGATTACAGTCCAAAAGATACCTAAAAAATAATCCCATCCAGAGCCATCGTATTGTTAGCTTCCTCAACAGATCTTATCTCCACAAAGGCAAACTTCTTGTAATGATTAATGTAAACATTGACCACAACATGACCTCCAAACAAATTAAATCAATTAGTCAAATTATAAAGACAACAAACTGGCACAGAATTCATTGTACACTATTATGTACCTGGGCCAGTAGTGTTACCACCAATCTTAGCCATAACTTCAATGAAGAAAGTTGCAATTGTTGACTATAGAATAATAAGATCAGAAAAAGATCATAAAATAAAGCCAAATTAGCTATGGTAGTGAATGAATCCTATCAGTCCAGCTTCCCATCAGTCCAAAAGGAATATGATCGTATAGAATTCATATCAACTTCGAGATTGTTCGCAATATTTTGTAGAATTCATCTACATGAAAATTACAAAAATCACTAGGGATTAGAAAGAGAAATGATCAATCATTTAGCATTGAGCTGCCAAACAATAAAAATACACCCAATTGATTTAGAGACTATAAATTGACCTCAACTATTATGTTCTTCAAGGCAAGAAACTGGTGCAGAACTTTATGCCCTTTTTCCATACGAGTTTTCTAGGACCCGCTGCTCTGGTCCATGTATCAAACGACAATGCTCAGTAAATGAACCAACCATCCTAGAGGCTACCTCTTTAAAGAACACCGATGCAATCTAATCACCATTAAAGAACTTTGCATTATTCATTACAAAAATAAATAAATAAATACAAAATGTAATTTATACAACTACAACCTGTGTAGCCTAAACAATATTTTTGTTATGAAATGAGTTGTGTAGGCAATTGTATGAATACAAATGCAGGTGCATAGGAGGGAAAGTAATGCAAAAGTACTGGTAATGCCTTAACATAGACACGTTTAAGTGAATGAATCGTGAGGACAATATAGAAAAGTGAAAAGTAAGGACGAAAAATGACATGCATGGTACAGTGCTAGAAAATGAGGACAACATAGGATTGTTTTTCCAGTCAAAGCATAAAGGCACCAAAAAGCAAGGAATATGATCTTTTTCTGATCATATTATTCTGCAACCTAAATAAAGGACATTGATAAGCTAAGCAGCCCAGCTTCCCATCAGTCCAGAAAAAAATTGAAATATGATCCCAGAAAACATCCCAAGTTGTAAAAAGGAATATGGTAGTGTCAGTAGCACTTGTGCAACCTATATGAAATGAAATCCAACAACAACCAAGGAAAATCATGAGACCCTTAATTGCCACACCAAAAGAAGTTTTAAATTGGTTCAATATGGGAAAAATACACATAATTATCAAAGCAGTGTGAGTAAGTGCCTCATTAGAAACACAGCTAAACCATGCATCATTAGAAGCACATAACTATGCATAGACAGAGCCAACATGCCTTCAACGAATTAGTATCCATGCACTTGGTAAAACTTGGTCACTTGTCAGAGTTATGCCTCGTTGCCTATATAGTTACTAACACCTCGTTGGTCACAACAAGTTTCGATGTGAAGTTTATTTGTCGGCATCACACAAAGCAACAAAATGTTAATTAATGACCTACTAAAAGTGCTAGGAAAATGGTGGCAAGTTATAAATGTTTTAGAGATCCACCTTCAAGCCAAAGTAGGTTGCTCATAACAAATATAAAATCGATTGCAAAAAAGTAAGTCATTGACACAAATTTCAGAGATGCACATCGCACTTTATTCAAATAGCTTACAAATAAAACAAGCCATGTAGCAACATGTCTAAGAAAGCTAAGTAATAAATCATAAAGACCAATATAAAGAAACACCTTTGATTAGAACCCTCCCCATATGACAAGATCGGCTTGCCTCTTAAGACTCTTTTATTGAAAATCCTACCAGACACGTTTGTCCAAAATGATAGTCACCAAGTAGGAGAATGTAATAAAGTGAATATGTAATAACATGTCATGAACGTACATATTTGAACAGATGCTTCAAGATAAATTTCTCAGTTTTTGAACTTGTGCATCTACTAAGGTTGTCAATCATTCCTGCAAGAAATCCATAGCCTGCTACGACAACAATAATAGTTACACCAACCTAAATCATAAAAAATATAATGATAAAAACCACTGCTAGTACACATAGGCCAATATGAAGGCACACAATAGGGTAAAATAACCATGTATCGGCCAGTTACGAAAATGACTGGATAGAATGTAAGAATAACTTCATAATAAGGGAATCGACTGTAAGCACAACTTTTAAACATCAACATGTCAACAAAAGCACCTCACAACAATGTAATATTATTATTGTCCCTTAATTGTCAACAATACTACAAGTGCTGATAAGAAAATTATACCAATTGTATCAAATACACCAAAATCTTTATTCCTAACTAATGATTAAGCCTTTTTACACCCTATGTCTCTATGCTTTAAAAAATAAGTTGCCCATTTCTTCCGAATTGTTGTCATGGTGTCCTTGTCCAATGGCATGTCATCACCAAACCGCTACAAGTTATAATATTTAAAAGTTACTGATGCAAATAACAAAGTTGAGTACAAGTCATAGTCAACAAATAAAGAAAGTGAACTTTATCTATACCAGGGACCAATCAGTCTTCACCTCCTCGCTTACGATGTTCCACATCCAATGCATCACGTAATATCCACATTCATAACATTCGGTTTGAATGTGACTCTACATATGAAAAATAATTCAATATGCTATACATTACAAAGTTACAAAACATCAGCAGACAACAATAAGGCATGCATGATATGACTAACCTTAACTTCAATCCACTTATGTCCAGCTTGCTTAGTATCACCATGCGAAGTCATCTTTAATTTGTTCATTGCACTGGTTACAAAAAACCACATCAACGCATATACAAGGACAACATATTCTATCATGAACATTTAAGAAGGCATGGAATAAGTTATATGTTATCACTTAACCTGTTAATTGCGGCTTTGATATGAATATCAGGTTTCCTACACAATGAATAGAATTAAACAACATGTTGCATAGGACACAAAACTACCAGCTGCCAATAGGCCCTGCATTTCATGCACATTACATATGTATGACACAAACATCGATTAAAGTATTATTCTTAAACATGATTTACTGATGGAAGTAAGCTCTAAGGCATACCTCTCGTTGGGATTCCTTAAGCCATGTTTCAACGTATTGTTGGCATTCACCATGTCTATCCTTTGCATTGTGCAAGGACTGTGGCTCAAGGAATGCATACACGGAACCATGACCCAAGCTTGAACTCCACTCATCCATATACCTATTGAAGACATTTCAATAAAAAACATAATCATGTATATCATAATGAATATTCATTCTATGAGGAACAAATAAAATAAGGATTTTACTTACATCATTCATAATTGTTGTACAGATATGTTCAAACTTTTGTCACCTACCATTATTTCACTAACATCAGAATATGTTAGGAAGATCGATGTAGCTCCATCTACAATTCCAAATTTACTCCCATCAAACACAAATTCTACAGGCTTGTTGTAAATATCAAAACTCAACTTTATCAGCCCACACATCAGATCATCTGCATCCACATCAGCCGGCATTGGCACATGTGCATCCACTTTGTTTGGAGTAATTTGTGCATCCTGCATGGTTAATGAATGTGGGTTAGTAGTTCATGTCTAATCTATGAATGTGTTAATTCATGTACGACAAAATAAACGTGTTACCTCATGTGATACAACTTTCACAAGTTATGTGGGCCATGTAATGAATGTGTCAAGGGCCTGCCTAACATACTGTATTTCTGACGTGGGGTACGGGACTTCAGCATCACCATGAATTACTTTTTCAACACTGACCCTTACCATATCATCTGCATAAGCCACACTGTGTATGGTGGAACCCTCCTGAAGTATTTTTCCTAATGCCACCAACTGTGTACCAACATGACATTGCACATACAATCCCATACTTGGTATGACATCAGCAACATCTTTCTCTGAAGGGTGCACACCAGTTTCAACTTTACTTCCCTTTATGCTGACACGAGCGCCTAATTCTAGTATGTCAGCCTCAATTGGGGTGAGCACGGGGATCCTTTTTGTGACAACTCTATTTTAATTGCCTCTTTCAACGCCATAGTCATTTTTTCCAAGCTCCCTTTGTTTTCTTCTTCTATCTGACTCTTCATTTCTTCCCTAAGTTGACTCCTCATTTCTTCCCTAAGCCTTGCATTAACTTCATCTAACTATTGTTGGCTGATGGATGTGGAGGAGTTACTAGATGAGTGTGATGCCCTTCCATAGTATTGACTAATCATCACACCTGACCCCGCTGCACGAACACGACCCCCATGGTCAAGTCGCCCAATGGTAGTGTTGAGTATGTCATCACGACCATGGGGTACAAAGCTGCCCTACATAGTCTGCTCTTCTAAGGAGTCCCACACAAAGCACATCACAGACAAACAACAATCACTATTAGAAAATACACTTTCAACATCAGTTATTTAGAACATTCTACATCGGTTTTAAAACCGATGTTGAATGTATGAATGTTAACAGTGGTTTTGGAGAACCGATGCTAACATACATATGACAACATCGGTTCTCTAAATAACCGATGTTAAACACAATGAACAACAGCAAAAAAAGTGTACGCATGATGAATGTTGACATCGGTTTTCCAGTAAAACCGATGTTAATATGTTAGTTTAACATCGGTTTTCGAGAAAAACCGATGTTAATATATACCCTTAACATCGGTTTTTCTAGAAAACCGATGTCAACGTTGATGATGCATACACTTATTTGGTGTAGTTCTTTGTGTATAACATCGGTTAATTATAAATAACCAATGTTAATATTCAAATATTCACATCGGTTAATTATAATTAACCGATGTTAATGTACACTAGTTGACATCGGTTATCTACAGATAACCGATGTTAAAATACAAACGCCGGCATCGGTTATTCCCCAAAAACTGATGTTAATATACAAACGTTAACATCGGTTTTGTATTATAACCGATATTGGTTATGATATTAACATCAGTTTTTGTTAATAACCGATGTTGTTTTCAAATATTTTTTTTTATATACACTTTCTGTTTTTACAGTAAACCCAAAATTGTACCTGTCAAATGCAATTTCAGGAGGCCCAATTCACAGCAAAGAAACATTTTATTCTGCTTTCAAGCAGTTTTAATGATAATAAATATCAAATAGCAGATTTATATATTATAAAGAACAATCAACAAATGAATTCAATGTTCATGTTACATAAAAAATGTCAAAAATGTTAAAAAATTTCCCTAAATCCTAGGCCTGATCTCTAACTCGGAGATAAAATTGTGCCCACTGGATCCGCAATGCTTTTAATCTCTCAGGCTCCAATGGTCTAGGGTCGTTAAAATACTGCATGATTAAATAAATCATATTAAGTTAATAATGTAATACAAATTATAAATAAATCGATTTTGTTGGAAATAAACTTACCGCTTCCCAATTATTTCTAAAACTTCCTAAAATGATGGTGGACATCTAGTGCATGACATAGTAGCCGCACTTAGTAGTTCCTTTTTGTCTATTACACTAAATACATAATGAAATTTGGATATTGATTAAACAACTAGTGTACAGACACATAAAGAAATATATATATAAGTGGAAGTTTTATGTAAATGACGTACCTTGACGACAATCCACCTAGCAGGAGCCTTTGATTTAGGCTGTGGAGCATCATCAAGACCCTTGATAGCACTGTTCCATATGAGTAACAATTAAAAACTGTTGTTGTACGTTGAGGTATTACAATGCAAATGTATTGAAAAGAACACTAACCTATTAATAATTCCCTTAAGGTAGTTGTCTGGCCTGTTATGCAATGAACAAAACCAGACAACTAAGTGTTCCTTGGGCAGGATGACCACCATCTGCCAATGTCCGCTGCAGTGGAACCTAAAATGGGTTAGTACATTAGTAAACATTAATTAAATTTTGTTATTTTGTGACTTACCCATTTAGGTAGGCTCCAAGATACACATCGCGTTGTGAACTCTGCATCCAACTCTTTATGTAACTTTCAGATTCAAACTGCGATTGCCCAGACCTCTGAATGGACTAAGGCTCGAGGAATCCATAGATATCAGAATTCCCCGCTCGCATACATGTTTCAGTGAGATGTTTGTTTATGTTAAGTCAAAGTTAAATATTTATGAATTGAAAGCCATAACTTAGGTAAATAAAAGCCTTTTATATAAAGACTTACAGAATCCACAACTGTAACACTGATATGCTGAGACATTGACCACTGTGTGCGATTTCGGAGAGGTCTTCGTGCTTTATGTACAGGGGGAAATCTGGATTAACGACCCTGAACATGGTGGCATCCCATCTAACCTGATAAGGCCTCAAGAAAAGCTCTGGGATGGTCAATGTCATCAGATAAAGTGGATCATCGACCTCCGGATCGGGCTTCGGAGGTGGTTTTGGCGAAGACACAGCTACCTGTTCATGAAACAAAGTTAAATAGCCAAATTTGAGGCACGCTTAATGAATTAATTTAAAAAGAAGAAACATATAGTAAGGACAATAAGTACCTGGTTTGATAAAGACTTGATCAGATGTGTCGGCCAAGCAAGGAAGGTGTGAAGTGCCTGCCCCACTAAGGAAACCTCAGTAGTGGGTACAGGAACTGCAGCATGTGCATCTTTAACCTCATCCACACTCACCTTTACTTGGCCAAGCAACAAAGGAGTGTTATGAATAAGAGTGGATCCCTCATAAACTCTCCCCACGGCAACCAGGCGGGCAGGATCTACTTCTATGTACAAGCCGCACCTGTCAGAGTCACTCGTCTCAGGATCGTTTCCTGAGGGATCAACACAACTCCCCTTTGTGCTCACCCGAGGACCGGAGGAACCAAGACCAACCAGAGGCTCAGGAGGTCCCTGAGATTGCATCTGTGACTGAAGCTGGCTGAAGGATGCCATGACCTGCCTCGTCACTTTCTCTGTGATGGACTCCTCTAGCTGGTCCCTGATCTGCTGAGTCAGCTGCTGTAATTCGTCAGGAGGCAAGGAGGAAGCGCTGCGGGACGTCCGTGGAGCCGATCCAAAGTATTGCTTGATGGTGACACCGGCTCCAGCAGCACGGACACGTCCAGGGTGCTCTGGACGTCCAATAGTAGCGGCCAGAACATCCTGACGTCCATGGGGGACGAATGATCCCTGTGTGGCCTGCTCCTCAAACGAATCCTGCACAAAAAACACACAGTGGTACATGGCATTCTCAAAATATTCAAACATAATTGTAATGGTTAGTTGAAAATGACTTACAATCTTCTCAGCGATTTCCTTTGCGGCCTCAGTCGTCATCTCCCCTGTCTTCTTTGTGCGGGCCATCTTCCACTTCACGTGGCGTCTGACCGGGGATGGAGGGTCGATGACGCCATCAACGCTTCCTGACTGTGCAGCTTCCTGCATCTTCTTCTTGGTCTTCTCAGCCAGGAGCTTCTGCTCCAAATAATCATAACCCCCACGAGACAAAACATGGGGGGCAGTATTCTGCTTCTAGATGGTCTGTGCCTTGATGCGCACATCCTGGAAAAATTAAACAATAATGTTTGAAATGGGTAGAATGAAGTATAACAACATCATGTTTAATATGAAAAACAACTTAAATGGCAAAGGAACATACCTCCCAAGAAGGGTCTCTGCGAGTCTGGCAAAACTGGGCCCACTTTTCCTTGCTGATGCCGTATTTGTCACAGACAGTGCCCTCGACACCGTCCTGATCGGCTGCAAGGGCCCATTTCCTCGTGAGGTCTGATTTAAACTGCCTCCATCTCTCCCCCACGGTTTGTAGTAACTTCCTTTTCGTCCTACTGTCAGAAGCCTCTAGGATATCAAATTCCGCCTGACAACATGAAACAAAGTTTATTTGTTACAATAATGAAATTTTTTGGCTATTAATTACACACAATCAAATAAGAAAAGAGAAATACCTGAATATCCTCCCAAATCAGGTCCTTCTGAGCAGTAGGGACCTCCTTCCAGTTCTCGTAGGTGATGTCCACCTTATCGCGTGCCACAATCCCCAAATATGTTCTTAATTTCTTCTTGTGGGGACTGTCGGCTTTCCCTGTAGCAGGATCAACATGCACCACTGGTCTCTCAACACCAGGTGGTCTAGTGGACAACGATCGTAGGCGTGAGGCTTTGCGTGTCCGCTTCACGGCAGACGTCGAAGCCGATGCGTCCGAAGTAGGAGGAGGACGAGGAGGAGAAGGAGGAGAAGGAGGAGGAGGAGGAGGAGGAGTAGTGGAGGCAGGTGGAGAACCCATGATCTTTTATACAATAACATACAAAATTGGATTAATGAAAAGAGGATTAGTCATAAGTTTTTTTTGGAAGGCAAAAGTATAACATTATTAAACAAAACCCCACCACATAAGGAGACAAGACAAATTAACCAAAGGACTCTGAAAGATAGGTAGTTGTGCTTTTTAATTGTGATTTCATCCATGTTTTCTTTGATATTGATTTTCTTAGGACTTCATCCATGTTTTCACAGCATTTGATTTTCTTTTTTGCAGAAAAGAAAGAGGGGAACGAGCAACAATTTGAAGGTTGTACATTCAAGAACTAAAGAATTCAAAATAGCTAGTAATAAGAGGGATTTGTTTTTGGGATTTTCTGAGCACCAAGAGCGGCTACGCAAGAAGCTTGCACTTGAGGAGGGAAGGATATTTGCAGCTAATGAACAACTTTCTTAATTATTTGTCCTTCAGATTTTACTGTTTTTTTTTCTTATATGTAAATATAAATAATATAAGGCTATGCCATAAGGACATGGTCATTTTTACCACTAACAATCTTAGAAGTAAATATAGACCATGTTTTTACAGAATACCCTTATACCATTTATATTTACATATTAGCAAAAAGAAACAATAAAATCTTAAGGACAAATAGTCAAGAAACTTGTTCATTAGCTGCAAATATCCTTCCCTCCTCAAGTGCAAGGTTCTTGCATAGCCGCTCTTGGTGCTCAGAAAATCCCGAAAACAAATCCCTCTTATTACTAGCTATTTTGAATTCTTTAGTTGCTGAATGTACAACCTTCAAATTGTTGCTCGTTCCCCTCTTTGAGAATGAGGAGGATCTTCATAGGACTTCATCCAGCTGATGTTTGTCGGCAGTTTCATCATCCACCACCCTTTTCTTCTGTGCCTTCTCACGTTCATTGTTGTTAAACCCATATTTATGCCTTCTTCCCTTCATGTCTTGTTGTATCACAACTTTAGCTGAATTTCCCATCTTCAGCATAAATCAATCTCCTGTCTTATTGTCCAATGATACACTTTGATGGCCTGTATCTCTTTTATTCGTATGGTCTACTGCTTCAGCTTCACAATGCATAGAGCAATCAGAATTTTCCAGTCATCACCAAAGGCTTCTGCATCAGCGTTGACACTCTCCACCCTCTTTGGTTTATGCTTCTGTGTTTTCTTCCGTGCTTCCTCCTTATAATTCTCAGATTTATTGGAGGTCCCACTAGAAGGATCAGCACCAATCCGTGCCTGTTCCTCCTCTACCAGCTCAATATCTTTCGTTTCACCTTTGCTTTTGTAAACTACACTGTAATTTACAAAACAAAAGTTGAAAGGAAACATATTGACCTGATAGACGAGGAAGAAGCACAGATTGGTGGTGATCGTTCTAGTGCAACCTCGAATAAAGCTAAGATTTATAACGAGGAGGCACGGAAGAAAACACAGAAGCATAAACTAAAGAGGGTGGAGAGTGTCAATGATGATGCAGAAGCCTTTGGTGATCACTGGAAAAATCTAATTGCTTTATGCATTCTGAAGCTGAAGCACTAGACCATACGAAGAAAAGAGATACATGCCATCAAAGTGTGTCATTGGAGAATGAGATAGGAGATTCAACTATGCTGAAGATGGGAGATTCAGCTAAAGTTGTGATAAAACAAGACATGAAGGGAAGAGAGCATAAATATGGGTTTAACAACAATGAACGTGAGAAGCCAAAGAAGAAAAGGGTGGTGGATGATGAAACTGGCGACAAACATGAGCTGGATGAAGTCCTAAGGAGGCAAATTGAAACAAAAAACCGATGCCTCAATCAGAGAAAAATGTAGCTGTCACTTACTAGGTTTGGTGACCTCTGTCTCTGCAAAAAATTACATTAGAGGATGTTAATCAATTCTCCTTCATCATGATCATTTCGATTAGTATGAACGTCGCCAGCTTCTTCTTCTCCCACAACGTTACCAGTGATTTGAGCGGTCAAAGGACTAACATAGGTGTCCATGTATGAATCATCATCTTCTACATTAACACCAACTGTTTTGCCCTACAAAACCACACACCACCTTTCATCACAAGGGTCTTGCACGTAAAATACTTGTCTAGCTTGTTCTGCCATGATGAAAGGGTCATTGTGGTAACCAAGTTTCTTTAGATCTACTAGGGTAAATCCTATATCATCGGTGCACACACCGGTATTGCTGTCAACCCATTTACATTTGAAAACACACTGTAAATTTCACATAATTAAGCTCCCAAATTTCATCAATGAACCCAAAGTAAGGGATGGAAGCTACACAGGGATTGGCGTCATTGACACTTGCAAAGTGTTGAGATTCAGCCCTTAGGGTGACCCCACTGTTCTGCATTGTACTTTTGTCATCTTGTGCTTTTGTGTAAAATGAATACCTGTTTATGTCGTATCCTTGCCAGGTTATAACATTTCTTTTAGGCTCATCTGCTAGCTTTCTTAATGTTTCTGAAGCATTCTCATCTGCAAAGATTGTATCTTTAAACCAATCACATAAAGTCTTGTTATGCTTTTTCAACACCCAATTCTTTGACATTTTCGGATTATTCTGTTTGACTAAAGCTTCATGCTTAACTATGTATGGCAAAACTCCATTACTGTTGTTCAAGACATACAAGTGAGCTTGTAACAAATCTTCTACACTTGGAGTGATCACCTGCAGTCCTCTTGAACCCTTACCACCCACTCTGTCATCATGCCAAGACTCAGGAAGCCCAACAGCTTTAGCCTTCTCTAAGTATTCTGAACAAAATTCAATGGCTTCTTCTGCAATGTACCTCTCAACAATAGATGCTTCTGGACGATATAGATTCTTTGTATACCCTTTTAAGATCTTCATGTATCGCTCAACCGGGTACATCCACCGTAGATAAACAGGACCACAACATTTGATTTCTCTGACCAGATGCACAACCAAGTGAATCATGATGTCAAAGAAAGCAGGGGGAAAATACATCTCCAACTAGCACAGTATAATTGCGGCCTCATTTCCCAACTCATCAAACATGACTGGATTAATGACTTTGCTACATATAGAATGGAAGAAAAAGCACAGGCGAGTTATCGTTAACCTGACTTTGTTTGGCAAGATGTCTCGTATAGCCACGGCTAACAATTATTGCATGAGCACGTGACAATCGTGAGACTTTAACCCTACAAGCTTAAGGTCCTTCAACTGCACAAGGCTCTTAATATTTGAAGAGTATCCTTGTGGAACCTTCACCCGACGAAGACACTGACAAAAACATATCTTCTCCTTCTTGGACAAAGTATGGCAGGCTGGGGGCAAGTAAATTTTCTTCCCATCAGACCTTGGATGCAACTGTGATCGTATACCCATATCAGCTAGATCTTAACGGGTATTCAAGCCATCCTTCGTCTTGCCTTGAATGTTAAGGAGCATCCCAATCACACTATCACAAACATTTTTCTCCACATGCATAACATCAATACAATGTCTAACGTCAAGATCACACCAGTACGAAAGATCAAAGAAAATGAACCTCTTCTTCCATGTGCAACTCTGACTTTTATCCTTCTTTTGGGTCTTCCCAAATACAGTATTCAGGTGTTCAACCCGCTGATATACCTGCTCACCAGTCAACGGTATCGGCGCAATATCATGCTCTTGACTTCCATTAAAAGCTTTTCTCAGTCGTCTGTAAGGATGATTGGGTGTTAGAAAGCGGCGATGCCTACTGTACACTGTTTTTCTCCCATGTTTAAGTTGTATGTAGCTTGTATTTTCTTCACAGATGGGGCATGCATGATGACCTTTAACACTGTAACCGCTGAGATTCCCATATGCTGGAAAGTCATTAATGGTACAAAAAAGCATTGCACGCATTTCAAAGGTCTCCTTGCGAAACGCATCAAACACTACAACCCCCTCGTCCCACAACTTTCTCAGATCTTCAACCAACGGACTTAGATAAACATCAATGTCATTTTCTGGCTGTCTTGGGCCCGATATCATCATAGACAACATCATGTATTTTCGCTTCATGCATAACCAAGGAGGCAAATTGTAAATTACTAGCAGAACTGGCCATGAACTGTGTTGAGTGCTTAAGGTGCCATATGGATTCATTCCATCACTGGCTAGTCCAAGTCTAAGATTTCTTGGCTCATTCCCAAAATCCGGATAAAAACCATCAATCTTCTTCCACTGGGAGCAATCAGCCGGATGACGGACCATTCCATTAGAAATCCTTCCATTTGCATGCCATGTTAGGTCTTTTGCGTCGTCTTCGTTAGCAAAAAGACGCTTAAACCTTGGAATGATTGGAAGATACCACAAAACCTTTGCTGGCGGGCCCCTCTGTGACTTTTCATCATAATTGTTTTCCTCGTCATCCTTCACTTTGTACCGCGAAGTCCCACACACAGGGCATTTGGACATTTGTTGGAATTCATGCCTGTAGAGTATGCAATCATTGGGGCAAGCATGAATCTTCTGACACTCCATACCCATGGGACACAGTATCTTCTTCGCCTTATAGTAACTTTTAGGCAGCGTGTTGTCCTCTGCAAGCAAATTGTGCACTACCTCAAGCAGTGAGGTGAAACTTTTGTCACTCCACCCATACCTGGCCTTCACATTAACCAGACTTAACACCGCATACAACAGGGTTAAGGAATTCTTGCACCCCGTATACAAAGGCTTCTTTGAATCATTCTGCAATCCTTCATAAACAGGGGCGTGTGCTTCTTGAAAACACTCTTGTCCAAGGTCACGAATCATGTCCTCCAAGCGATCTCCCATTTCTACATCAAACGGTTCAGATTGGGACCCACTTTGCATGTCAGTCACTTCACCATGCCATATCCACGTCGTGTAATTCTTCTTCATCCCATCACACAATAGATGGTCTCGTATGTCGTCAAGTAGTTGTCGTCTTCCATTCAAACAGTTGATGCAAGGACAATAATATTTTCCTTCTTCATTCGGTCAACCTCTTTCTAAAGCAAATTGCAAAAACTGCTCGACGCCATCCTCATATTCTGGGCTCATGCGACTTTGATTGATCCAACTTCGATCCATCTAAGCAAATCCATGCATGCAAATCTCACTTTTTTATTTATAGGTGTGGCCCTATCCCATTTAGGAAGACTGTCTTTTATGTTAGCCTCAAACGTCAGGGTTACCATTATTTACAAAAATTTGACTAAATTTCTGCAGCATTTCGCATTGGTCTCCAAGTACACGACATGACATCGGTCAAATGAATTTCTCGATAATCAAGTATGCACTCAGAGAACAAGTTGAAATGCATTGAACAGAAATTTAATCAAATTAATGAGAATAACAATAACCTTCACGAATGAATCTAACATAAAAATACCAGTCTCCCCAAACTGTCCAAACGGACAATTCAAGACTAAATACAATGACTAATGCAAACTGTCCGCAAGAGTCATTGCATTCAGTCTCAAACGGGAATCTAAGGTTCACTCACCATGAACAACAGTTGTTTATATAGAAAATTACACTGATCACATACAAGAACATACAAAAGGTAAAATTCAATCACAAACAAATATAGACATCAGTAGTTGTTTATGTAAGTAATTTCAAATGTTGGGTTTCAAGGGTGCTTATGCTTTATTATTGTAGTTGGGCATACGTGTGTGTGTGTGTATCATGAGGGTCTGTGCCATCCAAAGGCAATTCCTTTGTCAGCTCTAATATTAAGGCAAGTGTGGAGAGTAGGCAGAAAATTGTTGAGTGCGGAGACTAGTGGGTGTGTGTGTGTTTGTGTTTCTGTGTGTGTGTGTGTGGCTGTGTATGTGTGTGTGTGTGTTTCTGTGTGTGTGTGGGGGGGGTGTGTGGCTGTGTATGTGTGTGTGTGTGTGTGTGTGTGTGTGTGTGTGTGTGTTTCTGTGTGTGTGTGTGTGTGAGTGTGTCTGTGTGTGTGTGTGTTTCTGTGTGTGTGTGAGTGTGTGTGTTTCAGTCAGTGTGTGTGTGTGTGTGTTTTTGTCAGTGTGTTTCTATGTGTGTGTTTTAGTCAGTTTGTGTGTGTGTGTGTGTGTGAACTACAGCTGCTTAACTCTTCTTTTTGTGTATCTTGGCATACCTATAGGGGCTATTAATGCAACAAAATGGTGAGCTGTGGACCAGAGTTTTGAATTCCAAATATGGTGGATGGAGGAACCTTGAAGAAACAGGAAATTCAGCAAAACAATGTGTTTGGTGGAGGGATGTAAAACAAGCTTTCAATCAATCTCAACAGGAACTGGTTATTCAAAATAACATGAGGTGGAAGGTGGGGGATGGAGAGAAAGTTAGATTCTGGACAGATAAGTGGATTAATCAAGAGGAGTCGCTAGCAGAAAGGTACCCCAGGTTGTTTATTATATCCTTGTTAGACAAGTGGCCTCAGATATCTTAAGAAGGGGGGGGTTGAATTAAGATATTCCAAACTGTTTCCCCTAATTAAAAATCTATTTCACTTTTTACTCAAGTTATGAATTCCCTTAATGACAATCTTCTTAAATATTAATTCAAACGAAGCAACTTGAATATGAATATAAAGCAATAATAAATAAAGGAGATTAAGGGAAGAGAAAATGCAAACTCAGTTTTATACTGGTTCGGCCACACCCTTGTGCCTACGTCCAGTCCCCAAGCAACCCGCTTGAGAGTTCCACTATCTTGTAAATTCCTTTTACAAGTTCTAAACACACAAGGACAATCCTTCCTTTGTGTTTAGAGATCCTTTACAACAAGAGACTCACAGTCTCTTAATCCCTTAGAGAATGAGAAGAAGAAGAGGAACAAATCTCTCTAGAAAGAGATGGATTTTACAGATTGAGCACTCAATTAATTCCTTAATGAATTGCAATTGAATTGGCCAAGGAATTCTTAAAGAGGATAAAATGAAATTGCTTTTTGAGAGGATAAACACTTTGTTGTACTGAAAATCTCTGAGCAATTTCGTGTTTAAGTCACATATATATAGACCATTGGTGATCATGAGTAAAGCCTTTGAAAAGTTGTGACTCTTGATATTATTTTTCTGAAATTCCTGTCTGGTAATCGATTACAGTAATTGTGTAATCGATTACAGCTTTTAAAATTTGAATTAAAACGTTTACTAACTGCTGGTAATCGATTACCAAAATTGTGTAATCGATTACACAGTCTAAAATTTCGAATTCAAATTTTTATAGTTGTTATAAAACGTATTTGGCCACTGGTAATCGATTACATCCTCTGGTAATCGATTACCAGAGAGTAAAACCTTTGAAAAACACTTTTTATTTTAAATCACTTGGCCAAACCTTTGCTAATTCAATTAGGAATTCCCTTCCTAATATTCTAGTGATCATCTTGATGTTGTGCCTTGTAATCTTGAAGTTTTGTCTTGAATTTTAATCTTGAAAAGCCCATTTGCATCAATTGCAACACATCATCATGATCATCATCAAAACATCAAAGCCAATTGCATCTACAATCTCCCCCTTTTTGATGATGACAATACAATACCTGAAATCAAGATTCAAGCAAGCAACAAACAATTGTATATAGATAAAATGTGCATCCGTTTTCTCCCCCTATATTTCGGAATACATGATCACTTGATTTCTAAGTTTGTTAAGCTTTTTCTTAAGCTTTTGCTACAACCTTTTTCTCCCCCTTTGGCAACATCAAAAAGCCAAAGAACTCGGAAATCAACATAGATATAACAATGGAGTAGCAAGATATAAGTATCAGAGTATTAAATACAATAAGTCAAACTCATAATCAAGAAATAATCAAACCAGAATTCAAATAACATAAAATGTCAACAACCACAAGATATCCAAGACTGAAAATTTTTTTAAAAAACACAAGATAAATAAGCAAAGTACTTAGCATAATAATGTAAATTCTAAGAAACTAAAAGCCAAAATACACGGCTTATAAAAGATAAATAATCAGAATCTTAAAAGCTAAGAAGACGGAGGAGGTGGTGGAAGATCGAAACTCTGACGAATGTATCCGACATCCTCTTCAAGCTGTGTAAGACGAATGTCCATACCGGCAAAGCGTGAATCTAACGAGTCAAAGCGGTCACCAACATACGAACGAAGACCCCGTAATTCGGAGAGGACTTCATTCATGAGTGCGGAATCTTCACGTTGAGGAGGCGGTGAAGGAGTACGTTCATCTTGAGGAGGGAGTGCATCCTTCTTCAGCCATTGTCCATTCCGATCTTTACGATACCCAAAGGAGGTCACTGCTCCAGCACCAATTGCAAAGGAACGCTTGACTTGAACAAAGGTTTCATCATCAAGCGGAATTTGAAAATGACGCAAAAACAGAGTAATCAAATGTGGATAAGGAAGAGGTGCATTGGCCCGTAATGCCTTATGCATTCGGTACCGAACCAAATGGGCCCAGTCGATCTGACGACCGGTTAGAAAAGCCCACATAAGAATCAAATCCTCCTCAGAGGCTTGTGCTAAATTTGAAGACCGAGGAAGCAAAATTCTAACAATGATATAATGCATGATGCGATTATCAAAAGTTAATGACCCGGCCAACAATCTACCGGTCATGTCAGCTTGATCATTGCAGACCATGCGACGAGCATCATGACTCGAATAATCGAATTTCCAGTCATCAACAATGGTGCCCTCAAAAGGTGCACCTTGACTGGGTAAATGAGTCAAAGAAAAGAAAAGTGACTGATCAATGACCATAGAAGTACCATGCACCTCAGACATAATAATACCATCCTGAATTTTTAAATTGCAGTAGAAGACTTTTACAAGTTCAGGATAATATGGCAATTTAAATGACATGAAATCAACAAGACCAGAATTTTGAAACACTTGATAGCAATCAAACGTTTCATCATTAAAGAACTCTACGTCTAGGTACTTAGGGTCTAAGATTATTCTAGAAGAAAACTGAGAAAGGTACCGTAGACGTTGATCATCGGATGAAAACAATGTTGATGATCTTGGAGATGACAAAGAAGGAGGAATAGGTGCTGTGGGTGCTCCGGATGGGCCGTGACGGCGATGGGCAGCAGCGGTAGCGGTGGAGGATGATCCCTTTCTCTTCTTTGATGGCTCTGCCATTTGATGAAGTTTTTCTGGATTTTGATCGGTGGAAGTGAAAAAGGAGTGAAAAAGAGGAAGATTGGGCTTTACGGGACGTGATTTGGTGAAGAATCGAGTGAGAATCGAAGGTTTGAAGTTCTAGGTATGGAGGAAAGCGTGGAGGAAGCTTTGGCTGCGCAGCAGCTCTGATTTCGTGAGTATTTATAGAAGATGACGCATTGTAATCGATTACAGGTATTGGTAATCGATTACAGGCCCAATAAGCCTTCTGGTAATCGATTACAGGATGTTGTAATCGATTACAGGCTGCCTGTTCATGTGTAATCGATTACACTGGATGGTAATCGATTACCAGAGCCTATCCTAGGCTAGTTTCTAAGAGAATATCTATATTTATGCTCAAATACATCCTATATGACTAATTTTCACTACTAATACACTAAATTCAATCATTCAATTACTATATACACAAGAAATCATAAATTCTATCATAAAAACAAGAATTCAAAACAAGATCAAACAAAATAATCTACAATCAAAAGGTAAAAAGTAAATCAACCAATCAATCAATCAATCAATCAACCAATCAATTCCTATTTTTCTAAATCTCTTACATCTAAGAGACCTAATTCTCTTCTAATAGAGAAAAACACTTCCTTGGGGAGAGGTTTAGTGAAAATATCAGCAAGTTGATTCTTAGTATCAACAAATTCTAAAACACAATCTCCCTTTAAGACATGATCTCTAAGAAAGTGGTGTCTAATCTCTATATGTTTAGTTCTTGAATGTTGAACTGGGTTTTTGGATAGATTTATGGCACTAGTATTATCATACTTAATAGGTATGCGATCAAGAATGATGCCATAGTCAGATAATTGTTGCTTCATCCATAAAATTTGTGCACAACAACTACCGGCAGAGATATACTCCGCTTCAGCAGTAGATAAAGCAACACTGTTTTGTTTCTTACTATGCCATGAGACAAGAGCCGATCCAATAAATTGACAAGTTCCACTTGTACTTTTTCTATCAGTTTTAGATCCGGCAAAATCAGAATCAGAATATCCTATTAAGTTACATGTTGAATTCTTAGGATACCATAATCCTAAATTGATTGTTCCTAATAGATATCTCATGATTCTCTTTACTGCACTTAGATGTGATTGTTTGGGGTTGGATTGAAACCTAGCACACATGCATACACTAAACATAATATCAGGTCTACTAGCAGATAAATAAAGAAGAGATCCGATCATACCTCGATATTGTTTTATGTCTATAGACTGACCAGATTCATCTTTATCTAAGTAACAATTAGTGCTCATCGGTGTAGACATGTGTTTTGCACTATCCATCCCAAATCTTTTGATCAATTCCTTGCAGTATTTGGATTGATTGATGAATATACCTTCTTGAGTTTGCTTGATTTGTAATCCCAGAAAGTACTTTAGTTCTCCCATCATTGACATTTCAAATTCACTTTGCATATCAAGGGAAAACTCCTTGCACAATGAATCATTAGTGGATCCAAAAATTATATCATCAACATATATTTGAACCAACAAAATATCATTATGCCTTCTCTTTATGAATAATGTGGTATCCACTTTACCTCTGGAGAATTCTTTTTCAAGAAGAAAATTACTTAATCGTTCATACCATGCCCTAGGGGCTTGTTTCAAACCATAAAGAGCCTTTTGTAATTTATAAACATGGTTTGGTTTATCAGAAATTTCAAAACCAGGGGGTTGTTCAACATATACCTCTTCTTGAATTAAGCCATTTAGAAAGGCACTCTTAACATCCATTTGATAAAGTTTAAAGTTCATTATGGATGCATATGCCAAAAGCATTCTAATGGCTTCTAATCTTGCAATAGGAGCATATGTTTCTTCATAGTCTATCCCCTCTTCTTGATTATACCCTTTTGCTACTAACCTGGCTTTATTTCTAATAATTATACCATGTTCATCTAATTTATTTCTAAAAACCCATTTTGTTCCAATAACAGGATAATTTTCAGGTTTTTCTACTAATTTCCATACATTGTTTCTTTCAAATTGGTTTAGTTCTTCTTGCATGGCAATGATCCAATTATCATCTACTATGGCTTCTTTTATATTTTTAGGTTCAATCATAGATACAAAAGCCATATTATTGCATAAATCTTTAAGAGAATGTCTAGTTGTTACCCCTTTTGAGATATCACCAATAATGTTATCGAGGGGATGATCTCTTGAAGTTTTCCATTCTCTTGGGAGTACATCATTGGATTTGCCTTCTTCTGGAGGATCTTCATTGTTTCCTTTGTCATTTCCTTTGGAATCTTGTTCATGAATGTTCATATGTTCTAAAGAATCTGCAATGTCATCTAGCATATTCTTTGTTGACAATATAGCATTAGATTCATCAAAGGTAACATGAATGGATTCCTCTATATTCATAGTTCTCTTATTATATAT
Organism: Glycine soja; assembly: GCF_004193775.1. Classification (NCBI taxonomy): domain Eukaryota; kingdom Viridiplantae; phylum Streptophyta; class Magnoliopsida; order Fabales; family Fabaceae; genus Glycine; species Glycine soja. Next base: position 34,179,240 of record NC_041002.1, read on the forward strand.
TCTATATGCTTTGCTTTGTAAGGAATATCCAAGAAAAATGCCTTCATCAGATTTTGCATCGAATTTTCCTAGATTATCTTTACCATTATTAAGTACAAAGCACTTGCACCCAAAAACATGTAGATGAGAAATATTAGGTTTTCTACCGTTAAATAACTCATATGGGGTTTTCTTTAAAATAGGTCTTATCAAGGCTCTATTCATGATGTAACATGCAGTATTGACAGCTTCAGCCCAAAAATACTTTGGAAGATAAGTATCATTTAATAAAGTTCTTGCAATTTCTTCCAATGACCTATTTTTCCTCTCAACAACTCCATTTTGTTGAGGAGTTCTTGGTGCAGAAAAATTATGTTCAATACCATGTTCATCACAAAATAATTCAAAATCTTTATTTTCAAATTCACCCCCATGATCACTTCTAATGGATGCAATCTTGAGATTTTTCTTGTTTTGTATGACTTTAGCAAGTTTCCTAAATGCATGGAATGAATCACTTTTATGTGTAATAAATAATGTCCAAGTATATCTAGAGAAATCATCAACTATAACTAAAGCATAGTAATTTCCTCCAAAACTCATGGTTCTAGATGGACCAAATAGATCCATATGCAATAACTGTAATGGTCGAGTGGTTGAAACAACATTTTTAGATTTGAATGAGACTCTTGTTTGTTTGCCCTTTTGACATGCATCGCATAATTTATCTTTTTCAAATTTCAATTTAGGCAAACCAACTACTAAATCTTTTGAAATTAATTTATTTAAGTGATCCATGTTTATGTGAGCAATTCTTTTATGCCATAACCATGGATCATCATCTTTACTAAGAAAGCAATGATTGTTTTCTTGTTTTATGCTTAAGTCTATCATGTAAACATTATTGACTCTATGTCCTACATGCTTTATATTAATGTCATGCTTATGTTCTATAAGACATTTCTGAGAATCAAATGATACTAGATAGCCTTTGTCACATAGTTGACTAACGCTAAGCAGGCTATGCTTAAGGCCTTCAACAAGTAGAACATTTTCAATGGAGTTTGAAGAATTTGTACCTATTTTACCCACTCCAAGAATTCTACCTTTGTTGTTGTCACCATATGTTACATGTCCGCTTTTCTTTGGAGATATGTGTGTAAAATTTGATGCATCTCCAGTCATATGTTTTGAGCATCCGCTATCTATGTACCACTTCTTTCTCAAAGATACCTGCATAATCAAGTTTTTGACTTAGGTACCCAAATTTTATTGGGTCCTTGCATGTTAGTATAAACTGAGGATCCTTTTGGGACCCATATCATTTTAATATTACTGTAATTTTTCTTGAAGTAGCAAGTTGATATGCCATGTCCTCTTCTTCCACAGTAAAAACAAGTGATAGAATTAGAATTGCATTTTTGTGTGGAAGTGGAAAAGTTTTTATGAACCTTTTGTAGTTTTTCAGATTTATACCCTAGTCCATTTTTATTTGACACATATCTTTGTTTACTTAATATAACATCTAAATTATTTCTACTATATGAAAATTTTGCAAGTGAATTTTTTAACTCTTTAATTTCTTTTACATATTTATCACAACAACTACAAGAATCTGTTATTTTCTTGTCATTAATAGTGGAGATATTAACTTTTTCATTTGTTTTAGAGATTGAAACTTCATTTCTAAGAAGATCTAATTCTTTGTTTAATTTTGAAATTTCATTTTCTAAATTTGAAATTGTTTTCTTTGATGATGAAACTAATTTTGCAAGTTTAATTGATTCTTTATGCAAATCAGCAAATGCATCTTGCAATTCATCAAAAGAAATAGATAAGTTGTTTGAAGATGTTACCTCTTCATCACTTTCATAACTTTTTGCCATAAGGCAAAGATTTATCTCTTCATTTTCAGAATCATCAGAGGATTCCAAATCATTTTCATCCCATGTGATGTATGCTTTCTTTAGTTTCTTCTCACTATGATTTTTCTTTTCAGATTTTTCCATCTTTTTCTTGAAGATGGGACAATCAACCCTCAGATGTCCAGGTTGATTGCATTCAAAGCATTTTAGAGTAGAGGATGAATTTTCTGTCCTTCTTTTTGATTTAAAATTTGGTCGCCTCTGATTTCCTCTTACTTTAAGAAATTTGTTGAACCTTTTTACAAAGAAACTTAGATCATCATCATCATCTGCATCATTATCCTGATCACTTTCTTCTTGAATTGAGGATGATGCTTTAAGAGCAATTCCTTTCTTTTTCTTGTCATTTTCTTCATTTTGGTGCAATCTCAATAGTTCCATCTCGTGTTCCTGCAACTTACCAAATAAAGTGGCAAGAGACATGTTAGACAAATCTCTTGATTCAGAAATAGCCGTTACTTTGGGTTGCCATTCTCTACTTAAACATCTTAGCACCTTGTTTATAAGATCTTCATTTTGAAATTCTTTGCCTAAGGCTGCTAGATGATTTACTATATGTGTAAATCTCTTTTGCATACTCTGAATATTTTCATTTGTATTCATTCTAAATAATTCATACTCATGAGTTAGTGCATTTATCCTAGATCTTTTAACATCTGTAGTTCCTTCATGTGTTAATCGAAGAGTGTCCCACATTTCCTTAGCACTCTTGCAATTTGAAACTCTGAAATATTCATCCATTCCTAGGGCAGATGTTATTATGTTTTTGGCTTTTAGGTTGTATTGTACTCGTTTTCTATCCTCTTCAGACCATCTATCTCTAGGTTTTTCTATGGTTATGCTTTCACTTGATGAACTACCATCTATTGAAACTCTTTCTACTGTGGTGGGTATATAAGGCCCTATTTCAATGGCTTCCCAGATATTTAGATCTATTGCCTCGATAAAAATTTGCATTCGGGTTTTCCAGTAGTGGTAACCCTCTCCATTAAAGATTGGAGGTCTATTGATAGAATTCCCTTCTGGAAATAAGGAATTTGCTGAGGCCATCTTTTTCTTGAAGCTTCTAAACTTTGTACAAGAATGAAGCTCTGATACCACTTGTTAGACAAGTGGCCTCAGATATCTTAAGAAGGGGGGGGTTGAATTAAGATATTCCAAACTGTTTCCCCTAATTAAAAATCTATTTCACTTTTTACTCAAGTTATGAATTCCCTTAATGACAATCTTCTTAAATATTAATTCAAACGAAGCAACTTGAATATGAATATAAAGCAATAATAAATAAAGGAGATTAAGGGAAGAGAAAATGCAAACTCAGTTTTATACTGGTTCGGCCACACCCTTGTGCCTACGTCCAGTCCCCAAGCAACCCGCTTGAGAGTTCCACTATCTTGTAAATTCCTTTTACAAGTTCTAAACACACAAGGACAATCCTTCCTTTGTGTTTAGAGATCCTTTACAACAAGAGACTCACAGTCTCTTAATCCCTTAGAGAATGAGAAGAAGAAGAGAAACAAATCTCTCTAGAAAGAGATGGATTTTACAGATTGAGCACTCAATTAATTCCTTAATGAATTGCAATTGAATTGGCCAAGGAATTCTTAAAGAGGATAAAATGAAATTGCTTTTTGAGAGGATAAACACTTTGTTGTACTGAAAATCTCTGAGCAATTTCGTGTTTAAGTCACATATATATAGACCATTGGTGATCATGAGTAAAGCCTTTGAAAAGTTGTGACTCTTGATATTATTTTTCTGAAATTCCTGTCTGGTAATCGATTACAGTAATTGTGTAATCGATTACAGCTTTTAAAATTTGAATTAAAACGTTTACTAACTGCTGGTAATCGATTACCAAAATTGTGTAATCGATTACACAGTCTAAAATTTCGAATTCAAATTTTTATAGTTGTTATAAAACGTATTTGGCCACTGGTAATCGATTACATCCTCTGGTAATCGATTACCAGAGAGTAAAACCTTTGAAAAACACTTTTTATTTTAAATCACTTGGTCAAACCTTTGCTAATTCAATTAGGAATTCCCTTCCTAATATTCTAGTGATCATCTTGATGTTGTGCCTTGTAATCTTGAAGTTTTGTCTTGAATTTTAATCTTGAAAAGCCCATTTGCATCAATTGCAACACATCATCATGATCATCATCAAAACATCAAAGCCAATTGCATCTACAATCCTCACAGCAGAATCACACCATTAGGCAGATGGGAACTCAAAATGACACGGGCTGGGAAAGGAATTTTTCATGGAGAAGACTGCTTTTTGACAATGAAATTGATACTGCCATCGGTTTCCTTAGAGAGGTACAAGGACAAAGCATACAGCAACAACAAATTGACATTTGGGAGTAGATAGAAGATTCATCAGGGATTTACACAACTCGCAGCGCCTACAATCTGATATGGGAGGAAATTGCTGGTGGCCAGAAGGAGGATTGGAGTATGGAACTATGGAAGACAAAGATACCTCGCAAAATTGCGGTATTCGCTTGGAGATTATGCAGGGGCAGACTGCCCACAAAGCAGAATCTGCGAAAAAGGAACATACAGATCACCTATTTATTCATTGCATCAAAATCCAACCAATTTGGTGGGAATCGATGTCATGGATGAATATCAAAGGCGCTTTCCCCTTCAGCCCAAAACAGCACTTCATGCAGCACATTTCTATCCAGATGGAAGGATTAAGGGCTAAGCGATGGAGGTATTGGTGGCTACCAGTAACATGGTCTATATGGAAGCTCAGAAACAGAATTTTGTTTGCAAATGCAGAATTTGATACTAATCGGCTTTTTGGAAATGCTATCTTTATAATTTGGACTTGGCTTAGACAATTTGAGAAGGACTTCACAGTCCACTATAATCAGTGGTCAAGTAATATTAGACAAGGCTTTTGTTTTTGTAGAGAGAGTGCACATAGTTTCAGAAATACTTGTACACTACACATGTAGACCTATTAGACTACTTATGTACTACATATAATAGTCCATACCTTTGTAATTAGTACCTCTGGTACTTTATTTCAATACAAATTATAATTTTGCTGATAAAAAAAAACATAATACAAGACAGAGAGAACGGCAATGGCAGTCACAACATATATATACAGAACGCATGAACATATCAATCCAATGAAAGAAAGGTCATGTAGACAGGCATAGCATAAGTTACAAATATACCAGTAATGCATACAACAACAATTTCAAATTAGTTTTCGAATCAAAAATATAAATACCTGAGTTCGAGGCTTCAAAGATATAATCAAAGCGCTTCCACAGCAACGCCAATTAGCAGTAGTAAATGATAACCCTAAAAAAAACCATACAGAAATTAGCCACAGTGTATTTAAATCCTTTTATCAACAATATGAGGGTTGTCCAGTATTCAAATAGAGAAGAACCATAATGATAATGGGTTTAGCTTTTTCCGTGAGTAATGGAGAAGGAAAACTTGTCTACAATAGTACTAGTAGTTGTTTCATTTGCAGACTGCACAATTCATAAATGATAAGGGGATCCACAAAATTCAGAAGAAGCTCAATGAAGTGGAGGATTTAGCATCTAATAGAAGCCTATCTGATGATGAGATAAAGTCTAAGAGAGAATTACAGCAAGAATTGTGGGAGGCCTCAACAGCTTATGAATCTTTATTAAGGCAGAAATCTAGAGCTAAATGGCTAAAAGAAGGGGACAGCAACTCAACTTATTTCCATAAAGTCATCAATTTCAGAAGACATTATAATGGTCTTCAAGGATTTCTCATTCAGGGTGAATGGATTCAGAACCCCAATGATGTTAAGAAGGAGGCTGTGAATTTTTCCCTTAACAGATTTACTGAGCAGCAGTTTTGTAGACCCACTCTTGATGGAGTGCAATTCTTTTCAATAAACCAGGAGCAGAGGGAGTTTTTGGCTGTTCCTTTTTCGAATTTGGAGATCAAAGAAGCAGTGTGGAGTTGTGATGGGGACAAATGTCCTGGACCTGATGGCTTCAACTTCAAATTCATTAAAGAATTTTGGGAAATGATGAAAACTGACTTCAGAAGATTTGTAGATGAATTCCATGTGCATGGTAGCTTCCCTAGAGGCAGTAATGCTTCTTTCATAGCTCCAATTCCCAAAACCAAACACCCCGAGTCATTTGATGACTACTGACCAATCTCCTTGATTGGATGTATGTACAAGGTGATAGCTAAGTTATTAGCAAATAGATTGAGACAAGTGATATCTGGTCTGGATATCAGCTTGCCTCCACTCAGCATCTATATGAATTTTGATTAATGGCAGCCCTTCTAAGGAATTTCTCCCTACAAGGGGTTTGAGACAAGGGGATCCCCTAGCTCCCTTACTATTCAATATTGTAGGTGAAGGTATTACTGGTATGATGAGACAAGCATTCCACAAAAACCTCTATAGAAGCTTCTTGGTTGGAAAGAAAAAGGAGCCTATCAACATTTTGCAGTATGCTAATGATACTGTCTTTGTAGGAGAGGCTGTGTGGGAGAATATTCATGTTATAAAGGCCTTATTAAGAGGATATGAATTAGCTTCTAGTTTAAAGATTAACTTTGCTAAAAGTCAGTTTGGGATAATAGGGGGTGGAGTCAATTGGTCTTTGGAAGCAGCCAATATTTTGCACTGTCGACAGCTGGAATATCCTTTCCTCTATTTAGGCTTACCTATTGGGGCTAATCCTTCTAGCCAGCTGGTGTGGGAGCCTCTCATTTCTAAATTCAAGTCTAAATTAGCCAAATGGGCTCAAAGAGATATATCCATGGCTGGGAACTCTCCTCCTCCTCCATGACCTCGAGCTAGACAACATTCCTCTCAACCTCACCTTTGCAAGGAAACATCTCAAGTTCTCAACCACACACATGACATGTGTGTGTAGAGAGATCCTTCAAAATAAAGAGAGAACCTAGCTAGGTACGTAGCTACACCTATGATCTTGTGGTTTGAAGTTTGAAGTATAAATAAATGAAGGAAGTAATTTTGAGTGGAATGAAGTATAACCAAATTAAAAAAAAAAAAAAAACTTCCTTGAGAGTCAATCAGATCCATTTCCAACTGAACCAAAATTGCAAAATCTCACACACCCACTACACAAAATGCTGAAAAGTATACAGTTTTATCTATAATAATTAAAATCGAAATCCATAAGGATAAATATATATACCACTAACATGAATTATACAATCAATCAGCATGACGACATATCAATGCTATACGCATTAATATAGGAATAAAAGTACAAGTTTATATTACTAATAATTAATAATGTTCAATGAAACATGGAGAGGTCATTTTAAAAATAAATAATATAGCACTGATAGTGTATTTTTTTTAAAAGTTATGTAAATATTATTTTTAAAAGTTAATATTTACTCAATTCTTGACGTTACGGAGGAGCCATATGTATGCATATGACTTACTTCAAGAGTGAGCATAAATATCTCTTTAGGATTTCAGTTGTTCATTTTGTCCTGGAGTTTAATTTGAAAGTTAATTATATGCTTGTGTTGGTGAGATTCAATGTTAAAATGTAGTTTTCATCAGTTTGTTTATCCATGTATATGCGTGTTTATTCACTGTCTCCCTTATGTTTTTTTAATTAAAAGCTTCTGCAGAAGTACTATCCCACCTGAAAGGTAAAAAGAATAGTGCTTGCTATCAGTACCAGGACCCTAGTTGTGCTTGTCTACCTTTTCAACCTAATCATATTATAGTATAGCTGCTAGCTAGTTGTGCAGTTTATTCTTTACTGTACTTCTACATTGAAATTTTTGTAGTGAATGATACAAATATAATGAATATATGATAAAACTTAAAAAAGCCTTGAGATTTATTGGACAACATAAAGATGCAGTTTCACAAATATTTCTAGTGTTTTTTTTAAAATCAGAATTTAAGTTTTTGAAAGGAACATCCTAGGTCTGATATTCTGCTGAACAGTTTGTTAAAAAAGTTTATTGGGGGCATAGACAATAGATAAATTTATGTGTAAAATAACAAGAAAATGGAAAGGAGAGCTTTGAGGAGTTGCAACAACTTTTTGAAGACATGTTTCAAGCGGATATTGGATTGGATGGAGGCCCTTCTCTTGCTTCTTTTGATTCCTCAACTTCATCTGCTTACATGACTTATAGTGAAAGTTCTAGTTCAAATAAATCCAATTCCTCTGAGATGAATTTCGGGAAGGCAGAGAATTCTTCTGTCTTTGATACCAGTTACCAGAATTTCTGTTTTGGGGTTAGTATATGCTGCATTTTTCATATTTTTCTTTCAATATATCATATATCATCCATGGCATATACATATTGATTATGAAAAGTGAAAGGTTACATCAACAGTATATGGAAATTAAACTCAACAAGGATTTTGCATGATCTGTTCGATGTATGTAGCTATATGCCAAGAAAGTGTTAAATTGGTTAAGGGAAAAGATAGTTTATTCATGTTGAATCTTTAATTAGAGTATTTTAATCAGTGGTGTCTTTTATGTTGTTCATGTCATCAAGGTCGGTCATGTAAACTATCATTACCATTGAGTGAGGATACAAAAACAATGGAATCTGTGTGAGGTATGTGAAAGTGGTAAATGATTCCCTCTAATCTTCTTCTTATACTACAATGTAATTTATCTCGGGTTCTTTGGCTAGTAATGAAGTGTTTTGTGAAAGTCCCAATTTATATGTGCATCAGACATTACATTACATGGCATACATAATATTTTTCAGAACAAATATTTAAAGATAAGTAGTATTTTTAAAATTTTAATATATTGAATATTACATTCTAATTAAATACTTTTTATTATTTTAACAAAAAAAAGTATAAACATGAGATAAAAGAAGACTGGCATCGTGCTTAAGGACTTTTTGTAATTTTAAATATGTCTTTGGTGCCTTAGCAACTATTATTTTTCCTCCCTATAATATTAAAGTTTATAAACTACATTATCCATATCTAATATAGCTTTATACACTCATAGATGGTAAAAATAAGCTCAAAGTTGACAAATGCTTGACAACTCCTGGAATGGCACCTAATCTTGGAAAGGTATTTTTTATGATCTTCAATAGTCTTATTCTAGCTTGTAAAGTCATCTGAATTAATAGCTTTATCTTCTTTTTTTTATCAGCTTAATAGTTATATCTTCTATTTTTGTTATTTCTTTCAAGTCTGAGCATAAGTGGGGAATGTATTCTTGTTTTATAGCTATTTATGTTTTATACCTAGCAAATATCACTATAGTCATATTTATAAACAGTAAGTTTTTTTTAATACCTTATATCAATTATTTATAGTCATATTTATCACTATAGTCCGATTAATTTTATTTATAGATAATTTTATCATTATAAATTATTTATTTTAATTAACCTCAAATTATTATGCAGGTTAAGTATGTTTTTACATCGATGCCTACGTCACCACCGATGTAGAAGTTCCCATATTCAACATCGTTGCTTTCTGTAAAACGATGTAGAAAGTGCAGCTTACTACATCAGTACCTACATCACTACTGATGTAGAAGTTCCCATATTCAACATCGTTGCTTTCTGTAAAACAATGTAGAAAGCGCAACTTACAACATCAGTACCTACGTCACCGTAGAAGTTCCCATATTCAACATTGTTGCTTTCTGTGAAACGGTGTAGAAAGTGAACCTTACTACATCAGTGCCTACGTCACCACTGATGTAGAAGTTTCCATATTCAACATCGTTGCTTTCTGTAAAACGATGTAAAAAGCATAGCTTACTACATCGTTGCTCAATTTAAAAATGATGTAGAAAATAAGAGATCATCATCGTTGCTTAATTTAAAAACGATCTAGAAAATCCGCCTTCAAAGTCGTTGTTGACGTGAGCAGCGTACTTGAAACTAAGGTTTCTACATCAGTCATTAGTATAACATCGATTTAGAAAAAAAAAAAAAAAACAGCTTACCACAATGTTCGCTTATGGACTGTTGTTGAAATTTTTAAGTTTCAACATCATTATAATCAAAAACGGTCAAGCACAGTTGTTGAATCGCGATTCTGACCGATGTAGAATATGCATTTTCTAGTAGTGCATGCTTCTTTATGCATACATGAATCTAGTGACCGAAATCAATTGCCCCAAAACCATTAAGCTTAATTTGTCATTTTCTCTTTTTTTGGTGAGCAAGCAAGCATCAAATAATGATGCTTTACATAGCTTATCATTTCCAAGAGTCTTTGTTCAATTCCAAGGAGAAATGGCAACAGGATTTCCATCATGATCCATATTTCTCTAAAGATTAAGTTTTGGTCTTCTAGTAGCTAAATGTCAAGTATCTGAGAATTATGGCAAACAGCGAAAGCTACAATAGAAAGATACTTATTGCTTTCAACTAGACAAAGGAATGAGAAACCATTCATGTTTTTCTTCCAAATAAGATTGCATTCGAAGCCTAGCCAAGGCACCTTTTTCATATAGGCAATTCTCACAGATCCCAATTCCATGAACACTAAAATTCAGAAAAGTGTATGGTTAATATTAGCTAAGTTTACTCTATTCTAAATCAATCTAATCTATTTTTATAATCTTTGATGGCATTCAATAAGGTGTTTAATCAATTATGTGGACATTCTCTTCTTCTGGAATTGCTAAATTCTCTGTCAGTTACCCTCTGTCACCCCACTAGAAGGTTTTTATCATTTACTTTTGCCCCTTTTCTTTTGGAAGTTTTTAAGCAGAACCTACAGTGTGTTCCTTTTTCATAAATTCTTATTACCCTCTGGCAAAAGTATTCGTCATCTTTAAAACAAAATGAAAAACCAACTTTAAGCTTTTTATTGGTTAAGGAGTGATAAGTCAAAACCTAATGCTTTAACTTAATAACTTATACCCTATCGCATATATATTTTCTCTCTATACTATAGTCTATACTCTACATACTCTACACTAATAGAATAAAAAACTACATGAAACACCAAATTAAGAAAGGATTTGGAAATGTTTCGAGGAGTGAAGCAAGAAGAGAACATACTTGTTGCTATATTATTGGTGTTACTGATTGAATCTTAGAAAGCAGAAAAAGCTTTACAATTGAAAAGGCTGCATAGTTTAAAAGTAGTTGTAGTGTGTACAAATTGAAGAAAGTAGATGAAACAGAATCAGTAATCGAACTGAAGCTAGAGATACAGTGGCCTAGCACCAACGTACATGAACATGCGAAAGAGATTGAGGTCTAGAAGCATATACTTGCCTTCAAGATTGAGGTGCAGCAGTAGGGAGCAATACCCAACAACCGTAACTTCAGCTGAAAGTGGTGCGAGATGGGCTCCTTTCCTGGAAACCAGCTGAGGGTACGCGAAAGGGGTTCACGAAAGGGAATCGCAAACAAACTGGAAAGGAGTTCTATTGAGCACAGTGGGTGCTTTCGATCTCCAACAAAGTGGTTTATCAGTTGCAGGTAATCGAAAAATTGATTGAGCACAGTCAAAGGTTTCAAATGTCGTCTTTTGCAAAAGGGGTTCGATTTGAGGACGACAGAGGACCAGTCAAAAATTCTTCTTATATAACAATTTATTAACGACAGTGTTTTAATAACACTATCTTTGTATGTCGTTGATTCAAAGATGGATTTTACCAATTTTAAAACACTGTCTTAAATAAGTTGCAATGAAGACCGTACGGTGTTCAAATCCACCGTCATTATATGCTGCATTAAAGACGGGTTTTCGAACACCGTCTTTATTGAGTTGACATTTATATACGTTAATGTCACCGCGTGCCTTACTAAAATGGTTGTCTGGTGACCATCGTTGAAAGTGCGTCATGAAATCTCCTTTTTTTTAGTAGTGTATGCTCAACCATTCAAAAGAACTAAGCAAGAAAATCTTTAACAAAATACGAAAATCATGTCACTAAATTTACCTTTGGATCATCTAGAATTCTTAGTGAAGTAGCACTTGCATTGCGAAGGTCTTTGACAGCTTCATTATAGATCTCCATGGAAGAGAAATTTACAACAAACTCTTTGTCTTTATGCTGAAAGCAACAACAAAATCTCAAATTTTCAGTCACAATGAAAGAACATCATCATCTATTTCACTGTAAGGTGAAACCAGGATTTGAATGGTTAGGAAAAGTATATATATTAACCAGAATATGATCCATATTATGCTTATCTTCTGATTCTATTCGGGGTAATGTATATAATTAACAAGTTTTTTAAAAGTATATATATTAACTTAAATGACAAAGAATATGAGATGGAGAAAATAGTAGTATTTGTTTAGAGATAAAAGATAGTTAGAAAAAGGTTAAGAGAGTCTCTCTTTTCTAGTTGTTAACTCTACGGTAAGAAAAAATAACCACAAGCCCGTGAAATTGCGTCACGTGTTTCTACTGGACCATGATCGCATAGCATTTGTCCTTTCTCGAAGAAGATAGAAGATGTCCTTTTGTTTTTAGTCATGATTGTTTGACACTCATAAATATAAAATATTTAATTTATACTCTTATTTTTTCTTTTTTTATTTTTATTAAATCATATAACTTATCATATTTATATTTTTTTTTATTTATCTCTGAGAGTGAAAACTAGCATTGGGTGTAAAAAATAAAAAAACTCTTTTTTATAATGATAGAAGGTGATAGGTGTCTCTCATTGGTTGGTATAAATTAAAGTCAATTTTTATGCCTGTGTTGGCTGTTTGCTTGCTAAGACTATTCAAAGTTGGTGGAAATTCAAGTCAGGTTGCTGCCCGACATTATTGTATGTTGGGTTCATCTTCTTGCCATTAAATTTCCTCCGCAGTTTGTTCCTCAAGCACGGGTCATCTAGCTACTCCACAAAAAGGGTCAAACAAAAAAAACAATAGTTTTCCAAAAATATATATAAAAAAATTCAAATCAGGTGGTATTAATGCTTATTAGATTAAGTGTTAAGTATAACTTCATTAAAAAAAAAAAACTTTCAAGTTTGAGATCTTTAGATGGAGAAAATAGACTCTGGTTAAGGAATTTATTGTTGAAGAGTTGCATTTAAAATTTTTTAACTTGTATCCTAATAACATTTATTAGTATTTTTCATACCTTTAAATAAGAATACACTTAAAATTTGTTTTCTGCACATTCTTAAGATTTCAAAAAGACCAATCCAAAATGTAAAATCATATTTTTACTTTGGTATTTTTTTACATTCCGAAAAGCTAATCCAAAATATAATTCTATAGATTTGGTGCAATAAACAATTATTTGGTGTAAAAGGCAACTACCTTGAATAAGTTTATCTAACTTTGATCAATTCTAACTCTTCATTTTTTGACATCTAGATATTAAACACTCCATCAAAATTCATTTTTTTTTTATCTCTATTTTTTTTTTTATCATATCACATCATTTATCATATCAATATTTTTATCTCTATCTCTCTCAATGTGAATATTGGTTTTTTATGTCAAGAATTTTTTTTCCTTCTGACTATGACTTTGAAACACGTCAGTTAATTTGATTTGGTCAGCTAACACAGGCCCACATGATTTGATTTTTTTATCAAATTCAAATTCTTTTAGTTAAAATAGTTATGTTTAAATTTATTGGGCTTATATTTGTTCTAGTTATAGTCAGTGTCATCCTTTTTTTTTAAACCTTTCGGTTGCTTAATCATGATCATTCCACGTTTGTAACAAACTCTTATTCATATGCATGAGCAGATAAACCTTAGATATACATGTATGTTCAGTCTATTAATCCAATAGGAATTTTAAAGTGCAGTTAGCTAGCTGGTTTATTAAAATGATTTCCCTTTATCTTGGGTATTCTATTAGAACATGATGAGCTCCCCTTTCCTAATATATATACGAAGGTTTATTGCCAGATGCATCTGGTTCTGTACTCAACTTCTGATTCTGCAGCTCAGTTGGATTTGCTTCAAAATGATCAGATGCAATATTGCTATTCTCATGAACAACATTGCAAGTTTCATTACTAGTCACAATCTGTGAAGCTCCCCCTGATCATACTGGACTGCCCCTGGCTAGTTGAAGAGTTCCAAATATAAATGATGACAAAATAGATATTATATTGCTAAAACAATGTTATCAAATCAATTTTCAAATCATGAATCGCCAAGCTAATTTTGAATGGTGAATCATAATTTATATAAGTTAGTAAGATTCTAAGTGAATGAAAAATAACTTCAAATATATAAAGCACTTAACCATAAGTCTCATAAAGCAATATTATTAGTTGTATATGAGTTCACGAAGCCTCTATTTTCTCGAATGGAAACAAGCAATGAAACAACCAAATGGAGTGCATGCATTGAATCCCCGTATCATTGAGAATGCCAATTCCAGAGGATGCAAAATTGGCACCAATTAAAAAACTTCTTATACTAATCAAGTCATTAATAAAGAAGAAAAACATATCATTTTGTGTCTGGTAATTAAATTGCTTGAGAAAGTGAATCTAACTTATTAGAATGTTTATGTGCCTACCATGTGTTTCATCATGAACTAGGTAAGTCCTATACCTGGGAACTTTGCTACCATTGGAAACTTGATGAGGCAGAATCATATGCCATGATAAATGTTTGGGATATTAAAATGGACAATAGGAAACTTCAGGAATGAAATACAAGTATAGCCACATCTAACAGCTTTCATTTTCTCCCTATCCATTTTCCACTTCCGATTTTCATCCTTTAATACACACTAACAGCATTTATAAGTTTTGCATACAATTCATGACAAGATGGTAAAAGCATACTTACAGAATTGAGAAGTTTTGAGGCCATAGCTTGACAGGATTCCAAAGAGACAAGGGAACCTCCAGCACCTGCAATGACTAGCACTGGAATGTCTCCTACAGCTTGTAAAAATGATTCAACGTTTTTAGCTGATAGGATGGTTTCAAAATCTTATTTATATCATGCAATTAAAGCTTAAGGTAAATGTACTACCTTATCATAAAAAATTCTAAATGTCCATGAGACTGCAGTGTAGGTCCTGTGAGAAAAAAAAAATCAATATAAGCGAGCAAATGGATATATTTATTAAATGAAATGTTTAGAAATAGTTTTTATTTTGACAGAGACGATCCTTTAATTCAATGTCATGTGAATCTTGCATCTCAAACCTCATTCCCACAGGATATGTGTCAACCTCTGCCGAAAGCTAAATATATAGCCATAGTAACTTAGGATTTCATGCTACTTCATATATAGCAGATAGCTCCTCGTCTAATTATATACAGAAAAAAATTCATTCGAGTACAAATTTCATAGTCTCAAATTTCTATAGAGTAATCTTAGTTACAATTGCAAAAATTAAAGTGTTTGAGCAAAGTATATATACAGGGCACAAAATAGGAATTTTATTTTGGTAAAACCTATGACATGTAACTTTAAAGCAAACAGTTGTTACACATATTTCTGATATGAAACACTAATTTTGAACAGAATCATTAACTAAAATAGCATAAACACGTAAGATTTTTTATCTAAGTTTATTCAGAACATGAAAACACAATATACATCACAATAATATCAATTTCAATTTAAAATTAGGGCGCTTAGAAGAAAAAAATAGTCCTAATTGAAATTAGTTGTAAACGAACACAATGCTAGAGTTCTACAAGCAAAATATCCAAATGAGCAACATCACATCCCGCATGAGGCATCAACACTAGATCCAATGAGAGAAAAATAGTTAGTGGGGATAATTATTCTCCTGAAAGCATCAGAACTACACCACCAAAGACCAATACCAAATAAAACTCATTAGAAAATAGTGGTATTTCACTTGATATACTCAAACAAAAAAAGAGGAAGCACAAAAGAAGGTGAAAAAATATAAATAAAACTCAGATCTATAACCTGCGATGTCGCCGTCAAATTTGACACCTAAATCAAAGGGGCCGGTGAGATTGTGATTTGCCCGACCATGTCCTCCGAGACTGTGTGCAGCTCCAAGGAGGAGTCCAAGCCAAGGTCGCGAATATGGGATTGCATGCTGAGAAGACGCTCTGCTTCGGCGTGCGTTGCACTGTGCATTTTGATAGGGACTGAGTGAAGGAGTGAAGGAGTGAGGGAAATGGAATAGGGTTGGGTGAGCAATGGCGGAGGAGTTGTTTTTGTTGTGAAGAGGCAGACGAAGCACCACAAGTTTGCTGCCCAATAAGAGAGAGAAAGTGAAAACTTTAATATGTGTTGCCCAATACAAAAGAAAGAGAAAGCGAGAAAAAGTGGAAACGTCAATATTGAATTATGACAATCTTTAGAATAATCGTCTCGTTAAGCTCTTAATTTTAGGACGGTCATTCAAAGACCTTCTTTGTTATTAGTGTGCTTAATTACAATATTGCTACTGATTTGTTTTTAAAGCCGATTTATGGTTGACCGTCGTTATTAATGCGTCATAATAAATAATATTTTTAGTAGTGTGGGTAATTAATACTCCTACAAATGAAAATTACTCACATTTATAAAGGATCGTGAGAACATAACAAAGATGGTAAGATTATAACTCACCTCAAATAATTTATTACTCTACAAACCCGAGTACCCCACTCAATGGTTACAAGAAATAGTAACACTCACACGAAGACATTTTTCTTTCAACAAAGTAACTTTGTTTCATAATCTTTTTTCTCACACACTCTCTTCATGTGCATCTTCTCAACTAGTTCTCTTCTCTATTTATAGTAAAGATTATCACAACCTATAATAAATAAGTTTTCTTGAAAGTTGAAACAAAAATAACTTTCCAATGCATCCATTCAAATAAGCTTCATGATGCAATCCTATCCCGCAAGGGCATTGGATAGAAGACTCCAAGTAGATTGGGTCAGAGATCCAAGGGAAGGCCCTAGGGTTCTCATGAGCCTTAGGGTAGATTTCGAGTCTGTGGGCTAAGTATGAGCCCACTTATCTTTATAAATATTAAAATAGGTTTTTCCATCGTTTGGGCCTTGTACTTTGGTCATTCTAGTAGTATAGGGTTTTAGCCTTGTATTTCGGGGCATTTTGAGTAGTCTTTGTAGTAAGGATTTTTTTTTTATTTTCATGTATTTTTGACATGGGGTGAACTTAGCTATTATAGGGGGTGTGTAGCTAAGCTCTAACTTCCCATCTCAAGGAGGTGAGCTTAGCTATTAGAGAGGTGTGTGTAGCTAAGTTCTAGCTTCTTTAGGAATCTTTTCAAGGAAGTTTCTCAAGGAGGTGAGTTTAGTTATTAGAAAAGTATGTGTAGCTAAGCTCTAGCTTTTCAAGGAAGCTTCTCAAGGAGGTGAGCTTAGTTATTAGAGAGGTGTGTGTAGCTAAGCTCTAGCTTCTCAATGAATTTTTCTCAAAGAAACTTCTCAAGGAAGTTTTCTCAAGAAAACTTCTCAAGCAAGCTACCTAGTCTATAAATAGAAGCATGTGTAACACTTGTTGTAACTTTGATGAATGAAAGTCTTATGAGACACACTTCAAAGTTCCACTTCTCTCCCTCTTTTATTTCTTCAATTTCGTGCTCCCCCCCCCCCCTCTCTTTCTTTTCCTCCATTAAAGCATCCTCTTCAAGCTTCTTATCCAAGGCACATTCTTGGTGGTGAAACTCCTTCTTCCATGGCTTATTCTCTACTGGATGATGCCTCCCCTCTCCTCTTCTCCTTTGCCTTCCACTGCATCTCCATGGTGGAAAATCACCATTGAAGGACCTCATTGAAGTTCAAAGATCCAGCCTCCATAGAAGCTCCACAAGCAAGCTTACATCAAGTGGTAATCAAAGCATAAGAGCTTCAAGTAGGTGCTCCTTAAACCTCCATTAATTTTTTGTTTTACCTTCTCTTCCATTGTTGTTTCTTCATTTTTCTCTATGTATCTCCTCACATGTCTTGTGCTAAATGTTTTTAACATGATTCTTTAGATTTTCCGCCGATTAAACTTGCTATAGAAGCTAGATTTGATTTTCTATTGTTCAAATTTCTTGTTCTTGTTCTTGAACCATGAATTGTGTTGAGTTTAAGCTCCTTTGAGTTTTGTCTTGTTATTTTTGTGGCTGAAACCTAAACCATAAAATTCTTACAAAAATATTAAAGTAGAAGAAAACCTCAAAAATCTAGAGTGACTTGTTCACCTATTGTAGTTTTGTCATAGAAGTCATGTCTAGTCATGAAACTTGTCACATAAGATTTCTTATGTTGTGTTGAATTTTATTTTTCTTGTTTCTTTGTCTAACTCATTTTTTCATGAGTGTATGAAATTCTTTTAGCCTATTATTTGATTTGAGTCAAATCTTGCATGTTAATTAGTCCTTAACATGTTCATGCAAAATTCTTAGAGAATCTTCGATTGTGCTCCTTTTCTTGAACTTTTAGGTTTCTTTATGATTGTGTCTATTATGAATTTGAGTTTTGGTGAATGAATTGATGCCTGAAATTTTGATTCTAAGTGAATATTGAACTCCTAAAACTGTGGTAAACAAGCCTAGTGAGTTCAACATACATAGGAAGGTTGAAAGTAAGCCCAAGGCAATCAATATTCTATGCTAAAAAAATTCGAAGTCTGAAATCGCTGGTGCTGGCAGCTTGGACATACAAACTTGTAAAAATTACTGAGAATTAGTTACTTTGAATTTTGAGCTGAAATTTTTACTGAATTTTCTAGACATCTTGAAAAAAGTTATAAAAAAAGAACCAAGTGGTTTGGATAAAAGGAAATAAAAATCACACAAGTTAGCAAAAAAATCAATATCCAGGAAAAAAAAGTGAAAGGGAAGTGTGCTTGTTGTTTTGGCTCAAAATTTATTCTATGATTGGTGCCTATTTTATACCAATCTTAGTTCCTAAATTTCAATTGAAAATTAGTGTGAAAATAAGTGCCAAAGCTAGAGGTTTGTTAAGTCTTTTTTTTTTCCAGTTTTTTTACTTTACTCTAGAGCCATTCTAAGTTTCTCTTTGAGTCCTAGCTTGCTTCTATGCCCTTTTCATTGCTTTAATTGTTGAATAATCCTTGAAAATTTGTCTTGCTAAAACTCCATTGTTTTATATTTCATTTCATTTTTCTTTGTCTTTGGTTATTGTTTGTCTCTTTGTTTCCTTGTTTGTGAGTTGCCATATAGGGGAATTGGAAAGAAGGATTGGTGCCATCCCTTGAAGAATTTAGGTCAAGAAGTAAAGGGCCAACCACCTTAAGAGTTATTGGACTAAGAAGCACTCCAAATTGAGTGAATCACCAAAGAGAGAAAAACCACCAAAATTGAGGACCTTTTAGCAATTTTGTAATTGACAATTTACTTACTTTCATTGCTTTCAAATTTTGTAACAAAAAGGCCTTTCATTGGAAGTAAGTTGGGAGCCTCCAATAGGTCACCCTACTTCCCTTTGTGTGTAATAATCTTGGGCAATTTTCCCGTAGGATTGTAAGTGTTTTGTTGGGAACCTTAAATGTGGTCATCCAAACACTCTTAGGATTTGCCTAGTTTACATTTCTTGCTTACTTTCATAGCTTATTTCCTTTACCTTCCATTGTCAAACCACTTAGATAGCTTGCCTTTTACCAATTAGTTTTTACCTTATCTTTCACACCTCTTTTAGTGTTTACTTTGGCTAGTTTCAAACATAGTTTCTTTTACCTTTTGTTTTCAAACCTCCAACAAGAAAGAACCACAACTTAGGAACCAACATAAGTCATCATTCATCTAGTGTTAATGGTGAGGGTACTAGTCATAAAGACCCTTTATCTAGAATCTTAGATGAGTTGAGTTCCCTCAAGTTATGGAAGGAAAAACAAGAGAAAAAAGAAAAAGGAAAAAATAGTGGAAGAAATAAGTCAAGATGAAAGAAAGAAAATAAGAGAGGGAGAAAGAAGAAAAATAATGAAAGAAATGAAAAGAGAAAAACATGTCTCATATAGTAGTCATAACTCTTGCAAGAGCCTAAGTGAAGAACTTCGTGACTATTACGAAGGAAGGCATAGGTCACATCTTAGACCTCAATCCCATAGGAGAGAAAAGGAAAGAAAGCCTCAAGAGGCTAACATTAACCTCCTATACTTCCATGGGAAGGACAATGTAGAGGCTAACTTAGATTGGGAAATAAGGGTAGAACAACAACTTAAAAAGAAGTCTACTTTAAAATCTTATGGCTCTCACTCTTATCCAAAGAAAGACCAAGGTCAAGGCATATTAGGGGTGAAACCTTCTAAGCCCAAAGATGATAAGGGGAAGACAATAGAAAACAAGCCCCTAAGGCTAGTATGCAAGAGAATACTAGCTCTATAAAGTGCTTTAAATGTCTTGGAAGAGGACACGTTACTTCTTAATGCCCTACCACGAAAACCATGATTATGAGGGGCCAAGAAATTTATAGTAGCCAAGATGAGGCTACTACTTCACCTTTCTCTAGTGAAAGTGAAGAAGCAAAAGGAGAAGAATCTAGTGAAGAAATCTACCCCCAAGAAGAAGGACAACCATTAGTGGTTAAAGAGAAGTGTAAGGAGGTAAGTGTCTCCTCCAAGAGGTTAGCTAAGAAGGAAACTCATTTTACAATAAAGACAAACATTAAAGAAACTTCCCCTCTTAGACAACCTCCAGATTTTCTCATTTGTAAAATGACACTTGCTAGCATTGCCACACCTCTTGGGCTTCAGTTTATTCCTCAAGTAAAGGAGTTGTTGGATGAGGGTTTGGTTCGCAAGAGCTTAAATCCTTGTGCTTTGTTGGTGCCCTAAATAGGTATTATTAGGCACCAAATCCCTAAAATAGGTGGTATGATGAATGTTTTGAGTAGTGCAACCCTCTTTTGTAAAATCACTCATGCACCCAACATCTTCATCGTTTGTATACATAGGGACTCATTAGGTAGGTTTTGTTCTTATTTTTAGTTTCAATACAAACTTAGGTACTCATATGGGACACCTTAGGTTTGTCATACTTTTTGGTAGGAATAATCAATATGAAAATACAGAAAAATGTATGTTTTATTGCATTACTTTTCTTAATTTTTCAAATAATGATCAAGGGGTTCCAATGAACCCTAAGAGAATAAAGGTCATTCATGAGTGGCCCACTCCACCAAGTATAAGAAAAATTTGGGGCTTCCATGACTTAACAAAAATTTTACAAAAGGTTTGTCCCATATTTTTCTATACTTGTAGCGCTACTCATTGAGTTGGTAAGAAACCATGTTCCTTCATGGGAAGATGCCCAGGAAATGGGTTTTCAGACCTTACCTTACTTCAACATACCAAACACCACTAATACATATATTTTTGTTCTTTTTACAGGTGTCGAGGGAAGGAGCCCAGAGTATGAAGAACCTCGGGATTTGAGGTCAAATCCTTTCCAAGATGGAGGGAATGATGCAATCCTACCCCGCAAGGGCATTGGATAGAAGACTCCAAGTAGATTGGGCTAGAGATCCAAGGGAAGGCCCTAGGGTTCTCATGAGCCTTAGGGTAGATTTTGAGCCCATGGGCTAAGTATGAGCCCGCTTATCTTTGTAAATATTAGAATAGGTTTTTCCTTCATTTGGGCCTTGTATTTTGGTCATTCTAGTAGTATAGGATTTTAGCCTTGTATTTCGGGGCATTTTGAGTAGTCTTTGTAGTAAGGAATTTTTTTTTGTATTTTCATGTATTTTTGGCATGGGGGTGAGCTTAGCTATTATAGGGGGGGGGGTGTAGCTAAGCTCTAACTTCTCATCTTATGGAGGTGAGCTTAGCTATTAGAGAGGTGTGTGTAGTTAAGCTCTAGCTTCTTTAGGAATTTTCTCAAGGAGGTGAACTTAGTTATTAGAGGGGTGTGTGTAGCTAAGCTCTAGCTTCTCAAGGAAGTTTCTGAAGGAGGTGAGCTTAGTTATTAGAGAGGTGTGTGTAGCTAAGCTCTAGCTTCTTAAGGAAGTTTTCTCCAGAAAGCTTCTCAAGAAAGCTACCTGGTCTATAAATAGAAGCATGTGTAGCACTTGTTGTAACTTTGATGAATGAAAGTCTTATGAGACACACTTCAAAGTTCCACTTCTCTCCCTCTTTTATTCCATCAATTTCGTGCTCCCTCCTTCTCTTTCTTTTCCTCCATTAAAGCATCCTCTTCAAGCTTCTTATCCAAGGCACATTCTTGGTGGTGAAGCTCCTTCTTTCATGGCTTATTCCCTAGTGGATAATGCCTCCCTTCTCCTCTTCTCCTTTGCCTTCCGCTGCATCTCCATGGTTGAAAATCATCATTGAAAGACCTCATTGTAGCTCAAAGATCTAGCCACCATAGAAGCTTCACAAGCAAACTTACATCACTTCATCTAGTAAAATGCAATCTTCTGTGGAAGCAAAGCTTTGCAAGTTTATTTTGATGATGCCAAAGACTCAAGTCATGAATCAAGAGTTAAAGAAAGTTTCAAGAATCAAAGAGTTGTTCAATCAAGAAACAAGATTCAAATCCAAGATTCAAGATTCAAGAGAAGAAATCAAGAAGCAACAAGTCAAGACTTCACATAGGATAAGTATTGAAAGAATTTTTTCAAAAACCCAAATAGCACAATTTTGTTTTACAACAGAATTTTCTCAAAATTTTCTAAGTTAGTAGAGTGATTGATTACTATCTGGTAATCGATTACCAGTTGACAGTAATCGATTACCAATGACCAGATTGGTTTTAAAATGTTTTCAACTGAATTGCAACGTTCCAAAATGATTTTCAAATAGTGTAATCGATTACACTATATTAGTAATTGATTACAAGTGAATCTGAACGTTAGAATTCAAATCCAATTGTGAAGAGTCACAACTTTTCATAAAATACATTGTGTAATCGATTACACCATTATGGTAATCGATTACCAATGAATAGTTTTGAAGAAAAAGTTAAGAGTTATAATTCTTAACATGTTTTTCTCAAAAGTCATAACTCTTCCAATGGTTTTTATGACCAGACATGAAGATTCTATAAAAGCAAGACCTTGACACGCTTTTTTACAAGTATCCAAAGCATCCAAAACACATATCTCTTTCTAAACTTTGGTTTCAAAACTTTATTTTTTTCTGCAAGTGGAAATTCTGCAGAAAATAGAAGTGCGCTATCTTTTATTCCTTCTTCCTCTTTCCAAAAGATTCAAAGGACTAACCGCTTGAGAATTCTTTTGATTCTTCCTTCTCCCTCTTGCCAAAAGATTCAAAGGACTAACTGCCTAAGAATTCTTTTGATTCTTCCTCTTCCCTTTAAACAAAAGATCTCAAAGGACTAACCGCCTGAGATATCTTTTGTTTCCCCCTTTACAAAGATTCAAAGGACTAATTGCTTGAGAATTCTTTGTCTTAACACATTGGAGGGTACATCCTTTGTGGTACAAGTAGAGGGTAAATCTACTTGGGTTGTGATACTGAGAACAAGAGAGGGTACATCTCTTGTGGATCAGTTCAAGTGGAGGGTACATCCACTTGGTTGTTCAAAGAGGACAAGGGAGGGTACATCCTTTCTGGCTCTTTGCTTGTAAAGGATTTTACAAGGTTAAAGGAAATCTCAAGGACCGGTGTGGTTGCTTGGGGACTAGATGTAGGCACGGGTTGTTGCCGAACCAGTATAAAAACTTGTGTTTGTTTTCTTCTTCCCTACGCTCTTTAATTTCCACTGTGCACTTTTTATTTACGCTTTACTTTTGTCTAAGTTATTGTTTCTGTTCTTTATTTTCTCATAACTTAGTAGTAAAGCTTAATTGAATCTAGTAACATTAAGAAGGATAAATTTTAATTAGTCAAGACACATTAATAATTAATTCAACCCCCCCTTCTTAATTATTCCAAGGCCACTTGATCCAACATCTTCCAATTTGCATTTAAATCACCTAAACCTTAGTGATAAAAATTCAATTCCCAATATGCATTAAATGCACCCTATCTTTTGGCTTGGACCTCTACAATTTCCCCCCTTAAGCCAAAAGAGAATTATCCTTCGATTAATTTGAAAGTGAAAATACTCCCATTCCAATAGAAGTATCCCCCAACACTTCTATAACATTAGAAAACTTCACTTTTTTCTTCACTTTGCTATCACGGATTCTCTTCTAGGCTTGTCCATCCAAATAGCAAATGTTACCTTTATTTTTTTGTCCTCGCAACACCAAGTGTCTCCACTTGTACACCTTGCATCCTTATTTTTAACCAACATACTTGTACCCTTGTGATGTCATCTCCCCCATAGAAATCATATTGACAATAGCAAAAGGTACAAACCTCACATTTGAGAAAGTTTGAATAGCGTCATCATGGAGTTTCATTCTCACGCTCCCCATGCCTTCAACCTACATTTTTCTACCATTCCCTAACTTGAAATGGTTGAATTCTCCATCAGTTTTCAAAGTATCAAACATCTCTCGATGTCTACAAATGTGCTTTGAGGTAGCAAAATCCATCACCCATTTTGTTTTAGCAACCTCATCATTTGTTGCCAAAAACACATCATCTTCATCTTCAACACTTTTTACTACATTAGTTTGGGAGTTGACGCTATCTTTATTCATATCTCTTAATTTCTTCAAGTCCTCTTTCATTTGTTTGCACCTCCCTTGCACATGACCATTCTCACCGCAATAGTAACATTGTATGTGTGAATGTATATCATGTAAGTTTTGATGATGCCAAAAGTTTACTTGATGAGCACAGATTGAATCTAGTCAAAGAACAAGATCAAGAAAATCTAAGATAAGGACTTAGTAAATTTGTTAAAAGAATCTCAATTTGATTGCTATAGTTTGGCCTAAAAATCTTTACTGTCAAAATTCTTTTATTAAAATTAAATCAGTTCAAAAATCTCTTTTTGAATTGGTAATTGATTACCAGGTTCATGTAATCTTTTACTAGAGAGTTTGTGAAAATGGCATATTGAAAATTTTGAATTGATGAACCAATGACACAAAATTATTTAAATTTTGATCTGTGTAGTTGATTACCAGTGAAGAGATTTCAGAAAAACTATTGAAAAGTCATAACACTTCAAAGATATGACTGTGTAATCAATTACTGGAGTCATGTAATCGATTACTAGTGAAAAAATTTCAGAAAATCTTTTGAGAAGATATATCTCTTAAAACTGTTATGAATAGACACAATGGGCCTATATATATATGTGTGTGTGTCCTTACTTCGAAAATAAGTGAATTCTCAGAGAACTTAACATTCAAAACCTCTCTAAACATCTTTGGCCAAACTCTTGCAAATTATTGAGAATTCTTCTTGAAAATTCAAGTTGTATCATCTACTCTAAAATAGAGAAATCATTCTGTTCATCTTATTAAACTCGGTTGTAATCAAGAGATTGTTTGTCTCTTGGCTTGTGAGAAACTCGAACACAAGGGTGAAAGATCCCAAGGTATATTCAAAGATTGTAAAGGATTTACAAGGATAGTGGAAAATCTCAAGTGAGTTACTTGAGGACTGGACGTAGGCATAGGAACTGGTCGAACTAGTATAAATCGAGTTTGCAATTCTCTCTTCCCTTATCTTGTTTATTTTTATTGCAATTTACTTTGTCTTGCACGTTTAAAGAACATTGTTAAATTGGTTGTTGCTTCTTCTTTTACATTCTAAATCTATCACATATCATTTAAAAAGGGATTAAAACTTGTTATTCGGAAAATTTTTAAGCCTTAATTCATCCCCCCTTAAGTTAAAGAAGTCACTTGTTCAACAGTATGTTACCCGTATCTCATTGTAGACGCGATTGTGATTTTGATCTTTCTTTTGGCCCATCATATCTTCTTGTATGATTCCTCCCTCGCTCAGACCCCACCACAACTATTGCATGATGTTCATCATCAATATTTTCCATTCTCATCATTCTCTCATTTTCTCTAAGAGTGACAATCACCTCATCCAAATTCAAATTTGATCTTCCCACAAACAGCGTTTGTCCAAAGCTTTGAAGGACCTTGGTAGTGAGGCCAACAACAATAGCGCCTACTCTTATCAGAGAGTTTTATCATATGCATTCAACAATTGACTGTAGAAGCAAGGCTTCATGGTGAATGTGATTCAAAGGTGTTTTGATGATAACAATGATGACAACAAAAGATGATGACAAAGGTGATGAACAAAAAAAGCTCAAAGATCAAAGAACAACTCAAGTGAATCAAAGAACATCTCAAGAGAATCAAGAGTTCAAGAATCAAGATGAATTCAAGACTCAAGAAGAAAGCCTAGAATCAAGAATCAAGATCTCAAGAATCAAGATCAAGATTCAAGACTCAAGATTCAAGAATGAAGAAAAGACTCAATCAAGATAAGTATTAAAAAGTTTTTTCAAAACTTTGAATAGCACATGGTTTTTTTGACAAAACCTTTACCAAAGAGTTTTTACTCTCTGGTAATCGATTACCATATTGTTGTAATCGATTACCAGTAGCAAAATGAGTTTGAAAAAGTTTTCAAACTGAATTTACAACGTTCCAATTATTTTCAAAAGGCTGTAATCGATTACAATGTTTTGGTAATCGATTACCAGTGCCCTTGAACATTGAGATTCAAATTTAAATGTGAAGAGTCACATCCTTTCACTCAAAAGCTTTGTGTAATCGATTACACTTATTTGGTAATCGATTACCAGTGACTGTTTCTGAATAAATCAAAAGATGTAACTCCTCAAAAGGTTTTTGACATTTTCAAATTGGTTTTAAGTTTTTCTAAAAGTTATAACTCTTCTAAATGGTCTTCTTGACCAGACATGAAGAGTCTATAAAAGCAAGGCTTTGTTTTGCATTTCAACAATCTTGAACACTTATTTCATACAATCCTTTACAAGCCTTGAATGTCTTTGAAACTTCTTCTTCTTCTTTGTATCAAAAGCTTTCTGAAGTTTTCTGGTTTTCCAAACCTTGAAAACTTGTGCTATTCATCTTTTTCATTCCCTTCTCCCTTTGCCAAAAAGAATTCGCCAAGGACTAACCGCCTGAATTCTTTTTGTGTCTCTCTTCTCCCTTTTCCAAAAGAACAAAGGACTAACCGCCTGAATTCTTTTGTGTCTCCCTTCTCCTTTGTCAAAGAATTCAAAACGACACAGTCTGAGAATTCTTTTGATTTTTCCCATTCCCTAATACAAAAGTGTTCATAGGACTAACCGCCTGAGAATTCTTTTGTATCCCCATTCACAAAATATCAAAGGTTTAACAGCCTGAGATCTTTGTCTCAACACATTGGAGGGTACATCCTTTGTGGTACAAGTAGAGGGTACATCTACTTTGGTTTGACTGAGAACAAGAGAGGGTACATCTCTTGTGGATCAGTTCTAGTGGAGGGTACATCCACTAGGTTCAAAGAGAACAAGGGAGGGTACATCCCTTGTGGATCTTTGCTTGTGAAATGATTTTTACAAGGTTGAAAGAAATCTCAAGGACCGCAGGTCACTTAGGGACTGGATGTAAGCACGGGTTGTTGCCGAACCAGTATAAAAACTCTTGTGTGTTTGTTTCCTTTTTCCCTACTCTTTTACTTTCCGCTGTGCATTTAATTTCCGCTTTTACTTTCTGTTAAATTTCTCTTCTACTCCTCATTCTCTTAACAATTTAGTAAAAGTCTTAAAAGAGTAATTTTTTAATTAGTAAAGGTTTAGGAATAATTAATTCAACCCCCCCTTCTTAATTATTCTGAGTCCACTCGATCCAACGTTGACTTACTAGCTAACTGAACTTGTTGATGTGGTTATAGAGATGTCCTCCCATCTCCATTTTGAGTTAATACAACTCCATCTTCAAACAAAAGCGATTGGTTAGCAACTTTGA
This sequence comes from Glycine soja, assembly GCF_004193775.1. NCBI lineage: Eukaryota > Viridiplantae > Streptophyta > Magnoliopsida > Fabales > Fabaceae > Glycine > Glycine soja. Next base: position 34,206,886 of record NC_041002.1, read on the forward strand.
CACATAAATATTCTTGAGTTTCTCCTACAAGGCCTTTAACATGGGTTTTATCTCGAGAGCAAGAGCTAACCAAATCGTGCTCACACTTGGTTTCATTTATAGAAGCCGACCTTTCATCTTCTAACGCCCGATCATGATCTTGTTGGACCAAAAGGTCTTGAATAGTACTCTGTCAAATCATAAAATTTATTTTTCCATCAAACAACGGTATCTCAAACCTTTGTATGCTCTCGACCATAGCTCTGATAGCATTGATGGATAATCAACGCTCCCACAAAACAAAAATTACCTACATCTACAAAGGATTGTGAGAACACAACAAGGATTACAAGATTGTAACTCACCCCAAACAATGTATCACTCTACAAACCTAAATACCCTACCCAATGGTTACAAGAAATGACAAAACTTTTATACAAAGACAATTTTCTCTCAACAAAGTGATTTTGTTTCGTAATGTTTCTTCTCACACACTCTCTCTTCATATGTATCTTCTTTGTTAATTCTCTTCTCTATTTATAGTAAAAATTATCATAAACTATAATAAATAAATTCTCATAAAAATTGAAACAAAAACAACTTACAATGTATCAATTAAAATAAGTTTTATCTAATAAAAAACAATCTTCTACTTTACATTTAAATTTCTCAAACCTTAGTGATAAAAATTCAATTCTTAATATACATTAAATGCACCTTATTTTTTGGCTTGAAATTCTATAAATATCTAAAGTATAAAGACTAAAAGTCCTTATTCAAAAATATCTTTCATAATTGTTTTTTAAATAGAAAAAATTAAAACATAGTCAGCTCTTATTATACTATGTAATTGAACGCATTACTAGGTTCCACTCTGCCTTCTTCTGTATCACCGAACACGTGCCAGAAACAAACACTATAAAATCTCCCGCGTCCCCAGAAAGAGTGTGACTGTAGACTTTCTTTTTCTTCCATTCCATTTCCCATTGTTCGCAACGGTTTTCTGATTTGTTTGGATTGCGAGAAAAAAAGAAAATGTCGAACGATATTGGATTCTTCGACCTCAACACGGGCGCCAAGATCCCTTCCGTCGGCTTGGGAACATGGCAGTCCGATCCTGGCCTCGTCGCTCAAGCCGTCGCTGCGGCCATCAAGGTTTCCATTCTCACCTCATCTTACGCTTTCTCATTGCCATTGTTTGAATTTTTTTTTTTTTTTAATTTATAGGCTTTCTTGAAGTTGTTTGATGTTTGTTGCTGTTAATCGTTACACTAAATAATCCTTGATATCACGGATATTATATATGTTTATTGATTTTGTGAATAAATGTGGTTGATGCTACTGGTATAGCAGTCCTAAAAACTCCAAATATCTTGACGTTGTGATTGTCATTGTTATTTTTTTATTCCTATGAATCAAAGCAGGTAACAGGAGGTTTAGTGGTTTACAACGACTCATTCATTCTACTCAATCAACTAAGTTAGATTCCTTGGTGTGATTGTCATTGTTTTAAACCTCTGTGCAGAGAGAAAAGGCCAATCCTGTGAAAATATTTTATTATTGTGAAAAATGAGAATTACAAATATATATCATTAGCAAGGTTTTAAATATCGCTCGTGGTCGTGTTGCGATTTTATCACGTTTGTTGATATCGTAATTCGCAGCAAATCATGGACAAATACAACCGATGTGGTCCCAATTATGGTTGCGGACAATTAAAAAACTTTGATGTTGCAGCCCAAATCACGATCGCAAATCGTTTTTTCAAACCTTGATCATTAGATTATATTTGAATAGTTAAGATCTAAATAATCACGTGATCAATGACTTCTTCATTTTTCCAAATAGTCATACATATGTGTGTGAGGAGGGATCAAATTAAGTAATTCTAAAAATGTTATTCTTCATTTTTATCCTTCATTTTCTTTAACCTGACCGTCTATGATGAATTACTTGTTACAATCGTTGGATTGAAAGGAAATAAATATATTAAAAAAAACAAAACATAAGGATATAGAGTAACTCTAACTTTATCCTTCCTCTCTCAATATATTATAATCTTAACAGCTGATCTATTCTAGAATTATAAATGCATTTTATTTTTTAAAGTGCGTCACTTGTTTTAGAGTCAAACCCTATTGTAGCACCTACTCTACTGAGATATTGCAACCATGTCTCATAATGTTATTGGCATAGAACCTTGGATCATACAGTTAGTTATATCGAGTGATTATATTAGTTTGCACAATGCTTCTGTAACTTGGTTTAGGGAATTCTTGAGTGTCTTTTTTTTGTGTTGCTGTATTCGATCTTTCTTATAATCCAAATAAGATGATTTGAGTCTTGATACTTCGGGTTTATTTTCTACCAAATCCTATTTTCAGTTTCTCTCTTTGTCAACTGATAATGCTTCTTTCCTTTTGTATTAGTCTTTAGAAATCGATGCTTGCCTTCATGGTCAAATCCTTTGTTTGGACTTAATGTTCTTAACTTCGTAATTCAAAGATTTCTATCTGCTTTTCATGTGCTGATTGAATTTTGAAACTGGTTCTCACTTGTTCTTGCTTTGGTCAGCTGTTTCCTTTCTGTGAAATAACTTGTTTGGTTCTCCTGGTGAACATTGGGTTTGCCCCCAAGGATCTTTAGTAGTTTTGTGTGTTAATTTTAAAGGATTGAACACTAGGAGAAATTCCAAAAAGCTTTGGCATTGTTCTCAGTTTGCGGTTGTTTGGTGTACATTGTTGAAATTTAATATTTAGAACCTTTACTAGATGGTGGTTTTCTAATAAGTTCAGTTGGGATTGAGTAGTTTTTCTTGCTTCTTTGTTAGATTTACAGAGAGATTAATATGCTGTGCTTCATGTTTCTTGTGCTTAGTTTTCTAGTTTTATTCATTTAACTTTTTGTCTCGATTTCTTTAGTTCTCAAAGATTTCTTATCCTCTTACATTTGTACCTTTCTCTTCTACCTTAATTTATTTATCTAAAGATGTTTATTGTTCTCTGATTTGCAGTTGTAGCTAACAACTAGTTTCAGTTTCCATCTTTGTATGCGCATATATAGTGTACACCAGCTAAATTAGTATAAATTTTCACTTACTCATTTTGGAAGTCTGTTATTCTATATAATGATCCTTAATTTGATCAATTTGATGCAGGTTGGTTACCGCCACATTGATTGTGCTCAAATCTATGGCAATGAGAAAGAGGTAATTGTCAGAACTTAGTGTTTGTTGTGTTTGTTTGGTGTTGTGTTATCTCGATTCAACAGCATAACTAGCTATTTGGAGTAAATGATTGAAAGTAGGATTGGTCTTGTCATGTGTGAAGGAATTTACTCATTCTTTCTATTGCAGATTGGCTCTATGTTGAAGAAGCTGTTTGAGGAGGGTGTAGTGAAGCGTGAGGATTTGTGGATTACATCTAAACTATGGTTTGTTTTTAGATTCTAGATTAATTTGTTTGGTTTCCATTTTTAAGCTAAATTACTAGTTCTGGTAGATTCATGCATATGATAGTCTTCACTGCTTAGCACTCAAGGATTTAAGATGATATGCAGGAATACTGATCATGCTCCAGAAGACGTACCACTGGCATTGGACAGGACCTTGAAAGATTTGCAGCTTGATTATGTAGATTTGTATCTTGTATGCAATATCACTCAATCTCCAAAAATTTTCTCTGTTTGGTGTTAGAATTTTATGCTAAATTGATGATTTTATTCCCCATTTTCTCTCTGGGTTGAACATGATTATTATTTTGTCTGGATTTTATTTCAAAATTTTGAGTGAAAATGTAGTCTGAAATATTGATTTCCTGGGAACAGCCTTCTGATGTTTTCTTAATCAGGAAAGTATAAAGCTAATTATACTGTGAACTTTTATTGTAGGAGAATCAGTGATAGTCATTGCTTGTTTAATTGTAGAATGCATAATGGTTTTTGAAAATACTATATTGATAGTGCTTTTCTTTTCTAAACTATTCATACAGTATAATATGGAACTATTTGTTAAACCATGTGTCTCAAGACTTTTCCACCACCCAATGTCTCTTGTCTAGAGAGTCTGATAGAAGCTGGAACACAATTTTAGAAAGAAAGGCTTCTATTCACAGAAAATAGTACAAATGCTTCTCAAGACTTTCAAGAGGTCTGGACTCTCTCAACAATCTGAAATCTCCCTCTAATCATAAGATAAAGGGCCTGTTTGGAAGAAATTGTTTACAACTTATTTGGACTTATGACATAGCGCTTGTGTAAATATTTGGCAGAGCTGATGAAAATAGTTTAGAAGCTGTTTTTACTTTTTAGGTTATTTCAATAGGCTCTCTAGGGTAACTTATGAAAACAACTTACAACTTATATGAAAATAGTTTAACTCAATTTCCTAATCAATTGTAGAAACAATTTATACACAATGTTTACATGATAAGTACCTATTCAATAAGTCCTTAATTGAGTTGTTTACCCAAATGGGCCCTAAATCTTCCTCTCAACCCCTTTGATTATTTATAGGCAACATGTCTTATTTCTCTAACTATCTCAGCCTCAAACTAACTCTAATTACTCTAGTAACTGAATATCTCCATCTGTCAAACTCCAATCTCCTAACCAACTAATGGGTATCTATCAGAATCTAAATTAGCATTTCCTGCATATGCTGCATTATTTAGAAGCTTTTATTTTATTTATCTTTATTAATTTTTCCCTTCTAAATTCTAATGCATGCGGGTTTTAGTTTACTTATTTATCAAAATTTGGTGTATTAATAGTTTATTTATGACATACTCAGTTGTAAACCGATCAACCTGCCTTTCCAGATCCACTGGCCGACTTCAATGAAGAAAGGATCAGTTGGCTTTAATCCTGAAAATCTTGTGCAACCAAACATACCTAACACATGGAAGGCAATGGAAGCACTCTATGACTCCGGCAAGGCTCGGGCTATAGGTGTAAGCAATTTTTCCACCAAGAAGCTGGCAGATTTGCTGGCAATTGCTCGTGTTCCTCCTGCTGTCAACCAGGTGGAGTGTCATCCTTCATGGCAGCAGGACAAGCTGCAGGCTTTCTGCAATTCCAAAGGAGTCCACCTCACTGTAAGTTTACGACCCTAGAAACATTATTGTGGCTATTTTCATAAACTGACTTGTATGTTGTCATCAAACAGTATTTGTGTAACAAGTTTTTTTAACCAAGTCGTTGGTTTGAGCAGTCCTAGGCTTAGTACCCTTAAGCAAGATCTCGAGTTTGAGTCTTGTGGATGGAAAAAATGTGGTTGGAAGGGAGATTAGTCATTAGTAAAAAATCTGATATCTTTTAATTGTATATGTTTAGGGATATTCACCTTTGGGTTCCCCTGGAACAACCTATTTTAAAAGTGATGTCCTTAAGCACCCAATTATAAATATGGTTGCGGAGAAACTAGGCAAGACTCCTGCACAAGTAGCTCTTCGCTGGGGACTGCAAATGGGCCATAGTGTTCTTCCCAAGAGTACTAACGAAACACGGATAAAGGAAAATTTTGATGTTTCTGGCTGGTCTATACCTGAGGACTTCCTTGCTAAATTTTCTGAGATTCAACAGGTAAGTATTTGATTAGTTAACCATAGTGTTTCTAGTATTTTAAAATCTGAATATATTAACTATATTTGTGTTGTGCTCTAGCTTTATGATGAGAAAACTCTTTGCCATGTAATCAACTAGATTCATTTTGCAAATCCCTATTTGTCTTAATTCTTATATTTTGGGGCTGTACAGTTGGAATTCGTTTTGAGTATGATACTATGCTGTGAAATTTACTTTTAGCATTTTTATGACCGTGGTGGTGGTTGTTGCAGGCAAGATTACTCAGGGGTACCACATTTGTCCATGAAACTTACGGTGCCTACAAATCTGTCGAGGAATTATGGGATGGTGAAATCTAAGAAGTCTGTTCTGTAAATTTGATAATTGAATGGATCGAGGAGTGAGAGTTCTGTGAAACTGTGAATCAGTGTACTACTCCTTTGGTTAAGTTCACCCAATACTGTTTGATTGTTGACTTGAGCAAATTTTGTTAAATTCCTGGGTTGATGAAACTTTGCATCATCACACTCATCGACATCTCTCTTTCCAAAACCTTTTATTTATTTATTATTTTATCTATTATTGGATGAATTGTCATGTGGTTTCCACTAATAGAGTGGGCTGAAGATTATTAAGTAGAGAGTTCATGTTAAAATTCATTCACTAATAAATAAAAAAGTTTTAAAAAATATTGCCAAAGTTTGCGTTGCCAGCATTCTTTATTTAATTTTCAGATCACCTTTTCTTAGATGCATTTGTTTTGAAAATTTGTGTACATTTAAGCTGACCATTGTTTTGCACACGTTTCTTCAATGAGTCCATGCATAACTTTGGAGCAATGTTGAAGAATATTGAAAATAAGATTGTTGGTGCTAATAAAATCAATCATGACAGCAAATAACGATAATCTACTAGAAATTTTTACGTCTATATAGAAAGAATTGTTTAAAGAAAATTGTTAACTGTTGAGTTTATGTAAACATGTTATCAAGCCCATTTAGTAAATATTAGTGTTACAATTAATTCTGTAACTCCCTCCTCGGTTTAGTAGTATTCACATAGTTGAGACTCAAATTCAATATTAAATATTAGTGTTAAAATTCTCATCAGATTGGATTGGTAATTAACTCAAGTAACATGTTAGAAAGAGTTATAAATTGGCTTGGTGGTGAAGGAGGAAAAGAGATCATGAATTTAAATTTGTTTCCCTCACAAAAACTAACAACATTGGCTGATTAAAAAAAAAAGTAGCATGTCAGATTTATTATGTAACATGTTAGATTGATTATCTCAGTGTCATGATTTTACTTGGTTGGTTTTCTCTAGAAAACTTCAAAAACTATTGTTTTCTTTATTTTTGGGGGTGGGGGAGGGTGGAGATTTAAAAGGTCGATGGAAGTATTAGAGGGAAGAGTAAAATATAAAACGAAGAGTTGGATACCAAAAAAACAGTAGGAAAGGTTATTAAGAGAAATCTCACCATAAATAATATTAGTACCTCTGAAAATTTGAATTTTTAACTATGTCAAGTAATATCGTGTGATTCTCATTAACAACTTTAACTAGTGAAGTAAATTTGTTGTTATTGTTGTATTTATACTAGAGGTAGTTTCAATTAATGATATCAATAAATATGGATACAAGCCAATTGGGGTGTTTCTTGTTTTCTTATAAGAAAATAACATAAATATATTAAAATAAGAGAAAAACAATTATGCATAGATAGTGTAAAAAGTTTTACATTATTATCCAATCACAATTCATCATGGATAATAAGTAAATTATGCATAGATAGTGTAAAAAGTTTTATACTATTATCCAATCACAATTCATCATGTAATAAATTTGTTAACTTTTACGATAATTACTTTAAAATTCATAATTATGATTAAATGATAGTATAAAACTATTTTATATTATCAATAGAATATATGATTATTAAACTCTTAAAACAAAATCGTGGATGGGTTTGGAACTCGTGTGTGCAAGCAACTTGTGTTTGGAAGCAACATGGCTTCCCTAGCAACGTGCAATGCTTTTGCGTACGGATAAAGTTTGAGAAGCACGGGTTCCTTGGTGAAGCACCGATGCTTACCCTTTTATTTTTTATTTTTTAAAAAAAGCTTTTTATTATTTTATTATTTTTGAAATGAAACATTAGATGGTTGGATGTGAATTTTTTTAGGGTAAATAACTATTTTTGTTCCTAAAAGTGTAGAGCACTGACAAATTTGTCCTTGAAATACGAAAATTCAAATTTGTCTCTGAAAGTGTAAAAAGTGCGACAAATTCATCCATCAATTAACTTCTGTCTGTTAATGAATTGGACAGCGTTATACACATTTAGGGACGAAAATGACTATTTCTCCAAAATATAATTTAATCTCCATCTTTCGCCTCTTTTTTAATCGTTGCGCATGGTTATCAAACTCTCGAGTTAATTTGCTAACTCTTACGAGTTTACAAGTCCACTTATCCTCTATGAGTTGACTCGTGTGTAAACTCTCTTTTTAGTAGACTCTGGGTAAACTCGATAAACTCTAAGTAAACTCGGTAGGTTCTCGAGTTTACCACTGAGTCAGCAGGTTAAAAAAATTAGACCAAAATGTAAGTCATTTTGGGTTGTTTTTTGTCTGTTTAGTGTTCAATATACCTCTATTTAATGTTTTGTTTGTAGAAGCAAACTTCATGATGATGAACCAAGCAATTTTGATGATGCCAAAAGCCCAAGTGATTGATTCAAGACTTCAAGATCAAGCATCAAGAATCCAATCCAAGATTCAAGATTCAAGAGAAGAAATCAAGAAGCAACAAGTCAAGATTTCATATAGGATAAGTATTAAAAGAATTTTTCAAAAACCAAATAGCACAGTTTTGTTTTACAAAAGAATTTTCTCAAATTTTCTAAGTTACCAGAGTGATTACTCTCTGGTATTCGATTACCAATGACCAGTTTGGTTTTCAAAATGTTTTCAAATGATTTATAACGTTCCAAAATGATTTTCAAATAGTGTAATCGATTACACTATATTAGTAATCGATTACAAGTGAATCTGAACGTTGGAATTCAAATCCAATTGTGAAGAGTCACAACTTTTCATAAAATACATTGTGTAATTGATTACCAATGAATAGTTTTGAAGAAAAAGTTAAGAGTTATAACTCTTAACACGGTTTTCTCAAAAGTCATAACTCTTCTAATGGTTTCTTTGACCAGACATGAAGAGTCTATAAAAGCATGACTTTGGCACATGTTCAAAAGATATAATATATTTTTCCAAACAATCCTTTTTCACAATCTTTTTCTAACCATTGCCCATTGCTTTTTCTTTACCAAAAAGCTTTCTAAACTTTGTTTTCAAAACTTTGTTTTTCTGCAAGTGGAAATTTTGCAGAAAACAAAAGTGTGCTATCTTTTCTTCCTTCTCCCTCTTGCTAAAAGATTCAAAGGACTAACCGCCTGAGAATTCTTTTGATTCTTCCTCTTCCCTTTAAACAAAAGATTTCAAAGGACTAACCGCCTCAGATATCTTTTGTTTCCCCTTACAAAGATTCAAGGGACTAACCGCCTAAGAATTCTTTGTCTTAACACATTGGAGGGTACATCCGTTGTGGTACAAGTAGAACGTACATCTACTTGGGTTGTAATACTGAGAACAAGAGAGGGTACATCTCTTGTGGATCAGTTCAAGTGGAGGGTACATCCACTTGGTTGTTCAAAGAGAACAAGGGAGGGTACATCCCTTGCGGATCTTTGCTTGTAAAGGATTTTACAAGGTTATTGGAAATCTCAATAACCGGTGGTTGCTTGGGGACTGGACGTAGGCACGGGTTGTGGCCGAACCAGTATAAATCTTGTGTTTATTTTCTTCTTCCCTACACTCTTTATCTTTCCGCTGTGTACTTTTTATTTCCGCTTTACTTTTGTCTAAGTTATTGTTTCTGTTCTTTACTTTCTCATAACTTAGTAGTAAAGCCTAATTAAATCTAGTAACATTAAGAAGGATAAATTTTTAATTAGTCAAAACATGTTCATAATTAATTAAAACCCCCCCTTTTAATTATTTCGAGGCCACTCGATCCAACAAGTGGTATCAGAGCAGGTATCTTGAGAAAAGTTTCACAACTTCAAGATAAATGGTCTCTTTAAATTCTCTGTTTTTCAAAAGTAATTTCATGTATAGGTCAAATCTGAAATCATTTCAAGATCATGATGAAGACCAAGCAAACTTATGTCTCATGACAAAATCTCATGAGAACAACTAGAAAGAATTTGTAAGGAAGAAGTGGTACATCGATAGTGGATGTTCCAAGCATATGAAGGGAGATGTATCCAAGTTTACAACCATTTTCCCCAAGAAAAGTGGACATGTTACACATGGCGACAACAACAAAGGCAAAATCATTGGAGTCGGCAAAATAGGTACGAGTTCCTCTACTCCCATTGAAAATGTGTTACTTGTAGAAGGTTTAAAGCATAGCCTATTAAGTGTTAGTCAATTATGTGATAAAGGATATAAAGTATCTTTTGATTCTGAAAAATGTGTTATCAAGCATGAGCATGACAAAGACATTAAGCATATAGGTTTCAGAGAAAATAATGTTTACATGATTGATTTGAAACATAAATCTGAAAATGATAAATATTTTTTAAGTAAAGATAGTGATCCTTGGTTGTGGCATAAGAGAATTGCTCACATTAACATGGATCATCTAAATAGATTAATCTCCAAAGACCTAGTTGTTGGTTTACCAAAATTAAAGTTTGAAAAAGATAAATTACGTGATGCATGCCAAAAAGGTAAACAAACAAGAGCATCTTTTAAATCTAGAAATATTGTCTCTACCACTCAACCATTACAATTATTGCACATGGATTTGTTTGGACCCTCTAGGGTCATGAGTTTTGGTGGTAGTTACTATGCATTAGTAATTGTTGATGATTATTCTAGGTATACTTGGACTTTATTTCTTACTCACAAAAATGATTCATTTCATGCATTTATGAGACTTGCCAAAGTCATCCAAAACAAGAAAAGTCTCAAAATCATCTCCAATAGAAGTGATCATGGAGGTGAATTTGAAAACAAGGATTTTGAAATGTTTTGCGATGAACATGGCATAGAACGCAACTTTTTTGCACCTAGGACACCCCAACAAAATGGTGTAGTAGAAAGGAAAAATAGATCTTTAGAAGAAATAGCTAGAACCCTTTTAAATGACACTCCACTTCCAAAATATTTTTGGGCTGAAGCTGTTAACACCGCATGTTATATTATGAATAAAGCCTTAATAAGACCCATTCTTAAGAAAACCCCATATGAACTGTTTAACAATAGAAAACCAAACATTGCTCATTTACATCTTTTTGGATGTAAATGTTTTGTCCTAAACAATGGTAAAGAAAGCCTAGGTAAATTTGATGCTAAGGCGGATGAGGGCATCTTCCTTGGTTATTCCCTACATAGCAAAGCCTTTAGAATATACAACAAAAGAACCATGACAATTGAGGAATCAATACATGCTTCTTTTGATGAAACTAATATTATCTCTCCGAGAAAGGAGTTTCTTGATGTTGTAGATTCTTTGGAAGATATGTACAATCAAGAAAGGAATCTAAAAAGGAAGAGAAATGAAGAAAACAAGGATGTTCAAGATGACCTAGCTCAAGAAAATGATGATCTTCCCAAAGAATGGAAAACTTCAAGAAATCATCCTCTTGACAATATCATCAGAGATATCTCAAAAGGGGTAACAACTAGACACTCTCTCAAAGATTTATGCAATAACATGGCATTTGTTTCTATGATAGAACCTAAAAACTTTAAAGAAGCCATAATAGATGATCAATGGATAGTTGCTATGCAAGAAGAGTTAAATCAATTTGAGAGAAATAATGTTTGGGAACTAGTTGAGAAACCACATAACTACCCCATTATAGGAACAAAATGGGTATTTAGAAATAAACTAGATGAAAATGGTATAGTAATTAGAAATAAAGCTAAAATAGTTGCAAAAGGGTACAACCAAGAAGAAAGGATTGACTGTGAAGAAACCTTTGCACCCGTAGCTAGATTAGAAGCCATTAGGATGCTTTTAGCTTATGCATCTATTATGAACTTTAAACTATATCAAATGGATGTCAAGAGTGCCTCCCTAAATGGTCTAATCCAAGAGGAGGTATATGTAGAACAACCTCCCGGGTTTGAATACTCACAAAAATTAGATCATGTCTATAGATTAAAGAAAGCACTTTATGGGTTAAAACAAGCACCTAGGGCTTGGTATGAAAGATTAAGTAAATTCCTATTAGAAAAGAATTTCATTCGAGGAAAGGTAGATACCACCTTATTCATAAAGAAAAAGGATAATGATATCTTATTGGTACAAATTTATGTTGATGATATAATCTTTGGATCTACTAATGAATCTTTGTGCAAGGAGTTTTCTATTGACATGCAAAGTGAGTTTGAGATGTCCATAATGGGCAAGTTAAATTACTTTATTGGACTACAAATCAAACAAACAAATAATGGGATCTTTGTCAACCAAGCAAAATATTGCAAGGAACTCATCAAGAGATTTGGAAAGGAAAACTCAAAACACTTGGTTGCTCCTATGAGCACTAGTTGCTACCTTGACAAAGATGAGTCCGGTCAACCTACTGATGAAAAACAATATAGAGGTATGATTGGATCTCTACTTTACTTATCTGCAAGTAGGCTAGATATTATGTTTAGTGTGTGCATGTGTGCAAGATTCCAATCAAATCCAAAGTTTTCACATCTAATTGTAGTAAAAAGAATCATAAGATATCTCTTAGGAACTGTTAACCTAGGATTATGGTACCTTAAGAATTCTTTATGCAATTTAATAGGATACTTAGATTCGGATTTTTCCGGATCTAAAACTGATAGGAAGAGCACTAGTGGCACATGTCAGTTCATAAGGTCTGCTCTTGTTTCTTGACACAACAAGAAGTAAAATAGTGTAGCATTATCCACAGTTGAAGCAGAGTATATCTCTGCTGGTAGTTGTTGTGCACAGATCTTGTGGATAAAATAACAACTATCTGATTATGGGATTGTATTAGACCATATTCCCATAAAGTGTGACAACATAAGCGCCATAAATCTATCTAAGAACCTAGTCCTCCACTCTAGAACCAGGCACATAGAAATTAGTCCTCCACTCTAGAACCAGGCACATAGAAATTAGACATCATTTTCTTAGAGATCATGTCCTAAAAGGTGACTGTGTTCTAGAATTTGTAGATACCAACAACCAACTTGCAGACATCTTCACAAAACCACTACCCAAAGATTCTTTCTACACCATTAGAAGAGAATTAGGACTTCTAGATGCTACTGACTTAGACAAATGATTTGTTTTATGTTATGATGTCTTATGACTTATTTGATACATATGTTTTTATGATTTGTGGATAATTTATTATTATCTTGTTTGATTTTTATAAGTTTCTGTGGATCATGCATTGTTTTGATGATGTCAAAAAGAAATCACATGATTGTCATCATCAAAAAGGGGGAGAATATGAATGTATGTATACATGATTTTGATGATGCCAAAGATAAGCGCTTCTCAAGTTTGATCCAAGTCAAGAATTCAGAATTTCAGAAAATAACTCCCAAGAGTCACAACTCTTCAGAAAAAAATTCCTGAGAGTCACATCTAATCAAGAGATTTTTGAATGGTCATCAAAGGCCTAAAAATAGGCAATTTGTGATACAAAATGTATGTGAGAGATATTCCAAGAGAACTTCATTGCCAAATGCTCTCTCAAAAAAACTCCTGGGCAAACACTTGCAAATCCATTAAGAGTTTCTCCATGGACTTCAATTGTAATATCCTTCTCTTCAAGAGAGAATTATTCTTTCTTTCTTCTCATTCAAAGAGATTGATTAAGGGACTGAGGGTCCCTTAAGTTGTAAGGATTCCTAAACACAAGGGATGGGTTGTCCCTGTGTGGTTTAGACTTTGTAAACAGATTTTTACAAAGGGAGTGAAAAATCTCAAGTGAGTTGCTTTAGTACTGGACGTAAGCACGGACTTTTCCGAACCAGTATAAAAACTGTGTTTGCATTCTCTCTTCCCTTATCTCATTCATTTTATTGCAATCAATTTTGTCTTGCATGTTTAAAGAATATTATTAAATTGATTGCTACTTCTTCTGCATTCTAAGCTTATCCCTCTTAACTTATTGAGACCACATGTCTAACAATTTCTCCTTTTTTCTTGCATGAATACATTTGTGTATGATTTTATGTCACAACACACTTTGGCCTTTTTGTTGATACCAAAGGGGGAGAGAAAGTTGGGATTAAATCAAGAACTCTAACTTAATTTCAAGTGAAGCTTAAATTCAAAAACAAAGGGGCGGAATTAAGTGAGTGATTGATTAGAAGATAGAGCTTGTATGCGTTTCTTGATTTTAGGTTTGTCATCATCAAAAAGGGGGAGATTGTAGAAGCAAGCTTCATGATGATGAACCAAGCAATTTTGATGATGCCAAAAGCCCAAGTGATTGATTCAAGACTTCAAGATCAAACATCAAGAATCCAATCCAAGACTCAAGATTCAAGAGAAGAAATCAAGAAGCAACAAGTCAAGACTTCATATAGGATAAGTATTAAAAGAATTTTTCAAAAACCAAATAGCACAATTTTGTTTTACAAAAGAATTTTCTCAAATTTTCTAAGTTACCAGAGTGATTACTCTCTGGTAATCGATTACCAGTTATCAGTAATCGATTACCAGTGACCAGTTACGTTTTCAAAATGTTTTCAAATTATTTATAACGTTCCAAAATGATTTTCAAATAGTGTAATCGATTACACTATATTAGTAATCGATTACAAGTGAATCTGAACGTTGGAATTCAAATCCAATTGTGAAGAGTCACAACTTTTCATAAAATGCATTGTGTAATTGGTTACACCTTTTTGGTAATTGATTACCATTGAATAGTTTTAAAGAAGAAGTTAAGAGTTATAACTCTTAACATGGTTTTCTCAAAAGTCATAACTCTTCCAATGGTTTCTTTGACCAGACATGAAGAGTATATAAAAGCATGACTTTGGCACATGTTCAAAAGATATAATATATTCTTCCAAACAATCCTTTTTCACAATCTTTCTCTAACCATTGCCCATTGTTTTTTCTTTGCCAAAAATCTTTCTAAACTTTGTTTTCAAAACTTTGTTTTTCTGCAAGTGGAAATTTTGCAGAAAACAAAAGTGTGCTATCTTTTCTTCCTTTTCCCTCTTGCCAAAAGATTCAAAGGACTAACCGCCTGATAATTCTTTTGATTCTTCCTCTTCCCTTTAAACAAAAGACTTCGAAGGACTAACTGCCTCAGATATCTTTTGTTTCCCCTTACAAAGATTCAAGGGATTAACCGCCTAAGAATTCTTTGTCTTAACACATTGGAGGGTACATCCTTTGTGGTACAAGTAGAACGTACATCTACTTGGGTTGTAATATTGAGAACAAGAGAGGGTACATCTCTTGTGGATCAGTTCAATTGGAGGGTACATCCACTTGGTTGTTCAAAGAGAACAAGGGAGGGTACATTCCTAGTGGATCTTTGCTTGTAAAGGATTTTACAAGGTTATTGGAAATCTCAATAACCGGTGGTTGCTTGGGGACTGGACGTAGACATGGGTTGTGGCCGAACCAATATAAATCTTGTGTTTATTTTCTTCTTCCCTACACTCTTTATCTTTTTGCTGTGTACTTTTTATTTCCGCTTTACTTTTGTCTAAGTTATTGTTTCTGTTCTTTACTTTCTCATAACTTAGTAGTAAAGCCTAATTGAATCTAGTAACATTAAGAAGGATAAATTTTTAATTAGTCAAGAAACGTTCATAATTAATTCAACCCCCCCTTCTTAATTTTTCCGAGGCCACTCGATCCAACATTGTTCCCAAATCCAAAAAATTCTCACCTCTAATAACATCAAACCCTCGATAGAAATGCTCTACCACTACTACGACATCTGCAAGTTATTATCTAGTAGTGATACATTACTAGACTTGGTTATTTAAGTATTGTGAAAGTCATGATTTACTACTTTTCTTTATTATATTGTTGAAATGTTTAATTGGTATGTTATTTTATAGATATTTTGTTATTATTTTTATATAAAGTTCACTTTTACGAGTCTACGAGTTGAGTCCATGAGTCGAGTCTATGGAACCATCACTAGTCTACATAAACTCTCTAGTTTGATAACCTTGGCTGCAAGCATAACATTACAATAAACACTTAAAAAAAAGGAAAACAAGCATAAATTAAAACAAACATAATAATATGCATAATATTGATTAATAATCATAATCTGTCTGTTGCTCTAGAATTTTACAACATCCGGTAGTGACAAAATCAAGTTGAGTCTTATTTTTTTTTATAAAGATTAACTTAATGGCTGTGCATTTTTGTTTGAGTCTCATATGACAACATTAGGTAGTGACAAAATCAAGTTGGGTCCCATTTTTTATGTAAGGATTAACTTAATGGTTGTGCATTTTGTTTGAGTTTCATATGTAAACATTAGGTAGTGACAATCAAGTTTGGTCTCATTTTCTTGTAGGGATTAACTTAATGGTTGTGCATTTTTGTTTGAGTTTCATATGATAACGTTAGGTAGTGACAATCAAGTTGTGTTTCATTTTTTTGTAAGGATTAACTTAATGGTTGTGCATTTTTGTTTGAATCTCATATTTTGGGTAAGGTATTATCATATTAGAAATTCCAGAGCAACAGACAAATTATGCTTATTAATTAATATTATGCTTATTTTTATGTTTGTTCTAATTTATGCTTGATTTCCTTTTTTTTAAGTGTTTATTGTAATGTTATGTTTGCAACGATTAAAAGGAGGGGGGGGGGGGGGGAAGATGAAGATTAAATTATATTTTGGGTAAATAGACATTTTTGTCCCTGAATGGGTAGAGCTTTGACAAATTCATCTTTCAATGTGTCATGTAGGTTCTTTCATTAACACTAATGGACGGAAGTTAACAGATTGATGGATTTGTTGTACTTTTTTCACTTTCGAGACTAAAATTTGAATTTTCATCTTTCGGGGATGACTTTGTTAGCACTCTACAAATTCAGGGACAAAAATCACTATTTACCCATTTTTTAACTGCTCTTTTTGTTAATGTTGGAAAACGACCATATTAAAACAATGCTGCTATATGGTACGAAGGTTTGGAGTTACGAAACACATGAATTGAAGAGCTTCCTTGTTATTACTTCATAATAAAAGCTGACAAGTTCATGATGTGCAATTATTATTTTTAAATAATAAATTAAAATGTTAAAATAAATAAGAAAAAATATCAAACTTCTGATTTTATCATGTTAATTGTGGAAAGGTGGTTTTGAAAACTATTTATTAAAGATGATTGATTTTGACTTTTGACATTTGATTGTAAGTATAATCGTTATAAAAAACTGACTTTTACATTTGTTATAACCACACCTTATGTAGAAAGTCATTTTCCTACATCAGTTATAACTATAACCAATTTAAAAGTCACTTTTCTACATCATTATAATTATTAACGATGTTAAAAATGAAAATCAATCATCTCTAGTAAATAGTTTTCAAACCACCTAATTTGATAAAAGAAAAAGTCTTAATTATGGAAGATATCTCACCAAACTAAAGAAACAATATCTTGATGCAAATTCTACAATTTTGTTTGGGGGAGCACATGATAGTCATGTTTGAGAAGGGTAAACAAATCACTAGGTGTAAAAGTCTAAGAGCAACAACAAATATAATTTAGATGCATAATCGAAGTGATGAGCATTTCATGGAGAGGTGGGAAACTTGCGATCACAAAATTAATTCAACACAACCATTACAGACACTTGCATTAAAAAAGTAGAAAACCTCACCATAATAGGCCACGCTAGCTAACCACTTCATTTGTTTTAAAACTATGAAATTATTTTCGTACCAAAAATCATTTTCCATATTAAAATAGCATGACAAGATTCACTTGAAGTTGGTGATGATGTCTCAGATCATGAACTTCATCTCTCATTTGCAAGTATAGTTCAAGGGTCAGATGAGGACCAATATGTATATCAGTTGTAAAGACATTATTGATGGAATGTGTAGTCGTCTTTTACGACTAACTTTTGTATAGAAAAGTTTTCTAAAATGTATATAAATCTCCCAATTTATGGTTATTTTTGGTAGAATTGTAAATATTTCTAGTTTAGTTTTAATATGTGCTCAGTAGAAGCCTTCCTTATGATTTTAATGTAAATTTCACCTCAATTTCAGGTAAAAAGGAGAAAATTATGAAGGTGCAAAAGTTGCTGTCTTGTTAAGCCTAAACCATGCGCTTAGCGAGACCAAACCGCTAAGCGAGATAGCAGTGGCTTAGCGATTAAGGATAGGCCTGAAGAGAGTTCTTCCATGCCAGCACGCGCCCAGCACGTATGCAACTCACTAAGCAAGATGGTTGTCTCTTCTGCGCTAAGCGCGAGATTGGCGCTAAGCCAAATCTCACTTACTTGTGCTTTGCGCAAGAATGGCGCTAAGCATCCCATTTTTAAGCCTGACTTGCGGAGAATTTGAGGAGGTCTGACTAGACGGTGAATTGTGTGTAGAGAACAAAGGAAAAACTGAGCAAGGAAGCAAAGGCCCTAAATTTTAGGTAGATTCTAGGTTAAAGACTAAGTCCTAGGTTTTTAGAGGAGGAGGAGGAATCCCCATAGCTTTGTAATCTGGTATTTTCTCTGAAACCCTTCTCCTATTTGTGAAAGTTGCTCCCTTGTAATGGAGGGCTAAAATCCTTTGTTGGGAATCTCTGCTGAATACTTGATGTAAATATTATTATTATCTATTTGAAGTTATTTTCATGCATTCAATGTTTCTATCTATGCTTATTGTATGCATGCTTGTGGTTTGATCACCCATTGGTGTGTGCTGTTAGGAACTTTAGCATTGGAAAATGTACTATTTCCTTAGAACTTGATAGAGCAGGGCTAGATAACTGCATTGCTAGGAATAGAGTGCATGGTTTTGGTTTTTATTATGTTGTGATTATAATGCTATTTAAATTAAGCTAAGTTCAACAAGAGACATCTGCGAATGAAGTTTAGTTTAAATTAGTCCAAACTCACGAGACATCGGTGTTTGGTATTTTTGTCCTCAGTATAGAACATAGAAATAATTTTAAATAGAGAAAAACTCTAATTGGATCAAGTATCTCGATAGAAGGACCCAACGCTTTTACTTATTTGTTTTCACACTCAATTGCTTACGTTTACTATTTCTTTGATTAGAATAGAAAATACCTTTGTTTTCAATTCATGACACTTAATTCATTTTGCAAACACTTGCATTTTGAATGACACTTTTCCAAGTAAAACAAGTTCCTTGAGTTCGATACTCGGTTCATTCCGTTTTAATTATTTACTTGATGACCCGATGCACTTGCCGGTTAGATTTCACATCCACAAAAAATAAGTAGTAGTACCTAGATGTGAACAAAATGCTCATAATATTGGTCAAAATTACCATTATATGTGTTTCATTCATCTTCCAAAATCATGTTATGCAATATGATTTGTGAATATAATATGTTAGATTGTGTTCATCTTCCAAGCACGCGTAGGGCCACATATAATTGCGAACCAAGATTAAAGCACTCCAAACGTAGGCTTCGCATCCTTTCTTCCTGTTTCTTGATGTTGAGCAAACAATTTTCTTTTAAGGCCTTGTGGCCTTGGGATGGTCTTCACAAGTGTTGCCAATTCTTGATAAATACCATTTGCTAGATAGTGTCACATGACCCATGTTATATTGGGTTCTATTCATTGTAAATTGTATTAAAGGGGATTCTCATTCCATAATTTCATTAAACATAGAAGATTCATCAAGCACATTGATGTCATTGTTTGAACTTGAAACCCCAAAATATGCATGCCAAGTCCATAAGTCTTATGATGCCACGACTTCAAGCATGATTGTGGGTAGTGTCCGTGATAGAATTGACCTTTCCATGCTTTTGGACATTCTTTTCATTCTCAATGCATACAATCAATGCTACATTACATACCTAGAAAATCACATTGCTCACCTATTTGTAGTAGGTACTGAATGCCATTATTGTTGAGTCTTTTGTATTCAAATCCAAATATATCGTAGACACCCCTTACAAACTTATCAAAGCATTGTAATGTCATGGTTTCTCCAATTCAAAAACAATCATGGACACTATCAACAAGTTATCCATATGCCAATATGTGAATAGCAGTAGTGCATTTCTACAACAAAAAAGACCCATCCTTTCAGTCACATTATCGTCTAAAAATTCTAATAGTGATTGCCAAGGGCTTCTACAATGCGAAGCAAGACTTTCACATTCTAAACCTTTGTCAGAATTGTTCATATATGTGTATACTGCATTGTTGGAGAAGTAGTCATTGAAGAATCAAACATGCCCTTCTACACGATCTTTTTCAATGTACTTTTGTTTATACCTACTTCTCATAGTGGCTAGTTCTTGTAGTTTCCATTCCATCATCAACCTCATGTATTGTTCTATGTACTCATCATTTAGCAAATCTTTGAGAAGTTAATCTTTAAGAGATGAATCACTAGAGTCCATCTTAAGCAACACTGTAGAGTTATAAAGTTATGAAAATTTGATACAACCTTTGCACAATTGAGATTTGTGAAAATCTTTGTTCAAGTAAACACTATATAGAAGGAGTTACCACGACTACTTTTACCAACAACTAGTTTGCATAATGACTAGTTTGTTACAACAAGTAGTTTGAAAAATGGCTAGTTTTTTTGGTAGATGAAATAATGACTAGTTTGATATAACAACTAGTTTTTTGGTAAATGAAATAATGGACAGTTTGTTACAATGAGTAGTTTTTTTTGTCCAACAAAATAACGGTTAGAGTTTATTATTATTTTTTGTAAACGAAATAGCGATTAGTTTGTTACAACAGCTAGTTTAAAAATTACATGATTATAACATAAATAATTAAAAAAACACATAAGAAAAATTTCATAATTAAAACCTAGATAATTAATAAAGTCCATATATTCTTTTTTATTTTTGTTACACAAGGTTTGATGAATTTGTATTTGTTCACTAATCATACCAATAGTATCCTCATAGATGATTTGCAAGTCGATCTCTTTATTCCTCAACTTGATTACTTCATCCCTCAAACTGTTGTATTCATTCCTGGCACGTGTGATATCTTTTAATGCTTTTGCATCGGTCTTGATTATATCTTCCATAGTCGAGAGATCAACAACAACAAAAGATTTTTCCTTTAATTTTGTTTTTGACCTTCGCTTTACTACTTCTATCCTTATTGGACATCCATGGTAGGTGATGTTCACTCGTAACAAGATACTGTATCCAGATTGGAAGAGGATGAGTATGCTTCATAAGCATAAACCTTTGTTCTGCTACTAGATCCTTCAAATTGAGACAACAGTTGAACATGCCCTTCCTCACGACTCCTTTCTGTGAACACCCAATTTTGTCTGGCCTTTGGTACAACATTTCAAATTTACATTAAAAAAATATGTCCAAATTTTCCTTGTGAACATCTGATTTTGTCCCCTTTTTGAACTAATTCCATCTTTTTTCTTAGACATGCTTTTATGCATCTTAAATAATCCCCAACATAATTCCAATCTTCTTTATTTATTACTTTATCTCCCTATTTACCATCTCTCTCCTTCTGATGCTACAAAGAAAATTTTATTTCTCTTCATTTTTAAAACTATATTGAATGAGTTATAAGCAAAAAACAAATTCTCCTTTCTTTTCTATCAAAATTTCACAATGGGGACATTTGGGCATAGGTCCTCTAATTATAGTTTATCCTCATCTTTCCCTTGTTTTTTTTTGGGCATGGAAACTCATTTTTACAAGAAAACAAAAAAAAAATAATGATGTATCAATGAATTTGGGTTTCAAGATACATTAAAAATGGCCAATCGAATTACATTGATAATACATTCAAAATTAATAAAAAAATGAGGGAGAAGAAAGAAAATAGTAGAAAAAGAAATGAAAATCAAAATATATCAAGCATGTTCTCCTTTGTTCCAACACCCATTTTTCATCCTCTACTCCTATTGCTTGTTGGACCTCTGCTTAGCCACCCTATTTTCTTGTCTAGCTGCTTGCTTCTCTTACCTTAGCCACTAGTAGCTGCAATGGCAGTTGCAGCCACTATCATAAGAGGAAAAATTAAAATCATCATAGTTGGTGATAAAAAATTATTTCAGAGCTTCTATAAATAGGGGAAGAAACAGAACACAAAGGAGGGCGGATTCATAAACTTTAGGGAGAAGAGAGCTCTAGGGAATCAAGATTGGGGTTTTGGAAATTTGGAGAAAGAAGGGGTAGGAATTAGAAGTTTGTGACGTTCCAAAATTGGAGAGGAATTAAAAGAAGTGCAATTAATGATGGTTAACATTTCTGCTTAAGTGTTTTAGTGTTTTAGTGTCTACTTCCTCAAGATGTGTTCTTTCATTCTAAGGTACTTAGAAGGTTAATAGCTTCTATCAGAGTTGAGAACTCAGAAGATATTTTGAAGGCCATCAGAATGATGAAATATGCTTCTCTCTGAGTACTTGATTCCTGGAAAGGCATTGAATAACAAGGCCTTACACAGAAGATTCATCAAAGGCTATGTAAAGAGCATCATGGTTCATAATGAAGCTATGTAGAGTTTGCATAAGAATCATGAAGACTTCGACTCTGAGTTTCTGAACTTCATAATGATTCAAAAAGATTCAATGCGTCACTTGAACAAAATCAAAAGACTAATGTATATCTGTTCTTCAACTTACATATGTTGCCAATCTCTATAGGCACATCAAAAAAGAAGAACTAATTGCATAAGAAGATGCAATAATGTTGAATGAAGAAGCTATCCATGAGAAACATCAGAATGAAAGACTAAAGAATACTACTCAGTCTGACCTTGGACAAAACACTAACTAACACACCAACAACTGAACTTTCACTTGATCTTTTTGAAGTACTCAACTTTAGAATGCTTTGAGTTATGAAAAATGTTAAGAATGATGAAGCTGCATTACATCAGAATGAGATATCAATATGAACTTCTTCAAGGAAATTCATCAAACATCAGAATGACTATTTTGATAGTTCTTCATAATGCCTATAAAAAGGTCCCTTAGAATGGTTCTGAGGGTTATCACATCATGACAGCTGGAAAATGCCCATGCTTTCACTAGAAGCCTGTCAGCTTTGTAGATCCCACTCCAATGGTCATCTTGAAGGCTTTATGAAGCATTTTCGAAGGCCATGAAGAACAAGTTGAAGCATTTCAAATCAACACACATTGAGCTAGATCTATTAGTGAGAAATATGTATTTTTAGCTTCAACCTTCTTTGTGAGAGTAATCCATTTTTGTATTATGCTTTTAAAGCCTATAATATTCTTAGATAGAAGTGAGACTTAGTTTCTGAGTGGAATCCCTCTTGTGAGAACAAGATCTGTCATCTGTGCAGTTGATTCATAGATCTACTTATTCTGTAAAGTTTAACAGTGGTTGGCAATGAGGAAATCCAGTGGTGTTGCTGGTCTATCGGAGGCTAGGTTGAAGTCTAGTGAGGAATTGGAAGGTTGTTGAAATCCAATGGTTTGTTGGTCTAGTTGTGAACTAGTTGGGTTAGTTAAATTTCATCTTTAAGGGTGTGAACTAAGGTTTAGGTGAACCAATATAAAAATCCTTTGTGAACTCTTTTCTTTTCCCTTCATCTACTTTGTTTTACGCGGATATGAAAAATGTTTCTTGGGAAAATCATTAAATCTATTTTCTCATCAGACTTAATAAATAAATCAAGCATTGTTTTATTAAACAGTTTTATTGAGCATCCATCTTTGAAACTAAAGTCTTAAACTACAAAAGAATCATTTTTCTAGAATTTTTGCATTTTTATTGAAAGCAACTTGTATTTTCATTCGGAGCTCAAAACATATTTTCATTCTGAACTCACTTGTTTAGAACTAACCTCAGAAACCTTTATTTTGAGAGAAAATTAAAAAAGTTTTCAACATCCTTATTCAACCCCCCTTCTTGTGGTATTTTTGTCACTTCAGAACTCAAATAGAAACCAAAGCAACAAATTTCACCATTGAAAACCATTTAAATAAAAAACCCAATGCACAACAAAGAATCATAGGGAAATTAAAATACAAGAAGGCAAGGAAATAATATAAAGAATGGAAATTTATCACCACTGTCATGCCCCACGACACTCCGTCACGCTTATTTGGTGAAGCGATTTTTAGTGACCTTTGTCTACTCATTACGGAACCCCTTTCCTCCCCGCTTCTTCTCTCTTGTTTGACCCTAGTAGCAGTGCCACTACAAACACCGTCATGCACCACCAATGTGCGACTATTTTCCATTTCCTTATCTTGCACATCTCTGTTATATGTCTACTGATGATTGCAATCGTAACCAAAATAGTATCTGACATTGTCACGCTGCAACACACAACGTTTTGTTAGGTCTGGAAGATTCACTAACTATTGGACAATGTACCATCCCTTAGATTTGAAAAAATATGATGTAACTCAACAAACCAAGAGGGGGGGGGGGGTGATATGGTTTTCAAACAAAACTTTACTTTTTAGAAAAAACATAATTGCGAAAAAACTTTTCTAAAATTTGATCGTATCACAAAACTATTTTGAATCAAATGTAATCAATACTTAATCAATCCTTCCTTACGTATGATACTTCATTAACATCATTTCTTTCAAAATCATAAAACTATGAATCTTTTCAAACTTTGAATAAAACTTGAATGAGCTGATTAAACCTTGAATGAGTAAAAGATATGAATCAAGAGATAAAGGGCACAATCTTTTATACTGGTTCACTCTTTATTTCTAGAGAAGTTAATCTAGTTATCTAATCCACAATCTGAATTAGATTTCCACTATGCATTTAGAATCCTTACAAGCAATCTACACTTCCCACCCAGGAAAAAGCGACTAAGTCATCCAACCCTAGGACCCTCTATGAATATAAGCCTAAGAGAACACTACTCTTAGCCCAAACTAGAAAACCTTATTCTAGCATGTTGTAAGCAGTTCATGCACAAACACATAAGACCGTGTAAAAACCATACACAAAAAAAACCAAGTAGGAGAGATATAACCTAACCAATCTTTCCACAAACACCTTGTTAGATTGTGAAGTTGATCTTCTTATACTCAAAGAAACCACTCACTTTCAGAAAAGATTTTCCAAATCAAAAGACTTGAAAAGTTGTGAGTAACTATTAAGTTGTTTTCTCTCTATCTCTTGTTTACCAATGAACGATCAAAATCTTGCTCATTCAAAGAAAAATTTATTTTGAGATGTACTGAATATCCACTAATGATTTCATGATGTGTAGATGTGAATACAAGCTGGTTATCTATAGAAAAAATAGTTATAATCGTCTGTAATCGATTAAATCTTTAAGGTAATTGATTATTTCAATGAAGTAATCGATTAGATTAACCAAGTAATTGATTTAAGTGTTCATCCAGCACTTATAAAACCATTCAAGAAAAATGTAATCGATTAGATGACCTAAGTAATCGATTAAAGTGTTCTTGTTCATCTCTGAACAACTTAAAAAAGAGAGAAGTGGTCGATTAATGCACTTGGTAATTGATTAAAGCAAAGACTCCTGAAAAATTAGTCATTGTCTCAAAACAACAGAGTAATCAATTATAATAATTCTGTAATTGATTAAACCGAAACGACACTTTAACTCTTCAAGCTTTAGAGCTTGTTGTAGTCGATTACAACCACTCTATAATCGATTAAAATAGAGTTTTGCCTCTGAAGAAATTTTTCTAACTTAGAAAATTTCCTTCACACACCCTATGATGATGCATAATGAAAAACAGATATGACATGTACTAAGATGCAACAATCAATCTAAGAACCAATACAAATGCCACTCAAAGAAGTTGGGCATGTAAAAAGCCAAAACATCTTCTTAAGCTCATTCCAACTTTCCTTGAACTTCATGCTTCAGCCTAGGGTTGTTGTATTTGTTCCATGTTGCTCCACCTATCTCTAACAAGATTTTGATGTTTACAAAAGTATAAATTGTTGGTAAACTAATGAGTTGTTGTTATGTGCACAGGACCAACTTCATAAAAAATCTTACTTGTTATTATATCAACATTCATAGCTCTAGTAAGTCGCATCCATACTTAAAGTGGAAAATAGTTTTGTTAAGATATATTCAGTGTCCAACACGTTATTAAATCAACCGTATCCACTTATTATGAAAACCTATGTTTTCACACTGAGCTATTCTTAAATCAACACATTATTAAATCACTTATACACTTATTTTATATCCTCACAAGTGACGTCCAACAAGATACTAAAGGATTATGTTATCCACCAAGGGAAGTGCACAATCTCACTTTTTGTTTTTTAACTATTGCCTTTCTTTATTTGAATTGTTAACATTCGAAAATTAAGGAAATGACATAATAGAAGAGAATATAAGGTATTTGTAGAATATTTCCCAAAAGGTCACTTTCATTGCGGAAGAGGAGCACATGTAGTTGTTTGTACCTTTATTCTTATCTTCTCCATTCAGAGCGCTCCACGTGTTTAGTTATGAGACAACAGTCATCTTAAGGCTTAACACTGATCCTGTAACTGATCCTTCATTGAAGTTTATAAAAGGTGTCTCTTTTTTAGAAAAAAGAGTTGGAAAATGAGAATCAAGTGAAAAACAAGCCCAAGTTCTCGGAAGTGAAACTCTACATATTTTAGTGGAAGAGATACTCAACACTTAATCTTCTTTACTCTTTGCTAAGAAAAGTTATCTGTGTTTGAGCTTGGCTATTTATTCACTCTTTGAGTTTTGTTGAATCATTGTATTCATTCAAACTTCTGTTTGTGAAAGCTAGGAGTGACTTAGTGTTAAACAATACTTGGGTGGTCTTAGATTTAGAGGGAGTCTAAGGGTGTACCAAGAGTGGCAAAGAGAATACTTGTATAGCCATGAGTGACAGGATAAAATACTTTGTAATTAAAGTTTTGATTAGTAGAACCCTTTATAGTAGTGTAAAGGAGAATTGGACGTAACACTATTTGAGTGAACTAGTATAAACCAAGTGTTTCTTCATCTCTCTTAAGTGGTTTTATTGAGTATTCTTTTAAACTTATCTTGACACCATTTCTTACCAAATGTTTACTTGAAAAACCTTTGTGAAAAAATTGGTTTATTATTACTGGACGATCAAACATGTTTTTCTTATCAGTGGATGACTTCATTGTATCTATCTTTTTGGGCAAGTGATAAAAGTCTTTATTTGCAAAAGTTATTATCTTTGATTAACACACTATTCAACCCCCCTTTATGGTGTGATTGTTGCTTTTTTATTTGTCATCAGAGCTTGACCTCACAAGTTGAGTATTTAGCAATATTGAGGAAAAGATCCAGCAATCAAAGAAAGAAATGGAAGAATGATACTCTACCAATAAACCACTGATGTTCAGAGGTGTGAAATATGACTATTGAAAGGAACAAATTATAGCTCATTTTGAGTCTATTCACATTGACCTATGGGACATGGTAGAAAATGGAAATCATATTCCATATGACGATGAGTTAAATGAAATCCCAAGGAGTTAGTGGACAGAGGAGCAAAATCTCATATTTTTGCTCAACTCCAAGGCTCAGAACGTTATGTTTGTTCCTTATTAGAAGAAGAATATACCAAAGTACATAGCTTCCAGAGTTCCAAGTAGGTGTGGTAGATAACTCCAAGACTCAGAATGCTATGTTTTGTAACTTACGAAGTAACATCACATGTAAAAAGGAACAAATTAAGTCTCTTCACTTGTATGTATGAACTCTTCTATATGGAAGAAGGCAAAGACATACAAACTATGTTTGGATGCTTTCAAAACATTCTAAATGAATTAAGATCTCTAGACAAAACATATGATAACTATAATCATATTGACATAATCTTGAGAAGTTTGTCTAGAAAATGGAGACCACAAGTAATAGCGCTAAGGGCTCTAAAGAATCCTGACTCTATGTCCCTTGAAGAAATGGTTGGTACTCTCAAGGTTGATGAACAAAAACTTCAATAGAAAGAAGGACTTAAGAAAGAAAACACTTTGGCTCTCAACAGTCAAAAGATCAAGAAGGCCTCATTGTCTAGAGAGCAAGTGTCTAGAAGCTTTTACAAAGCCCTTAAAATTGAAAACTATTTTGATGAAGAATATGAGGAAGAGTTTGATGAAGATGAACTTGCCTTCATCTCATGGAAGATTCGCAAGATGTGGAAAAACAATGACGTATCCAAATGGAAGAATTCCTCAAAAAGGGTGCTCAAGGAAAAGAAAGATAAAGATAAAAGCTCCATAATATGCTATGAATGCAAGAAACCTGGACATTTCAAGACACGAAGAAATACTAAAAGACCAAGGAAAAGAAATGTCTCATGAGCACCTAGAAGATCTGAACTACACCTCTTCTAATAAATATGTAGAAGAAACAAACCTATGCCAGATGGTAGACATAATCTCTGAAGAATCCGATTCAGACCAAAAGGGTAAGGTAAATTTTAATGATCCTGAATCTCTTATAAAGGCTTATCATGAACTACTATCAAACTTATCCATTCTTGCGAAAAGATTTCAAAAATCTGTCCAAAGATCATAATGAAGTTGAAAAAAATCCTTCAAGATAAATAAATGTTTCATTAGATGATTCCACTAAGGTGTGTGAGGCTTGTGAAACTTTTAAGGAAAAAAGTCCAAGCTATCTTGAGAATGAGACAATTTCTGAAGAAAAATATACTTTATTGGAGAACTTTCAGGAGTTGGAAAACAAATCGAAAGGTCTAGAAAAGGATCTAAAGGACCTAAATAAACTTTATGACCATCAAAATGTAGAGAGACATGATATGTGGAAAGAATATGCACAAGCACACAAAGATTATGAGGACCCTAAAATAAGTAAACGTAATCTTTGGGTTGAATGTGAAGAACATAAAATATTTTTGAGATTCTTAAATGAAAAGCTTTTGAAAAATTTAAGGGTCAACTTCAAGATGTTGTAAAACTTCATGAGGAAATTGGACCCTTAAAATCTACCTCAACCAAATTTGTTAGTGTAATAGAAAATCTTAACAAACTATTAAGATATAGTAAATGTACCTAAGATAAATTTGGTAATAGATATGAAGGAAAGATTTATGCTCACGATGAAGACATTGCTGTTTGTTATTTCTATGGTAAAGTTGGACATTTGACGTTCAAGTGCAGGGATCGACCTAGAATAGGTACCTTGTTGGATTTCCCCTGCGGTTACTTTTTGTTCCACTTTTTCTTCGTACAAATATATTCAAGGGAAATCCGATTTGCTGGAAAGTGCACCGGATCGTTAAGTATTTAAAAATTAAAATGGATGAATCCGAGTATCAAACACAGGGAACTAATGTTAGCCTGAGTTAAGTTCAGAAATGAAGCATTGTTGAGAGAACATGTATGATTGATAATTTCAAACAGAATTTAAACTAAACTTTGATGCTAAAAACCATAAAATGCAAAGTAAGTAAAAGTGACAGCAGTAGGTAGAAATGTTGGGTCTTTTTAACAAACAAGCTGATGCATATAAATATATTACTCCAATCAATCATGCTCTTGTGTTCTATGTTGTAGCCTAAATTACTAAACCTCGATCCCTCATCAGACTGAATCAATCCAAGCTTCGTCCTCAGATCCCTCTTGTTGGACTAGGCTCAATTTAGATGGCTCTCTTAGGTTTAGACTAACTTAAACTAAGTTTCGTCCGCAGATCCCTCTTGTAAGACTAGACTCAGCTCAAGCAACTTACAAAAGTTTAGCCTAATTTAGCCTAAGCTTCATCCGCAGATCCCTCTTGTAAGACTAGACCTAGACTAAACAACACTATTGTAACAACACAATTAAAACCAAAACTTAATCCGCAGATCCCTCCTGTAAGACTAAGTTTCGATCCTGCTTCAATCAAGTTCTAAGGCAATAGTACTTTTCCCAATGCTAAAGTCACCTAACTATGCACACAAATGGATGATCAGACCAAAAGCATACAAACATTAAGCATTGAACACAGAAAACATAATCAATTAGATATTAAGTATTTACATCAGTTGTTCATTAGAAATCCCCAACTAGGGTGTTTAGCCAGCCATTATAGAAGAAACCCTAACAATAATAACCTTACAAAACCTAGGTATCTCTGCAAAAGCTGCTCCTCTTGCTGCCTCCAGAACTCTTTTCCTAAAATAGGCACTGTGGTGTGCTGTGGAATTCTGTTCCCTAGGCCTTGTCAAAGTTCTCCCCTAATTCTGCACAAGACATGCTTTAAATAGTCTTTGAATTCGCGACGCTGCGCTTAGCGCCACCCTCCCGCTTAGCGCGAGTAAGTGGATTTGAGCTTAGTGTCAGTCGTGCGCTGAGCCTGACTGAAGACAACTGCTGCGCTTAGCGCATTGATCTCACGATTAGCGCGTGGCCTTGATATTGATGCCCTGCCAGATTCTTCTGTCACGCTAAGCACGCTGAAACTGCGCTTAGCGGTGGATTCACACTTAGCCCATTGATGACCTAAGCTCAACTGTCACTTTTGGCACTTCATGACTTAGCCTTTTTTTTCACCTGAAATTGCACATATTTCATCATTAAATCCAATGGACATATTCTAGAGACAACTTTATCCATAAAACAAAATTTATTTACAAAAATCACTATAAAATAACCATAAATTGGGGAACTATACAAGTTTTGGAAAATGATTTATATACAAAAGTTAGTCGTATAAGGCGACTAACATACCTCTAAGGCATTTAAAGATAACACAAGAAGACCCAAAAAGATTTGGGTACCTAAGAAAATGATAATTCCTATTGGATATGTATTTGATAGTAGGAAGCAAATGCCTATCATGGTACCTGGACAATGGTTGCTCACGCCACATGACAGGAGAAAGGTGTATGTTCCAGTGCCTGACTCCCTATCATGGTGGAATCATCACTTTCAGAGGAAATGAAAAAACAAGAATAACAGGGGTGGGTAAGATAGGTATTCATCCATATCCCTCTATTGATATTGTTTTATTTGTTGAAGGGCTCAAACACAACTTGTTGAGCATATGCCAATTATGTGATAATGGATATGTGATTTCCTTTAACAAGGACGAGTGTATCATTCATAACAAGGATGGGTCCCCATTCTTCTCTGCCAGGTGAAATGGTAACCTCTATAAGATTAAGCGGGGAGAACTATTAGATCAAAAGGTATTATGCTTATTGTTTGTTAAGGAAAATCATTATTTGTGGCTTAAAAAACTTGGTCATGCAAGTCAGAGAATAATCTCAAAACTGCAGAAAACAACCTTGTAAGAGGATTATCGAGTATGCCATCAAAAGATGATTTACATTTTGAGGCATGTCAAAAGGGGAAACAAATTAAAAACTCCTTTTATAGTAAAAAAATTGTTTCTACTGTTAGAGATAAGGGGAACAACATGAAGACTAAGTCTTGAAGCTTGAAGAAGTTTTGTCTTTTACATGCCTAACTCACTTGAGTGACATTTGTATTGATGTTGCATCGTGTGTTGTATCTTAGACTCTATCTTTTCATATGTGCATCAAGCATCATCATGTAGGAGTAAGAAGAAAGGTTCTACAGTTAGAAAAATTCTTCAGTGTATAAAACTCTCTATTTTAATTGAATACAAGCTAATTATAATCGATTACACAAGTGTTTATAGCTTGTAGATAAGTTTTTTGTATTGATTTTATCGATTACTAGCAAATCGTAATCAATTACATAGTTCAGTTGAGACAATGATTGGTTTTTCAGGAGTCTCTACTTTAATCGATTACTTTGTTCTTATAAGTGTTCCCAGAAGTGATCAAAAACACTTTAATCAATTACATTAAGAATCTAATCAATTACATTGTTCTTGAAAGTTTTCTAGGTTTGGGAAGAACACTATAATCGATTGAAATGATAATATAATCGATTACTTCTTTGAAATAATCAATTACATTGTATATTAAATCGATTATAGGCAGTTATAACATTTTCTCTATAAATAACCACTTTGTGTTCTCACTTTAGTGTGTGAAACGTATGCTAAAAAGTGCGAGCTGAAATAAATGAAACAATGAGAAAAGATAAAGTTCTTAGAAATAGTATGACTAACAACTTCAAAACTTGGTTTATGAAGATCTCATTGTGAAAAAGTGAGTTGTGAATTTCTCGAGTTCAAGAAGGCATTCATTCACTGAAGCAAGGTTCTTGCGTATGATTGATCAGGTGGTGTCTTTCTTTGACTTTAGTTTTTGTGTGCTTTACACATTGTTAGCATATGCATGAATGTCTGAAGACATGCTAGAATAGGTTTTTCTAGTTTGGGCTAAGGGTAGGTTTCTCTTGGACTTTTATTCATAAAGGACCCTAGGATTGGGTGCCTTAGTCTCTTTTTCTGGGGTAGAAATAGAGATGGATTGTGTTTACTTGTAATAATTCTGTATGCATAGTGAAAATCTAATTCGGGTTGGATTAAATAACTAGATTAGCTTCTCTAGAAATAGAGAATGAACCAGTATAACAATTGCTGTATTTTCTCTCTTGAACTCATCTTTCTATCTTATTCTAGTCTTGATCAATTTACTGAAGGTTAAAGAAAATATATTTTTAAGAAAGAACTTTAACAAAAGATTTTGTATTAAGGGCGATTGATTAAATATTGGTTTATCAAAAGTTTGTGATATGATCCTTGAAAAAGAAGTTTTTTTTTTTTAACTCTGATTTTTAAAGTCTCATTTGATCTAGAAACTAATTCACCCCCTCTTGGTTTATGAGTTCCATCATCTTTTTCATGTACCTCAAGACCTTTGGAGCTGTTACATCTTGATCTATTTGGCCTAACCAAAACAACATCCACCAGTGAAAAAAGGTCTGGGCTTGTCATAGTGGATGACTACTCTAGATGGACATGGGTCTTGTTCCTAACACATAAAGGATGAGTCTTTTAGTGTCTTCTTTAAATTTTGTAAAAGAGTTCAAAATGAAAAAGATGTATGCATTAATTCAATTAGATGTAATCTTCATACCCTAATGTATCTATTTTGATATTTTATATATATGAATTTTTTCTACTCATTATTGGTGATTTTATTCTATTCGTAATTCTTGATTCTATTTAATCACTAGTTTCATGAAATTGAATTTTAATTTTGACTAGAAAGTACTCTTAGAATTTGAACTGAATGAATTCACTCTTTATGTTATGTTGCTAGGAATAGAGCATAACATTTTTATTGCAAATAACACGAGATTATGATTCTAATGATAGAATATTTATTTCATATGTCAGAAATCGATAGTTGATAAATATTCTCAGGGTTCTCAAATGTGAGGGATCAATTTAGGGTGATCCAACATCTGCATAAGAGATGTTGGAAAATGATTCATATGTATTAATTTTATTTAGATACTGAAGATATGAACGATGAAATTCAATCCTATGCTTTTCTTGAATTTATTAAATCCATTTTATTTGTTTACGTAATTTTACATATTTATGGCATATACGTTATTTCCTCTATATACGTTATTAGAGTCACCATGATAGGGCTTTGGTTCAAAGGAAAGGTATGATGGAGAATGATACTCAAAATACAATTATAGCTCAAAACAAACTCTTGACTCAACAAATAGAGGTCTTAACAAAATAGATAGGCCAACTTCCTCAACAATTTCAACAAGGTGGATCATAGAAAACACATCAAGATCATCAAGTTCAACAAGTTTCGATATGTGATTTATGTGGTGGGGACCATGAGAATGGCCACTGTTCAGCACCTAATGATTGCCAACAGGAGGAGGAAGAGGCCCTTTATTTGCAGAATCAAGGCAAACCTCAATAGAACTTTCAAAGAAATTACCAAGGCTACAGAGGTGGCTCAGGTTCAAATCAACCTTATGGCTGGAGACAGCAAAATAATAATGCATATCTTGGTCCCACTAACCCTTCTCTTTCAGGTCCTTCTAACAAATTTTATACGGGTCCTTCAAATAGGGGTCCACAACAACAACAACAATAACAAGCTCATACTAATAAAATGTAAAAAATGGAAGATAATCTAACTCATTTTTTTGCAGATGTCTATCACCAACCAGAAGAACACTGATGCTTCCATTAAAAATCTTGAAGTTCAGGTTGGACAACTTACAAAACTCTGAGCAAGGAAGTGAATCTTTTTCAACAAACACACAGGTTAACCCAAAGGAACAATGCAAAGCAATTACAACAAGGAGGGGGACTGTGGTTGGTTTGAAGGATAATGGTGAGAAAAAGAATAATGAAGAAGTTGTAGAAAAAAATGATGAAAAAAGAGTTGAAAAAGAAAAGGAGAAAAATGATGAAGTGGTGACTAATGAAAAAGTTGAAGAGAAAGTGGTAAATGAAGAGGAGAAGCGGAAGTCAAAGAAACAAGCAACTAACAAAGACAAAGCAGTTTTAAACCATCCACCAGTTCAACATCTTCTTTATCTGCATGCTCTGTCAAAGAAAGATAAGGAAAGGCAATACAAGCATTTCTTAGACATTTTCAAACGGCTACAGATTAACATCCCTTTTTCTGAGGCATTGGAGCATATGCCATCACATGCTAAATTCATGAAGATTTGCTTACAAAGAAGAGAAGAATTGTGGATGATGAAACAGTGGAGTAGGAGGTAGGTTGCAGTGCAATTATTCAAAAATCCATTCCAGAGAAATCAAGAGATCCTAGTAGTTTCACAATTACTGTGACTATTGGGAGATTATCAGTTGGAAAGGCACATTTTGATTTAGTAGAAGTAGAAATTAGACTAACAAGGATGGCTTTGCAGTTAGCGGATATAACTATCAAGCATCCTTATGGCATTATTGAAGATGTATTGGTAAAAGTCGACAAATTTCTCTTTCCAATCGACTTTTTAGTGATGAATATGGATGAGGATAGTGAAGTTCCATTGATTCTTAGCAGACCTTTCATGAAGACTGCTAAAGTTTTGATTGATGTTGATGATGGAAAACTCACTATTAGGGTGCAAGATGATGAAGTATAGTTTAATGTATTTGAAGCCATGAAGCACCCTAA
Source organism: Glycine soja (assembly GCF_004193775.1). Lineage (NCBI taxonomy): Eukaryota > Viridiplantae > Streptophyta > Magnoliopsida > Fabales > Fabaceae > Glycine > Glycine soja. The sequence continues at coordinate 34,241,674 of NC_041002.1, forward strand.
AGATAAGATGGAGTGCTTTAGAGTGGATGTCTTGGATGAAGTTATTTCTGACTTCAAGAGGTTGATTCAAAGAAAACATTGTTTAGAGAAAATATTGATTGAAGCATTTGAGGAGATAAGTGAATATGAAGAAAAAGAGAGTTCAGATTGTCTCCACCAGCTAGATGCTTTCAAGGAAATTCCTTACCACCAATGTCTCTTTGAAGAATTGAAAGAAGAAAAGAAGAACGAAGAATAAAAAATGGAGCTAAAAGCATTACCTCCACATTTGAAATATGTTTTTCTTGCAAGTGATTCACAGAAACCAATTATCATTAATTCAAGTTTTTATGAAGAAAAATAAAAGAAACTAGTGAAAATTTTATAGGAGAACATAGAGGCCATTGGCTGGACCTTATATGACCTCAAAGGTAATAGTCCTTCTTATTGTATGCATAGGATTTTAATGGAAGAGGATTATAGACTTGTAGCTCAGCCAAAGAGATGCCTCAATCCTACCATGAAGGAAGTTGTCAGAAAAGAGGTAGTCAAGCTATTGGACGCTAGAATGATATATCCTATTTCAAATCACTAGTGGGTAAGCCCTGTACAAGTTGTTCCAAATAAAGGTGGTATGAATATTGTAAAGAATGAGAAAAATGAGCTTATTCCAACTCAAATGATTACGAGCTGAAGAATGTGTATTGATTACAAAAATCTCAATAAAGCCACCAAAAAGGATCATTTTCCATTGCTATTCATGGACCAGATGCTAGAGAGACTAGCTGGCCAACAATTCTATGTGAATGAAGGTTTTGATGATGCCAAGATGCAAGTAACACAAGATTACTTCAAGTCAAAATTTACGATCAAGAAAACAAGCTCAAGAGAAAGATAAGACTTAGTTTATTTTTGTTAAAATATTTTCTTATTGGTTAAAAAGGTTTGACCTCAAAAACATGATTTTCAAATTATTATAAAAAGTTTTAAAATGTTTTATCATTGCTAAAATAAGTATTTTTTCTATTGGTAATTGATTACCAGGCATTGTAATTGATAACCAGAGACAGATTACAAATTGGTTTTTCATAAAAAAGTTTAAAATTTGAATTTTGAATATTGTAATCGATTACCCATTTATTGTAATCAATTACCAGTAACAATACTTCAAAAATTCAAATTGAAAAGTCATGACCCCTCAATGTATAACTGTGTAATCAATTACCAAGAAGCTGTAATCGATTACCAGTGAGGGAATTTCAAAAATGCTATGAAAGGTCATATCTCTTCAAAATGTTTTTTTTTAAAAGCCACCATTTGCCAAAAAATATGTGACTTGTTTTATGAAAAATCTTCAGAGTTTTTTAGAACCTTATTGTCTTATTCTCTCATAAACAAATCATTGGCCAAACACTTGCAAATCAATTGAGTATTCTTCTAAGATCTTCAACTTGTATCATCTTCTCTAAAAGAGAGAAAAACTTCTGTACTTTCTGAAAAGAATTGTTGTGATCAAGAAACTGTTTGTCTCTTGAATGTGAGAATCCTGAACACAAGGGAGAGGGTTCCCTAGGTTGTTTAGAAGTTGTAAAAGTGTTTTACAAAGATAGTGGAAAATTTCAAGTGGGTTGCTTGAGGATTGGACGTAGGCATGGGAAGTGGCCGAACTAGGATTAAACGAGTTTGCATTTCTCTTTTCCCTATCTTGGTTATTTTTATCTCGCATATTTTTATCTTGTATAATTGAAGAATATTGTTGAAATAGTTTGCATATTCATCTTCATCTTCTATATTCTGAACATATATATTTAAGAAAAGGAATTAGAACTTGATTATTTTAAAACTTAATTCACACCCATCTTAAGTTATTGAGGTCACTTGTCTAACAAGTGGCATCAGAGCTTGATTCTTGTATAAAGTTTAGAAACTTCAAGAATAATTATGGCCTCATCAAACTTTCTATTTCCCGAAGGAAACTCCATTAATAAGACTCCTATATTTAATGGTGTCGATTATCATTACTGAAAACTCGTATGCAAATCTTCATAGAGGCTATAGATTTAAACATCTGGGAAGCCATAGAAATTGGTCCTTACATCCCTAGAATGGTAGTAGGAAATGCAACTATAGAAAAACCCAGGAAACAATGGGATGAAGAGGAAAGAAGAAAGGTATAATATAACTTAAAGGCCCAAAATATAATTACTTCTACATTAGGCATGGAAGAATACTTTAGAGTCTCAAATTTTAAGAATGCAAAAGAAATGTGGGATACATTACAAGTAACCCATGAAGGAACAACTGATGAAAAGAGATCTACAATAAACACTCTCATACATGAATATGAACTTTTCAAAATGAAGCAAAATGAGACCATACAAGATATGCAAAAGAGATTTACACATATAGTTAATCATCTTACATCATTAGGAAAGCTATTTCCTAACGAGGATCTCATTAACAAAGTGCTAAGATGTTTAAGCAGGGAATGGCAACCAAAGGCAACTGCAATTGCAGAATCAAGAGATATCACTAACATGTATCTTGCGACTCTTTTTGGGAAGCTTCAGGAACAAGAAATGGAACTTATGAGACTAAACCAACATGAAGAAAATGACAAGAAAAAGAAAGGAATTGCGCTTAAAGCTTCATTTTCTATTCAAGAAGAAAGTGACAAAGAGGACTTAAATGAAATAGAAGAAGATGATGATTTTAGTTTCTTCGTAAAGAGATTCAATAAGTTTCTTAGGAAGAAAGGAAATCAACGAAGAACAAACTTCAATCCAAAGAAAAAAGGAGAAGATTCCTCCTCTGTTCTGTTGGACCTTGTGGCCTCAATAATCTTAAGAGGGATAGGCTTAGAATACAGAAGAAGTAACAACAATCAATTTAACAATGTTCTTTAAACATGCAAGACACAATTGATTGCAACAAAATAAATAAGATAAGGGAAGAGAGAATGCAAACACAGTTTTATACTGGTTCGGCCACAACCCGTGCCTACGTCCAGTACTCAAGCAACCCACTTGAGATTTCCACTATCTTTGTAAAATCCATTACAAAGTTTGAACCACACATGGACAACCCATCCCTTGTGTTCAGGAATCCTTTACAACAAGAGACTCACAGTCTCTTAACCAATCTTATTGAATAAGAAGAATGAAAGAAGAATTCTCTCTTCAAGAGAAGAATATTACAATAAAGATCATGTAGGAATCCTTATAGATTTTGCAAGTGTTTGGCCAAGGATTTCTTTTGAGAGAGCATTTGACAATGAAGTTCTTTTGGAATCTTTCTCATTGTCTTTTGAGAGGATAAGACATTTTTGTCAAGCAAAACTCTCTGCATAAAATTCGTGCCCAAGTCACCTATTTATAGGCCTTTGATGACCATTCACAAATCTAATGAAAAAATGTGACTGTTGGCAGATTTTTTGAAAACTTTCCACTGGTAATCGATTACAATGTTTGTGTAATCGATTACACAGTTATAATTTGAAGGGTTATGACTTTTGAATTTGAATTTCCAAAGTTTCGTTGCTGGTAATCGATTACAGACATATGGTAATCGATTACATGTTGAAAATTCAAATTCAAAACCTTTTTCAACAACTATTTCTCAACCCTGTCTTCTGGTAATCGATTACACTTCCTGGTAATCGATTACCAGAGCCTTGCATGTCTTGAAAGCACTTTGTTTTAAGGCAAGGCTTGGTCTTTAGTGAATCTTGAAACAAGGCTTTGTTTGTTGAAGCAATCTTGAATTATTCTTGAAGCAAATGCTTATCATTTGAAGCAGCCTTGTTAGATTCTTCTTTGACATCATCAAAATCATGTATACATACATTCACATTCTCCCCCTTTTTGATGATGACAAACATGTGATTTCTTCTCGACACCATCAAAGCTTGCATGATTTACATCTCCCTATTTCTCAAGCAAATTCTTCTTGATATCATCAAAATCTTCATGATTTACATTCTCCCCCTTTTTGATGATGACAACCACCTGTAGGTTAGGAGCAACAACAAAGAAAATATCTATTTGCATATAGTTTACTCCCCCTTGGTTTTACAATGATTGCTTATATGAGACAATTGAAGATTTCATATTTTTCATATATAAAAAGTTGTCTCATAAAACAATAGATAATTTTTCTTACTATTTTATCTTTTATCTTTCTCTCCCCCTTTGTCAACATCAAAAACAAATCATGAATAGAAAGGAGAAAGATGTTACCACTTGTTGCAATGTATGAGAATCAAGTGATACCAAAAGGAATTAAAACAATCATTCAATATTAATCAAGCAAAAACAAGTACAATAACACATCAATCAAACACAATCAATCATCAAATATTTCAAATCAAATTAATTAAATTAACAATCAACTAACTATACACAATAATTTCTATTATTAAAAAAAAATTCAAAATTCAAATTTCAAATTTCAAATTTCAAATTTTTAAAATTTAAATTTTAAATTTTAAATTCCAACTTCCAATTTCAACTTTTAGTAACTTCCCCTTCCAACTTCCAATAACTACTTCCAACTTCCAACTTCCAAATTTTAATTTCAAATTTCAAATTTTAATTTTCAATTTTCAAATTTAACTTTTCAAATTTCAATTTTCAATTTCAAATTTCAATTTCAAAATTTCATTTTCTAAATTAAATAGTTTTTTTAAAACATGAAACTAATTTGAAAAGTTTAATAGATTCTTTAAAAACAATCAAAAACTCAATCAGGAACAAACATCAAAGACAATCAAACACACAATAAAAAATACAATCAATCAATCATCAAACACAATCAATCAAATTCAATCACAATCATCAAGGACAGTCTAAACTCAAGTAGAAAACAAGCATCAAAAGTAATCAATCAAAGACAAGTGACCTGTTGGTATCATTTGATATTACTTGTTGGGGTTGTTGATCAAGTGGCCTTTGTTTGTTGTCTCCATATATCGCATATTCACTTTTCTTGGGGAGAAATATGACCTTCGTTTGCTGTCTCCATAAATCACATATTCATTTATCTTGGAGAGAAATATGAATAAACTTTGATGCATGCCATGTGTTTGGAGAAATTGTTATCAATGTATCAACTTTGCTCTTCTCCATTTTCATAGTCTTTCATCATGATATCCAGACTTATGATTTTCTTCTCTGAATCACTTGAATAATTTATGACATTATCTTCGCAAGTGATATATCCTTTCCTTTGTTTCTTTTTGAAATTCATCTTGTCGGATTTTTCCATTCTTCTTTTAAACACAAGACAATTGAATCTCATGTGCCCAAGTTGATTGCACTCAGCATTTTGGGGCTAAAGAGGAACCTTCTTCTTTCTTCTTTCATCATCATCTTCTTTCTTCTCTAGTTTTTTTTTATGTAGTTGCATTTCTCTCTACCATTATAGGAATAAATGAATCAAATTCAATGGCTTCCTATATCTTTAGATCTATGGCTTCTATAAAGATCTGCATTCGGGTTTTCCAATAATGATAACCCTCACCATTGAACATAAGAGCCTATTGATATAATTTCCCTCAGGAAATGGAAATTTGGATGAGGCCATATCTATTCTTGAAGTTTTTAAACTTTATACAAGAATCCTGCTCTGATACCACTTGTTGGACCTTGTGGCCTCAATAATCTTAAGAGGGATAGGCTTAGAATACAGAAGAAGTAACAACAATCAATTTAACAATGTTCTTTAAACATGCAAGACACAATTGATTGCAACAAAATAAATAAGATAAGGGAAGAGAGAATGCAAACACAGTTTTATACTGGTTCGGCCACAGCCCGTGCCTACGTCTAGTACTCAAGCAACCCACTTGAGATTTCCACTATCTTTGTAAAATCCATTACAAAGTTTGAACCACACATGGACAACCCATCCCTTGTGTTCAGGAATCCTTTACAACAAGAGACTCACAGTCTCTTAATCTATCTTATTGAATAAGAAGAATGAAAGAAGAATTCTCTCTTCAAGAGAAGAATATTACAATAAAGATCATGTAGGAATCCTTATAGATTTTGCAAGTGTTTGGCCAAGGATTTCTTTTGAGAGAGCATTTGACAATGAAGTTCTTTTGGAATCTCTCTCATTGTCTTTTGAGAGGATAAGACATTTTTGTCAAGCAAAACTCTCTGCATAAAATTCGTGCCCAAGTCACCTATTTATAGGCCTTTGATGACCATTCACAAATCTAATGAAAAGATGTGACTGTTGGCAGATTTTCTGAAAACTTTCCACTGGTAATCGATTACAATGTTTGTGTAATCGATTACACAGTTATAATTTGAAGGGTTATGACTTTTGAATTTGAATTTCCAAAGTTTCGTTGCTGGTAATCGATTACAGACATATGGTAATCGATTACATGTTGAAAATTCAAATTCAAAACCTTTTTCAACAACTATTTCTCAACCCTGTCTTCTGGTAATCGGTTACACTTCCTGGTAATCGATTACCAGAGCCTTGCATGTCTTGAAAGCACTTTGTCTTAAGGCAAGGCTTGGTCTTTAGTGAATCTTGAAACAAGGCTTTGTTTGTTGAAGCAATCTTGAATTATTCTTGAAGCAAATGCTTATCATTTGAAGCAGCCTTGTTAGATTCTTCTTTGACATCATCAAAATCATGTATACATACATTCACATGTTCCAAAGTGCTATGAATGTAATCAACCTGAACATCTAAGAGTTGATTGCCTTAGTTTCAAGATAAGAATGGAAAAATCTGACAAGAAAGCCTTCAAAGACAAGAAAGCAAAGAAAGCTTACATCACTTGGGAAGATAATGATTTAGATTTATCTGAAGATTCAGAAAATGAAGTCGTGAATCTAAGTCTCATGGCCAAAAACTATGAAAGCGAAGAAGAGGATTTCTTGAAGAAAAATTGGTACATTGATAGCGGATGCTCTAAACACATGACGGGAGATACATCAAAATTTACTCATATATCTCCCAAGAATAGTGGACATGTGACTTATGGTGACAACAACAAATGTAAAATACTTAGAGTAAGAAAAATAGGTATGAATCCATCTACCTCCATTGAAAATGTTTTACTTGTTGATGGTCTCAAGCATAGTTTACTAAGTGTTAGCCAATTATGTTATAAAGGCTTTCTAGTATCATTTGATTCTCATAATTGTTTTATTGAAAATAAACATGACAAGAATATAAAACATATAGGATATAGAACTAATAATGTATACATGATAAATTTAGATAAAACATCAAATTATGTTCAATGCTTTTTAAGCAAAGATAACGATTCATGGTTATGACATAGGACAATTGCTCATATAAATATGGAACATTTATATAAATTAATTTCTAAAGATTTAGTAATTAGGTTACCAAAACTTAGATTTGAAAAAGATAGATTATGTGATGCATGTAAAAAAGGAAAACAAATAAGGGTCTCTTTCAAATAAAAAAATATTGTTTCTACCACTCAATCCTCACAACTTTTGCACATGAATCTCTTTGGTCCTTCTAGAACCATGTGTTTTGGTGGAAATTATTATGCCCTTGTTATAGTTGATGATTATTCAAGATTCACATGGACATTATTTCTTACTCACAAAAGAGATGTTTTTCATGCTTTTAAGAAACTTGCTAAACTCATTGAAAACAAGAAAAATCTTAACATTGCATCCATTAGGAGTGATCATGGAGGAGAAATTGAAAATAAAGATTTTGAATTATTTTGTGATGAAAATGGTATTGAACACAATTTTTCTACACCTAGAACCCCTCAACAAAATGGACTAGTTGAGAGGAAAAATAGATCTTTAGAAGAAATGACCAGAACTTTGCTTAATGGTACAAATCTTCCTAAGTATTTCTGGGTTGAAGCTGTTGATACTGCATGCTATATAATGAATAGAGCTTTAATTAGACCTATCTTAAAGAAAACACCATATGAATTGTACGAAGGAAGAAAACCAAACATTTCTCATTTTCATGTTTTTGGATGCAAGTGTTTTGTGTTAAACAATGGGAAAGACAACTTAGGTAAGTTTGATGCAAAATCATATGAAGGTATATTCCTTGGCTATTCCTCAAATAGTAAAGCTTTTAGAATTTATAACAAAAGAACTATGATTATTGAAGAATATATTCATGCTGTTTTTTATGAGACTAATTAATGTGCCATTATTTTCTCCTATTTCTTAACCCTTTTGGCACCATTTTAAGTACTGATTAATCTTAATTGTCAAATTAATTAGGCAGTTTTATTATTTGGGTCCATTCAGCTAATTTGATGTTTTTAATCTAATTTTAGGAACTAAGGAAGCATTGGGCTTGAATCCAGAATTGGGCTTGGACTTGAAGAGGGCAGATTATTTTATTCTACAAAATTTTATCTTATCTAGACTTTATCTTATCTAGATATTTAGATTTGATCTTGTCATACCCTAATTTCGTTCGGGGACCTTTGCTTGATGACATGCGACCTTTCTTTGGTCCTTGTGAGGTGCTTGGCATCCATCATTAGGCAATTTGTGAAATTCCAGGACATGCCGAAAAACCAAAAAATATTGATGCACAATCCGTAAGTTTCCGTGACACACCGGAAATCAAATGGAAGCATCGTTGCATAATTAAGTGAGATTCTGTAACATTCCGTAAGTCAAAAAGGGGATGATTATGTAATCCGCAAGGAGGAAGCAACTGGGCGGCAAGCTCCTCCACGTTTTTGAAAAATGGTTTTTGGGGCTTCCGCGGCTTCCGTAATACTTCCGTAAAATTTCCGAAAACCTTGAGTAAGCATATTCCACTTAACATTGGTGAAAGGGAAGAGAAAAAAGATGAAAATCAAATTCGAAAACAGTTCCGTAAGGCTTCCGTAACTTTTCCGTAAAATACGAAAAGGGGGTGAACTTAGTAATTCGGGTGCGCTTAGAAATCTTCTTCATTAAGTCTTTGGGCGGCAAGCACCTCCCTTTTTTTCTATAAATAGGGGAGGGGGGAGCTGTTTCAAAATGTTCAGCCCCTTTGGCACTTCTCTCTCTTTCGAATTTGCTTGGAAAAATTGTTTCCGTGAAGAAAATCTAAGCCGAGGCGCTTCCGAAACGCTTCCGTAAGCGATTCTGTGGAAATTCTTCATCGTTCTTCACCGTTCTTCATCCGTTCTTCGTTCGTTCTTCGTTCTTCAACGGGTAAGTTTTCGAATCCAAGACTTTCAATTCATTTCTTGTTTTGTGTACTTTCACTTTAATTTCGTTTACTTTCAGTTTTCTTTTCTTCCGTTTTTAACGTGCTTTAACCATTTATTTAAGCCGTTTTCTCGTCTAATAAATGATAAAATGAATTTCAACCGATCATTTGTGTTGTAATCTCGTTTAATCACTGTTAAAACGAAATCTAACCGATCGTTCACGCTATAACCTCGGTTAAACCAAAAAAAGTAAAATAATAATAAAATAATCAAAATATCTTGAAAAATAATAATAAAATAATCAAAATATCTTTGAATAAAATAATAAAAAATCAATCGGACGTTTTTCTTTGGAAGTTTCCTTGAATGAATTGATTAATAACCAAAGTGAAACTAAGACTAAAATCAACTCACAAATCAAGTTTTTTTTCCGAAAAATCACTAAAAACCGTTTTAAGGTCCAACGCCTTAAACGGTCCTCTTTGCTTTTATCGGTTAACATGGACCGTTCAAAAGCATAAAATCAACATGTGACTTTACCGCTTTTGCAAGAACTACGTAGGTCTGATTTCCTCATCGCAATTGAGGATACGTAGGAGCAAAAGCCCCGCTTTTGTCGACCACCCCAAGAGATCGTTAATGGTCCAAATGCCTTAACGTTTCTCTCCTTTCAAAAACAAGAGATCGTTAATGGTCCAATGCCTTAACGTTTCTCTCCTTTCAAAATCAAAAGATCATTTAATGGTCCAACACCTCAAATGACCTTTTTGTTCAAATCAAAATATATCTTGCAAAAAGATAAAAAAACAACTTAACCAAACACTTTGTTCCGAAAGAACTACGTAGGTCTGATTTCCTCATCGCAAATTGAGGAATACGTAGGAGCAAAGGGAAACACCCTTGTCGACCACTAAAAGAGAAAAAATATAAAAAGGGTATAAAGGATATAAGGACATAAAAGGGAACGTAAAAATCAAAGTCATGTTTGCACATTCGATTAAAGGCTGCCGTCCCTTGTGACGGACGTGTGGGGTGCTAATACCTTCCCCGCGCGTAAATACAACTCCCGAACCTTTCACTTAAAAGTTCGTAGATCGTGTCTTTTCCGGTTTTTCCGACGTTTTCCTCAAATAAACGTTGGTGGCGACTCCGCGCGTATTCCTTTCGTGGAACACGCATCCCGCGAGTCACGCGTCGCCCTCCCGCCGAAGGGTAGGTTGCGACAGATCTCATCTAGATATTATTTCATTTAGATCTTATCTTATATTATCTTATCTAGATTTTATTTTATTTTTTTAATGGGCTTGGATTTAAAACAGATTTGTAAGCTTTGTGGCTGGAAAACTATATAACAGCACCAAGGTTCTAGTTTAGGCCTTCTCTCTGCTCTTTCTCCTTTTTTTCGTTTTTCGCAATTCCAGTTCTGACTTTTAGTTATATCAATAAAATTTCGTTCTCTATTGATTAATGGAAGGCTAAGTCCCCAGCGTTGTTTTCTCTTGAGGATCAAGCACAGTTCTCTTTGAGGTTCTATTATTATTGCTAAATTGTGTTCAGTTTTTCCTCTTCACTAATTACTCTAAATTTGTTGCTATTAATTCATGCATGCTTAGTGCTTGATTAATTGTCTCTGCACTTAATTTACGTTCATGCTTAATGATCGTTTATGAGTAATTGGTGTATGTGTTTCTTAATCACATAATGAATGCCTTATGTTAAATTTCACTTAGTAATTTAATTTAGGGTTGGATTAAGTGGTTAAACTGATAAGGGATAAATTCTCACAACCTAGGATAAGAGACTTGCTTGTGAATCAAGGGGAAGCAACGTATTTTAATTCTTATATTTTCTAATTCTTATATTTTCTCTGTTATGAACATTTGGTTTATCATTGCTCGTTGGGAAACGACCTAGGATCACTTCCTAATTACTACATTTTAATGTTTATTTGATTCGGGTACGACCTCGATCAAATTTGACACCATTTCCGAGGAGCAGTGTCCAAAGATTCATAATAGCTAGTAATTCGTGTTTTATGTTTAGTTGTTTTATGTTTTCGTGTGTTGTGTTAGTGTGTGTTAGTGTTGTGTTTGTGTTGCGTTAAGTGTGTTTAGAGTCTTGTTATTTTGTTTAGTGTGGTGTTCTATTTTAGTTTTTTTGTTCAGTGCTACCCCTGTTTCAGTTTTGTGTTTTGCTGTGAATAGTGATTTGCGACGGATTTAGCGACCACTTTTGTTGAACTGGAAAACAGGGTAGTAGTGGAAATCCCTTAGCGACACATTTTGGAGACCACCCTTGCTGAATTAATTGGGATTTTTTGTTTTGGTAGCTATAGTTGTTATTTTTGGCTGAATTTTTTTGTGGTCACTTCTTTTGATCCATATTTTGTGGGAAAAATAGCTGGAGCCCTTAGTTTGGTCAGATTTGAAAGCTCCAAAAAAGTAGCAAATTTGATTTTTGTCAAAACTTCAAATGGCCATAACTTTTGCTCCGGTTATCAGAATCGCAATTATTATATATGTATTTGGGGTAGAAAAAATTTTCCCATGTTGTGGCATCCTGCCATAGGCTGGCTGAGGTCTCCTTCTTCCAAAAATTGCGATTCTGTCAAAAGTTTTTTATTTTCCAAGTATTATTCTCTTATTTTTCTTAACTTATCATTTTTAGCTTCTATAGTTAGACTTTGAATTTTTGTTTGAAATTTTTTGTGCTATCTTCTCATCCTCTTATAAGGTTTCTCACAAAATTTCAAGTCATTTGGATATCATTTAATGGTAGCTGTAGTTCAAACCTACACAGTTACTTGCATAAGAAGGCAACTAGTTGTGCATGCTGAATATAGTATATGACTAGAGGCCATCCATCTGACTTACAACCCTTTGATCCTGAGATAGATAGGACATTTCATAGATTAGTTAGACATCATTTAGTACCTTTTGAGCATCCTGAGCATTATGTTATTGGTGATTTTGAGCATTAATTTTTTGAGCATTCTGATTTTGAACATTCTGAGAACATGGCACAACCTCCACCCTATGAGAGGACTCTAAGGGAAATGGCTGCACCTGATTTCACCTACGAAAGCTTATGCATCCAATACCCTGATGAGGATGTCCCATATGTTCTTAAAACTGGACTGATCCATTTGCTTCCAAAGTTTCATGGCCTTGCAGGTGAAGACCCGCACAAACATCTGAAAGAATTCCATATTGTCTGCTCCACCATGAGACCCCCAGATGTCCAGGGGGATCACATATTTTTGAAGGCCTTTCCTCATTCTTTAGAGGGAGTGGCAAAGGACTGGCTTTATTACCTTGCTCCATGGTCCATCACGAGCTGGGATGACCTCAAGAGAGTATTCTTAGAAAAAATTTCCCCTGCTTCCAGGACCCCGACCATCAGAAAGGATATTTCAGGCATTAGACAACTCAGTGGAGAGAGCTTATATGAATACTGGGAGAGATTCAAGAAACTATGTGCCAGTTGTCCTCACCACCAGATTTCTGAGAAGCTTCTCCTCCAATATTTTTATGAAGGACTCAGTAACATGGAGAGAAGCATGATAGATGCTGCCAGTGGTGGTGGAGCCCTTAGAGACATGACTCCTGCTGAAGCCAAAAATTTAATTGAGAAGATGGCTTCAAACTCCCAGCAATTTAGTGCTAGAAGTGATGCTATTGTCATTAGAGGAGTGCATGAAGTAGCCACGAATTCGTCTTCATCAGCTGAGACTAAGAAGCTTAAAGGTAAACTAGATGCCTTGGTTAACCTGGTAACTCAACTGGCCATGAATCAAAAATCTGCACCTGTCGCCAGACTCTGTGGTTTATGCTCCTCTGTCGACCACCACACAGACCTTTGCCCTTCTGTGCAACAATCTGAAGCAATTAAACAGCCTAAAGCTTATGCTGCAAACATCTACAACAGACCTCCTCAACCTCAGCAGCAAAATCAGCCACAACAGAACAATTATGACCTCTCCTGCAACAGGTACAATCCCGGGTGGAGGAATCATCCCAACCTTAGATGGTCGAATCCTTCACAACAGCAGCAACAACAACAACAACCTTATTTTCAAAATGTTGTTGGCCCAAGTAGACCATACATTCCTCCACCAATCCAGCAGCAACAACAGCAATAGCCCCAGAAACAGCAAACAGTTGAGGCTCCTCCGTAACCTTCCCTTGAAGAACTTGTGAGGAAAATGACAATACAAAACATGCAGTTTCAACAAGAGACTAGAGCCTCCATTCAGAGCTTAACTAATCAGATGGGACAATTGGCTACACAGTTAAATCAACAACAGTCCCAGAATTCTGACAGATTACCTTCTCAATCTGTCCAAAATCCCAAAAATGTGAGTGCCATTGCATTGAGGTCGGGAAAACAGTGTCAAGAACCTCAACCAACAACATCTTCCTCATCCGCAAATGAAACTGCCCAACCTCACTCTACTCCAGAAAAAGATGATGACAAAAATTTAAAGAGTAAGTTACCTAAAAATTTCTATGCATGGGAATCTAAGGAGAAGCAGCATATCCCTCTTCCATTCCCTCCAAGAGCAATTTCCAACAAAAAAATGAAAGTGGCAGAGAAGGAGATCTTGGAAACATTTAGAAAAGTAGAGGTAAACATACCTCTGCTGGATGCAATAAAGCAAATTCCAAGATATGTTAAATTCTTGAAGGAGCTATGCACTAATAAGCGGAAGCTTAAAGGAAGTGAAAGAATTAGTATGGGCAGAAATGTCTCCGCACTGATTGGTATATCTGTTCCCCAAATCCCTGAAAAATGTAAAGATCCAGGTACATTCAGCATACCTTGTATTATAGCGAACAGTAAGTTTGACAATGTCATGCTAGATTTAGGAGCTTCTGTTAGTGTTATGCCTTTGTCTATTTTTAATTCTCTATCTCTTGGTCCTTTGCAGTCAACTGATGTGGTAATTCATTTAGCTAATTAATGCAATCCTACCCCCCAAGGACATTGGATAGAAGACTCCAAGAAGATTGGGCCAAAGATGCAAGAGAAGGCCCTAGGATTCTCATGAGCCTTAGGGTAGATTTCGGGCCCATGGGCTAAGTATGAGCCCACTTATCTTTGTACATATTAGATTAAGGTTTTATTAATTTTGGGTCTTGTATTTAGGGCTCCATAATGTAGGTAGGGTATCCTAGAAATATAGGATTTTTCAGCCCTTGTATTTTAGGGCACCTAGACTAGTTTTTGTATTAGGGGTAGTTTTGTAATTTCACATACACTAAGTGAATATTTGATGTGTGTGGTTGGAAATAAATTTAATTGAATTGGTAGAAGCCCAATCCAATTAAATTTTAGATGGGGAGGTGAGCATTTGCTTACTACACCCCATTGCCACATCATATAGTCACATTTTGTGCATGTCCTTCATGCTTTTCATGCCTCATGACACCTAAGCACTTAGTGGAGAATCTTGGAATTAATCTTGGATTAGTGGGCTGAACCATAACTAAAATTCACTAATCATAATTAGTGAAATTTTGGCTCCAAAGTTTGGCTCCACAAATTCAAGTGAAATTTGAATTTCCTTCCAATTTTGTGTGACACTTAGGCTTTAAATAGAGGTCATGTAAGTGCATTTTTTTCAACTTTGATCATTTAAATATCAAACTTCAGATTTCAAAGCTCATTTAGAGCACAAAATTTTGTGCTCTTCTCTTCCTCTCCCTTCATTCATCTCCTTCTTCCTCCAAGCTCTTATCCATGGCCTCCTATGGTGGTGAGCTTCTTCAAGACTCATCTTCTCCTTGAAGTGGCATCTCCTCTCTCTCTTCATTTCTTCATTCTGCTGCCATTCATCTTCCAAGAAGCAAAGGAATCCATTCATAAAGAAGATCCTAGGCCTACAAGCTCCAATGGAGCTTACATTACTAATAGAAGTGTTGCCTATCCTGCTGGTTTCATAGAGGATGTCTTAGTTAGAGTTGGTGAACTGATTTTCCCTGTTGATTTTTATATTTTGAATATGGAGGAGGGATTTTCTAAAGGATCAGTTCCCATCATTCTAGACAGACCTTTTATGAAAACTGCTAGAACTAAGATAGATGTATATGCAGGCACACTATCTATGGAGTTTGGTGATATAACTGTTCATTTTAATATTCCTGATGCTATGAAACACCCATCTGAAGATCTTTTTGTATTTCGTGTTGAAATAATTGACCATATTGTTGATGAATACATGACTGATCTTCATTCTAATTTGCATGCCTGTCACTCTTCATGCATTGAATCTGAATTTGTACTTGATCATATGTCTGAATTTGATGCTGAGAGTGAATCTAAATTTGATATTGATTACATGTCTAATGTTTTACCTCTTGAGATTGATTTTATAAAGTCAGATAGAACTAACCATGTTTCAGGAAGTACACATACTTCCGACTTTCTTTATGAGGTACAGGCTGAGAAACCATCTCCTTCTACAACTATCTAGCCGGCCACACCAGAATTGAAGCCTCTACCATCAAATTTAAAATATGCTTACTTGGATGATAGCAAAAGTTTTCCAGTAATTATATTTGCCTCCCTTGCTAATGAGCAAGAGGAGAGGCTGTTATCAGTTCTCAAGAATCATAAGAAGGCTATAGGCTGGACCCTGGCGAACATTCCTGGTATTAGCCCATCCACATGTATGCATCGAATAAATTTAGAGGATGGGGCTAAACCAGTAAGACAGTCACAAAGAAGACTCAACCCAGTGATTCTTGATGTAGTGAAGAAGGAGGTAACCAAGCTTTTGCAAGCTAGCATCATTTATCCTATCTCTGTCAACCAATGGGTGAGTCCCGTCCAGGTAGTCCCGAAGAAAACCGGCCTCACCGTGATAAAAAATGAGAAGAAAGAGCTGATTCCTACTCGGGTGCAGAATAGTTGGAGAGTCTGCATCGACTATAAGAGGCTGAACCAGGTTACCAAAAAGGACCATTTTCCACTGTCATTCATTGACCAGATGCTTGAACGCCCGGCAGGTAAATCTCACTACTGTTTCCTTGATGGTTTTTCTGGTTATATGCAAATCACTATTGCTCCTGAGGATCAGGAAAACACC
This sequence comes from Glycine soja, assembly GCF_004193775.1. Classification (NCBI taxonomy): domain Eukaryota; kingdom Viridiplantae; phylum Streptophyta; class Magnoliopsida; order Fabales; family Fabaceae; genus Glycine; species Glycine soja. The sequence goes on from NC_041002.1 coordinate 34,257,927, forward strand.
ACATTCACCTGCCCCTTCGACACTTTTGCCTATAGGAGGATGCCTTTCGGCCTGTGCAATGCCCCTGGTACCCTCCAGCGGTGCATGATTAGTATTTTTAGTGATTTTTTAGAAAATTGCATAGAGGTGTTTATGGATGATTTCACTGTATATGGATCCTTTTTTGATGTTTGTTTGGATAGTCTGGAAAAAGTTTTGAATAGATGCACTGAAACTAACCTTGTTCTAAATTTTGAAAAATGTCATTTTATGGTTGAGCAAGGTATAGTTTTAGGCCACATTATTTCCAATAAGGGAATTTAAGTAGATCCTGCAAAAATTTCTGTTATTTCACAATTTCCTTACCCCTCTTGCGTGCGAGAGGTATGATCTTTTCTTGGTCATGCAGGATTCTACAAGCGCTTTATAAAAGATTTTTGCAAAGTAGCCCTTCCACTATCCAACTTGTTGCAAAAAGAGGTGGAGTTTGACTTTAATGATAAATGCAAAGAGGCTTTTGATTGCCTCAAAAGAGCACTGACTACCACCCCCATCATCCAGGCACCCGACTAGGTAGTCCCTTTTTGAGCTTATGTGTGATGCATCCAATTATGCATTGGGGGCTGTCCTTGCTCAGAAAATTGATAATTTGCCTATGGTGATATATTATGCTTCTAGGACTTTAGATGCTGCCCAAGCGAATTATACTGCTACTGAGAAAGAGCTACTAGCCATAGTTTTTGCTCTTGAAAAATTTTGTTCTTATTTGCTTGGTACTCACATTATTGTTTATACTGACCATGCAGCTTTAAAGTACTTGTTGAAGAAGGCTGATTCAAAGCCTAGGTTGATCCGATGGATGCTCTAGCTCCAAGAATTTGACTTGGAGATCCGTGATAGGAGCGGAGCACAAAATTTAGTTGCTGATCATTTGAGTCGGATCGAACATGTGTCTGATGAGGACTCACCCATTCGGGATGATTTCTCGGATGATCATTTATATATATTGTATAGTATTTCTAATTCTCTTTCTACTCCCTAGTTTGCTAACATTGTCAATTATTTAGTTGCTTATGTTTTTCCTCCCTTAGCATGTAAGGCTAAAAAAGATAAAATTAAAAGTGATGCTAAGCATTTTATTTGGGATGACCCCTACTTGTGGAAATTGTGCAGTGATCAGGTCATTAGACGATGCATTCCAGATCATGAGACTGACTCAGTCTTGCAGTTCTGTCATTCTTCCGTACTAGGAGGTCATCTAGGTGTTCAAAGGACAGCCCGCAAAGTGCTTGATTATGGCTTTTATTGGCCCACCATCTATAAAGATGCGTGGAAGATTTGTAGCACTTGTGAGCAGTGTCAGAGAGCAGGAAGTGCACTTACATGGGGACAACAAATTCCTCAGCAACCTATGCTATTTTGTGAGGTGTTTGATGTCTGGGGTATAGATTTCATGGGCCCTTTTCCTGTATCTTTTGGTTATGTTTACATTCTCCTTGTAGTTGATTATGTTTCAAAATGGGTGGAAGCCAAGCCCACTAGAACTAATGATGCTAAGGTTGTTGTAGATTTTGTCAGATCTAATCTGTTTTGCAGGTTTGGAGTACCTAAAGCAATCGTTAGTGATCAAGGAACCCATTTTTGCAACAAATCAATGCATGCCTTGCTTAAAAAGTACGGGGTTGTACACAGGGTATCCACACCATACCACCCCCAAACCAATGGACAGACAGAAATTTCTAACAGGGAGATCAAGAGAATTTTAGAGAAGATTGTGCAGCCAAGCAAGAAAAATTGGAGTACCAAGCTTAATGATGCTCTTTGGGCACATAAGACTTCCTACAAAGCACCCATAGGAATGTCTCCTTATCGGGTTGTCTTTGGAAAGGCGTGTCATCTTCCAGTTGAGATTGAGCACAAAGCATACTGGGCAGTGAAGACCTGCAACTTCTCTATGGATCAAGCTGGTGAGGAAAGAAAGTTGCAACTGAGTGAGTTAGATGAGATCCGCCTAGAAGCCTATGAGAATGCCAAGTTCTACAAAGAAAAGACCAAGAAGTTCCATGATAGCATGATAATTAAGAAGGACTTCATGGTTGGGCAAAAAGTGTTATTGTATAATTCTAAGCTTGGACTCATGAGTGGTAAGTTGAGGTCTAAGTGGATTGGTCCTTTTGTTGTTACTAATGTTTTTCCTTATGGTACAGTTGAGATCAAAAGTGACTCCACAAACAAGAGTTTCAAGGTCAATGGACACCAACTTAAGCCATTCCTCACAAACCCTTCTTTAGTGGACGTAGTGGTGGAAGAGACTTCCTTACTCCACCCTACTATTCCTCCACCATGACTTAGGGAGTTTTTCTTTGCCTATCTCCTTCTTTACTTTTATTACATTTGTCCGATTCTATTTGATGGTTTAATTGCTTTTAATCTTTTAATTACGCTACATTGAGGACAATGTGTTGTTTAAGTATGGGGGGAGTGTTCTTTGGTTTTGGTTTTGCTAGTTTTGTTAGTTTTGTTTGTGTTAAATTTGTTAGTTTTGTTGGGTTTCTAGTTTAATATTTTAGGTCAATTCTGTTTGCATGTACAAATTTGCATATTTTTCTTTGAATTATAGGATATGTTCAAGAAATGGGTAATTGTTCTGAAAATAAAAGTCTCTTGACATTTTGTGATTTGAATTCCTTGTTTTTACTCTACATGTCATCATAGTTTTGAAAGCTCAATTTGAAAGTGATAAGTTTACCTTTGTTAGAATTTGAGCCATCCATCATCATAATAATTTGGTGTGTTTTGCCCCATTGATTGCTTGCACAATAGCCTTGGCTTGATTCTTGTTGATGCTTCCTAATTCACATGCATATTTGGAAATGATTTAGGCAATTTTGTTCTTATAAACTTCTAGCCAAATGGACTTACCTTGAATTAATTCCTTTGATAGCCCCTTTGAGCCTATGTTCCCCTTTCTTTGTTTTGAAGCTCATTACAATCCTTAAGTGAAAAACCATGATATCACCTTACCCTTAAGGAATTTTGGAGCTTTGGAATTGTTTTGGAAATAAATGTTGGGGGGGGGGGGGGGGTATGTTTCATTGGAAGATATGATTTTTGGCCATGCTTAATGTTTTATTTTGGCCATGCTTGGTGTATATATATATTGCCTAGTTCTTGCTTTAATCTTCAAATCCGTACTGTTTATTAAAATAAAAATCAATTGCTGCAAATTCGTACTGTTCAAAAAAAAAAAAGAAGTGAAGTTGAATAAATGAGGTCTTGTTATGAAGACTTGATTTGGGAGCCTTGGTTGATTTTGTTGATATTAGAGGGTTTGGGTTTACTACTTGTGCTTAATTTCCACTTATTCCCCATTGCTCCTCTATTCCTATGGGATTTAGCTACTTATTCCATATTTTTCCCCTACCTTGTCCTTGGCCCCATTACAACCTTTAAAGACCTTTTGATCCTCATGTGCATGTGTTTGTCAAGTTATTTCCAATTTTAGAATTTTGTCAAGTCTATGTGGTGTTTGTTTTCATGGGTGCTTCGAGAGTAAACAGTAGTCTAGACACTTGATAGATAGAGTGTATATCTTGTGAGGCTTTATCACTTTTCATTCTTGAGCTGATTAACTATTTTTCCATGATTGGGTTGCTTGGATGATTTCCACGAATGTCTTGACTCTTATGTTAGATGTTACCCATTCCTTTCATTCCTTGATGTTCATTGAGAAATATGTAAATGTTTTTGTTTGTCTCTCTTTGATATCCTTGGATTTTGTTCTTTATTTCATTTTTCCCAGGAGTGCAAAAGGCTAAGTATGGGGGGTTTTGATGTGCCATTATTTTCTCCTATTTCTTAACCCTTTTTGCACCATTTTAAGTACTTATTAATCTTAATTGTCAAATTAATTAGGCAGTTTTATTATTTGAGCCCATTCAGCTAATTTGATATTTTTAATCTAATTTCAGGAATTAATGAAGCATTGGGCTTGGACTTGAAGAGGGCAGACTATTTTATTCTACAAAATTTTATCTTATCTAGACTTTATCTAATCTAGATATTATTTAGATTTGATCTCATCTAGATATTATTTCATCTAGATCTTATCTTATCTAGATTTGATTTGATTTTATTTTTGGGCATGGATTTAAAACAGATTTGTAAGCTTTGGGGCTGGAAAACTATATAACAACATCAAGGTTCTAGTTTAGGCCTTCTCTCTGCTCTTTCTCCTTTTTTCGTTTTTGGCAATTCCAGTTCTGACTTTTAGTTTTATCAATAAAATTTCGTTCTTCAATCAATATTTTCGTTCTTTATTGATTAATGGAAGGCTCAGTCCCCAGCGTTGTTTTCTCTTGAGGATCAAGCACAGTTCTCTTTGAGGTTCTATTATTATTGTTAAATTCTGTTCAGTTTTTCCTCTTCACTAATTACTTTGAATTTGTTGCTATTAATTCATGCATGCTTAGTGCTTGATTAATTGTCTCTGCACTTAATTTACGTTCATGCTTAATGATCGTTTATGAGTAATTGGTGTATGTGTTGCTTAATCACATAATGAATTTCTTATGTTAAATTTCGCTTAGTAATTTAATTTAGGGTTGGATTAAGTGGTTAAAATGATAAGGGATAAATTATCGCAACCTAGGATAAGAGACTTGCTTGTGAATGAAAGGGAAGCAACGTATTTTAATTCTGATATTTTCTAATTCAATTTTACTCACTGTTTAATTTACAAAAGCAAACAACCCCCCCCCCCCCCCCCCAATTTGTTACTATTTCCTACTATCTGTTATGAACATTTGGTTTATCATTGCTCGTTGGGAAACGACCTAGGATCACTTCCTAGTTACTGCATTTTAATGTTTATTTGATTCGGGTATGGCCTCGATCACTAATCCTATAAGGCAAAGAAAGGAAACACTTGATGATATTACAGATTCTTTAGAAGACATGCACATTCATGAGGAAGGGCACAAAGGCAAAGGAGATGGAAATGATAAAGACTCAAATTGATGAAACTAAAACAAATACAGATCTTCCAAGAGAGTGGAGAACTTTAAGATATCATCCTCTTGATAATATCATCGGTGGCATCTCAAAAGGGGTAACAACTTGACACTCTCTTAAAGATGCATGCAATAATATGGCATTTGTTTCTTTAATTGAACCTAAAAATTTAAATGATGTCATAACTGATGAACATTGAATCATTGCTATGCAAGAAGAGTTGAATCAATTTGAAAGAAATCAAGTTTGGGAATTAGTTGAAAAACCTAATGATCAAATGGGTATTTAGAAACAAATTGGATGAACATGGAATAGTTATTAGAAATAAGGCTAGATTAGTGGCTAAAGGATATAATCAAGAAGAAGGAACAGATTATGAATAAACATATGCTTCTGTAGCCAGATTAGAAGCCATTAGAATGCTATTAGTCTTTGCATCCATAATGGATTTTAAACTTTATCAAATGGATGTTAAAAGTGCTTTTTTTAAATGTTTTTATTCAAGAAGAAGTGTATGTTGATCAACCTCCTGGTTTTGAAAATTCATATATGCCTAATCGTGTCTTTAAATTAAAAAAGACTCTATATGGTTTAAAACAAGCCCCTAGGGCTTGGTATGAACGATTGAGCAAATTTCTCTTAGAAAAAGGGCTTCACTAGAGGAAAAGTTGATACCACACTTATTATCAAAATAAAAATGAATGACATTCTTTTAGTACAAATTTATGTTGATGATATAATCTTTAGGTCTACTAATGATTCTTTGTGCAAAGAATTCTCTCAAGATATGCAAAGTGAGTTTGAAATGTCCATGATGGGAGAGTTGAATTTCTTCCTTGGACTACAAATAAAAAAAACAAAGAATGGAATATTTATTAGTTAGTCAAAATATTGCAAAGAACTGCTTAACAGGTTTGGGATGAAAATGCTAAACAAATGGTCACTCCTACGAGCACTGCTTGCTATCTGGATAAAGATGAAGCCGGTCAATCAATAGACATAAAGAAATATAGAGGTATGATCGAATCTCTTCTTTATTTATCACCAAGTAGACCTAATATAATGTTTAGTGTTTGTATGTGTGCAAGATATCAAGCAAATCCTAAAGAATCTCACCTTAGTACCATTAAAAGAATAATGAGATATTTATTAGGCACTATAAATCTAGGGTTATGGTATCCTAAGAATTCCTCTTATAACTTAGTAGGATACTCTGATTCTGATTTTACTGGATGCAAAACTGATAGAAAAAGTACTAGTGGCACTTGTCATTTTATTGGTTCTGCTCTAGTATCATGGCATAGTAAAAGCAAAATAGTGTTGCCTTATCAACTGCAGAAGCAGAATATATTTTTGCTGGAAGTTATTGTGCACAAATCCTTTGGATGAGACAACAACTCTTTGATTATGGCTTAAAGCTTGATCATATACCTATCTGTTGTGACAATACAAGTGCAATCAATATGTCCAAAAATCCTATTCTACACTCTAGAACAAAGCATATTTAAATAAGGCATCACTTCCTTCGAGACCATTTTCAAAAAGGGGATTGAATATTAGAATTTGTTGACACAAAGAATCAGTTAGCTGATATCTTTACAAAACCTCTCCCCAAAGAAAAATTCTTTGCTATTAGAAGAGAATTAGGACTCATAGACTCAATTAACTTAGATTCCTAACCATTTTGATTGTTTATAATGATTGATTTTGATGGGTATTTATCATGCTTGTTTATGATGATTGTTACTTTGATTGTTTATAATAATTATTTTTTTATGGTTGTTTATCATGATTGTTTATTATAAATGTTTTGATTGTTTACAATAATTGTGTATATTGGTTGCTTATAATAAATTGTTTTTCATAATTATTAGACTTGAAAATCATATTTTAGGGTCTGGTAATCGATTACCATAGAACATGACCACTATAATCGATTACATGGTTGTAATCGATTACCAGAAGTTGTGGGCAATTACAGGTTACACCTATAATCAATTAACATGGCTGTAATCGATTACAACTCATTCCTGTCTATAAATACAGTTTTTTCTCTCTCCTAGTGCAAAACCCTCTTCCTCCCTTTCTCACTAACGGCGCCCTCTATCCCTAAAATTTCAAATCGTCATATCTCTCTCGTTTCTTACCTAAATCACTTCAAACAAAGTGCAAACTTCATCATTTTTCATCATCTACAAACCCCACCTATCAAAATTCACAAAAAAGCACGAAATGGAAGAATCATCTAAGAAGTGAAAAGGATCAACTTCAACCACCACCGCTGCAGGCCAACATCGCCAAGGCACTTCCGGTGACTCATCAACACCATCCAATCCCTCCTTTTCCTCACCACGCTCCTTAACTCTATTTTCCTCCGATGATCAACGTCAAAGGTACTATTTCTTGTTTTCAAATAAAGTCATTCTTGATCCCAAATATTTAGACTTATAGTTCTTTGAAGGAGAGACTTTTGATTGTTATCAAGTCTTTCAAAATTCTGAATTAATCGATTTTATGACTCTCAAATTTCCATACTATCTTGATTTAGTTCGTGTCTTTTATAATAATATGAAAATTCATGATGGTGTCATCTTTTCTGAGGTGCATAAAATTCCTATTGTGGTTGATCAGTCCTTATTTTACTCATTTACAAAATTAAGTAGTCAAGGTGTACTTTTTTAGGGCACTTTGGTTGATGATTGGAAGCATATTTATTCAAATCATGATGCCCACAAAATGGTTTGTAATGAAAATGCTGACATGACTGACTGATTGCTTGCTGGTTCATTCCCTTTTGAATGTCATATCATGCACTACATTTTGTGTCGTATCTTGCTTCCCCATTTATTAAATCTTGCTCAGGCTTCTAAGGAGGATTTGATTCTGTTGTGGGCCCTTCAAACCAGTCATCAAATTGACTGGGTTCATCTTGTCCGCTACCGTATGCATAAGGCATTACATCAAATTGGCTGGGCTTTTTTTCTCCAACATTTTAACGTTCCTCTAGATGTTGAACCCTTTGTTAAGGTTAAACACTCATTTGCCATTGGAGCTACTATTGTTGCATCATTTGGATATCGGATGGATATGGATGGTCAGTGGGTGCGAAAACAAGACCTTCCACCTACTACTCCTGATGAACGTACACCCTCACCGCCACCACCAAGGGCTCCCTTCTCTTCACTGCTACATGATGTTCTAAGTGAACTTCGAGATCTTCAAACATTTGTAGGTGATCGTTTTGATGCTATGGATTCACGTATCACGAGTCTTGAGGATGATATGAGCTTCATCTGTCGATGCTTTGATCCTCCGACTGATCCATAAAGCTCTTCAGTACCATTTTATCTAGCATTATCTGTCTTTAAATTCCTTGATATTTCAGACTTTCTACATTTTGTTTATTTAAAATTTGGTCATTTATAATTCTGTTTTGGACTTGATATGTTTAGTACTATATTCTGACTTAGTTGTTTATTATGTGTGAATGATTGTTTATTTCTGGTTATATATGGATCTTTCTGCTCCTTCTTTTTGCTTTTACGGTGCTTCCTTATTTTTTGATGTTGTCAAAGGGGGAGAGAAATTTGTAAGGTACAGGGTATATCTTTTGAAAATCTAAAAATATTTATTCTACTAAGCATTTAACCAAATCCAGAGAAAGTAAATTCTAACTACCTATTCACAAAAATCAATCAAAGAATAAAGAATAAATGTCTACAAACTGAACTATACTATCTAAGTGGAAAGAAATTCCCCGGCAACAGCGCCAAAAACTTTGTTCGCTCTTCGGCAAACTAATCGGAAAGTGTACCGAGTTGCGTAAGTAATATAAAACGGTAAGAACCGAGTATCGTATCCACGGGGGACTTGTTTCACTCAGAAAATATAGGTTCAATGAGCAAACATTTATATAAAGCAAGTAAATATTAACTTGGATTTTTGTATGAAAATCTAATTAAACACAAATCAAAATATCTAGAGTTTGAGAAGTAAAAATAGTCAAGAAAAAGCATGTTGGGTTGTCCTATTGAATTCCCTTTGATGTTGTTAAATATTTTTCTCTATTTAACGTTATCCTAGAGTTCTGATGCTGAGAAATTACCCAAACCAAGATCCCTCGAGTGAATGGGCCTAACTCTATTTAAACCTCGTCCTAGATACCTCAATAAACTTAGTCTAAAAGAGTTGCATTACGATTACAACATAAATAGGACTAGATCGATGCACTCCATTCCTAGACATACAGTTTTCTAGCTTGCTCTACCAAGTTCTAAGGTTTTAAAGCACTTCCTAGTACTAAAAATCCTAACTATACATACAAATGCGTGATCAAGCCACAAGCATGTAGAAATAAGCATAGATAGAAGCAATGAACATATAAAAACAACATTAAATAGATAGTAAGAGAGTTTTACATCAAAGGTTCAACAGAACTCCCCAACAAGAGGTTTAGCCTTCCATTACAAGCAATGAACTTTCAGCACAAAGGATAGATTTTGAGGGAAGAAAATGGCTAAGAATGGTTGAGGATGTCTTCTCCAACCTCTAGAACCCTAAACTCACTCCTCTAACCTAAACTCTCTTGGAGGCTTGTTTCTGTTGTTTGGGCTTCTCTCCTGGCTCTATTTTTTGACTCTTCCTCCTTTGATTTTCGCCAACTTTAGTGTTTTAAAGGCTCGTTGATGTTTCAGATTCTGAAGGCTCGCTTAGCAAGATTGGCTCACTAAGCACGAGTTAGTGAAATTTGGCTTAGCGAGCTGGGTGCACTGAGCGCGAGAAGAGACAAACGACTCGCTGGGCGAGCATTGTGGTGCGCTAGGTGAGCATATTTCTGGTTGATCCTCTTCTAGGGTTTCCTATCATGCTAAGCGAGCTGAGTGCCTCGCTTAGCGGATGTCTCTCGCTAAGCGCATATGCCTCACTTAGCGAGACACCAGCTGCTAGACCTTCTCTTCTTTTGGCCTGAAACTGAAGTGGATTCTACATTAATTCACAAAATGGGAGTATCTACTTATGCAATCCTACTCCACAAGGGCATTGGATAGAAGACTCCAAGTTGATTGGGCCAGAGATCCAAGAGAAGGCCCTAGGGTTCTCATGAACCTTAGGGTAGATTTTGAGCCCATGGGCTAAGTATGAGCCCACTTATCTTTGTAAATATTATAATAGGGTTTTTCCTTAGTTTGGGTCTTGTATTTTGGCCATTCTAGTAGTATAGGATTTTAGCCTTGTATTTTGAGGCATTTTGAGTAGTCTTTGTAGTAAGGACTTTTTTGTATTTTCATGTATTTTGTCATGGGGGTGAGCTTAGCTATTATAGGGGGTGTGTAGATAAGCTCTAGCTTCTCATCTCAAGGAGGTAAGCTTAGCTATTAGAGAGGTATGTGTAGCTAAGCTCTTGCTTCTTTAGGAATCTTCTCAAGGAAGCTTCTCAAGGAGGTGAGCTTAGTTATTAGAGGGGTGTGTGTAGCTAAGCTCTAGCTTCTCAAGGAAGTTTTCTCAAAGAAGCTTCTTAAGGAAGTTTTCTCAAGAAAGCTTCTCAAGGAAGCTACCTAGTCTATAAATAGAAACATGTGTAACACTTGTTGTAACTTTGATGAATGAGAGTCTTGTGAGACACAACTCAAAGTTAAACTTCTCTCCCTTTTTTCTTACTTCAATTTCGTGCTCCCCCCTCTCCCTTTCTATCCCTCTTTCTTTTCCTCCATTGAAGCTTCCTCTCCAAGCTTTTTATCCAAGGCTCATCTTGGTGGTGAAGCTCTTTCTTCCATGGCTTGTTCCCTAGTGGATGGCGCCTCCTCTCACCTTTTCTCTTTTGCCTTCCACTGCATTTCCATGGTGGAAAATCACCATTAAAGGACCTAATTAAAGCTCAAAGATCCAGCCTCCATAGAAGCCCCACAAGCAAGCTTCCATCATCTACTGTATAAAATCAAACTAAACATGAAAATATGTACAATTCATAAAAGAACCATAAATTGGGGGAAAGATGCTAATTTCATGTAATTATTCAATGCAAAAGTTAGTCGTAAATAACGACTAACAATGCTAAGATGCAAGCAACACAAGATTACTTCAAGCCAAAATTCAAGATCAAGAAAACAAGATCAAGAGAAAGATAAAACTAAGTTTATTTTTGTTAAAAAAATCTCTTATTGGTTAAAAAGGTTTGGCCTCAAAAACATGATTTTCAAATGATTATAAAAAGTTTTAAAAATGTTTTATCATTGCTAAAATAAGTATTTTTTCTACTGGTAATCGATTACCAAGCATTGTTGTAGAAGCAAGCTTCACAATGATGAATCAAGTTGATTCAAGTAGTTTTAATGATGACAAAGATGATGAAAAAAAGCCCAAAGAATGATTTCAAGATTGAGTCAACAAGTTCAAGATTAAGTTTAATTTCAAGTTTCATGAGAAGAAATCAAGAAGATTCAAGAATCAAGAGAAATTTGATTTCAAGATTCAAGAGAAGATGAATTCAAGATTCAAGAGAAGAAATCAAGAAGACTTCACAAGGGAAGTATAGAAAAGATTTTTCAGAAAACAAACATAGCAAAGTTTTGTTTTTCAAAAGATTTTTTCTCAAAATTTTCTAAGTTACCAGAGTTTTTACTCTCTAGTAATCGATTATCAGTTTCCTATAATCAATTACCAGTGGCAAAGTTTGAATTCAAAAGCTTTTAATTGAATTTGCAACATTCCAATTGATTTTTAAATGGTGTAATCGATTACAATATATTGGTAATCGATTACCAATATATCTGAACGTTGAAATTCAAATTCAATTGTGAAGAGTCACATCTTTTCATAAAATTCTTTGTGTAATCGATTACATGGTTTTGGTAATCGATTACCAGTGACAAGTTTTGAATAAAAATCAAGAGATGTAACTCTTCCAATGGTTTTCAGGTTTTTCTCAAGGTTATAACTCTTCCAATGGTTTTTCTTGACCAAACATGAAGGGTCTATAAAAGCAAGACCTTGACTTGCATTTTAATAACTTTTCAAATATTCTTTTACAACCTTTGAATCTCTTTGAACATCTTTTTGAAATTCTTCTTCTTCTTCTTCCTTTGCCAAAAGCTTTCTGAGTTTTCTGGTTTCCAAACGTTGTTTTTTCACAGAAAACAAAAGTGTGTTATATCTTTTCATTCTCTTCTCCCTTTGCCAAAAAGAATTCGCCAAGGACTAACTACCTGAATTCTTTTTGTGTCTCTCTTCTCCCTTTTCCAAAAGAACGAAGAACTAACCGCCTGAATTCTTTTGTGTCTCCCTTCTCCCTTTTCAAAGAATTCAAAACGACACAGTCTGAGAATTTTTTTGTTTCTTCCCTTTCCCTTAAACAAAAGATTTCAAAGGACAAACCGCCTGAGATATCTTTTGTTTCCCCTTCACAAAGTTTCAAAGGACTAACCGCCTGAGAACTTTGTCTTAACACATTAGAGGGTACATCCTTTGTGGTACAAGTAGAGGGTACATCTACTTGGGTTATTGTAACTGAGAACAAGAGAGGGTACATCTCTTGTGGATCAGTTCAAGTGGAGGGTACATCCACTTGGTTGTTCAAAGAGAACAAGGGAGGGTACATCCCTTGTGGATCTTTGCTTGTAAAGGTTTTTACAAGGTTAAAAAGAAATTTCAAGGACAATAGGTCGCTTGGGGACTAGATGTAGGCATGGGTTGTTGTTGAACCAGTATAAAACTCTTGTGTTTGTCTTCTTCTTCCCTACACTCTTTAATTTCCGTTGTGCACTTTAATTATCGCTTTTACTTTTGGTTAAAGTTTCAATTACTGTTCTTTACTTTCTTAACATTATAGTAAAAGCCTAATTGAATCTAGTAACATTAAGAAGGATAGATTTTTAATCAGTAAAGGTTCATTAATAATTAATTCAACCCCCCCCCCTTCTTATTTATTCCGAGGCCACTTGATCCAACAATTGTAATCGATTACCAGAGACAGATTGCTAATTGGTTTTTAAAAAAGAAGTTTAAAACTTGAATTTTGAATATTGTAATCAATTACCCATTTACTGTAATTGATTACCAGTAACGAAACTTCAGAAATTCAAATTGAAAAGTCATGACCCCTCAATGTATAACTGTGTAATCAATTACCAAGAAGCAGTAATCGATTACCAATGAGGGAATTTCAAAAATGCTTTGAAAGGTCACATCTCTTCAAAAAAAAAAATTAAAAGCCACCATTGGCCTATAACTATATGACTTGTTTTACGAAAAATCTTCAGAGTTTTTCAAAACCTTATTGTCTTATTCTCTCATAAACAAATCATTGGGCAAACACTTGCAAATCAATTGAGTATTCTTCTAAGATCTTCAACTTGTATCATCTTCTCTAAAAGAGAGAAAAACTTATGTACTTTCTGAAAAGAATTGTTGTGATCAAGAGACTGTTTGTCTCTTGAATTATGAGAATCCTGAACACAAAGGAGAGGGGTCCCTAGGCTTTTCAAAAGTTGTAAAAGAGTTTTGCAAAGATAGTGAAAAATCTCAAGTGGGTTGCTTGACGACTGGACGTAGGCACGGGAAGTGGCCGAACCAAGATAAAACGAGTTTGCATTTCTCTCTTCCCTATCTTGGTTATTTTTATCTCAAATATTTTTATCTTGCATAATTGAAGAATATTGTCGAAATAGTTTGCATCTTCATCTCCATCTTCTATATTCTGAACATATAGATTTAAAAAAGGAATTAGAACTTGATTAATTGGGAATATTTTAAAACTTTATTCACCCCCCCCCCTCTTAAATTATTTAAGCCACTTGTCTAACATTCTATTGCTTTCTTGATGGGTACTCAGGATATAATCAAATCACTATTAATACCGAAGATCAAGAGAAGACAACTTTTATCTGTCCCTTCGATGATTTTTCTTATAGGAAGATGCCTTTCGGTATTTGTGATGCTCCTGCTACATTTCAGCATTGTATGCTTGTTATTTTCACTGATTTTGTGGAGAAAAGTATTGAAGTTTTCATGGATGACTTCTCTGTCTTTGGCTCTTCTTTTGATTCATGTCTTTCTAATCTTGACACTGTATTGGAGCAGTGTGTTGAAATAAATCTTATGCTTAATTGGGAAATGCCATTTTATGGTAATTGTAACGACCCGCCTCGTCGCTACGGTATCCACACTCTAATATTCGATAATTTCAATTTGTATAAAAAGAACTCCCTTAATTTTTTATTATAAAAATAGAAGTGATTTTGTCACAACATAATTACATAGAAACAATAATTCGGTACATGTCATACACATAACGAAAATTAAATATGTTCATATATATATATATATATATATATATATAATTAAAATTCCAATTTTACATCTTTAACTCAACAAAATAAAACTTAAAAACCAACTACGGAGGAGTTGATTACAAAACACAACTCTCTCCCAAAATAACGCCAACGTCATCACGTCGGCTCGGTGGCTCCTCACCAGAATCTTACTCCCTACACCCTGCCACTGTCATTCTGCTCCCACGAACAAGGTTCGTGATCATCATAGGTATCAACCACACGATACAAAATTGCAAGGGTGAGTTTATTATAAAAGAACCAATACCAATTCCAAATAACCATAATTAGAAAGGAACATAGGCAAACATGATAAGCATACACAACAATCATTATTCAACACTCATATCCAACAAATATTCATCATCCATCCATGGACCCAATCAAGACTGCATAGAATGATGTATGCACCTGACTCAACACTCAGATGCAATGTGATATGTACCAACAACAACCAAACCTCAGGAAATAGCCTAAGCGTGCCCACACAACACTCTCACTTAGGGAACTGTGCTGAGTTTGTCGAGACCACCCAGTTGTGCACGTAACAGCCCCCCTCCCATAGGTGATCAGTCTGGGAGCCCAAAGGTGTTCCCTACCAGGTGACAGCCCCCTAGTACAAAGTACACTTGGCCGCAGTTACTCTATTTCCTGTGTCGTATGTGCTATGATCACGGCCAAAAGTAAGTGCCAAATACCATGGACCAATTAAAGCGCCTAAGCATCCCCTCAGGAATGCTTAGATTCTCTAACCACGCTAGTTACCCACGTCTGGGCCATCCGACAAGGTCAGTGCACTCTACCCCCCATGACATACACTTCATACGATGTATGATCGTGGCCAAAAGCTAGTGCCAAAGACCCTGGAAGGTCAGTGCACAGTGCCCCCCACGACCATACACAACATCCAACGTATGAACGTGGCCAAAAGCTAGTGCCATAGACCCTGAAAGGTCAGTGCACAGTGCCCCCCACGAACATACACAACATGCACATGCCAATGCATTTCCAACATCAATCAACAAATTGTCTTTCCATGTCATTCACAACATAAATATCATCTCATCTCAATGACGTTATCAACAACAACAACAACCTCATTTCATATCAATTCATGTTGACATGGCCTTTATTAACAACGTCATCTCAAATCAATATCATCATAATTATCATTATCATCACATATCAATTAAAATCCTCAATAGCAACATCAACAACAATTCAAACAAACACAACAATATTATTTCCACACGCACGGTCTTCAAACAACACATTTCAAACAACCAAAACAATATCATTCATCACAATACATATATATATATATATATATATATATATATATATATATATATATATATCATCCCATTAGTTAAAACGTAATTTTCAATGAAGAAAAATCAGCATGCAACAGGGACAGGCAGATATCCTCATAGCTAGGTTCCCTAACCCTAACTATGGTGTTAAAACGGTAAATTTTATAATAAACTCCCCTTACCTATCGTGAGCTACCCCGCGGATTCCTCATCGCGTCACTTGAAGATTCCTTTTTGTCCTTGCTCGTCGATTCCACACAAGCCTCTACCATGCCAAAACGAAGGAGACTTAGTATGGATTTCAGAAAACAAAGATAGTAACAGTGCTCTGGGTAAAACACCCACATCACTACATGAAAGAGCTGAGAGCATTTCAGGTTTTACAAAGGAACGTCATTTGGAAATTCCGACCACGCCAATGTGACCGGGGTTCAGTGTAGGTTACGAAAATAACATACATTTCATGAAAGGATAACGTTTACAAAGTCTCTTTCTCTAAGGTTTTTCAAAGGAAGCATAAGACATGCAATGGCGGTTCCAAAGTCAGAAAAGATGCAAAGACAAGATGAAACTAACAAGAAACAAGCATAGAACCATGGTTACCTCGAAAGAAAACGAAAGGTCAGATTAGGGTTTCGTTCTCTAGCGGAACTGCAAGCCAAGTTGGAAGATTCCGCTTCGGTTGAAGGGTTCCTCTCGGTGTGGGTTTTCA
This sequence comes from Glycine soja, assembly GCF_004193775.1. Classification (NCBI taxonomy): domain Eukaryota; kingdom Viridiplantae; phylum Streptophyta; class Magnoliopsida; order Fabales; family Fabaceae; genus Glycine; species Glycine soja. The sequence continues at coordinate 34,274,270 of NC_041002.1, forward strand.
ATGGAGAACAATGATGGTTTGTGGTAGCTAATGGTGGTTGTGGGTGATGGAGAAAGTGCTTGGAACTTTAGAAATGGCTTTGGAAGAAAGAAAGAAGAAGAAATGACATTTTTTCTAAGCTACACGAAAGAAAAGGCTGAAGTGCTTAAATAAGAAATGCTCTAGGGAACGGAAGCTTCGAGCACACTCCAGATATCTTCTCAACGATCCCAACGGTCAGATCATGGAGAAGTGTCTTGTGAAGTTGCAGACCAAATTTCGAGAAGATCCAACGGTTAACGAAGGCTGGACAGCGTTTTTACCGAGGCAGCTTCATGTAGCTTTCTCTAGAAGCTTCATTAAGAGGCTTCTAGCAGACTCCAGACATCTTTGCAAAGATCCCAATGGTCAGATCATGGACAAGTGTCTTGTGAAGTTGCAGACCAAATTTTGAGAAGATCCAACGGTTAACGAAGGCTGGGAAGCGTTTTTACCGAGGCAACTTCATGTAGCTTTCTCTAGAAGCTTCATTAAGAGGCTTCTTCCAGAAGCTTCCTCGTGGCTTCTTTGAGAAGCTTTCTCAAGAGGCTTCTTTGAGAAGATAGATCCTTATCTATTCACACCCCTCTATTAACTAAATTAACCTCCTTAAAAATAATTACGGATGAAAATAACGCAACAAATAATCAAACATCAAACATAATTACTAATAATATATATATATATATATATATCAGGGTGTTACAGTAATTGAAGGCATTGTATTTGGCCACAAAATCTTTGTTTGTGGCACAAAGGTTGACAAAGCCAATCTGGAAGTCATTGAAAAATTGCCTCCACCAACAAAATGTCAAAGGCATTAGAAGCTTTCCAGGACATGATGGGTTTTATAGGCATTTCATCAAGGATTTTTTTAAGATTGCCAAGCATTTGAGCAATCTCTTGAACAAAGAAGTTTCATTTCATTTTGATGATTTGTGTTTAGAAGCTTTTGACACTTTGAAACAAAAACTGATTTCTGCACCTGTAGTCACTGCCCTAAATCGGACACTTGATTTTGAAATAATGTGTGATGCTAGTGATTATGTCATAGGAGTATTTTAGGGTCAAAGGAAAAATAAAGTTTTCCATGTCATACATTATGCAAGCAAGATTTTAAATGAAGCTCAAATTAATTATGCAACAACTAAGAAAGAATTACTTGCAGTAGTGTATGCTTTGGCAAAATTTAGATCTTATTTGATAGGTTCTAAGGTTGTGGTTTTTACTGATCATGCCGCTATAAAATATCTTTTGGTCAAAGATGATTCTAAACCTACACTTATCCGTTGGATTCTACTTTTGCAAGAATTTGATTTGGAAATCAAGGGTAAAAATGGGATTGAAAATCATGTAGCTGATAATCTTTCTAGACTTACCATTAATGAGGTGACCACACAAGGTATTGAAATTCAAGAAGAGTATCCTGATGAAAAGCTGCTCAACATTGCAGAAAGCCCATGGTTTGCTAAGATGGCCAATTTCAAAGTAGTTGGTGCACTTCCGGATGATCTCACTTGGCACCAGAAAAGAAGTTTCTCATGGGCTCCAAATACTTTGTGTGGGATGATCCTTATCCTTTTATGTTTGGAGCAGATAATCTCCTGAGGAGATGTGTAACTTAGGAGGAGGCAAGAAGTATACTATGACATTGTCATAGTTCACCTTATGGAGGCCATTACGATAGAGAGAGGACTGATGCCAAGGTCCTCCAATCTAGTTTCTATTAGCCTACATTGTGCAAGGATGCTTATGAATATTTTCAGAGGTGTGATAATTGTCAAAGAACAAGTGCAATCTTCAGAAGGAATGAAATGCCACTGCAAAAATTTTGGAGGTTTAAGCATTTCACTACTGAGGGGTTGATTTCATTGGTCCATTGCCATCATTTTACTCAAATGAATACATTCTATTGGTTATGGACTATGTAACCAAATGGGTGGAAGCAATAGTTGTTCAACAAGCAGATGCAAAGACTGTTATTTGCTTCCTAATGAAAAACATCTTTTCAAGGTTTGGCACACCAAGGGTACTGATAAGTGATGGAGGATCTCATTTCTGTAATGTCCAACTCTAGAAATTTCTCCAACACTATAGTGTCAGACACAAGGTAACCTCACCTTATCATCCTTAGACCAATGGGCAAGCTGAAGTTTCCAGTAAGGAAGTTAAGAAGATCCTAGAGAAAATAGTTACTTAGTCAAGGAAGGATTGGCTTCAAAAATTAGATGAACCTCTATGGGCATACAGAACTGCATACAAAGCTCCTATAGGACTCACCCCCTTCCAACTAGTCTATGGCAAATCTTGTCACTTACTTATTGAGTTGGAGCACAAAGCCTATTGAGCATTGAAGTTTCTGAATTTTGATCTAAATGCAACTGCTGAAAATAGGAGTGTTGAACTAATATTGAAATGTTCAAATTTCCTTGGATGCAAGCATTAATTCATTATTGAGATAGCTTGTTTGGACTGAATTATGGTACTATGATGGGTACATTGCACATGAGTTGTTCTTTGAATGCTGAATTTGTTTCTTCAGAATGATGGAAATTGAGTTGCTAATTTATGTGTTGTGTTTTGAGCTGGACAATTGATGAAAAACACAATAGTTGACTTATTTGGTTGCTATGATTGGAAAAATTGAAAATGAAATGAATTTTGTGTTTAGTGAAAATGATTTTTATGCTAATTTCAGTTTAGATGTGAGTTTGTTGCAAATGGCTCCAAAGAAACTTACAACTAAGAGGGCTTGGAAAATGACTACAGGGGAAGGATCTAGCACATCTCCACCTGCATATTTTGTTTTTGATGGACACAGGTTTCAAAGTGAGGAGCACCAAGGACATTTTGAGTTGATCAAAGATTTTTCCTTCCTCAAGGAAATGAGAGTTGAACTAGCAGAGATAGATTATCCTGAGTTCATTGAGGAAGGAACTAAAAGGAATTATAGACAACTAGCAAAACCAATGCCCAAATACGACCCTGAAGTTGTCTTGGAATTCTATATGAATGCTTGGCCTACTAAGGAGGGAGTTCATGATAAGCGTTCTAAAGTACGAGGCCAATAGTCCCTTATGATAGAGATGTGATCGGCCAATTTTTAGGAAATCCATTGATCTTGGAAGAAACACAACAATGTGAATAAAATTCAAGGAGGCACAGGGCTACAGGTTTTGATGAAGACGCTATAGGTCATCTACTTTGCTTCCCAGGCCAGGACTTTGTTCATAGCATGGTAGGAAAGAGGTTGTGGATCATGAGAATACATATGACCATAATCACTCATATCTGGATGACCTTTCTCCTGAGTAGCATTCTTTCAAGTGATCACAACTATAATTTGACTCTACCTAAATGTCAACTGGTCTACAATTTCATTGAGCATATCAGTGTTAATGTAGCCCAATTGATTTCAAATGCCTTCCACCAGTTTGTCATAGTAGAGCCTCCTAGGCACCCATAACCCAAAAAAAATCAAACAAAGCATTGGGTTTTCATACTTTAATAATAGGTCTCTGCTAGTTCTATGGAGTACAAGCCACAACAACCAAACCCATCCGACCTCCCATCAATAAATCATTCATTGACAAGTATTGCAAGCCCACGTAAGTGCAGCAACCAAAGTAGTTTCGACAACCTCAGCCAGCAATAGATGCTTCATCACTAATGCAATCCTACCCCCCAAGGGCATTGGATAGAAGACTCCAAGAAGATTGGGCCAAAGATGCAGGACAAGGCCCTAGGGTTCTCATGAGCCTTAGGGTAGATTTTGGGCCCTTGGGCTAAGTATGAGCCCAATTTTCTTTGTAAATATTACAATAGGTGTTCCTTCTTTTGGGCCTTGTATTTTGGCCATTTTAGGTTTATAGGGTACCCTACAAATTAAGAACACCCTACCCTACAAGTTAATGGTACCCTAGTAGTATAGGGTTTTAGCCTTGTATTTCAGGGCATCTTGAGTAGTCTTTGTAGTAGAGACTTTTTTTGTATTCTCATGTATTTTGGGGGGGGGGGGGTGAGCTTAAATATTGGAGGGGTGTGTGTTCCCATGGGGGTGAGCTTAGCTATTGGAGGGGTGTAACACTTGCTTTCCAAGGAAGCTTCTCAAGGAAGCTTTCTTCCTTCATGTATTTTGCCATAGGAGTGAGCTTAGCTATTGAAGGGGTGTAACACTAGCTTTGATGAATGAGAGTCTTGTGAGACACACTTCAAAGCTCAATTTCTCTCCCTATCTTTTCTTCATTCCCACGCCACTTTTGCTCTCTTTCTCTCTCTCTCTCTCTCATTCTCTTCCTCCATTGAAACTTCCTCTTTAAGCTTCTTATCCAAGACATTCTCTTGGTGGTGAAGCTTCTTCTTCCATGGCTTATTCATTGGAGTCCATCAATCACCACCATAGCAGCGGCCATCATTGGAGTCCTTCTTAGCACACCTACAGAGGAAGAAGCTCCATATGCAAACATACATGCATTGCTTTCCTGATCAACAGGCGGCCAACCATAGGGGCCAAATGTAGTTGAATGATAACTTTTATTATTATACATTGCACCAGCATCGCCAGGAACATAATCCCTACCCTATGATAGAGGTGCAACCAACCCGTCTAATGATCCTTTACATAGGATTGAAGGTCTTATGACAAGGTCCAAGACTAAGAGGATGAAGCAAGCATTGCAAGGCCTGATTGTAAAGATCAAAGAGAAACAAGACCAATGTGAATTAAGGGTTGCACCTAATTGGGTCACTTTCCTATAAATTTATGGAGATGCTTTGAGGCCAACTTGAAGAATCACTTTGGGAAGCCCAATTTACAAGACAACAAGCATCCATAGACTAAGTTGATCAATTTTGGTAGACTATTAATATTGGGCTGATTAGATAATAACTAAGTCCAATTTCTATCATTTTATTTGTAATTTTCATACTATTTTTTGGCTGAATTTTCTTGTGACTTTTCCTTTTCTCTTAGCCTTACTAAATGCTTTCTATAATACTCCAGGTCATTTAGTGGCTAGTAGGAATTTATTTTCATGTTTATTGTCATTTATTTTCACTTAGTGGCGTGCAATTATCAATTCATTTGGTAAATGCATATTAGTGGGAATTTATTATAGCATTTCAAGATTAGCCTATAAATAGGGAATTCTTGTACTCTCTGAAGGAAAAATTTGAAGATTAATGAAATTTGAGAGTTTCTCTATTGTGAGAGCTTTTCCTTTGTTTTGGGGTTAAGGACTCGATAGTGTTGGTTCTACTGGCAGGTCACGGTTAGGGTGAAGTTCATTTCTTTTTATACATATTTTCAAGACAGTTATAAGTGTTCTCTTGTCACTTGGCATACCCCAGAGCAATTTAGAGCTAACATTTCATGGCCTAGGGATAGGCCTATTTTTCAGGAGGAGGCAAGTCCTGTAGATGACCAAGAGGAGCTACAGATGACCAAGAAAGAGGAATAGCATATGAGGATGAAGACATGGTAGATCTTATTGATTATTTCATTGGAGGAGATTGAGCTCCTTAGCCATGATCGTAAAAAATTCATGAACTTTTTTTTATGTTTTTTTATTGCTTGGTAATAAACTTCACTACTTTATTGCCTTATTTAGTAGTTTGGATGTTTGCTTGGAAATTTATGCGAGTTTGTGATTTTGACTGGTTATGCATTCACTTTGATATGTGTACACAGAAGCTTTCCTCTTTTTGGTAGTACACATTATTGAATAATTTTGTTTAGTTAGCGTAGTTGTAGAATATATATAACTTTTTTGGGACTTAAAACAAAAAAAAAATCTTGGACATAACATGTTTTGGAAACAATCAACAACCAATGATTTTGAAACCTGCTTTTGAATTGGATCAGAACACAACATAGTGATTTTTTGGAAACATTGAGAATGAAAAAAAATGAATGGCTTTCCCAAATACCAAATGAATTCAAAAGTTTTTTAATGGACTTGATAAAGATCAACTTTCAAAACATTGATTTCATTTGAACATGGAAACAAGCCTTAAGTCATATTGGTTGTGTGCAACCACAGATTTTACATTGAGTGTCCTCATTGATATGTTCTACAGTTGATTTTGCATGAATTTCTAATTGTCATAACATATGATGCATGGATATGATTTAGGCATTCTTTCTTTCTTTCTTTCTTATACATTTTAAGCCACTGGCTAAAAAGCTATCCCAATGTATATTGTTTTATCATTTGCAAGCCTTTTGAGCAAAACACTTGATATTTTGTTGGAACACTAACCAAGAAAAAAAGTTTCCTACCTTACCTTAGGTTAGGTGAGCAAAGGTATTTTGTTGGGAATTTCTGTCATTTGGTGGCTAATGTGATGTAAATACTTTGTATTTAAATGTTGTTATTTAGGTAAATTAAATATTTCATTATAGTTTATAAAGAAAAGAAAAAGAAGGAAAAGAAAAAAGAAAAGGGAAACAAGTTCTTTTTCAATTAATAAATGTATGAATTATGTACATTATGTTCTAAACTACACAAAGTTATTGTAAATTTTATAATTTGGGATTTTGGTATAGGAAGTATTGGTAACTTAGTTGAAAAGGGAAGGGATAGGAAGTGATGATTCATTTGATTTGCTAGCTTGTTTTATTTTTGCTTTCCTATTCTCAAGGTATGTTTGAATATCCCTAAAAACCAAGATTTCTTTTAAGCCAGGCCCAACGCTAAAATTCCTAATGATCTATGATGATTATGTACTTTATCTTTGATTTGATGGGAAATGAATTGCAAAATTGATTTATGATGTATTAGTGTTGGTATTGAGATGAAACACTTGCAAGTGTGAGAATTATAAACTTTTGAGAGGTTTACCTTTATTTGAGTGAATCAGGTGTTTTCTCTAATGTTATTTAAAAACAAAAAGCAAATTGATCTTAATCTCATTTGGTTCTATGAATTTCATCTTTGTGCTTACATTTCTCATTGTTGAGTGTTTGAAAAATGTTGTTCTAATCTCTTTGGAGGTTGATTTTTTATTTTTTTTTTGCAAATCATATTCATATATTTTGTTTTAGAATTATTGAAGCATTTTTATATTATACTTATACTATTTTTTTTTTTTGCAAATCATGTTCATAGATTTCTTTCTATACGCTTGAGGACAAGCAAGATTCTAGATTAGGGGGAGTTGATAAGTGCCATATTTTAGTTATTTTTTGGATTAGAATGTTAACACTTATCTTTTTGATTTTAATAGTTTTCTTATATATTTTCTTTAATTCTAGTTGTTTTATATATTGTACATTTATAAATGTTTTTGTTTACAATATGGAAGATTCATTCATGTCTCTCTTATGTTTCGATGATTATTTGTTGGAACCAGAAATAGGGCCAAGATGAAGAGAGTTAAGGGTCATTATGAAAAGGTGAAGTCCTCTGTTACTCACCTAGGCTAATCAGAGCTCCCCTGGGTGAGCCTACATGTAGAACATGGGAGATTCAGGGTGAACTTGCCTGGGCTAGCCATCACTCTCATGGGCAAGTGACATTTCTTCAGCATGAAGGAATCAACTCGCCTAGGTGAGTAGTACTAGCATCTTTTGGATCAAAATTGTTGGACAAGTGGCATCAATAACTTAAGAGGGGGGATGAATTAAGTTTTAAAATTTTCCCACAAACAAACTTGAACCCCCTTTTAAATGATAGGCTTATAATGCAGAAGAAGAAGCAACAATCAATTTAATCGACGTTCTTTAAACGTGCAAGACAAAATTAATTGCAATAAAATAAATGAGATAAGGGAAGAGAGAAATGCAAACTCAATTTATACTGGTTCGGCCACTTCCCGTGCCTACGTCCAGTCCTCAAGCAACCCACTTGATATTTTCCACTATCTCTGTAAATCATTTACAGACTTTGAACACACCTTGGGATCCCTCACCCTTGTGTTCAAGATTCTCCAAGAGACAACCAGTCTCTTGATTACAATTGAGTTTCTGAGATGAATAGAAAGATTTCTCTCCTTTAGAGTAGATGATACAAATTGAAGATCCTAAAAGAATTCTCAATAGATTTACAAGTGTTTGCCCAATAGTTGTTGAGAGAGCATTTGACAATTAAGTTATCTTAGAACATCTCTCTCTTACTTTTTGAAGTCAGACACACATATATATAGGCCCATTGTGCCTTTTCAAAATGGTTTGAAGAGATGTGTCTTTTCAAAAAGCTTTTCTGAAATTTTCAATTTTCAAATTTTTTGAAAAAGCTTTTTAAAATAATTTTGCTTCTGGTAATCGATTACAATGCCTGGTAATGATTACCAGTGGAAAAATGCCTTTTTCAGAAAATATTAAAAATATTTTAAAACCTTTTTATAATCAATTTAAAATCTATGTTGGGAGACCAAACCTTTGCAATCACTAAGAGACTCTTTTAACAAAGATAGACTAAGATTTAGCTTTCTTCTTGATCTTTGATTTCTTGGTCTTGATTTAATCTTGAAGCAATCTCTGTTTGTTTAACCTTGAATGTTTCTTGAAGCAATCTTGTTTGATTATACTTTGTCATCATCAAAACTTGCATGATTCACAAAAATTTCACACAGAAGATAAAAAGGCAAGCAACAACTGAAAAGGGGGAGAAACAGAGGTGAGAACAACGCGAGGAAGAGATAGAAGAAAGAAAAAGAGAGGCTGGAGTTGTAGAGATCGACATTGAATTGATCATGGATCACATCCTTAATCATTTCATCTTTTGATTTTGTGCTCTATACCATGAGCGGCTAGTTTCTCCACAGGAATGAACGTAATCTTCGTACTCTAATGTATCTATTTTGATATTTTATACATATGAATCTTTTCTACTCATTACTGGTGATTTCATTCTTTTCTTAATGCTTGATTCTATTTGATCACTAGTTTCTTGAAATTGGATTTTAAGTTTGATTGTAAAGTACTCTTAGAATTTGAACTAAATGAATTCACTCTTTATGTTACGTTGCTAGGAATAGAGCATAACATTTTGATTGCGTATAGTATGAGATTATGACTGTAATGCTAGAATATTTATTTCATATACGGGGAATCGATATTTGATGAATATTCTTAGGATTCTCAAATGTGAGGGATTGATTTGGGGTGATCTAATGTGTGCATCAGAGATGTTGAAAAATGATTCATACGTATTAATTTTATTTAGATATTGAAGATATGAATGACGAAATCCAATCCTACTCTTCATCTTCAATCTTAGAAACAAAAACCCTAGCCTCGACAACTTCTTTATGTCTTCTGAGAACTCACCGACAGAAGAAAGCATTCCCACCATGGAAATCACTACCATTCATACTGACAATGAGCCCTTCATCCATGTAGAGCATTTTTTTTACATTGTTGAACTCGAAAAGGTAGGTCTTAAACTCAACAAGACACTACTTTTCTATGGGGTAAGGCTCTTCTTCAACATGCCTCAGACTATATACCCAGAACTAGTCAAAAAATTTTGGAGGAATGTTGAGTTCCTGAACATCAAAGTAATAGTGTCCAAGGTTCTTGGAGTAAGGGTGACTCTTTCTAGTGACTCCATAGCTAAGGCCACTAGTTATCTCCATGAAGGAAGTACACACCACAAGGGTTAGGAGAAGAACTATGATTCCCATGTTACAAGGGCACTGTACAAGGAGAATGCCGAAAAGGTGGGTGATCAGAAAACCATCTTTTACAACTTGATGTGTGAAAGGGCAAAAATATAGGCAAACATTCTTAACAAGAGTGTTCTTCACAAATCAAGGTCAAAGACAACTCTGTTTGATCTTCATAAATTTTTGCTCTTCCATTTAACTTGACTCACACCATCTATATCAACATCCTATGAAAATTGAAGGGCTCAAGTGGACTGCACAACATCTATTATGCTACCTTGATAAACAAAGTGCTCTGGGATCAAGGAGTTTATCATGTTTTTGACAGGATAGATGAAGACTCTAAGAACATCATCATAGTCAAAGGTTCGGTCGTTGCTAAGCAACTAAAATTCAGAAACCAAACTAAAAGCTATGAAGGTGGTGATGGAAGAAACACTGAAGAAGGCATCAATTAGAGGAAGCAAAAAAGGCTAGCCAAGGCTATAGCTAATGAAGACAAGGGGCTAAATAGCTTTGGCATTGCCAAAAAGATCCAAAAAGTTATGAACAAGTAGCAAAATAAAAAGAAGGGGAAGAAAAGCTAATTGTTAGAGATAGGGGAAGCAACATGAAGACTTAGTCTTGAAAGCTTGAAGAAGACTTGAAGAAGTTTTGTCTTTTACATGCCTAACTTTCTTAAATGGCATTTGTATTGATTGTTGTTGTGTGTTGCATCTTAGTATTTATCATTTCATATGTGCATCATGCATCATAAATGAAGGAGTTAGAAGAAAAGTTCTAAAGTTATAAAATTGCTTCTCAAGTTAAAACTCTTTGTTTTAATTGATTACAAGATGATCATAATCAATTACATAAGTGTTTGAAGCTTGTAGAGAAGTGTCTCATATTGGTTTAATCGATTACATAGCTCTTTTTGATACAATGATTGATTCTTCAGGAGTCTTTGATTTAATAGATTACCAAATGATATAATCAATTACTTCTCTCTTAAAAAGTGTTTCAGAAGTGATCAAGAACACTTTAATCGATTACATCAAGAAACTAATCGATTACATTGTTCTTGGAAGTTTTCTAGTTTTTGGGAAGAACACTTTAATCATTTGAAATGATAATATAATCAATTAATTCTTTGAAATAATTGATTACATTGTATATTTAATTGATTACAGGCGGTTATAATGGTTTTCTTTATAAATAGTCACCTTGTGTTCTCACTTCTAACAACTTTAGAAGTGTGCAAAAAAAAAAAAGTGCAAAATTTGTATGAGCTGAAGTATGTGATAAAAAGAGAAGATAAAATTCTTAGAAACAATGTGACTCACAAATTCTAATCTTTGATTATGAAAATCATATTGTGAAAAGTGAGTTGTGATTTTCTCTTGAGTTCAAGAAAACACTCATTAATTCAAACAAGGATCTTGTGTAGGATTGATCAGGTTGTGTTTATCTTTGACTCTACTTTTTTATGTAGTTTACACATTGTTAGTATATGCATGAATTTCTGAAGGCATGCTAGAATAGGTTTTTCTAGTTTGGGGTTTCTCTTAGACTCTTATTCACAGAGGAGTCTAGGGTTGAGTACCTTAATCTCTTTTTCTGGGGTAGGAACTGAGATACCTTATGATTTCTTGTAAGAATTTTATATGCATAGTGAAAATCTAATTTGGATTTCGATATAACTATTAGCTTCTCTAGAGATAGAGAGTGAACCAATATAAAAATTGGTGTACATTTTCTCTTGATCCTATATTTCTTTCTCATTCTGATCTTGATCAATTTACTGAAGTTTAAAGAAAATATATTTTTGAAGAAAGAACTTTAACAAGGATTTTGTGTAAAGGGTGATTAATTAAATATTGGTTTATCAAAGTTTTGTGATACGATCCTTGGAAGAAGTTTTTTTAACTCTGGTTTGAAAAGTTTGTTATGTTCTAGAAATCAATTCACCCCCTATTGGTTTGTGAGTTCCATTATCTTTTTCACTAATGGCCAAAAAACATAGAACAAAAAGAAGACATGAGGAGTCTGGAGCATCCACTCTTACTCGTCCAATTGCAAATGCTTCTCGAAAGAAAGCCACAGAGAAGACTATTCCTTAGAGGTTGAAGGACCTCAATGTAACTGGTGATGAAGAAGATAGTGTTCAAGCTATTCTTCTAAAAAGAAAGACAAGCTCCAACCTCTCTTGCCCCAAAGAAAGAAAGAATTCTAAATTAACATCGACACCAAAACAACCTATCATTCCTTCTAACATCCCTAGAAGGGTAAAAACCAGAGCCACCAAAGCTAACACTAAGATTAGTGACAAAGAGTGGTCTACTTCAATAGTTGCTGACAAAGAATGGGTTCCTCAAAACCTTTCATCCGTATCAGACAGTGAGTATACTAAAGATGCTTACGTCTCTTTGTTACACAAGTGTACACCTAATACAACAAAACAACGTCTTCCTCCATCCCCCATACACCTAAACAGATTCAGAAGTGCTATGAAAAAGAAGGCACCTTTAACAGATGCTTAGAGATTTCCTTTTACATTCATTACAGGTAACCCTCAATCCTTATCTCCTTTCTCTGAAGAAGCTCAAGGAGAACCCATCTCCAAAATATCCTTTTTAGTTCAAGCCCTAGAATGGAAGAGGCATGACTACATACAACATCTAAAGCCTTCAAGGCTTTATCATCTGATGCCATAGTTCATCTAAAGCCCCCTTAGTGGACACATCTAGTGCAACCAAATATTATCAAAAATGCAACCACATTGGTTGGCTCCTAGAACCCAATAGTGTGTTCATCCATCCACTAAGGTCACACCGGAGGTAGTGTGGAGAAACCTTCAAAAGTCCAAAGACAAGAAGAGCACCTAAAACAATATTCCTAGGGATTTGTTTGAGAAACATAGGAGGGACCCTTCATAAAAGATAGAACCTCCTAAGGTTTATGTCATACCTTAATTTCACCCAGGGAATATCATCCGCTGATCTTTTGATCCTTACTAGTCGACTTACGGTGTTAAACGTCAGTTATAGTACGAAATAGATAATCATTCAGTGTTTTGATCAAGAATGTGAAAAATACCAAAAAAGGAAGGGCAAAAAGGTCTTTTATTGAGTTTCCTAGACCCTAGCTTGCCCAGGCTAGCCTCTGGCTCGCCTAGGCCACCAAAAGACTTCCATGTTAAGTAAGGCAAGTTGGAGCTCGCCTGGGCGAGCCAATTACTTCATGGCTAAGTCTCAGCTCGGCTGGGTGAGCTACAGGTCCACCAATGCCATTTTTGGCTATAAATAGGCGTGAAGGAGGCTGAGGGAAGGGTTCCAAGGTTTAGCATTGAAGGATATTGAGAGAATTGAGAGAGAAAAAGAGGAAACGAAGTCGAGGCACTACCAAATCGTGACCGTGATCGAACCCTACATTGTTCCTTGTTTGGTGTTCTTTGAGTGACCGTCAGTTACTTTTGTTTTTGATATTTGAATGTGATCTATGCACCCTTAGGGGTCCCCCTTGTGTTTTGTGCATATTCATCTTCTTCATCTATCATCGTTGATCTCGTTTTCTTTGTAAATTTCAATCTTAACCAATCACTAGTGTTGTAAAGTTGTCTTTAAAGAGATCGAAAGTTAATAAACAAAACCAAGATAAAACCAACTCTTAACTAACTTCTTTTTATCAAAAAAATCACTTGAGATCGTTTCAAGGTCCAACACCTTAATGATTCTCTGCGCTTTTCAAATTTTAAAACATTGTTTCAAGGTCCAACGCCTTAAACAATTTTTTGTTCGCAATTAAAATGAATCTTTCAAAAACATAAAAATCAATTTAACGCACAAACATTCAAACTTAAAGAACTACATATGTCTGAATTCCTCATCGCACCTAAGGATACGTAGGAGCAAGGGCAACACCCTTGTGGACCCCAAAAAATTAAAAAATATAAAAAGGGAAAATAAATAATTTTGAAGTCACGTTATGCACACTCGATTAAAGGCTATCATCCTTTGTGACGGGCGTGTAGGATGCTAATACCTTCCCCTTGCGTAAACAACTCCCGAACCCTTCTTTTCAAAATTCGCAGACCCTCTTTTTGGTTTTTCAAGCGTTTTCCTCGAATAAACGTCGGTGGCAACTCCCGCGCGTTTTCCCTTTTGGAAGACGCTCCTTTGGCTTTTCGCCCGCACTCCCGTCGAATGGTAGGTTGCGACAGTTGAGTCCAACGCCTTAAACAACTTTTTGTTTGCAATTAAAATGAATCTTTCAAAAACATAAAAATCAATTTAACGCACAAACATTCAAACTTAAAGAACTACATATGTCTGAATTCCTCATCGCACCTAAGGATATGTAGGAGTAAGGGCAACACCCTTGTGGACCCCAAAAAAATAAAAAATATAAAAAGGGAAAATAAATAATTTTGAAGTCACGTTATGCACACTCGATTAAAGGCTATCGTCCTTTGTGACGGGCGTGTAGGATGCTAATACCTTCCCCTTGCGTAAACAACTCCCGAACCCTTCTTTTCAAAATTCGCATACCCTCTTTTTGGTTTTTCTAGCGTTTTCCTCGAATAAACGTCGGTGGCAACTCCCGCGCGTTTTCCGTTTTGGAAGACGCTCCTTTGGCTTTTCGCCCACACTCCTGTCGAATGGTAGGTTGCGACAGTTGAGTTTAAGAAAAAGGTCAATATTTGGATACCCTTGACAAAGCTCTTACCCATTCACCCAGCTGACCTAGACCTCACCATAGTGGACTACTTCATGCTTGGAGGACTACATGCTCAAATGTATGTTCGCAATTGAGAAACTGCTTATCCACTTGGCCTGCACATCTCAAAGGCCACTGACATCAAGATCGTTGTAGATAAGGTGTGTCAGTGCTTACCTATTTGGGATGCTGCTAAATAGAAAGGATTCAAACTCTACTTCTATGATGAAATGCCCACAAGACAAATGAAGTTCGACGTGGTAAACTATTCTAGAAACTAGAGTTCCCTTTTCAGTGGGAAGAAGTTGGTTCAAGCTCCAAATGCTTATGATGCTAAAACCTTATGGAATCATATTGTGTGGCCTGACACATTAAAAGCCTCCTCATTTGGTTATGATGGAAGTGACAACGTTGATTACCATGACTTCATTCAAGTGTTGTGTCTAGTCAGGACGTCTCATTTTGATGATGCTTGTGTGTGCTTCACCAAGGATGCTGACAATTATTCCTTCATCAACTGTTTGAACAAACTTCCCACTATTTTTCATGAGACCACATATGATCTCACCAAAATGGATGAAAGAGAGTTTACAGATCATGTGACTCAACTCCATAATTCTCAAAAGGAAAAGAGAGCAAGGATGGAAGAAGAACTTATTTCTACAATTGCTGTCAGGGAGCAAGTTGTTAAAGTCCAAGCCGAGGCTTTTGCCAAAGCTATGGACAACAACATTGTTAATGAGGTCATTATTGATCTCGCTAGCACTGTTGTTATGGATGAGACCCTAGAGGTGTCCAAAGTAGCTCAAGCTAATGAGATTGTCCACCAAGAGAAAGAACTTCTTTCCAAGTAATCAACAACCTCAAATGAAGCTACGCCAAAGGACAAGGATGCACCTGACACTATAATCTGCTGGACACGTGGCCTCAGAAATTTTAAGAAGGGAAGGATTGAATTAAGATTTCGTTGACTATTCCTAATTGAAAATTTCCCTTTCTTAAATAGGTACAAGGAATTCCCCATCATATAAAAAGGTACATTAGAATACATACATATACAATAACATAAAGATTGAAAAACACATATAGGTAGAGCACTTTATTGGAGGCCACCGTACAAAAAAGCATTAAGCATACCTACACGTTGCACCAACAGCATATTCGGAGTTGAGACCCATGTGCTCTAAAGATTGTAAGATGGATAAAACAATTAAAATTAGAATATTAGTTTCACCAACAAAAACTTATTATTTATTAGTTTTTTAAAGTTTAAAAAGATCATATATATTGACTACAGAATCTCACGTATCAATATTTTCTTTAAAGTGAAAAAAGATTTTTTTTCAATTTTTATTGTAGGCCATGTAACCTGGTTGCTGCATATTGAGAGTATAAGACCTTTGCTACAGAGAAAAACTGATAGTAAGTTATCCCTCCCACCCCTTTGCTCGCACAGCATGGACAAATATTCCAGCAGACCCAAAACTCAAAACCCTCATTTTATTTGTTCTAGACACATCATTGGCGCCACATTCCATTCATAGAATGAAAAACATGCAGCATCCATCTACCTTTGCCTTGATCCAAGTCCAGCTTCTTCTGAATTTGATCATCTCAAGAACATAATTAATTAATCCATCTCGGCTTCTACATCGTTGAAGATCTTATTGTTCCTAGCTATCCATCCAAAGAGACCACAAGGTCGCGAACCATACAATACCCAACGCCTTATATACATGAGTGTTTCACCGACTTCCTCATTAAATATTTCTCACAAATTTAAATTATTTTAAAATTGTGTTTATTTATTGTGGGGTGTTATTTTTGAATTATTTATTTTAGAAAATTGAAAAATATTATTTGCTTTTAATTTTCATTACAGGAATTAAATGAACATTACTTAATTGAGTAAATAACATAGTAAAATAAAATGTTTTTTAGATTTTTTTATTTGGTAGTTAAATTTTTCAATTCTTAATTATGAAAATATTTATCATATATTTTATTTATTAAGAAAATTTAAATATATATTTAAATCACTAAATTATTTTTAAATAATTCATTTTTATCTTCTAAATACATTATTGAACAATAATATAATATAAATATTTTAATCATTTTTAATTAATTTTGTATTATAAATCCCTTTAAGATTAAATTTATTAATAAAATATTTTTTATTTTTAAAGTTAAATTTTTTAATGTTTTCACTACATGAAAAAAGATCTTTACGGAAATGATTAAATTAAATTTTGATATTATAAAATATTTACATTTTAAATTCTTTAGTTTAACTTTTATTTTTAATTTTATAATTTTTTTATTTGAGTTTCTGAATTGTTAATTTTAAAGTTAAATTACTTTTTTTATCCCTTAATTTATTTACATGATTTAATTTGATCCTTTTAGTTTTTAAAATTTTAAATTAAATCCTTTTTTTAAAAAAGATTCAATTTAGTCTCTTTTATTTTAAATTTTTTTTAATTAAATCCCTTGTGTTTTTTTTAAAAAAAAAAAATAGATTCAATTTGATCTCATTTTAAACCAAATTTGGATCCATTTTTAAAAAAATATTCAGAGCTAACAAAAAGACAAAAGAAGACCATATTAAATGCATTTAAAAAAAATAAAAGACTTAATTCAACCTCCTTTTAAAAATAAAGGGGCTACATTGATCTGATAAATAAATTAAGGTAAAATAAAAGTAATTTAACCTAATTTTAACAATATATTTATTAAATATTTTCCCATACCCTTGGATACATCATGAATAAAAAAAATCACATCAAATTGGTCAATAACTTGCAAGCTACAATTGGTAGGACGCAGAAAACTACATTTGAGTTATCAACTTCACATTTAAAGGGAAAGTCCATTTATTATAGGAGATTTACTAATGGGGGTCACTCCCTTCAAATATTTGATGTTTCCCAATACACATGGCCTCTTAGAGAAAATTAAAAGTATTACATTTGCATGGCCATTGTTCTTTTTTGCTGATCATTTATATTTCATTTTTTGTATAGCCTCCGAACTCCATGGTGCAATATACTAATGCATCAGTCAATGGCATCATGACCTTATAGAAGGCCAAAAAATGGTGACTATATAAGCTCATTAGTAGTTCACAGTTGATTTAATTGCATCCAATATCTGTATTGAATGAGTAAGAAGCTTGTATCAGTCAAGACAGCTCTTAAACATGACACATACAAATGAAGAAAAAATAAAACGAAGAGGTTTACAAACAAGTTACCTTATTTTTTGATGGCATGTAGAAAGGTTCAAAAACTAAAGGAAAAGGAGTGTCCAGACCACAAATTCTTGCTACAGGGGCCTCTAACTGTGCCACAGAAGAGAAAGACAAGCTTGAGACATGTCCTGATTGAATATGGTATAATCATTTTGTTGAAGCTTTCATTGAATCAGATGTACAGTTTTACATTCTAAAACAACCAAGCCTTTTTTATTCCTTTTGGTGGGATTTTGGCGTTTTGAGATCCAATTATTCATTTTGGAGGCCTGAATCTTGATGCTCTAGGTCTTTCTTTTTGTTAAGTTTTTTGCCATAGGTTCTAGCCTTTTGTGATTATACTTCTCAACTCTGGTAAAGTGTTGTTTATTGGTTTTCCAGTTTTGTGAATTGAGACTTCTTGAAAGTTTGTGGATAAGGCTAACAAAGATGAACATCACCCTTTTTTGTGGGTAGAATTAGAAAGGAAAATCTGTAGACAAGAATAATCCTATGGGCTAAGCTTACACTTGTATGCTCTTGTAAGTTGTAACCCCATTTTTATAGGCACATGGTACTGAATCATTCAAATTAATGACTCAATTTCAAAACAGTCCCCTCACCCTAAGGAAAAAAAATCCTTTTATATGGAATGCCATATTAGAAAGTCCTCACAATATATAGAAAATATGCATTTGTTTATTTAATTATAGGGGATACAGTGTGGTGGAAATAGCAATAAAAGGCTGAGCATACCCTTGAGAAGCAACGCTCAACAATGGAAGCTGAGATTTCAGCACCAAAACCTCCAGTTATAGGAGCTTCATGACTAACCTATACAGAGTACATTCAATTCATCATGTAAGGTGATACCAAATAGGTTACAGTAGTATTCTATAAACTGTATATTATATACTTACAAGCAATCTTCCTGTCTTGTTAACTGAGGCCTCTACTGTTTCCTTATCCCAAGGAATTAGTGTCTTCAGATCAATCAATTCACAAGAAATTCCTTCCTGCACAATCACATAACAGCATTAGAATTTCAGTAGAGATAAAATCTAGACTTCCACTTAGAAAATGAAATCCTTATATTATCGCATAAATGGAAAATTGTAATGTCAAACTTTCTTTTACAGAACAGAACGACTTTGTTCTTCAGTAAACACATAAATTATGAATTGACACCAAGTAGTATAAAAGAATATCAAGTTACTTATAAAGTCCTTAGAAAATAAGAGAGGAGAGCCAGCAAATGGGATCATATTACTAGTTTTAGTTAGACTAACTGTTTATGTAGTTATACTGATGAATTAGGTCAAGTACAAGTATAATACTACCTTTGATCCTTTTTGTAAGAACCTTTTGGGATGTTTGTCTCGGTCCTTTTTATAAGAGAATGATATCCCAATAGTTCTAAGGGTAATTCTAGAAAAATTATACAAATTAATGACAAATTTAATATCAGTAACAAAATTAACAGTTTCTTAATTTTTGTGAAGAGGTTAAGACCAGAGGTAGGACAATAAATTACTCTCTAACACAAACCTCATCATAATTAGTATGGTATATGACATTGAAAACTACATTGTGGGTTCCTATAAGGGAAATGATGATCCTTATATTTGGTATGATATAAAAATAGCTAAGATGATTGTTCTAATATAAGCCAAATTACTCAAAATCACAATTTTCTCTGAAACAGAGGATGTATTCCATGCAAGCTGGAACAGAACTAATAATTTTCCTGCCTACCCTCAGTGTATTTATGAAAAATATAGAATATCCCCAATCAAAATTGATGTCCCACTCAGCTGCATAAAACAAAAATTGCACCTAGACATATATGTTCATTGACATGACATAAAATGATGCACGCATGATTTGTCGGGTGTTGCCTATTTTCCCCTTATTTTTCATGGTTCAGTATTCCAAAATATTTTGGATTAGTATAATACTTGAATTTATTTGCGATAATGAAATTCTTCCTAGACGTTGTGATCAATTATTACACATAGTTTAAATGTGATATTTTTTATGCTATTTGATCGCAAGACCTAATTCTATTCAACTTGGTTTCCCTTCCATATCTAATGCAATCACGCATAGTAGGTTGCAACCCAATTCTGTTCCTTTGTGGAAAAACTGAGTCTACATACCAAGTGTATTAGGTTGCATTAAGTGAAATTCTCCAGTATGACTTCCCACCATAACCAACAATAAACAAAAATATGGTGCAATGCAGAATACAAGTTTTAAAAGCTTTCAGTTGCAATGCAACGACCACTTACTTTTTCAGCATCAAGACAAGCTTGTTCCATTATAGATAATTGAGCTCCCCATCCAACAAGTGTTATATCACTTCCTTGCCGAATTACCTGAATACACGTTTCAATATTCATAAGAGTAAATGTTTTACAGAATGCTGCATCAATAGTGTTATGCAGAACTTCTATTCCTTCTTTTATTTAGTGTGACATGTGGTGTACCTCAGCCTCAGATAAAGGCAGCATGTAGTCATCCTCTGGTACTTCTTCAACAGCCAAACGATAAAGCCACTGAAACCAAGAATCACATGATTAGAATTGTGAAAGCCACATACTGTGCACATAATTCATTAAGGCTTTTTTGGTAGAATACAACCTTCGGTTCAAAAAATACTATAGGATTTGGATCTCGTACGCAAGATAGCAATAACCCTTTTGCTTCCCGTGGACTTCGAGGGATGACCACCTATAGAAGAAACTCTTGAGGCATTTGAAAAAAAAGTAATTATGCAAAAAAGACAGAAAGTTACAAGAAATTTGGTTTTCCTACAAGAAATGAGTGATATGCTATAATTCTCAAACAGATTAAGTGCACCTAACTTGTCACAAATGAACCCAAAATGGGTACCCCTAAGGGACTTGGTGAGATTTAGAATGTCGGCTGGCTGGTCATTGGTATTAATGCAGCTAGTCAAAAGCACCTTTTCTCTAATAAAATAACAGTCTACTTCAATATATTTGGTCCATTTCAATATACATTTATACATTAACAACTTCCATCTTCTTTTCAGAAGCTATAGTAATCGAAGAACTTAGTCTGCCACTTTTTAAAATGATTTACTGTCATTACTATCCCCCTCACCTTCATAATCTTCTTTTCACATGGATTTCAACTCTTGCCTTGCCATACTGCCTTTGGTTTAGAATTTGAACATTTCTATAGTCTATTGAACTATCAAAGAGTACATAGTAGGTGGCCTTTATTATTTGGAAAACAGGGACAAGAGACAGAAGTATAGAAAAAAAGGTTCTAACAAACATGCTGAAGTCCATATGAAAGCACCATACTTTGATACCAGGAACATGACAGAAGAAAGCCTCAGGAGACTGAGAGTGGTAATGCCCACCATGGCCCACAGCTCCATAAGGGGCTCTAACTGTTAAACCTATAAAAATGTGTAAAAAAAATTTAATACAACAAGTGAAAATAGAGATGAGTCAAACTTTAACACTAAAGCAGTGAAAGAAATTTACCTCCACAATTAAATTGGTTACCACTCCGGTATCTGAATTTAGCAGCTTCATTGACAATCTGGAAATGAAAATTTGTCAATTACTGATCAATAGAGGCTTTGACTAAACCAAGCCATGGGAAGGGATCTTGCCTGGTCAAAAGCAGGGAAAATGTAATCTGCAAACTGGATTTCTGCTATGGCTCGATTTCCCTGCCAGGTAAAAAATATAATAGCTTAAATATACCAGACTATAGTAAGGATTGACGGTAAAGCTAGAAATAAGTAATTTTAACCTCTGAGACTCACCATGGCAGCTAGACCAATGCCAAAACCAACAATACCCTGTGAGTAGCATTACAATGTAAAAATTTTAAGTCAATTAATAGGATATACATATTACAGAAATAATTAGAAAGATACTTAGTGTAAAAAGAAGAAATACAATGAAATGCACAATCAAATCTTTGGATACAATTTCAGAGGAAGATTCCATCAGCCGATACTTGAGAAAATGCTCATATTTATGTTTCTTTCCCCCCTCTTGGATAGAAAATGATCTTTCATCTTCTCTTGGATGTTAGAATTTACTTCTGATTTCCGTTATTAGAATCATATTTTCATTGTGTTTCTTAACTATATATATTTACACGAGAGATAGGAGAACAGAAAGAAAAGAAGAACAGAGACAATTTGAAATACATACAAATAAATACCTGCTCACAGAGAGGAGTATTGAAAACCCTCTTTTTACCAAATTGGTCTGCTAATCCAGTGGTGCAACGGAAGACCCCACCGAAGCTGACATCCTCTCCAAAAACATAAGAACTGCGATGATGTGCAAGAAAAGATAAGGATGTACACAGGATATTTATTGAATCCTATATAGAGCCCAGATATCCACTTCCTAAACAGAACCCACTAATTTAAAGTAAAGATCAAGTTTTGACAGAAAAATACAAGTCAAATAAAAAACTCAGAATTGAATGTTTCTTTAATGATGTTAGATATTGCAAACCAATGTTTCTTTCCCCCTCAGGTTCTCACTTTAACTTTTTTTTTCCTGTGATTTCACTGTTGAAATTTCAATCACCTTTCAAACTAATAGGGAAACAATGCAAATGATACACACCACAATTGCAAAAACCAAAGACATTTTTCAAACCATTTCATCACCTGATTTGATTTAAAAGTTACAGTAACTTGTACATTGTAATTAAAAAAGAAAAATCCAGCAGACAAGGTAAAAACCACAGCATAAAACAACAGCTGAACACAGTTTGAAACACCAATTAGTCAAAATTCATAAAACAAATACAGTGAATAAGATTTCCAAGCTGTGTGTATGTATCTACACATATAGGATAAGGATAAATAAATAAATAAATACTTATAGGAGACGATACAAATAAGGTGAAAGATGACACCATATGAGATCCTGAAAGAAGTGAATTTGAACTAATAATTGAAATTGATGATTAAGATTAAAACATAAAAAATTCTTGATCATGTGTATGAATATATATGATCAAGATTTACTCTTATCACCTCTCACTAGATATCTCCTCAATAAATAAATAAATTGAGAGACTCACCGGGGATCAGTGTCCAAGGCAATGTGAAGAGCCTGATTAATTGCAGAACAGAGGTTCAATGATTTTAAACCTTCCTCAGAACCACCCTTTTGAATACTGGTGGAGGTGGAAAATCCCCTTTTGGAAAAAACCAAAGGCACCAATCTTCCAAACTTGGTTGACATGCTAATTGATGATATATATCACAAACTTGCTGGAACAACAGCTCAGCAGAAAGGATTTGAACTTCAATTTGATCAAACTCTTCTATTCTTCTCTATCCAACTTCTGAATCTTGGGGTAGTTGTATGTGCCAAGAACACGAAACTTTCGTACCTTGCTCTGTATAGTGCATGTGCGAGAACATAAAACAATATAAAATTTAATTTAATTAAAATTAGAGGGAGAAACATTGATTGGGCTAAATGTTGTTGTGGGTATTTTTGGTTATAAATGGCAGGTTACATTTTTTATTTTTACAGCACCTATTTTTTTTTTCGTAAAATTGTACTTCCTTAGTGTAACTTTCTTGGGAGTTGCTACGTGCACCCAGCAAAATTGTTGGGACACCCAGCAAACAGTGAATGGGCAATTATGCCCCTCCGAGAAGGTTATTTTCAGAAGAATTTTTTTCCGGAAAACTTCCGGAAGACCCTTTTCCGGAAAATTTCCGGAGGACACTTCTTCCGGAAGAAGAAGGTGGACTTTCGAAAGAACTCCAGAAAATGTTTCGGAAGAAGTGTCTTTTGGAAGTTTTCCGGAAAAAGGGTCTTCCGGAATACTTCCTTCTTCTTCCGGAAGAAGGTTGTTCCGGAAGTTTTTTTTTTTGGTTTTTTTAAAATGTTGTACTTTCCTAATTATTTGATTTTAATAAATAAATTAAGTTATAAAATAAATAATATTATTATACATAAATTATTATTAGTGAACATAATTATGACTAATATTTGTAATTCCTTTTTTACGCGCATGTAAATGTAAATAATAATTTGTGTGACAATTTAGTATAATTTAAATCATAAAAATTAATTAATTCGTATATTTTATAAAAAAATAATTATAATTTGCATTACAAAACTTAATATATAATAAAAAAAAATAATTATAATTTTATAACAACGTGAAGTAAAATAAATTTCATTTTATAATAATAACTAAAAATAAAATAATATTTAATGTATATGTAATGACGATTTTGTCCCTGGTTGTTTTCTTTAAATTTATTGCGCTTTCACCTTCATCCCCGTCTTCTTGCTATTGTTATCCTTTTCCGTAAAAAGCTTTTCTAGTGGTCCCGTGAAGTAGAAGTTTCGTAACAAGCGATTTGGTGGTCCCGTGAAGCAGCTGTTCCGTGTTTGAAGTTGTTTTAGTCGTTGTTGTTCGTATTTCGTTGGAGGTACGCATTTATCGGTTTTTTTTTTTTTTTTTTGCGTTTTCTGGGTAGTTGTTTAGAGAAGATGAACAGTAAAAAACTATTTCCGGAATTACTTTTTACTGCAAAAGGAAGTAGTTCTGGAATGAGAATGTTGAATTTCTAGAAGAACTTCTTCCGGAAATTCAATATATATATATATATATATATATATATATATATATATATATATATATATATATATATATATATATATGAATATTATGATTTATAATATCTGTATTGTGGATATAATTGGTTTAATTAGGTATAATGATTTTGGTATAATATTAAATGATTTAGGTAACATAATTGTATTTTGTTGTAGTAAAAAAATGTTTTATTAGTTGTTTAATATAGTGTTAAGTTTAGTTTAAGTAAATAATGTAGTTATAAATTTAGAATATATTTGTATTAGTTGTTAATATGTTTGTTAGTTAATATGTAATCAATTTGTGGATGTGGTTATATGATAATTTGAATATACTTGTTTATGATGCATATGTCTTGTTAATATGTTTGTTAGTTAATATGTAGTAAATTTTTGGATATGGTTATATGATAATTTGAATGTACTTGTGTATGATGCATATGTCCTTAAGATGGACGAAGATCAATGGAGGTATGACTATGCGATGTCAAAACAAGTTCATATGGATTATGATTATGATAATGAAGAAGAATGTGGGGTGAATGAACCACATGTCGATTGTTCAAATGCTTTTAATACATCTCAGGTAATCATAGATAATTTGAGTCATTTGGTTGAATTGATGTTTTGTAAAAAAATTAATATGTTTGGGTTGCGTTGTAGGTATTCGATACTCGAGATGATGTTTTGCAATGGGC
This sequence comes from Glycine soja, assembly GCF_004193775.1. Lineage (NCBI taxonomy): Eukaryota > Viridiplantae > Streptophyta > Magnoliopsida > Fabales > Fabaceae > Glycine > Glycine soja. The sequence continues at coordinate 34,299,160 of NC_041002.1, forward strand.
TTGAACAGTTGCCCATGAAAATGGATTTGTTGCAGTGATTATGAGGTCTGACACAGATATCGGTAGCTGAGGAAGAAGTTCATTTGTCTTAATTGGGTGTGAAAGGAGTGGTACGTACAAGTGTAGGAATAAAGAATTCGTTAGAAAAGACACTGGGAGTAGGAAATGTGGTTGTCCCTTCAGGCTTCGTGGGAAACCAGTGCATGGAGGGGAAGGTTGGATGGTGAAGTTGATCTATGGGATTCACAATCATGAATTGGCCAAGTCCATAATTGGACATCCATACGCTGAGCGATTGACTAAGGATGAAAAGAAAATTATTGTTGATATGACAAAGTCAATGGTGAAACCAAAAAACATCTTGCTAACGTTGAAGGAACACAATGCCAACAGTTGCACCACGATAAAGCAAATTTACAATGCAAGAAGTGCATATCGTTCTTCAATAAGAGGAGCTGATACCGAAATGCAGCATCTGATGAAGCTTCTCGAACGTGATCAATACATTCATTGACATAGATTGAAGGATGAAGTTGTGGTGCGTGATTTGTTTTGGTGTCACCCAGATGCAGTAAAGTTATGCAATGCATGTCATCTGGTGTTTTCTATAGACAGTACCTATAAAACAAACAGGTACAGACTCCCACTACTTGACTTTGTTGGAGTGACACCAACGGCGATGACATTCTCTGCTGGGTTTGCATATCTGGAGGCTGAGCGTGTTAATAATATTGTATGGGCTTTGGAACGATTTCGAGGCCTATTTTTAAGAAACGATCGCCTCCCTGTTGTTATTGTCACTGACAGAGACCTAGCACTGATGAATGCAGTGAAAACTATGTTTCCCGAGTGTACAAATTTGTTGTGCAAGTTTCATATCGATAAGAATGTGAAGGCGAAGTGCAAATCTTTAATCGGTGAAAAAAATGTGTGGGACTATGTAATGGATAACTGGGGTACTTTGGTTGATTGTCTGTCCAAACACCAGTTCCATGAGTCACTTTAGAAGTTTAAAGTTGTTTGTTTGCCTTGGCCGATGTTCATTGACTATGTTAACGACACATGGATTATCCCCCACAAGGAAAAATTTATTACAGCATGGACGAATAAGGTCATACACCTAGGCAAGACAACAACAAACAGGTATTAAAAATTGATTTTATTTGTTAGTAAGGATTAGTAATAAATGGTATTTAATTGTTGTATATTTTCATGTTTGTTGTGTATTTTAAATGTAGGGTTGAATCAGCTTATTGGGCTCTCAAAAGAGTACTACAAAATAGCGTTGGAGACCTATGTAGTGTTTGGGATGCCATGAACAACATGATCACGCTGCAACACATCGAAATTAATGAATCCTTTGAAACCAGTACGCATGTGGTTGGGCATGTATATAAAAAAAACCTTATACAAGAGGCTTCTTGGGATGGTTTCAAGGGACGCTTTAAATCAGATTGCTTCTGAGGTTGACTGTCTACGTTATCTCGGCAACAATCCTTCTTCTTGTGGTTGTGTGATGAGAAGCACGCACGGTCTTCCTTGTGCATGTGAGCTTTCTAGGTATACTGCTGGCAGCATCCCATTGGAGTCAGTCCATATTTTCTGGAGGAGACTTTGCTTTTCAGACCAAGGGTTATGTGAGACGGAAGTCAGCATCAAGGAAGAAATAGAGACCATATCTAAAAGGTTTGATGAACTTGATGTGTCTGGCAAAGTAACTCTGAAGAGTAAACTTCGAGAAATTGCATACCCTGATCATAACTCTATGTGCCCTCCTCCATCAAAGGTCAACACTAAAGGTGCACCGAAGAAACCGATGAAAAGAAGTCAAAGATCCACAAAGCGTGATCCGTCTTACTGGGAGTATGTTGATGCTTTTCATTCTGTTCAAAGCAGCAACTCTCCAGTCAAACATAGTGCATCATGTTCTGAACCGCCTCAGCCAACAAGGATCATCCCGATGTTGGATCAATTTGCGCCATTCATTCAAGGTTTCATTCGTGACGTTGTGGATGTGAAAGTAGACGGGAACTGTGGATATCGGTCCATTGCCGCTTTATTAGGTATCGGGGAAGATTCGTGGCCGTTAGTGCGTAATGAATTGATTAAAGAACTTGGCAGGTGGTCGCATGAGTACATGAACCTCTTCGGTGGCACAGAGAGATTTGAACAATTAAAGTTGTCCCTACTTGTTGATGGGTTTTCGAAGGTATGTTTTTGGGTTAATTTTTTTAATAACAAACTTTAAATTACTTACATGTGTATGTTTGGTTGATTCAGGTTAGTGTGGACAAGTGAATGGATATAACGGAGATGGGATATGTGATTGCATCACGGTATAACGTAATCCATGTATCGTTGTCCCGACAACAAAGCATGACATTTTTTCCTCTTAGAAGTCAGCCACCACCTGATTCTTCTGGGCACCGCATGATATGTGTCGGTCACGTGTTTGGAAATCATTTTGTTCGGGTACATTGAATATAGTTAGTATAACAATTATGCAATGACTTTGCTGGTTCATTTGACACGGTCACCGCATGATATAATCTTTGTTCATGTACAACAGGTTTATTTGAAAGACCATTGTCCCTTATCGCCTCCAGCGTTGTTGTGGTCAAGCAATTGTTATTCTCAGGCAAAGCAGTGGACAACTCCATATATTAGTAGAATGCAGCAATACACAAGCTTGATGTCATTCAAAAGACACTATGTCGACCTAAATGAAGACTAAACATGCATTGTTTATGTAATTGTATTCATTATGCGATATAATTTGTTGTAACCCATTACTAACCAATTAATATTATTAAGTACTTGTTTGGTTAAGCAAAGAAATTGTTGGTCCAACAAAAATCATTTACGCGTGTAGCATACATCATTGTCATAATTGACAACACATAATGACATGCATGCTATTAAAGTTTGAGCGCGACAACACATTGACTGACTTGACTACACATTCTGAAGGAAACATAAACAAGAAACATGTTCACGCGTGTCTATTTTTTTGTAAACAAAGTGAAGCAATCACTCGGTCACAACCATCTATATATATAGCAGACACGGCTAATAAATCACGCATTATCATGCTTTCACATAGTCTCCCAATTGATACACAAAGTATCGCATTTTTAGGAGAAACTAGCAGTCAGACGATTGTCAACTCAAGGTTGGCTTTCATTTTTCCAAATGGATCAATTATTCACAATGATGCTGGCGTTTACTTCCAAACTTCAACTCCGGTGCCCATTCGAGTACCAAACAACTGTGATTTTGCAAGCCTAAAAACCAGAATACACAATACCCTTCAGCTATCCGACAAACAATTTTTGGATGAAATTCACTACCGGAAGCTATTCACCGATACAGGTAACCAAATTCGTTTTCAGTGTATGAAATTGATAAATGATGACGATGTCAACACAATGTTAATGAGTAATGATCAATTTTCTTGTGTTGGTCCGATTGAGTTATTATGCACTGTTGGAAGAACACCAGATGGAATAATAAACTTACTTCAACGCACTAGGCCCCGTACTCATGACGCGATCCTGTATTACAACGAGAAATGGAACATGCCACCGTAGAACAAATTTGTTGGATGCGCGTTCACAAGAAAAAATCCTAAGAAATTTCAAATTCCTTCAACATGTACCATCGATGAACTGAAGAATTTAATAAAACAAGTTGCACCTAAAGGGATTCCCCCTCTTGGAATTCACGAATCACAAACGGTAAGACGATTGTTTTTCTGCCAACCAGCTCGCTTTGAGTATTCAGATACGCTTATAAAATATGAAATAAATGAGCTGAGGACCAACGAAGAACTGCTGAAGGTGTCAGTACAATCTAACTATTGGAAAAAATATGGACCAATAGAAATTTTAGTTGTTTTTACTAAATATGTTGTGAAAATCGAAGACGAGGTGACTCGCTAAACAACTGAATGCAATGTTTATTTTTTGCTTTTTCGTTGATGTAACCTTTATTTATTATGGCGTGTTTAAATCACATAATAAAGTTGAATGTGTTGTTTCAATGGTTCAAAGATAATTTATTTTAATTGTTAGAAGGGTCGGATTCCTATTTTTTTGGATTTTCTGGCTTTGTTTTTAGGTGTTATTTGACGAAACTGGGGAACGGGAATAATTTTTTTTGGGTTCTTTGACGTCCAAACATGAGAAATAGCGGCCCTCCATTGTCTTACGGCACTCGCACACCCACGGAAAAAAAAACCCCAAACATGGGTACTTGAACATGAAAAAGGGTCCCTTTCCTATTTTTTTGGATTTTCTAGCTTTGTCTTTTAGGTGTTATTTGACGGAACCGGGGAACGGGAATAATTTTTTTGGGTTCTTTGACGTCCAAACATGAAAAATAGCGGCCCTCCATTGTCTTACGACACTCGCACACCCACGGAAAAAACCCCCAAACATGGGTACTTGAACATGAAAAAGGGTCCCTTTCCTATTTTTTTGGATTTTCTGGCTTTGCTTTTAGGTGTTATTTGACGGAACCGGGGAATGGGAATAATTTTTTTGGATTCTTTGAAGTCCAAACATGAGAAATAGCGGCCCTCCATTGTCTTACGGCACTCACACACCCACGGAAAAAAACCCCAAACATGGGTACTTGAACATGAAAAAGGGTCCCATTCCTATTTTTTTGGATTTTCTGGCTTTGATTTTAGGTGTTATTTGACGGAACTGGGGAACGGGAATAATTTTTTTGGGTTCTTTGACGTCCAAAAATGAGAAATAGCGGCCCTCCATTGTCTTACGACACTCGCACACCCAGGGAAAAAAACCCCAAACATGGGTACTTGAACATGAAAAAGGGTATCTTTCCTATTTTTTTGGATTTTCTGGCTTTGCTTTTAGGTGTTATTTGATGGAACCGGGGAACGGGAATAATTTTTTTGGATTCTTTGACGTCCAAACATGAGAAATAGCGGCCCTCCATTGTCTTACGGCACTCGCACACCCACAGAAAAAAACCCCAAACATGGGTACTTGAACATGAAAAAGGGTCTCATTCCTATTTTTTTGGATTTTCTGGCTTTGATTTTAGGTGTTATTTGACGGAACTGGGGAACGGGAATAATTTTTTTGGGTTCTTTGACGTCCAAAAATGAGAAATAGCGGCCCTCCATTGTCTTACGACACTCGCACACCCAGGGAAAAAACCCCCAAACATGGGTACTTGAACATGAAAAAGGGTCTCTTTCCTATTTTTTTGGATTTTCTGGCTTTGCTTTTAGGTGTTATTTGACGGAACCGGGGAACGGGAATAATTTTTTTGGATTCTTTGACGTCCAAACATGAGAAATAACGGCCCTCCATTGTCTTACGGCACTGTCACACCCACAGAAAAAAACCCCAAACATGGGTACTTGAACATGAAAAAGGGTCTCATTCCTATTTTTTTGGATTTTCTGGCTTTGATTTTAGGTGTTATTTGACGGAACTGGGGAACGGGAATAATTTTTTTGGGTTCTTTGACGTCCAAACATGAGAAATAGCGGCCCTCCATTGTCTTACGGCACTCGCACTCCCACGGAAAAAATCCCCAAACATGGGTACTTGAACATGAAAAAAGGTCTCTTTCCTATTTTTTTGGATTTTCTGGCTTTGTTTTTAGGTGTTATTTGACGGAACCGGGGAACAGGAATAATTTTTTTGGGTTCTTTGACGTCCAAACATGAGAAATAGCGGCCCTCCATTGTCTTACGGCACTCGCGCTCCCACGGAAAAAAACCCCAAAAATGGGTACTTAAACATGAATTTTTTTTTTTAAAGTGATCTTTGTAGTATCTTATATGGCGATTTCATTGTCATGTATTTTTTTTCTGATTATTTTGTTTTTGATACGAGCTTATTATTTTTTATATAAGAAAAATTTATATATTAATAGTGTAAATTATGATCGAATCATAATTTATTATATATGATAATTACTTTAAAAATCTTACTAACACATAATTATGAATTATGAATGAATTGACCATTGAATTTTTTTTATTATCAAAACTTATAGCTTTTTTTTATAAAAAAAAAAATAGACTGCATCTATGTATGGTGGTGGCATGTAAAAAAAAATAATATTAGTAATTACATTTGGATTTCCTGCCTCTTTTATAAAAACATTTATTTTTAATGTAATTCTTACGAACAAAACTCATGATTTTAGGTTCACTTTTTTTAAAAATAAATTTAAAATACTCCAAAACTTCGCTTAAGGACCACGATCACAATCAGAATCGATACGTCAGTTAATATCATAAAATAATAAACTGTGCAAAACAAGTCAACTATATTAAACAAAAAACTGTAATAATTACAAAAATTCATGTCAACTACAAGACAAAAAATAAATACAATAATCAATGCTCCGTGCGGCGTCTCTGACGAGCCCTGACACTTCCATCAGCATTGGCTCCCCCTCTGGCGATCGTCAGGTAGTCCTGCATAATCTTATATAACTCTGTGCCTGCAGTGACCATCCTAAGGTTGAGCATACGCTCCAACCTCTGTGCAATCGCCTCACATCCGTCGTAATCATCATGTGACAATCATTAAAAACATTTATTATAAAATTTAAAATAAATAACAACTCATCAAACATTAAACGCGCAGAAAATCTTACCACATGTGGAGGGGGGTCAAATGCCACTGGAACCTATGGGCTGGGCGGCTGTATGTACTCCTCAGGGTCTGCAGCTGGTGCATCTCTCGGCTGGTCACCTGCCTGGGTCGGTATCATGAATGGGTGAGATATGCGGAAAAAGCACTCCATGTAATCCGCAGATACCTGCCCAGGCACTAGACAAAGCTCACCCGCAGGTAGTACGTGCTCCGCAAAATGCATCCGTCTGTCATCTATATCATCGTGTGACAATCAAGCACTAACATGCGGCGGAGGGATGCTCTGGATGTAACCAAACTGCCGTACCACCCTCTCCGGTCGAGTTGTGACCACCATAGGACCCCATCTCAGCTGACCCTGGAATGATGAAATCAGCTCAAAGGCCCTAACCCCCCGATGCTCAGTGTACGGCAACCAGGACACATTTGTGACGGTCAAAGCATCACAACGTGCCCTGTAAGGTGCTCTTGTGATTCCCTTCATGTGCGCCTTCGACATCAACCACCGGGAAGCACGTGGGGACGTCTCCTGGTATGTATCATCTGTCACGCACTGGTGCACACTAGGGAAGTTCTCATAGATCCAACACTACATAAAAAATGAGGTTAACATAACATAAAAACATGTTTAAATCATAATCGAACGTAACATATTAAAAAACACAAAATTTACCTGTAATAGAGTCAGGTACCCCGCAAGCTGTCGTGTGGTGGTCCTCGAAACCTCATCTAACTGGTCATACATATGAACCAGCGCGGCAACTCCCCAAGCATAACCACCACTCTAACCGATGTCACGAAAGCGTCTAGGTGAACCACATGCACGTATGTTGCACTCTTATTAGCAAAAAGAGTGCAACCGACCAGGTGCAGCAGATAAGCACGAGCTACTACAATCCACCGCCGGGCCTGACATCTCATCTCATAAATGTCTCGAACCCATCCTAGTCGTACATATGCCCCACGTGTCAGTGTTGTCTCGGCTCTAGCCTCCTCGGCAGACACCTCAAGCTACTCTGTCAGCAAAAATCTCGCCTCCTCCGTAGAAAGAGCATGAAAACTGTGCAACGCGCCAGTGATAGGCAAATGAAGGAGTGACGACACATCATCCAATGTGATCGTCAACTCTCCTACCGGAAGGTGGAAGGTGCTGGTCTCGTTGTGCCACCTCTCCACAAATGCGGATATTAGTCCAGGATCGCCAGTAAGAACTGAACAATCAATCAGTGGACTTAATCCTGTGGCACTAACCAGTCCTTCAATCTCAAGCACTGGCCTCCCAATCAATGTCACCTTCCTCCCATGTGACACCAACTTCAAATCAGGACGTTCCTGATTTGAAGTACAAATTATACAATTATTGAAAAAAATTAATGACAAACAAATCAACAATGATAAATAATTAACAAATTAAAATACCTGTCCACTCCAAACAGCGTGTGCAACATGGTCCGCAAATGATGTCAGCACTGACGGGTCATGTGGCCCACCAGGGAATCCTTCAGCATCATCAGCATCTGACCCCTCAGCACCATCAGCACCTTGTATGTCCGCACGCATCTCAGGTGTCTCCTCAGCCAGATCAGGGACATCCTTAGTCATGTCAGCAACGTCCTCAGCCAAATCACGTGCATCCACAGTCATCTGATGAACCCGTTGCCTACAGGCTGAGGCAGTAGGCCTACGCCTCTCGGGAACATCAGTTGCATCATGGTCATCATGTCTATCTTTGCCTACAAGTCTACCTATGGCACGACCTAAACCTCGTGTTCTAGCCATGATCTGCAAATCATGTCGAACACGTATTTTTTTCGGTCAAAATATACACAACTTTCTTTATAAAAATAAAACAAGTTTATTTATAAACAAACAAGACTAATTTAAATCAAATTATTTGAAAACATACACAACATGATTTAAAAAAAAATAAACAACTTCATTTATATAAAAAAAAAAACACAACTAATGTAAAAAAAATTAATTAGTAAACATCCACAACTTAATTTAAAAAAAATAAAAAAATTCATTTATAAAAAAAAACACAACTAAATTATTTAGTAAACATCCACAACTTAATTTAAAAAAAAATAAACAACTTCATTTATAAAAAAAAAACTAATATAAAAAAAATTAATTACTAAACATCCACAACTTAATTTAAAAAAAAAAACTTCATTTATAAAAAACCACAACTAATGTAAAAATAATTAATTATTAAACATCCACAACTTAATTTAAAAAAATAAACAACTTCATTTATAAAAAAAAAACACTTCATTTATAATAAAATAAAAAACTTTATTTATAATAAAATAAAAAACTTTATTTATAGACAAAAAAAAACACAACTAATTTCAAAATATATAATTAGTAAACATACACAACTAAAATTATATATAAAAATAAAACAAAAATGGGAAAAAAAATTTCAAAACATACACAACTTAATTTATATCATATATAAAAAATAATTAGTATTTAAAAAAATTCCAAATCACACACAACTTTATTTATAAAAACAAACTACTTTATTCGTGTAAAAAAATACATAACTAATTTAAAATTAAATAATTAGTAAAATACTCAACTAAAATGATATAAAAAATAAACAAAAACAATTAGCAAAAATAACCAACTTAATTTATACAAATAACCAACTTTATTTATAAATAAAATACACTATTTTTTAAAGAAAAACAATATTTTAAAAAAAAACTAACTACCGGAAGAAGTAGTTCTTCCGGAAACTTTCCGGAAGAAGGGGTTCTTCCGTAAAGTGCTTCCGGAAGAACCCTTCTTCCGAAAATCTTCCAGAACACGTTCTTCCGGAAGTTCCGGAAGAACCCGAAACAGATCTTCCAGAAGGCGCCACCGTAACCACCCTTTCCCCATTTTTTCCAGCGTCTTCTACCCTAAGGTTCCACTAACCTACCCTAAATGCTACAACTATAGTGCATAACAAAACCAAAGGAAGGTTACGGGCACCTACCTCGAAGGCAAATGGGTCCAAGGGAAAAACAAGCAGCGAGCTCGCAGAGAAGAAGACACGGGACAGGAGGCTCGTCGCGGAAGAGAGAAGAGAAGAAGTTAGAATGCTTTCGCGGAAGAGAGAAGAGAAGAAGTTAGAATGCTTCCGAAAGAGTGAAAAAAAAAGCTTTTTAAGTTTTTAAATGAAGGGCAAAATGGCCCATTCAATAAATTGTTGGGTGCACCAGCAATATTGTTGGGTGCACTTAACATATCCCAACTTTCTTCTGTTAACTTCCGTTAGTCTCCTTTTCCAAGCATTTGTTATCTCTGGTGGTGTAGTGTGTTGTTTATGAATATACGGTGAAGTTCGGTGGTTTTTCGTCACCGAAAAAGAAGAGGTGCGTAATTTTTTTTCAAAACATACGGATTGGCAATTCGTGTGATTATATATATCCGTATGACACATACAGATTGTTGATCCATATGAATTTTTTTTAATTCGAAATATATTTTTCTAATTTATTTTTTTAATTTGTTTTGTAGTGTAATTTTTGTTATAATATTGATTTGGTGATATTATTTTATAGTGGTATAAAAAAAATAAAAAATTTAATTTAGTAATTAGGTCGGTAAAAAAAATTATTAGATGTATAAACTTTTAAAAATTACTAAAACTAACATTAGATTGCTAAAAAATTAATTTATTAATTAGATTGCGGATTGCCAAGTTTTCAAATTTTTTAAAAATTATAATTTATTTAGAATTTTTCTAAAAATTGTAATTTATTTAGAAATTTTTTTATACATTTAAATATTTACAAATTTTGATAATTAAACAAATTTGATATTTAACTGAATGTTGTGTTTAGATGTTTATTACAATAATTAATAGTTAAACAAATTTGGTATTTAATTGAATGATGTATTTGGATGTTTACTGCAACAATTCATATGATATTTATTAGTTATTTGTTTAATTATAATATTATTTTTTTATTTGTTATAGTTGAATATATTAATGAAGATATGTAATGAAAATATATTTTGTGGCTATATGATGTACAACACATTTTTTTTAAAAATTTTATATAGAGTTATATTTGTGACTTTAACAAATGAGGTGATTATATCATTTTTTTAAGTCATTTTTTGTTTATCATTGAATTTGTTATCTGTTTAATTAAGATGGACGAAGAACAGTGGAGGTATGATACTATCATGTCTGAAAAAGTTGATATAAATGTTGAAAATGAGGAAGATGTTGGCGTGAAAGTAGAACACGTTGATTGCTCTGATGCCTTTAATACTTCTCAAGTATTTGTCTAATTTGTTGTTAGTACAATAATTATATTACATAAATGTTCATTGATATCGGACCTTATTTGAATTGTGTTATAGTTGTTTGCTACCGTGATGAAGTTTTACATTGGACTCGATCAGTGGCTTATGAAATTGGATTTGTTATCTTGATAATGAGGTCAGACACAAATACTGGTGTGTTAAAGGAAGAGCCTCATTTTTGTTAATAGCTTGTGAAAGGAGTGGTGAGTATAGGCCTAAGAAGAAGGATTTGGTTCGAATATGTACTAGCAGTAGAAAATGTGAATGTCCGTTTAAGTTGCATGCGAAACCAGTTTTGGGAGGAGAAAGAAGGATGGTGCAATTAATTGTGGGACTCACAATCATGGAATGGCAAAGTCATTTGTTGGGCATCCATATGTGGGTCAACTAACTAAAGATGAGAAGATTGTTGTTGCTAATATGCTGAAGTCCATGGTGAAACCAAGAAATATTCTTTTGATGTTGAAGGAGTACAATGCCAACAGTTATACAACAATCAAACAAATTTACAATGCCAGAAATGTTTATCGTTCTTCCATAAAAGGGAATAACACCAAAATGCTACAGCTCATGATGTTGCTTGACCGAGATCAATATATTCACTGGCATAGGATGAAGGATGAAAATGTTGTACATGACTTGTTTTGGAGTCATCCTGATGCAGTCAAATTAATCAATTCTTGTAATTTGGTTTTTTTTATTGACAGTACCGACAAAACTAATAGGTACAAACTGTCATTGCTTGATATTGTTGGTGTTACACCAACAGGAATGACATTCTCTATTGTTTTTGCTTACTTGGAAGGAGAACGTCTTAACAATGTTTTTTGGGCTCTACAGCGGTTTTGGGGTCTTTTCATGAAAGTTGGTGCACTCCCTGGGGTTATTGTTACCGACAGAGATATCTTTGATGAATGCAGTGAAAATTGTATTTTCGGATGGTACAAAATTGTTGTGTCGGTTTCACATTGATAAGAATGTGAAGGAAAAGTGCAAAACCTTGGTTGGTCAAAAAAATGCATGGCATTATGTGATGGAGGCTTGGGGAAGTTTGGTTGACTATCCATGTGAGAGTGAGTACCTTAAAAACTTTGAAATGGCTTGCTCTCTGTGGTTGATGTTTGTCGACTATGTGTGCCAAACATGGGTGATTCCACACAAAGAAAAATTTGTTAAAGCATGGACTAACAAAGTGATGCATCTAGGAAACACAACTACTAACATGTATGAATATTGTTTTTTGTTTGTGTTGATTTGTTTAAGTGTTGAGTTAATTAAAAATGTTGCGGTTGTTTATACGTTGTTGTATAATTCATTTGTAGGGTTGAGATTGCTCATTGGTCATTAAAGAGACTTATACAAAATAGCCTTGGTGACATATTCAATGTTTGGGAAGCAATGAACAACATGATGACACTTCAACACACCCAAATTAAAGCATCTTTTGAGACAAGTACGCACGTGGTTGGGCATGTGTTTAAAGTTACCTTGTACAAAAAATTACTTGGCATGGTATCAAGGTACACTTTAAATGAAATTGTTGTTGAGTATGAGCGTGTACCTTATGCAGGCAAAAACCCTACACGTTGTGGATGTGTCATGAGGACTACCCATGGTCTTCCATGTCCATATGGGTTGTCTAAATATGTTATTGGCTCCATACCACTATAGACAATCCACATTTTTTGGCGTAGACTCAATTTTTTAGATCAAAGGTTATGTGAGGCTGAAGTGACCATAACTGAGGAGATGGAAACCATATCGAAACGATTTAAGCAGCTTGATGTTTGTGACAAAGTACATTTGAAGACAAAGCTTCGGGAAATTGCTTATCCTGATTTGAACTCTATGTGTCCTCCTCTAGAAAAGGTGAAGATCAAAGGTGCTCCAAAAAAACCGCTGACCAAACAAGAAAAGTCAATAAAACATGATCCATTTTATTGGGAGTATGTTGATGTGTTACACTCTATGCAAAATAGTAATTCTTCAGTGAAACGTAGTGCATCATCATCTGAGCAACCAATAAAGAGATGGAGTACTCCAATGTAGGATCAATTTCATCCGTGCATCCAGGATTCTATTGAAAACATTATTGATGTCAAAGCTGATGGTAGCTGTGGTTATCATGCAATAGTTGTCTTATTGGGTATGGGTGAAGAATCGTGGTCATTGGTGCACAACCATATGCATAAAGAACTCACAAGCTGGTCGGAAGAGTATATCAACCTACTTGGTGGCATAGAGAGATTTGAGGAATTAAAGTGTTCCTTACTTGTTGATGGATTATCTATGGTGCGTAAGTTTATTGTTATGTGACTTTTTCTTAAAATAACATTTAAGTAACCGCTAATTTTTGTCTGTTACATGTAGGTTACCATAGACAAGTAGATGAATATTACAAATATGGGATATGTCATTGTTTCACGATACAATGTGATCGTTGTTTCTCTTTCACGACAACAAAGCATGACATTTTTTCCTCTTAGAAGTCAACCACCACAAGATTCTTTTGTGCATCGCACAATATGCGTTGGTTAGGTGTATAGGAATCATTTTGTTCATGTAATTGCATAATTATTATGTTAGTATAAATGCTGACAATGTTGTTGGTTATCTTACATTGAATCTGTTTGTCGTTATGTAACAGGTTTTTTTACGAGACCATTGTCCTTTACCACCATTGGTGTTGTTGTGGAATACACATTATCATTATCAAGCAAAGCAGTGGCCTACCCCATACATAGGTAGAATGCAGTGTTACACAAATTTGTCCAGACTGAAAACCAAATTTGTTGATTTAGGTGAAGAATGAACATAAAATATGTTATTTCCACTGACGTGTATGTAAATAATTATTTTGTTGACATTTTGTTACGTTGTGCATGTTATTTCCACTACTTGTGTTGCTTTGTTAAGATAACTTACGCAATGCTTTGTTATTTCCACTAATTTTGTTGACATTTTGTTGACGTTTCTATAAATAAGTACTTTGAAAATAATAAACATACGGTTTCATTAGTTAATGAACACCTATTTAAACATTACATTAACTTGCAATAGAGTTGAAACAAACAGAAAATGCATCAAAAACTACAATTAAATAATACTAATTTTGCATTGAATCATATTGCGACTGAGACATGTCGTTAGACTTTACTAAAAACATTTTGGTTTTTGGTTACTGGTTTATTAAAAACAGCTAAAATTTCTATTGGGTCAAATTGTTTCTAGTAGTTAGACTTTACTAAGACCTTCAGCACGTCATCATCAGTTTTCAACTCAATTATTTCAAATTTGATAAAAAAAATTTGAATAATCAGAATGACCTGGCTGTCGAAAAAACAATTGTCTTACCATTTGTGATTCTTGAATACCATAAAGGGGAATTCCTTGAGGTGCAACTTGCTTGATCACATCCTTGAGTCCGTCGATGCTACATCTCGAAGGAATGTCAAATCTTTTTGGAATTTTTCCTATGAACGAATAACCCACAAAGTCATCTTAGCGTGGCATGTTCCACCTCCCATTGTAATATAGCAGGACATCATGAGTAGGAGTCATAGTGGCTTGAAGTAAGTTTAACATATCATCCGATGTTCTACCAATGGTACATAATAACTCAATCGGGCCAACACACGAGTATTGATCATTACACATTAACATTGTGTTAACATCATCATCATTTTTCAATTGCATAGATTGAAAGGCAAATTGGTTACCTGCATCTGCGGATGACTGTCGGTAGTAAATTTCATCCAAATATTGATCATTGGTTAGTTGAAGGGTATTGTGCATTATGCTTTTTAGTGTTTCCAAACCATAACCATTAGGTACTCGAATGGGTATCAAAGTGGAACTTTGGAAATAAACACCAGATTCATTGTGAATAATCGATCCATTTGGAAAAATAAAAGTTAATCTAGAGTTGACAATGGCCTGACTGCTTATTTCTCCCAAAAATGTCATAGTTTCGAGTAGAATTTGGTTTCTAAAGGTAGACTGGTGAGAATGTGTGATTGTTGAGAGTGTTTTTGTAGTATATATAGATGTTGTTCAATTAGACTGCTTGTGTTATTTTTTTTAAATAGACATGTGCCACTTCCTATGTGTTGTCAAGTACAACAATGTTGTGTCATGCTTTAATGTTGCATCAGACATGCATTATTACTATCAACACTAAAATAACTAAGTAGTCATTTCTATGTCAGTATGTAGGTGTAGTATTCATTTTTTTTAAACAAACGCATGCAATTCACAATGTGTTGTCAAGCTTGAAAATGATTTATAAGGCTTAAATGTTTCAAAAAACATACATTCCTAATTTCTTAAGGATTAATTGATTTATTCCTCAAATCAACATTAATGGCTAATTAACGATAAACGGATAACAAAAATTTGTATAAAATAATTAAAAATGTATCTGTAAGTAACACCAAAATTATAAATTAACCAACTATCAATATCAATAAATAAATGTACCAAATAAAAAAATTATCCAAAAAATTAAAATTCACATATATAAGGCAAAAAAAAAACTTCAATGACCATCCATACGCCGCCTACGCCTCGATCTGTGACCTATAGTTGGTTGGCCAATGTAGCTTCTTGCAATGCTCGGACATTCTTTAGCAACAGTATAGGCTTCTGTTCCTTCAGTCAGGATCCTCAAGTTCAGTAGCCTCTCCAATTTATCAGCAATTGCTACATAACCATCCTAGTTAGTGAAAAAAAAACAAACATAAAAATTGTTAGTAATAAAATAAAAAACAAAACAACAAACACAAAATACAAAAAAAAAATTATATTATCACTGGATGTCCATGACGATGCACATCAACGTCTGCTTCATCAGATGTTGCTGTCGTCACCGGTTGCTGAGGCACATCGAGTTCAACAAATGTCTAATATTGTTGAATCGACGGAACTCTAGGAGGATTCCCTGACTGTGTCGAAGTCATAAATAGATGTGAAACCATGTAGAACCACTCCATGTAATCTGACGAACACTGGTCTGGCACTACGCAAATTTGCCCCACAGGTGCAATATAATCACCAAATTGCATCCATCTAGCATCCATTTCTTCAACAGAAGCCGAAGGAATAACAAGATGTGGCGGAATGGTCTGGATGCATCCAAACTGTCGTACAACCCTCTCCGGTCGATGAATGACCGCCAAGGGACCCCATCTAAGATGGTCAGAAAACAAGGAGATGACCTCAAATTCTCTAAATGAACAGTGGTCACCATATGGAATCCAACACACAACATCAAGGGTCAGTTTGTCCAGACGCCTACGATACATCGACAGGGGTAGTGCCTTAGTCATCTTCCTTCCATGGGAAGATAGCTTCAGTTCAAGACGTTCCTGCAAACAATAATATCAATGATGTAACAAAAAAATAATAAGTTATAAGCTACGTGCTTTATGTTTTTTAAGATTTACATACCTCTCCATTCCAGACTCTCAGAGCAATGTGATTTTCAAAATCTCTCTAAATTGATGTGTCATGGGGTCCGCCTGGAAAACCCTCAACATCAGTAACACCTTCAACATGTGGTTGTTGCTGCTCTTCGTTTAAATC
Source organism: Glycine soja (assembly GCF_004193775.1). Classification (NCBI taxonomy): domain Eukaryota; kingdom Viridiplantae; phylum Streptophyta; class Magnoliopsida; order Fabales; family Fabaceae; genus Glycine; species Glycine soja. Next base: position 34,315,701 of record NC_041002.1, read on the forward strand.
CTCTACGACCGTAGGAGGATCCTCAACAACACGCGCCTGTTGTCGTTGCCTACAGGCAGATGCGATAGGTCTTCACCGCTGGGAGCATCATCATCATCGTCACTAGTCTCTCTCCTCCCCAGAGCTTTTCCTATTGCTCGGCCTAAAGCCCGTCCGAGACCTCTAGTTCTAACCATTATCTGCACAATATTTTTTAAAACTAACAAATTTAAAATCTTTTAAATTTTCGTTTAAATCATTTTTTAAAACAAACAATTTTAATATATTTTAAATTTTGGTTTCAACAATTTTTTAAAACTAACTAACAATTTTAAAATATTTTAATGAATGAATCAAGCAAAACAGGGAATGAAAAGTAACTTACCTATAAGAAGATGAACCAACGAAGAAGAAGAAGAAGAAGAAGAAGCAATGAAAAACAGTGATGGAAGCAACGAAGAAGATGAACCACGAAGAAGAAGTGTGAACAAATGGAGGAAGAAGAAGCATGAATGAATGTGGAAGAACAAGTGTGAACGAGTGATTCGTACGGACAAGTCACCTTTTTTTTTATAGTAAACAGGTGAAGGGCATTTTAGCCCTTTCACCTTGGTTGTTGGGTGTTCCAGCAAAAATGTTGGGTGCCCAAAGCAATTACCATCAACTTTTAGCTTAATATTTTTCATTTCTTTTTTGTAAAGGCTTGGGCCCGGTCTGTCAAATATGGTACCTCCATTTTGATTTAATGAATCAGCACTTTTTATTCTAAGTATCGGATTAGTCTTTCATTCTTTAACTTCTCAATTAGGAATTACTCAGTAGAATAATTGTTTCTAAATGTTAGCCAATTTTATTGGTCTATTAATTTTTAGTTGAATAATTTGATCAATTTTTGGTCTATATAGTTAGCTAAGCAACTTAGTCTAATCTTGTTTCAGCTGAATAACTTAGTTTCTTTAGTCTATTTTTAGCCAAATAAATTAGTCATCTTTGGTTTACGTTTGGCCGAGTGACTTCGTTTCTTTGGTCTTTGGTATTTGCTTGGTCACTCAACTTTGGCTATTATTATCTTTTCATTCGAGTTTGGGAACATCATTGCTAAATGAGGGGTGGATATGACGGCTCCTAACTCATTAAAGGTTGGTCAGCCAGTGGGAATATTGTATGACTAAGTGGTACACCTACCACCCAAGCACTGGCAACTGATCATATTAGTTGAGTTGTAAGTACTTTTTAGCTTAAGGTGTCTAGATGAACTCAAGATGCTTTAGTTGTACGTCAAATCCGAAGACGCACAAGGCATAAACCTAAGATGAATATACTTTTGGCGTGAGGCCTAGCTGAAGATGTTCGAGGCTCTAAGTGGAACTGTACAAGTGTAGAGTACTCAAGGCCGAATAGAAGTCACTCGAGGAAAGATTGGCCAATGGCATCGGAAATGCTCAAGGCAATTTAAGACACTTGAGTCTTTTTGAATGATTTCCAATTTTTATTCTACCAACTAGTCATGGTGTTTCTTCATTATTCATCATTGAAGGTGAATCTATCTATGTTTGGATTGGTAATTCCCTTGTTAGTAACCCATTTCCCTCCTTTGCAAAATTCAAGGTTAGGTGATATTCAACTTTGGATCCCTTGAACAGAGTGACATTCTATAGGTCCTAGTCAATAATCGGTCAAGTGCATTCTTGAAAGATTGAGTAGGGCACATGCCCTTAAAGCTTTGAGTCAATAGAGCTTATACAAGTACAAGCACCCTACCTTGGGTTACTTGTGCTGAGTGTTGGTCGTTTAACTCGTGCTAGGATGTTTAAGCGATCGACCCAAAATGCCTATAGGGTCAATCCTAGATGTTGAGTGAAGGTCAAATTCAACTTCTCATCAGATCAATCATGAATGCAAGAGGTCACCCTGGAATGTCGTTAGGTCAAACCAAAATGACGAGAAATCAAATCATGAGTAATATCAACTAGAGTCATTTTCAACTTGTCTTTGAATCAAGTTGGAATGCCTAAATGGTCAAACCAAAATTCCAAAAGGTAAATTCATAATGTTGATTCATCAATTTTTCATTTTTAGATCAAATTGGATGAATTGTCAAACCAAAAGTTGGGTAGGTCTAGTCGGGATGCCGAATTGTTAACTTGTTATTTTTAAGACCAAGTTGGATGGTCAAACCGAAAGCCGAGTTGGTCTATTCACAATGTTGAGTTGTCAGTTTGTCTTTTTATATCAAATTGTTTTCAAGTATTTGCACACATGCTTTTATTAGCCAAGTACCATATAAAATCCTCTAATTTGACAGATTAAGGAGTGTTTGGTTAAGTCGAAGGGTTCATAGACCCTCTTCAATCTACTGAATAGTCGATGGGTTCGTGTATCCTCTCTTGATCTTTCAAATAGCTAAGGGATTTGTGTATCCTCTATTGGTCCGTCGAATATCCAAAGGGTTTTGTGTACCCTTTCTTGGTCCATCGAATATCCAAAGGGTTTGTGTACCATCTTTAATCTATTGAGTAGTCGTTATAGCTTCAGCTAAGGGGATCATAGACCCTCTTCGGTCACTGAGTAGTTTACTTGAGTCAAAGGGATTTAACTCCTATTTCATATGTCGAGTGGTCGAATAGCAAAGGGGTTCATGTACCCTCTCTTGGTCTATCAAGTAATTGCATTTTTATCTAGCCGAGGGGTTCGTAGACCCTTTTCAGTCTACAACGTAGTTGTAGTCCTCAATTGGCTTAGTTGGGAGTTCATTATTTTTAGTCGAGTTTGTTAAGCCGAATATCTTGATTTATTTCGATCTTAAGTTGGCTAAATAACTTAGTTTCTTTATTTAGCCAAATAACTTAGTTTCTTTATTTAGTCAAATAACTTAGTCATTTGAGTTTGTTTTAGTTGAGTAACTTAATTAGGTTTTTGGGTCTATTTTTAGTCAAGTTGTTTTCGGTCGATGTTTAGCTAAGTAACTTTGTTTCTTTGGTTTGTGTTTAGCCAAATAAATTAGTTATCTTCGGTCTTTATCTACCCGAATGTGTTTATTAATCTATGATTAGCCGAAAGTGTTTATCAGTTAATGCTTAGCTGAATGCACTATCGGTCTATAATTAGCCAAACATTGGTGTTTATACGAAGAATACATGAACTCATTTGAGCATTGACAAAATCTCAATAGGTTATCATTCCATACGTGTGTGATTTAAAACCTATTATCATGTAAGAGGTTATCCAACATACCAACAATCGGTATGTCGTTCTACAAATATAAGGCAGAAGCTAACAACATTAGGCATGTAATTCTTAACACGTCCTACAGTGATGCATATCAATGACAAGATTGACATAGGTGTCTCCCACACCAAAGAAAAACCAACACCAAGTTCACGGTGTATGTGGGGGACATCATATAACATGCACATCAAATTGAATTAGATATGCACTTATCTCCACAATACATGTAATAGTAATAATTTTGCTTTTGTATATGAAAAGTCAAATCGTCATCATGTGAGTGTATAAATGTTGAGTTAACTATGTCCATTGTAAAGCATAATGTTGCTCATGACATAGTTACGTGGCAAAATCAATTCCAAATTTAGGCGTGTAGGATAGACCACATCACCTTTCAACATTTATATAATGGCATAGAATAACATTGTGTCATGATGATGTAATATGACAAGATATGATATTTATTCATGTTCAAGATGACATATAAAGCTCATGCACTCTTGTCTAAATCGTTGTGCATTCGAGTATTTATTTACTCTAGGATTTATGCTTTTAGCAATATAACATTACTATACAGACTTGTAATTCTTAAACTCATGTGTCCTTGTGTCATTTACACGTTAACTTTTTCCAAGTCAATTCTAATTTGCATTTTTGCATATATATATGGTATTAGTCGTGGCATTGCCTATAGCTTTTATGATGGCATATCATAGTATTATGGCACAATGATACTTAAATCCAAGACAAATATGCAATGGTCCAGCATGTGAACTCCTAAGCATGTGAGTTTCAATCTCGCAACTATCTTAATATATTAATGGAAGTTATACCTTTATGCATGAAGCTCTCTAATATATTATTGTAAGGCATGTACCTTATTCTTTTGCATAACCATTCAATATTAATTGTAGGAAAAAAATGATTTTTTTTTATCTTTCCTCTGATAATAGATTATTTTTAATTTTAGTAAATATTTTTATCTTTCTGGTAGAAGATAAAGTTTCCCTCTTACCTTAATTATATTAGCCAAAGTTCTTTGAATACTGAGTAGGCTACTTGGTTGGCAACTGAATATGGAGGTTTTTCGATTCCAAATAGTACACCTAATATTTTTAAAATTGCCTACATTAAAGACTTGGGAAAGAGTTTCTCATCCACAATGGTTTTACAAAGCTTGAGCAACATTATTTCTTATAGAGAATACTTATAGTGTATACCAAAATAATTGCCACAAATTGTTTTTTTTTTATGATTTCAAGTTGTTGTAAACTAAATACAGAAACTCAATTACAAAAGTTTTACAAATCAAAAACTTAATTATATTTTTTAATTTAAAGACTTAATTAAAAATTCTCAAATAATTTAAAGAGTTACCAATTAGTTTAACAAAAACAAATAGTAACAAGTGAGGATCCTTAAACTTTTTTTTTTTAGAACAAAGTATCTGACCAGATATAAATATAAGTAAAAAAATGGTTTCACGCTAACTAAGTATTACTAGTTGTTCCATCGGGATTTGGCTTGAGATTTGCTTATTGAAAACCAACAATCAATGCATTTTTTTTACTTATATTTGAAACCAAACTATTACTAGTTGTTCCTATTGGATTTGGCTTGACAATGGTTATGACAATGATCTTCCAGCGTCACTTCCAAGTACAACGATAGGACTATCTCTAAAGACACTTTGAAGCTCAAGTTGGAGACACAGAGGTAAAAGACAAGTCAAAAAGTAGGTTATTGATATGTATCACTAAGGCAAATTTGCACTTATGATTAATTTTATTTTATAACTTGTTGATGATGCCACAAGGTTATTAAACATTATACATTTCATAAGTGGTTAATAGTGTTATGAAACAATTGACTATCACACATGATTAACTATATATGTGAATATGGTTAATTTTATCTAACGAGTGGTTAGAGTAAATAAATGTAGTTGTATAAATTATGGATATGTTTTTTTGAATCCATGGATCATAGGGACGAAGATCAAATTCATAAGAGATTGAGAACATGTTGATACTCATGTGGTAACATATTGAATTAATTAAAAAAGATGAAAATTACACGGGCTTTTATTTGTAGAGCACATCATCTCTAACTAACTAACTTCCTAACAGACTTATCTAATTTTCTATAATCTTTGTTATATGTTATTCATAATATCACAAGGTTAATGAAGTGTTCAATAGTGGCCAATTTTATCTCACAAGTGATTAACCTTACTACAAGGTTATTGAACACCTACAATGATTGTTTCTTTATTTTCTTGCTTTTTTTTGGAAGGAAATGACTGCTTTTTGGTTGGTAGGGACAATATTGTTAAAAGATGGCATCGTTATTTGAACCTATCAATGTCGAGTAAGGTTATATTAATAAGACAGATCAACATGTGTTTCGCTTATTAATTTTTGGAGAGGTCCAAAATCTTTATGATGTAACAGTTTAATTATCAAACTAGCTTAATGAGACGATGATCTAGTAAAATACACATAATTAGAATGGAAAATATCAAGCAACCATATGATTGTACACTGAAGGTGAGGAGGTTATAGCAACCAAGTGAACCAACAACCTCTCTAAGTTCATTCTATTGAGGCATAAGACGAAGTATGGCCCATAATAATTTTGATTTGATACAAATAAATACTAAGCTTCAAAATTTTCATTTGATATGCCAATAGATAGAAGAATTGTATCTGTGTTTAATGGATCATACAATATCAAAAGACAAATAGTAGTTCTGTGAAGCATTAAAGACCGATTTAATGCTTTGATTTCTTGATCCTTTATGTAGAGAATGTTTAAACATCCTTCCAAGGATGTGTCTAATGAAGAAAGTAAGAGAACAATCAAATTCAAACTCCTTCTTCACCTAAAAAGATGTGCCACTATTGTGCATACCTACTTTGCGCAAAAGTTGATTTAACCATTGAAGACAACAAAAAGAAGTGCAACTCAAGGAAGATATATAGGGTGGTTTATCATCTTGGAGTGGACTTGCATTTTATCCGAACATTTCCATATTTATGAGGATAAAAAATATATTTTAGCCTTATTTAGAGTTAGCGAACATTGACTATCACAAAGAAAAAGACCACAAAACTTAATGATTAGTATCAAAGGATTCATTTTTTGGTAATGATATTAGAACATTTATTTTTTTAATATATCTAATTAACACTTATCATTTCTCTCTATTTATCTTTCTCTTTCTCTATCAAATCAAAACTCTTTAATAAATATACTTTTCACTTTTCTCTCTCTCATTAAACATCACTTATCATTTTTTATGCCAAAATATTATTTGTAAAGGCAAATATCACAAGAAGGGGAATTTTAGAAAATTTCTAATCTTTTTCATAAAACAAAGCTATCATCTAAAAAACATATTTGAAATACAAATAATGAATTTTCCCAAACGAACACAATCAAATGATTGAAACAGATTTTGCTATAATGAATTTTCAAACCACAAAATCAAATTCAAACCCAAGGTCAGATAAACATAGAAATAAATATCAGACACAAAATTTTGGCTTAAATATGTTTTTGATCCCTGATATATACCCGAATTTAGCGTTTGATCCCTGATAAATTTTTCCTTCGAATTGGTTGCCTGATATTTGAAAATTTTTGTTTTAGATCCTTGCTGTCAGTTAAGTGATGACGTGTCCGTTAAATATTTGATAGTGTGATTTGTGACAGCTCAAAAACCACCAGTATTTGTTTCAAAATCAAATTTAAATTTTTTGGTAGTTAAAAACCGCTAGAATCATTTAAAGTAAAAACCAACAACAACAATTTTTTTAAAAAGTAAAAACCTTCCAATTAACCCACAAAATTAATATTTTTTAAAATTACAGAAAAAGTCAATAAACCCCCAAATAAGGACATTGTCATTTTGCTCGGGGTGCACCACTTTGGTGAAGTTTCTATCAATAATGTTGCGTCGTAGAGAGCTTAGGGTAAGTTTGGGACCCTTCAAACGGCCACCGCATCATCTTCACCATCAAAACGGTGTTGTGTCATTGATCAACGTTTAAAGGGAAAAGAGAGAGAAGAGAGAGAGAGAGAGGTTTTTGGAGAGAAAATGAAAATGAAATGAAAGTGGGATACAAATACAAGGGGAGGGAAGGGTTGGGGGCTCTTTGTGCTCTGAGGGTATCGTTGGTGGCTTCCATAGCGAGGGATAGAACTTCACCAACGTCGTCGAGGGCCAGAACTTCACCACATCAAGGGCCACGGCGAGAGATTCATCGGCTACGGCGAGGACACCAACGTCGCCAACGAAAGCTTCCACACCTACGACACCAATGTCGTTGGTGGCTCTGGCGAGTTCAAAAACTATTCCAGTAACTCCAACATCCTCGACTTGTGATTTGCCACCTACTCTGACAGCACTGATGGGAGAACACAATCGCTGAGATGAACATTACCGAACAATTCCGAACTCGCTGGATCTCCAGCTTTTGCTTTGAATTTTGGGGGTTTTGTTAAGGTTAGAGAAATTAGGATTTTGCAGATCTAATTAATTAAAAAAATGGGGAAATTGAAGGGATTAAGAGAGAATTAGTTCATGAGAAGACATAGAACCAATAGAGGAAGATGATGGAGAAGGAGTGAAGGAGACATATTCATTTTAAATTTGGTTGAGGAATGGAAGAGATGATAGAGAGAGAGAGGAGAAAAAGAAAGGGGGAATAGGAGAGAGAAAGCAATTTATTTTAAATTTGATTTTGAAACAAATACTGGCAATTTTTGAGCCATCACAAATCATGCTATCAAATATTTAATGGACACATCATCACTTGATTAACGACATGGATCTAAAACAAAAGTTTTCAAATATCAGGAACCGATTCGAAGGAAAAATTTATCAGGGATCAAATGCTAAAGTTGGGTATATATTAGTGATCAAAAACATATTTAAGTCTAAAATTTTATACTGGTTTGTCTTTACCACTGAGATACATCTAGTTCTTGGTCAACCACTAAGTTCCACTAACTTCTCAAGGTTACAAATATTTTTCACTGCCACTTCTGGCTCTTACAAACTAAGCTTATAGCCAAGCTTGAACAACCTAGTATTCTTTGTCCTACCAAGCTAGTGCTAGCTATAATACAAATAAGAATATTTGTTGTTTGGTTGGCTCATTGATTAGTTCTTAATCGTCTTATTGATGAATATGCAATCTAAACACGTAGTCTTTTCTCTCAAGATGTTCAAGGTGTTTTGAGAGCTTTTGAACTTTGCAAAGAATTTACAGAAAGCTTTACAAGAAGAATTCAAAATAATAGTGCATGGGTTCGTAACTTCATCTCTTCAAAGCTTATGGTATTTATAGGCATTATTCTTCAAGTGTTTGTTGTCTCTAAACAAATAGATTTCTTTACTTGATCTCACGTCTGAAGATGCAACTGTTGGGTCATTAAATGCACATCATCTTCATGCCGGAAAACCATTTTCTTTAGATTGGTTGAAGAATACTTCAACATAAACCACTTGCATTTTGTTAGAGTAGGTCTGTCACAGTAGGGCGTGTCTTTTGATACTGTTTGAACTCCAAAGTGTTGATCGTTTCTTTATTCTTCCAGGATTTCGATAGATCCTAGAAGAATGTCATATAAGACAATTTGTGCAAAACGAATCACAAACACAAAGTATTAAATGAAGTCTTAATTGCATCCTTAAATGTTGTATCAGATCATAACAAATGTATGCTTCTATTTGAAACTTCAAACACAAATTTGATGTTTACAATCTAATTGCTCATAAGGCATAGATTTTAATCTTTATATTTATTTGCATCTAATCAAAATAATTAAGATTCCTGGTTCATCTTAAGACACAAATGTCTTATGGCTTAACATTATTTTCCTTCCTTGAATAACATAACATAGTGGAGGAATTGGAATGGGTGTGGAAGATAGACAAACCACTCCCATAACTTTTCTTGCATACACATCAACCACATATCGAGGAAAAAAAAAGATAACAAGTGCATTAGATTAGGTTGCTTCCGAGAAAAAAAAAGTTAATTAAATTAAATTAGGCTTAAATATATTTTTTTATTCCTAATAAATATTCAAATTTTTGTTTTTGCTCCTTAATAAATTTTCGTTTTGCATTGAGTCCCTAATAAAACATCAAGTTTTTTTTTGTCCTTGACACTTATTTTTATAAATTAGCGAATTTTGTGTTTCATCTATGCTAAATTTTTTCTATTTTTCATTATTCAAGACTAAACAAAATATTAAGGACCAAAAACAAAAATGTTGTTTTATGAGGGACTCAATGCAAAACAAAATTTTATTAGAAAGCAAATACTAGAGATCTAAAATATATTTAAGCCATTAAATTATGTTGGTACAGTAAAATATTGTTAATAAACATAGACTCAATCTAAATTTATTACTATAAGGCATTTTTAGTTTAAACCACATGTATCTTTTACCAATGATAATATTATTCAAGCCGGATAGAACCATTATTGTAACACCTTAAATTCTAAACCAAAAATGTTCTTGAAAACGCTTTAATTTAATTTATTTTAGAAATACGCGTCATTTTTTTTAATTGTTACTTACAAATAATAAAAACATCTTCCTACTTTTTTTAAAACAAAATGTGTTAGTCGAAAAATGCTAAATAGTTGCCTCGAATTAAAATAATTGCAGATATAGAATAACTCAATTTTCATACATAAATAAAATAAAACTAGTCGTGTCTCAAAAGAAATGTATAGATACAACCCATAATGGTATGTTAACAAGCAAAATACATTTTACACCCTTGCTACAACAAATTACATGCCCTTGGAGAAAATTCTCTCAAAATACATCAAAATCAATAAAAAAAAAATTATGGCCAGATCAGACAACTATCACACTAGAAGTACTAAACTACTAAGATGTGTCCTAAGTCGGTTCCAACTACAGTACAAACTCTTTAAATTAATATTTGGTAAATTAATAAACTCTCTAAAATAATAAATTCGGTCCCGACTTGGGCCAATGTAAAAAATTGAAAAACTCGATAAAATAATAAGATAATAATTTTCCGTGAGATCCCTTTATAATTTTCGATCCCAAGAAAATCATAAATTAATAATTCATAGAAACTGAAAAAAATATATTACACTCTATTGAAATATGATTCAATAGTTGTCTGTTTTCCTTCAAAGTTCAAGTCTATTTGGAGTTCATCTCTAACTTTTTTTATTGCATCCAATAGCTCAGGTGTTGTATTTTTGTATTATATCATAAAGTTGTGAAAAGTGTTCGACGCCATAAGTGCTTCCTCGGTATTTACTGTATTTCAAAAGTCATTATTGATTTTCAATGCATATGAACACAATAGTTACTAATTTACGTTGAGTCCCAAGGTCGCTGCAACGTAATTCTAAGAGGCATAGACTAATTTGTCTTTTTGTTTGGTATGTATAGTATAATTACTTAAAAACTCTTTAAATTAATAATTATTAATTTATCGATATATTAATAACTTTCTAAATTAATAAATTTCTCTGGTCCTATCATTATTAATTTATAGAGTTTTAACTGTACTGTAAAAGTTCCTGGTACTCCTCGATCTCCTCGGATGACATGTCTAAATGGTCTCTTCGATCATCTTTAACATCCACTAGGTGCACTCTCTCCACATTGTATTGGTGAATGTTGCTCTGCCCATCATACTCCACTAGAGTCAACAAGAATTGGCTTTTCCAATCCGAAATACAAGCTAGAATCTTTATAATATTGGAGCTCTAGGCGAGATGTGACTCCAATGAGATGTAGTAGGTCAGTGTGTGGTCTATGGTAACAGGTACTACATCCGATCTATCTGTTGGCACTAAGTGGACTCAAGTATGACAAGTGTAATGCGTAGTCCATAGTCCATGTTACTATGCATGACCATACCCACTCTCTTGCAGCTATGCCAAGCCGCAGATGCCTTGGTGTCCTCGGCATTGTTAGTACTTGAAAGTTGTTGGTTGTAGGGACAAGTCCTTTGCTCCTCAAACGTCACAAACAAATAATCAGACAAAGAATAAGTACACCCTATTTAACCACTACGTGTGATTTCTCCAAAGAAACAACACTCTCGAGATCCTAAGCGCATTACTAGCACACTCATCACCTATTAGGGCCCAACATCTGCCACCAATTCTCCAAGTCTATCACATAGTCTTACATATTTCTGTGGATGACAGTCGGGAATGATTGTCACATACGACACAATGTACATCGATCCCTAAGCTCCTAACTAAAAAAACATGGTCTCAGGGCTCGTCAAGAGTAGCAAAGTAAGGCATATGAGTTACCAGTGCCAAATGAGTGCACCAAATCCCCCAAGTTAGTCTAACCTTTCCGCCCACTATATCCAGTGTATCTTTGTTTGATCATCCACTTTCTCAACGTAATCTCACCATCTCATAGAAGAAATATAACCATTGATTCCTTACTCGCTATCCAGTCATCTTGACTTTTGTCACTACATCGTATGCGTAGCCTTCATGTCACATGCAAAGAACATGTACATTAAAACGAACAAGAAAGAGAGACAAAACTCAAGCCTACATACTATTCTCAAGAAATCAATCGGGACCCCTTAAGCAGAAGAAACCACTTATAACACAAAACAATCAAACAACATAAAGGTTGTAATTTCAACCATCCACATTCATAACAAACAATTTGTTGAAGGTCGGACACCCCCGAATAAAAATAGTAATATACAGAAATATACACAACAGAATATAAATCGCACACCAAAAATATAATTTGTCAAAGTTCACACTCACAAGTCTTATCATTCACCAATAATAATAATAATAGTAATGCATGCATCTTAGTGATTACAATCACCACAACTCCAAAGCATACATTAGTCATTAGATCTTGCAGTTTATTTCAACAATAATATGACAGTTAAATCAATAGTTCCAAAAAATAAACAATTCTAAGGTAACTTATCCAGAGGCATGAATTCCAATGTTAAGCTGTCTACTGTAAAACACTACTCTGTCGCTCAATTTTATAAAATTTTGCTCCTAACTTATTCTCAATGTTCTAGGAATCGATTTTTCATGAATCATATACCCTATATTTTCATACCTAACAAAATTCTCCTCCCTAAAACACAATTGAACTGGTTTTCCTTGCTCCATCGACCATCATGCACCCAAATCCATCACCATAAACATGTTTTGTTCCACTCTAACTCTATTGCACCACTTCCACCAAAACCCTCGAATCCATCATCCCCTTTAACTAGAGAACTAACTCCCTTACAGAGTTACGGCTGTGGTTGCTTACAAAATAAGGATTTGCAAATGGATAGAGAAAATGGTGCACCGAAAGAACATTTCTCACATAACCTTCATGATTTTTGAATAAGAAAAAACTTGAATAATGCAAGTTTACACGCTCATATTCTCTCGTATCCTATGAAAATCTTGTTGGAGAGGATAACTAAGTAACTTAAACTATATACCAACACACAAAAAAAGGTCAAAATAAAAGAGAGAATTGAACACACATGCACCAAACATGAGACCATTATAAAATCAGTCCATTTTCTATCATAACTATCATAACTATCATTCTCTCTTTTTATTCACTAGAAACACACTGCCCAAACCCAAAATTGAAGGATAATGTGGACAAGTAGATCCTTTTATACATGTAAGAGTGGGACTGTAACATCTAAACAAGTATTTAAAAATATCAAGTGCAAAAAATTGAAGGCATTCACCGCTGCAATGGAAGGCTAGTTATAGTGTCACATACCATGAGATCATTCTTGAAATACAATGGAAGACCAATCTAAGGTGAGAAAAGAAAGGGGAAAAAAAGAGCCTATATGAAATTACTTGTATGATAAGATAGAAAGAAAGCACGGCAAAAAAAAAACAGAGCAGAAAGCATCCAAGCTTTCAGCTATTAGCATTTTCTCTATTTGAACCTTGGTTGTTAGTGTCTGCAAGAGAAGGCCCTGACCCTAAAAGCAAAGGGATCTCTTTCTTTTCATTGTTTGAGTCTTTCTTGGAAGATGGATTCGCAGTCGAAGATCTAAGAGGAGGCTCAAAAAATTTGCTAGCAACATCTGGAGGGGGTGCATCTTCACCTGGAAGCACAAGAAGACCTTTCTCTCGAAGAGAAGATGGCTCGTTGAAGCAAGTGCTCCACAGGGAGTCCACAAGTTGCCTCTCCTCCCTGACTACACCAAGGTCCTCAGCTGACATTAAACTGATATTGTTTATTCGTTCTTGAAGAAGTTGCTTCATCTTCTCACTGTCTTCCTCATTGCCATCCTTGCCATCTTGAGTATTGCGAGCAAGCTCAAGAAGGCCCCGAAGGGCAGCTTCTCTGACATCTGAATCTTCACTTGAGGCAAGGTGCATCAACAGTCGAGGAAACCCAAGCTCATTCACGATGTTGCAGTCTGAATTATTCTCATGCAACAGGTAATGGGTCAAGTTGAGAGCTTTCCTGAAAGATTATAAAAATAACAAGTCAGAATTCAATTTTCCCCATTTAATAACGAGGGTTGAAAAATCTCTAAACTAATCAAGTCGGTATCATCATATGACATTGAGCCATTATAATTAAACTATAACATACAGAACCAATAATGAGGATATAACATTACATTACAAATTACTTTTAATTGATATCTTCCAAGGGAATACCACAATTAGAAACTTTTCAGAGAAAACCCTTATTACCTTTGAAATCTCACATTTTCAGAGGCTAGTGCATCTTTCAAAGCAGCATACCCATTTGCCAAACGAAATACAGTAATGCCTTGTTTGTTGTGCCGGATTAGTGCTGTCAAGTTGTTCCCAAGAATAGAAAAATCAGTACCATTTAATCTCAAGAAACAAAATATCAAAACTTCAAAGTATAATATTGCATACAAGATATTGCACCCAGTGCTTTAGTTCTAACAGTCACATCAGGATCTGAACTGAAATTAGAAATAAGAGGTTCAAAGCCATTTGCTTCCATAACAAGTTGCTGACTTCGAGGATTATTCTGGACTATTGTGGTCACAACATCAGCAGCCTTTGCTCGAATATTGGCATGAGAACTCTTTAGGTAACCAAGAAGAGGAACCAAGCCACCAATTGAATGGAGATCTGGTAACAGGTAATACCAAGACATAGGTGAGACATAAAGGTGTTGAATCATAGAAAACACAAATCCATTAACCAACCAATTATCAAAGCAAAATGCTAGGAACACACCAACTAACACAAGCTTTCAACATACTCTCTTATATGATGAAATTTATTGAAAATAACAAAAGTCACCGACTAACACAAGCTTTGAACATACTCTCTTATATGATGAAATTTATTGAAAATAACAAAAGTTTGTGGGTCTCACATCATATTAAATGTTTCTCTCTTGATTTTGTAGTTTTCAATAAATTTTAACAAACCAATTAGAAAGGGTGTGTTTGAAGGACTGTATTCGAAACATTCCTCATTATCAAAACACCAACAATAAAGCAAATGCAAACAGGAACAATGTGAAGACTAACAGCAGAAAAATCAAATTTCAACAATGGGAACTATTGTCATGATCGCATGGAAAATAAGAGAACAAAAACAACTAGAATACTGAGGAAAGTTATGAGTCAAAATTTCTCAGAAAAAGCATGACAAAAGAAAAACATCTTCACCATGAAGCCAGAACAAATAAACCTAAATTCCATAATAATTTGAAACAAGTGATTATTATCCATTCAACACTGACCCCTGTATTGCCCATATTTGAAGAACTTCATCATCCAGCGAACATCGCTGAGACAGCTTCTAAAAATCCCAGTAATGAATTAAATCATGATCCCCAAATATATGTATGAATTCCACATAACTACCATAAACATAAGCAAGACAACTAAGTGCTTCAATAACAGCATTCCTATTCTCATCAACAAAGTCAAATGCATAACAATTCAAAATCCTTAAAACTCACCATTGGCCATGTCAATTGACTCAACATGCTCTTGCAACTCATCCAACATATCTGCAAAAAATTAAAGTTGGCATGAGGTTATTAAAACCAAACATTAACACAAAATAAACGGCAGTTTATTTCTAATTAGTCTTGCGCATAGGTAAATGTAGAATACCTTCAATGTCTGCAGGGGTAACTCCTTGGTCTTTCAAGACTTGTTCTGGAGTTTGCATCACAAGTGTGATCTCTTTCATACGTTTTACAACATCAATGGTCTGTGACTGCATCGCTTCCATAAACCATCTCCGATCCTCCTCACTACAAAATCATAAAAATCACAAAATCAAAAGCAAGTCTACTTGTATTAATTTCAGCCTCCGTATTAAATTTTCAAATTATTTTATTCATAGGAATCGAACTTAACTACCAGATGTTTATAACAACTCACGCATACTCAACCAATTGAGATAGACCAAAATGGGTATACAATTTTGCAACAAAAACTATGCAAATATATCATGTTTAACTACAGCTATAAATTAACAAAATCAAATCATAGTCAAATGAATATTATTAACACAAGCCTCTCGACGTTTAACTACAACACACCTTTTTATTTTCAAAAACATTAAAATTTTGCTAATGACTACCACCAAGAAGAAAAGAAACTATAACTATACAATCACAAATTTACAAAATCAGAACACAATAATATCAATTCAAATTCAACCACACGATCCATGTTTCCCCCTCAAAGAATAAAAAAACTACAGAACCACAAATCACAAAATCACACCCTATTCTACTACTAATCAGTAACTCCACGAATCACAATTAAAAAAAACATATTTTTCATTCAAAAATCAAATTTTGAAACATGGGTATGCGTTTTCCAGCAACAAAAAACTAATGAAAACGGAAATTTCATAGTTTTATTAACCCAAATCATCACAAAGAGGGATAACACAGCTTCAACTCAACAGAGTTAAAAGAAAAAGTGAAAATTGAATTTGGACCTTAAATTGCGAGTGGGGCGAGTCCCATCGGAATGAGCAATGCTCCATTTGAGCAACCCGTCCCAGTTGGGTCCTTCTTTGGCCATTGGAATGATTAGAGAGAGACAAAACAAAACAAAACAAAAGCAACGTTGTATAGTTTTTGTAAGAGGATTTAGGAATGGGAAGTGAAGGGATTTAGATATATAGATTCAGCAACGTGTGTGTGAAAGGATTCGGGAAGCGTCTCAAGAATTCGGGAGGGTTGTGGAAACGAGGAAAAGGGAAAGAAAGAGGAAAGTAAAAGTCAAAAGTGGGTTCTGTGTGTTTTATAGGAGTTGGGTTGGGAGCCTGTGATGTGATTATGGGCTTGCTATGGATGGCCCGGGTCCATAATATGTTAAGGGAATAAAATTCTTGGGGAGTTACTTGATGCACCCAGCAGGTGTGGTGAAAAGACATAAATGCCCTTCACCCTAATAATATAAAAGGCTCACTTTCATCTTTTCTACGCTCCATTTGCTTCGTCTTCTCTTCTTTTCTTGGTGTCGTTTCTTTCTCTTCCTCTCTACATTTGCTTCTTTGTCTTCCTGTCACCGCCATTGGTGTTGCTGTTTGTTCCACTTCTAGTCATCGTTTATCTTCCTCTATTGTAGTGACGGTTGTTGTTGGTGTCGTTTCTTCCTATTCATATTAGGGACTGTTGCTGTTGGTTGGAAAATCTTCTTCGAGGTTAGTGATCCTCCCGCGTTGAAGTTTTTTTTGTTGATGTAATGAATGATTTTTTGTTATCTTGAGTTTGTTGCATGATGATATTTCTATATGTAATTGTTTTTTTGGTGTTTGTTGTTGTTGTCGGTTTATTTTGAAGCCTTGCTGGAAAAAATTGCGTTTTGTCAACAAAAACCCATAGTGATCCATATGGTTCATACAGATCACTGATCCGTATGGGTATTTTTTAATATTTTTTTATAATCCATACTAATTATTGTGTATTTTAATTTTTTTAAAATTAAATTTTTTATAAAAAAAAAACTTTGTCATACGGATCAGTATAGTTCATACGGATTGTTAATCCGTATGAATCATACGAATCACTGGTTGTTTTTTGTAAACCATACGGATCACTGATCCGTATGCTTTTTTTAAAAAAAATTATTTTTTAACCCATACGGATCACTGATTCGTATGGTTTTTTTTTTAAAAAAAAATTTTAACCCATACGGATGGTTTTTTTTAAAAAAAAACAAATTGTTTAACCCATATGTATGGTTTTTTTTTTAAATTTTTTTTATAACTCATACGTGATCCGTATGATTTTTTAAAAAAAATTATTTTATAACCCATATGGATCATCGTATGGTTTTTTTTTAAAGAAATTTATAACCTATACGAATCACTGATTGGCACACGGAGAGCAACTCATTTTAAAGTTTTTAAGGTACTCATTAAAAGAACTCTCATTGGGGCAGTCAACCAAACTCCCCCAAACCTCCATCACATAATCCCATGCATTCTTTTGAGCAACTAGGGTTTTGCACTTTGCCTTGACATTCTTGTCAATGTGGAACAGACACAACAAGTTCATAGCATCCAGGAATACATTTTTTACTGCATTCATCAAAGACAAATCTCTGTCAGTCACAATAACTCCAGGGAGTGCATCAGCTCTCATGAAAAGACCTCGAAACCGCTCTAGAGTCCAAACAACATTATTAAGATGTTCTCCTTCCAAGTAAGCAAAACAAGTGGAAAATGTCATTCCTGTTGGTGTAACACCAACAATATCAAGCAACGACAGTTTATACCTATTTGTTTTGTAGGTACTATCGATCAAGAAAACCAAATTACAAGAATTGGTTAACTTTACTGCATCAGGATGACTCCAAAACAAGTCATGTACAACATTATCATCCTTTACCCTATGCCAGTGAATGTACTGATCTCGATCAAGCAGCAACTTCAATTGTTGCATTTCGGTGTTACTCCCTCTTATGGAAGAATGGTAAGCATGTCTGGCATTGTAAATTTGTTTGATTGTTGTATAATTGTTGTCATCTTGCTCCTTCAACATTAACAAAATATTTCTTGGCTTCACCATGGACTTCGTCATATCAGCAACAACATTCTTCTCATCCTTTGTCACTCAACCTGCATACAGATGCCCAACCAATGACTTTGCCATTTTGTGATTGTGAATCCCACAAATTAACTTCACCACCCAGCCGTCTCCTCCCGAAACTTGCTTCGCACACAACTTAAACGGGCATCCACATTTTCTACTGCCAGTGCATGCTCTAACCAAATTATGTTTCTTAGGCATTTACTCCTCACTCCTTTCACAAGCTATCAACAGAAATGAGGCTCTTCCTCGAACACCGGTATTGGTGTCGGACCTCATCATAACGGCAACAAATCCGATGTCATGAGCCAACGATCGAGCTCATTGTAAGACTTCCTCACGGCTACCAAACAACTACAACATAATTCAAATCAAGTTTGCCATGAGTAAACATCTATGTAATATAATTCCTATACCAACAACAACAAATTGCACAAATACCTCAAAAGTATTAAAGGCATCAGAGCAATCAACTTTAACGCCAACATCTTCCTCATTTTTATTGCACAAATACCTCAAAAGTATTAAAGGCATCAGAGCAATCAACTTTAACACCAACATCTTCCTCGTTTTTGACATTCATTTCAACTTCTTCAGACATCATACATCTACTGGTCTTCATTCATCTTAATAAAACATTTAACAAATTCAATCTCAATTCACACAAATATAGTTGTTTACACTAAATATTTTATAGAACTTTTTCATTAAAATGTCATACAAATCTAATAAATACATAATCATTCTCATATAAATTTATTTAATTATTAATCATTACTATATCAATTTTTAAGCAATGTATTATTACAACAATTAGTAAAAACATAAATTAACTAAATTATTAATAATTAATTTAACAATTAAAAAAAATCCGTATGGGACATATAGATCACCAATCCTTATGTTTTTCGCGTACCTCTTCTTCTTTGGCAACGAAAAGTGACCAAAATCCACCGTATACTCCTCACCAACGCACGTACACCATTGGAGAACAAATGCGCTTCCAAACGGCCCTTAATGAAAGCAACACACACTGACTTACAGAAATTTTTTGAAAAAAAAAATGGCGCTGCAGAAATAAAAAAACCATATTGCTATTTATAACCGAAATGTCCCATACGGATTGGTGATTCGTATGTCCCATACGGATCACCAATCCATATGTTTTTCGCGTACCTCTTCTTCTTCGGCAACGAAAAGTGACCAAAATCCACTGTGTACTCCTCACCAACACATGTACACCACCGGAGAACAAATACGCTAGCAAACGGCCCTTAACGAAAGCAACGTACACTGACTTACCGAAATTTTTTGAAAAAAAAAATGGTGCTGCAGAAATAGAAAAATCATACTGCTATTTATAACCGAAAATACCATTTAGGAAATTTTTTGGGTGCCCTAACAAAAATGAAGGGTGTCCCAAACAATTCCAAAATTCTTGATAGAGATTAGATATATCTCCTCGTTTTTCTTTTACTACTTAGCCCTTATAATATAATAATATACAATAATTAACTTATTTAGTGTATTTTTTTATCTTCTAGTTTATCTTCTTATCTCTTAAGGACTTCTATAGCCGTTAGGATATGATAAAATAAGGCAATTATCCTATCTAGTTGGTATATATATATATATATATATATATATATATATATATATATATATATTTATCTAGGAGATAAAAGACAAATTAATCTTATTTGGAGCTCGTTTGGAATAGTTTTATATTTTTATATTATTAGTTAATCTTCTAATCTTTTGTATAACATTATTATATTTTTACATGTATGACACAATGGTGGATCCAAAAACTTTCTTTAGTGAAAACAAAGAAATAATTTATAATATTTTTATATAAAAATATTTCAATTTTTTTTTATAAAAGACACAATTTTATGATAAAAAACTATAATACCTAAAATTTTATGAATTTAAAAGTATAAAATTAATATAATTTATTTTATTTTTTATTTTTACATTCTTTTATTTAAAATAATTATTTAATATGGGCAATATCTATTTTTATGGGATAAAAACAATAATTATTCAATATATTTAAATAAAAAAATTACTTTGTGCCCCATAACTTGCAACATGCATCCACCACTATGTATGGCTACACGTGATATAACCAAATGAGTTGAATAATCAAACTCCATAAAGTTGTATCTTCACTGCATTCTACAGAACTATGAAATATTCTTCTTGCACTACTAAAGAAACTTCATTTTACGACGCACTTCCTAAGACGGTTATTCATAACCGATTTAGAATGTGCGACAATGGTATTTTTGTAATTAGGGGCAAAGTTTTTTGTTTTTACATCGAGATTTCTAAGACGGTTGTAAATAAACCGTCTTAGAATGGTAGAGCATGGCATTTTTGTAATTATGGGAAACTTAAACAAAGACGGGTTTGCTAAAGGATCGTCTTTGTTTAAGCAACCCTAATTTAACTCGCAGGTGTGCATGCTGTCGGGGTCATCACTACTGAAACTTGAGCGCGTTGAGCTCGACTGAAAGATTACTTCTAAGTCCAGTTGTGTTCTCCGGTCGTCGTCATTAGCCCGATAAGTTTAGAACTCGCAGGTCAATGCAAAGGCATTTGTGTTAGCCTAAGCCAAGGTCATTACACTCTTCACCGCCATGTCCTACTCGTTTCTAAAATCCCCTCTGAGGCTCTCACCTCTGTCACTGACACACACATTCTAAGCTAGGCGGTAGTAAGCGCACGTGACCTGCATGGGTCCCGCTCATTTGCGATCCGGCCCGAGAGTCCGACCCGAGATACAAGCCCACGAAGCTCCTTCTAAGGGTCATTGATACACTCATGGCCGGCGAGGCCCGGATTAATGACCACTTATGGCAATGTCGTTCCTGTGTTTGTTTGTTTTGGATTTTAGGGATGAGAAGGGAAAAGGGTTCATTGCTTAGTGATGTCTTCATTCTCACTTGTAACCCTAGGTTGCTGTAGCGTAATAATACCTTGCGCATCCCCCTATTGTCCTCCTCTATTCTGTCATTGTGAAGTGTGTATTATTTCCGATGAACCAGTATGAATTATTATTTGCCTTTGGTTTATCTTTTTATTTTGAATATTAAGCTTTGTTGTTGGAGTATTATTTGCCTTTGGTTCTTGACCTGTTTTCCTGTTAGTTTATCTCTTCAGTGAGTGGTTTTTACTTGTTGGTTCAGGTTGGTATATCTGAAAGTGGGATTGATGATGCTGTTCAAAAGCTGGTTACATGTGGGTAAGGATGACATGGATTTGATTTGATAGTTGCTAGTGAACTAGTGATACTATATTTATTAAATGCAAATTCCGAATGTTCATTTTGTGCGCCATATAGATCATTGTAGCTAATTCTAGATAGATTGGAATGTATGTGTTAAATCTCAATAATAAATTTACTTGTTGACTTCCTAATTAACTTGTTGTAGACTTAGTACGGTGCTTTCATTGTGAAGGTATAAGGTTGGACGAGTGGAGCAATTAGAGACATCTGAAGAAGCAAAAGCTAGAGGAGCTAACTCTGTAAGTTTTGTCATCCTTGCAGTTGTGTTGGCTACCTAGTTTCAGAAGGTTCATGTAGATGTTTTCAACATTTGGTTGTGCTTGATGAGTTATGCTTCAACAATCATTATTTTATACACACACAGTCTGTAGCCTACTGTAAGTACACGAGAGATTTGTCCAAGTCTCTATTTCTTAAGTTAATATTGAATCCCATGTGTTAATTTTAATTTATCCACAATGATGTAGGGAACTTTTATGAAGTTTCTAATTGATATGGGGACTGTAAATTTGACAGGACATACAGTTCTCACAAATAACAATCTAAAAGGGGAGGTCCCAGCGAATGGTTCATTTTCATTATTTACCCCCATCAGGTTAGTACAAATAATTAAATTCTTATCTATGGTTATTGTTGAAGGATGAGCTCAAAATTTGGCAATCCCCTGTTCCATTTTGATGCCTGTTTATCATTGAAAATTGTTTAAAATTGGGTAAGATAATAACTTCAGGTAACAGCTTGAATTCAGAATATAACTGTAGCATGCGTAAGCCTAAATAAATTGTTACCATCATCTAGTTTTGGTACAGGCCAGACTAGCGTAGGTTTTTTCTACATATTTATTCTGTAGTTGTCAAAACTATTGAAAACTATTCAAATCATTTAGAAATAGGTTTTCGTAAGCCTAAATAAATTGTTAGTATAATCTACTTTGGGTTTAAAATAAACTTTGGTTACTCAGTTGCAGGTTTAATTAAGATTCCAGTAAAATACATATTCACCTCATAGTGTAAAACCCTGC
The DNA here is from genome assembly GCF_004193775.1 of Glycine soja. Classification (NCBI taxonomy): domain Eukaryota; kingdom Viridiplantae; phylum Streptophyta; class Magnoliopsida; order Fabales; family Fabaceae; genus Glycine; species Glycine soja. The sequence continues at coordinate 34,338,323 of NC_041002.1, forward strand.
AGCAATGCTATTATTGAAATGTACATATTGACAGAGTTTTATTGTGTAATTGTAATAAGGTCTATAAAATGTATCAAACATTGTATTCAATAGTGCTATCAATCAATCTCTCAGGATAAAAAGGCAACCTTTGGAATGCACCAACCAAAACCAAACGTGTAAGAATGTCATCAAAAGAAGTGCAAAATATATAAAAGATAGTTTAATTTGTTGTGAAACTGATATGGTGTCTAGATACAATCTCTTGGTCAGCGCATCACCCTTTTATGCTTTTGTTAGTAAAGTGTGGTGATCAATAAACTGGCTCCGCCAAGGAGAGGCAATGTAACTTGAAGAAACAAGTTTTGTTATTATTTTATTTTTTATAAATAAACATGAATAAATTAGTTAGGGACACAATGTTAGGTGCCATACTATAACTACATCCTGGGCTGATACATGTTTTCAATTGCATCCTGGGCTGTTAAAGTTGTTATAGATTACATAGGTTCCATAGAGTGTAAAGCTGTTACAAAATTGGTTACATAGTTTATAGGATTCATTGTGAATTGATATTTTAAAGAACTGAGCAGGTAAACCTTAGAAGGAGAATTCTCTGCTTTACTGATTGTCATACTGTCTACATCACAAAACTATTCTATCAGTTTCTCTGTTCTCTGTTTTCTCAGTACTCTTTTACATCTCATTTTTGGGGTTTGTGATAAATAATAATTTAGTTTGAACTGCAAGATGTCTTACCGGGGAACCAATGGGATAGAGGGTAGAATCATTAGAGAAATTGTATCTTTAGCAAACACAAAGTAGTAATTGTGGCATCAAGTACAGTGAGTGAATTACATTGCATGTAAAAAGATAATTTCATTCTATTTTCATCCAAAAATATATATGTAATATGTCGCACCACTTGATGCACAAAAGGGTAGTTTTCTAAATTTTATGAACTAGGTAAATTTAAATAATTATTTTTTGTTTATATTTATTAAAATCAATGCTTAATAATATTTATGTTATTAAAAAATGAATGTTTATGTTAATTTTTAAAATTAGTGTTTTTTTTTAATTTTTCAAGTTTTAAAATGGGTTATTGAATTTAAATAATTATTATTGTTTAATTAATTGTTATTTTTTAATTAATTAATTTGATAATTTTTTAAAAAGAAACCTAATTATTTTTTTAAAAAATTACATATATGTTTGTGCAAATTTAAATTTACATTATTTTTAAAAATTAATGTTTTGTTATTTTAAATTTTAATGTTTAAAGTATCATGATTTTTAAGGTTTTAATTGTCATTTAATTTATTTTTTTTTTCATTGTGTAATTAACTGATGTTTTTAAATTTTTAAATTTTAAATATATAATGTTTATTTTTTAATTTTACATTATATATATTGTCATATATTTCATGGCCCGTATGAAGTGGACATATGTTGCTAGAAGAAGGAAAAAAACCCCTCGGGGGAGGGAATTTAAACAAAATATTTATATATTTTTTTAAAAATGAATTAAGACTATATAATAAAAAAATAAAGTAAATTACACTTGTTGTTCTCCAAATTAGCGTTTATTATATTCATATCCTTATCTAAAATAACATTTCTTTTGCTTCTCTTGAACAATTATCGAGATTAAGTGTTAAGTTTTTATGAAATGTCCTAATAATTCCTTCTCAATCTCATACACAATCATAGAACCACTACTACAAAAGCAATTATTTAAGTCACGAGACCTACGACGGTTGTGCAAAACCGCCTTAATATAAGGCACGACTAGTCCTAATAATTTCTGTTTGTTTTTGTTGAATAATGTTAGAATAAATGAAAAACATCCAATTGTATCTCAATTATATGTTAAGATTAGTTCCATATTTTATTATTATCTGAATTACCTCCCAGGATTGGCTTTCATATTTCCTTATTATTGACAAGAACCAAGAGAGAACCAATCCTCAAAAACTAGCCATTGCAGTTGGAGAGCCCAAGGCCTTTTTAAATTGACACTCAAATCTCATATTTGTAATGTGGGACTCCAGCCCCATACCTTGCAATTGGATTCTAACAATTATCTCATGATTTGTTTCCTATTTAATTAGAATTATGATAGATTATTACTATAAATAAAAGTTAGTGCTTTATGTTTTATATTATATTGTAACATTTTATATAAAATCAAGTGAACATCAATTGGATTCTAACAATTTGAAGGTTAAATTCTCACTTTTTTAGTTAGGCAACATGTCACACACATTGCTATAGTATATTTAAAACAATAAATTAAATCTACAAAAGTATAGAAGATTAAATATTAAAACATAATAAATAAAATTAGAGTAGGGATAGTTGACACTAAATGAGAATTCAGAAGAAAAAAAAAACATGTCTACAAATGAGTTGAGTTCACAGCTTGACTCTAATACAAACTTTTCTTTTTTACTGGTATTCGACCCGAACCAAACTTATGAGCAGTTGTTAGCTCAGTTTGATTTTACATTATAACTATTTTAGATATTTTTATTTATTTATTCATTTACTTTGTACAATAAAATTAATTATTTCAATTTAATAATCAAAACCCTGAACCAGACTCGCTACCCTTTCATTGCAGCCTCGCATCTTTAGTTCTCTGCTTGCCGTCACCTTCGTCCTCCGCTGCACCTCCGTCGCAGTCCATTCCTCTCTCTTTCTTGGAGCACTCACTTTGTCTACGTAAGTAACCCTCACCCTTCTTTATTATTATTTCCACCAATTCGTTATCTGTTGCTACAATTCCTGATGCAGCAAATTGAATTTTGTTCGTTACTAAGGAAAATTACTTTATTCATATAGATCTCTGCTAGGGTTCACATTTGTTTGGTAATCTCTGCAAGTGCCTCTCTCGTCCTCATTGCGGTTCACATTCTCTGCCAGGTATCTATCTCTGCAATTTCAACTTTCAACATTATTACTCACTTGTTTCATTCAATTCATTGTTCCTATGTTAGATTTTTATGTCCCTTTAGACTATACTGTAAGTAAAACAGTCACATTGCTATAGTATATTTAAAACAATAAATTAAATCTACAAAAGTATAGAAGATTAAATATTAAAACATAATAAATAAAATTAGAGTAGGGATAGTTGACACTAAATGAGAAATTAGAAAAAAAAAACATGTCTAGAAATGAGTTGAGTTCGCAGCTTGACTCTAATACAAACTTTCATGTTGTACTCTATCCTAAGCACATGAAGCTTGCTGCATGCTTTTGTTACCCAAAACAGCAGGCTTTGAGTTCAACTTAATATTAATGTAATCGAACTTTTCATAAATTTAATATTATTATGATCCAAAAAATTATTATTAAATTTTAAACTAATCGAATCAAATTTCAATTCACTTTTGTTAGGTTGAGTTTGATAGGCCAACCTTTTATAATCCATTTTTCTCACATATACAATTCACAGGCAAACTGCAACTTAAATTGAAAAATAAAAGGAATCAAATTATCTCCCTCTACCAAACTTGTCAATCTCACTGTCATGTATCAGGCAAACATAAAAGCAAAGGCCAAAAACATCTCCTTGTTCCTTTCTCCTTTTTTTAGTGGGTTTCCTTTTTATTTTTTTTCTTTCCCTTCAAATTATAACCAGTTATTATAAAATCACAACTCTTTAAAAAAATGGATGGAGAAGATGGGAATAATTTTAGATTTTATTATTATTATTTGTCGAGGACTTGAAAATTTATTATCAGTAAGGAAGAAAAGTCCATAGTCAATAGGATGCGATCAAGAGTGAGTTATCACAAATTCAAATGCAACAGTCAGCTCCTTGTAGACCATCTATCCCTGATGTATTGGTTGCACGTGTCAGCACCAAAGAAAGCTGTGCCGAGGCTGCTGCAAATGTTGTTGCTAAGGAGCGGTCTACACTTGATGCTTCTATTGTGGGGTTATACATTGTGTGTGGTGATAGTACACAGGTGGTGGCTTCGGGAAAAATGTATGGAGTTGGTGGCATTATACACAATGTTGCTTATGCAGATGATGTAGTAAGGGTTTGTGTTGACACAATTTACGATGGTGACGCCAGTGTCCCGTTTCCCACTACAAAGATTCAGTATGTCAGGGACGCGAGTAGCACATTCATTGCATGGCCCAGACATCTAGTGAAGCCTATAACTGATGTAAGTAATATAATTATCGCCTTGCCTAATGTCATTTAATTTAATACACCATTTGTGATTAACTTTACTACTTATTTTCTTGTACCATATAGGATTCAAATCATAATGCGCGTTTGCCAGTTGGACGTCTTGGTGAGGCTGAGGTTGCAGCGGAACCTGATCCGTTGGGCGAATTGATGTAGACATTGTTTTACGTGTATAAGAGTCCAGTGGAAGTGCCGTGGGAGGCGACGCAATTTGGACTTCCTGATGTTGGGGCAAAATTTTTCATCACACATGCTGATCTAACGGAAATAATATCAGGTGACAAGTGTTTGAACATATCTATCCTGCAGCTGTGGACCATGTAAGTCATTTTTCTTCAACCTTTATGTTTGATTACGTCATAACCAACATTCTTGAATCTAAAACATTTACAATATTCATGACTTGTGTTGCAAATAGTTTTATGAATAACTGTGGTAGAAGCAAAGTTGATCAGTCACTATATGGTCTGTTGGAGCCTCAATCTATACACAATGCTAAGGACAGACGTGAACAATGCCAAGAATACATTCAAACATGGGTCAAGGAATCACAAAGGCAGTTGTACTTAGGGGCTTACTTGCATCAGTAAGTTGAACGGTTGTTGTAATTAAAGTCGTTTTTTTGCTTGAATAAAAACCTAATTGTAATTGTCAATTTCAAGGCACATTGGCAACTATTTGTTTTGTGTCCAAGGGAAAACACGGTTGTTTGGTTTTGTTCTCTGAGGAAGAAGCCAGATATTAACATCAAAGCCACAATTAACAGGTTCTATTCAAATATACAAATGATGGTCTGTGGAGGTAACTGTTGTTACATATACAGAAATAATGGTTGTCATATATATGGTTGTTTGTATTTTTTTTACTAGTGCAATGAAGACAATAACCAGTTCTTTCCAAGGCATGTCTAATCAAGCTGCACCTCGGTGGGTTGAACCAAAGGTTAGAAATTATTGAAGTTCTACCTGTTTCTAATGAAGTGTTTGTACATGTTGAAGTCTTGTATCTTAACTAACAATTTTCACTGTTCAATTTAGAGTCATGTCCAAACTGGAGCGTACGAGTGCGGATATTATGTCATGCATTGGATGTGGTGCATAGTGACTGGTGGATTGAAGGATGACTGGAACAAGGTATACGTAATGCATTGACTTACAATTGTAGGTTTTGTTAATATTTGTTAAGTTACTAATAATGTCATCAATTCTTAATTTTGTAGTGGTTTTCTGATGGATCACCGTTAGACGTGGAGGCCATCACCACACTTCGCCAAAAATGGGCAACATTCTTTTTAAGTATTAGGAAAAACGGATGCTAAAGAGGATTTTCATTATGTAGTAGAACATTTTTAGTGTCATTACATCATTTTGTTTAAAATTTCAAACAATTGTTTCATTTGATTATATGCAAGGCACAATTAAGGTCTCCATTGTTTATGCTTAAATTGTTTTAGTTTGTGGTTTTATTTTATTATAAAATATTCATTTTAATAGGATCAACGCAATTATTAGTTCATAGATTCCCTTGTCGGCCATATGAGCTCTCTATTACAAATGTTATTTGTTTGTCTACATGGTAATGTCTTAAGCAACATAGAAAGGTGACTTTTGTTAGGGCTCATGTTTAATTAATTTTAGCACTTGTTTAGCTTGTTTCAAGTGTGATGCACTTGTTTAGTGTACTTGCATGGTGCATGTTAAATAATCGAAAGAAACAGCTAACAACGTAGACTTGGATGGGCTCGTCGTTATTGGTGGTGATGACTTAAACACTAATGTGTGCCTTCTTGCCGAGAATTTCAGGTTTGTAGCTGAATTTTATTTCTGTTGTAATCTGTGTCTTAGGACATTTCCATTCATGAATATGCATAGTCATCCTGCAGGTTTATTTGCCATAGTCAATGGACTCTGTTTGCCCTATTGGCTTTCACTGTGCCACTGAAATCTCCGCTCTTCTTACTCCTCCTTCACCTCTTCAAGTTCAAGTAATCTCTTCATTCATATTATACACCTTTCTTAACCCTTTTCATTATGCTCTTTTCACTCTTGAGGAAGATTATCACAACCTTTTGTCTACAAGAGGGTGCAATGGTATCACTGTCAAACAGGATGGCAACTCTGGAAAAGGTTTTGATTTTTTTATTTTCAATTTTAATAATTCTGTCATTTGTTTATGTTCCATAAAGCTGTTAAATTTATATATACTTCATTCAAATTGTTTCAAGAGTTTAATCTTTATACTCTAATTGCCTACTAACTAACTTTGGTATGACTTTCAAGAAAGTTATTCTAAAAGTCCTCTGTAACTCTTATTGTAGATTGAATGAGAATGTAAAAATCCTCTATTACTCTTCTTTTAATATGTATTATAATATGTGTTTTTTCTGCAATTGGAGAACTGCAGGTTTATATGCAGACATGGACTTCAAAGAGTTATGCAAATATGGTGCCTGTATGTTTTTATTGTGCTCAGATTTGTGAATGTACTCAGATTTCTTGTGAATGTACTCAGATTTCTTGTGCCTGTATGTTTTATTGTTTCCATTTTACCTTTCTCAGTGAGGATTCAGTAATTTCATTACCCATTAAATTGACAGCTTAATTTTTAATGTAATGTAGGTTGACTGTGATGAGCACAAGAGTTTGTGCAGCAAATATGGAGTCTCTGGGTACCCAACAATTCAGTGGTTTCCAAAAGGATCTCTTGAACCCAAAAAGTGAGGAGATTTTTGTCTATTGGAATATAACATTGACACAATTTTATATCTTAATTCATAGTTATTTACCTGTCATTTCACATTTATCATTCCTTTTGCATTCAATACTTGATTTTGGAAAATTCCCATAGGTATGAAGGGCCACGCACTGCTGATTCACTTGCTGAGTTTGTAAATACAGAAGGAGGTACTGCTTGAGCTTTTGAAACCTTGTGCTTTAATTTCTATGAAGGCGAAGGCATTGTGATATTAACATGTTTGTGTAACTTCTGAGGGAATGTATTATCTTGAATTGGACATATCAGAAATTAGCCATCTTGCACCAGCTTTTGAAAAAAAGGAAAAATATTTTATGTAGGAAAGATGTTACCAAGCCACTAAACTTTTTGGTTTCATTCATATCTTACATGAACATCACTGTCTACACACTTTCCGAGTTTCCCTATATTTTTTAGTTATGGTGATGTTGAGGATAGGCATCAATACAATTTGGTTTTCCCTTTGTCTTCTATTATGTGCTTTTGGCTTGCAATTTTAATGGGATTTCCTGACTATTATGGTGATGTTGAGGATAGGCATCAATACTGTGAAGATTGCTACAGCTCCTTCCAATGTAGTGGTGCTTACATCTGAAAATTTTAATGAGGTTGTCTTAGATGAAACCAAAGATGTCTTGGTTGAGTTTTATGCACCCTGGTACTGACTAATAATTTTCGTATTGTTTCTATTTTTGTCTTCAATTCATGTTGTGGTTTGGACTAAAATTTGGTAAAACTTAGTTTTACATTACACACTGAATATTGTGAAAACACTCATACTGCTAGATCTAATAAATTTTGTGATTTTGCTAGGTGTGGACATTGCAAAAGTCTTGCTCCTGTAAGTATATCTTTGAGGATTTCTTGTAAAGTCTTACCCGAATGGAAGAGGAAGTTGAGAATCTGAAGGGTTCTGCCTCAAGGTAACTTAAATAAACATCATCCTTCTAGAACATTTGCTTTTAGTTATGTCACTTGAGAATAGTTTAATTTGCATTGTTGTGTTGCATATGTTCTGCAATCTTTGCCCAAAATAAGAAACTAGATGCGGTAATCTACTAATCCTTTTTTTTTTATCATTAGGCACGAGAAGATTTACTTGAAAGCTGCCAAGAATTACTTGGAAAAAGGTTCTGATTATGCTAAGAACGAAATCCAGTGCCTACAGCGCATACTTGACAAGGTAATATTCTCTTTCTTTCAGTCGAAGCAAACCTTGAAAGTTTTACTCACTCGTGAAATAATTATGAATATTATTTTTTTGTGGTAAATTTCAATTATTTGGTTGCAAAGTGAGATTAAGAATTGAATGCATAATCGTGCTACTCACTTGCCTATGTTGATTTGATTGATTGATGCAGCCCATTAGTCCTGCGAAGGCCGACGAGTTAACTCTAAAGAAAAATATCTTGTCGACATATGCTGCTTGACTTTTTGGTGCATCATTAACCATCTCTCATGGAAGCTCGTGATCAATCGCAGCTCCTGATGATTGTTTGACTTTGATATCGAAATTGCTCCTGAAGTGATGTTAGGCCTTCAATATGATGAAAAGATTGATATATGGTCTCTCGGCTGTATCTTGGCAGAGTTATGCTCTGGTGAAGTATGTTCTAATTTGCCTTTTTTATGATATTCATGAAATATATTTTTCTATGGCTTTAACATGAGCATGAAATTTATTTTTTTTCATATAGTTTAATCAGATTTTCGTTTTGGTAAGCTAATATAATTGAGGAATAAACATAATTTCAAAGAATTTTTTGATATTTACTCATGTTGAATTCTTATGTCTTTTGCAGGTGCTATTTAATTTCCAAATAATGCAGTTGTGATATGATTCTAGCACGCATGATTGGAATGTTGGTTCTATTGATATGGAGATGTAGCATATTATGAGTGTCGTTGATATGAACATTTTTTTAACTTTTTGTGGACTGTAGAAATTCATCCATAACAGGATTTCTGTTAAATAGATCATCCCCATTTATTGTTATTACTATTATTATTTGACTAAATTACAAATAAAATGTTTAATTTAATTTATTTTTAAAAATATTTAATATGATCATTTCTTCTAGAATGAAAATCTAGTATAAATTTGCTTTGACAGACTTATTAATTTCTTGCATCATTTTCATTTGATAGTTTTGGTTCCCATCAAATTAAAAAAAAAACAAAAAAAAGAAATATACAAAAAAAATTAAAAAAACTAAAAAAAAAAAACAATATTACGACGGTTATTCCACAACCGTCTTAGTATATTGCACTTACTACGCCGGTCATTTCACAACCGGCATAAAAAAGTTAAAAAAAATTGGTAATACTACGACGGTTATAATACAACCGTCTTAGTATATTGTACTTACTACGCCAGTTATTTTATAACCGGCGTAAAAAGCCATTTTTGCATGTCACATACGAAGACAATTATTTTACAACCGTCGTAAAAATTATAAATATACAATGACGGTTCATCAACAACCGTCGTAAAAAGCTGAATTTACAACGACGGTTATTAAAACTGTCTTTAAAATATTTCCACCTTTTACGACGGTGGCTGTTACGACGGTTAAAAACCGTCGTTAAAAACACTATATAACTGACTTAAAAAGACGTATTTCTAGTAGTGTTGACACTGTAGAATTATCACTTTTAACATGGGATTCAATCGGGTCAATCCTAGATAAAAAAAAGTGCCTCCAAACATATGATCTTTGAATCAGAGAAGAATCATGCCTCTAATGATAACAAGAACATACTTTTTTAATATAAAATTGAAGTTAATCGATAGCGAAGTAGAAATATGTCTCAAGGGATTCAAAAAAGAATAATGCATCTAGGTGACTAATCATCATGTCTTAACCCACTAAAGGGTAAGGGTAATATTGGATTTTATTACCATAATTAAAGTGGGTTAATATTATAAGGTAATTATATTAGTTATTTATTATTAGTGATTTTTATTTTATGTGATCAAATTAATTGAGCTCGTTAGACAATTAAATGAGCATTATTAACTCATTAGGGGATAATGAGAACCCTATTAAGTTAGGATGCTATAAAAAAAGATATGGTCCCAATGTACCGAGCCGTCACACATAATTTTTCTTTTTCCCATGTGAAGAATAGAGAGGTTCCGGTTGAGGAAGAACCATGAAGTCATCGGTTAAGTTGTTAGGAAGTTACCCATTGTTTCTACATCATTCCGTAACATATCCTATAGTGCATAGATCACAAATCACCTACGGATTCATGTATTTCTCTATCCTTAATGATCAAACATGTTGTAGATCCTAGGACCTTTGGTAATTGTTCTAGGTTAGGACATACTCTTGTTTCTTTTAACATCCGCATAAAGAATAAAAATTTCCTAACTATTAAGGAAAATTTCCTTCAATCCTCGTATCCGCATTTTAAAAAATCCTCGTATCCAAACCCATACCTACAGGAATAGTAACTTACATATTCATACTCTTCTCCATTGGTTGCCTGAATGAATGTACCCATCACCCACACTTTAATTAATTATGAAAAGAATAATAAATACATTTTTAATTTTTAATTAAAATACAATAGTAATTTTTATATCATTCTATAACTTTCAACTTAATAATATTTTCTTAAAACTCACCGTTGGATTGAAAGTTCTTTTCACATAGATTACATATACTAAATTTCATATTATTCCAAAATCATTTATGATTTCGTTCTTATAGATTGAAAATAACTATTAAATCATTCTATAACTTGATATAGAATGTAAATTTTACTGATCCAACCATTTAATTATATATACATATTACCAAAATTGTATATGCGAGATTGTCAAAATTGAGCAACAATAAGAAGATAATCATACTATTCATATTTTAGTATATTTTGAAAATTTTATATTATGTTGATTTTTATCTATATGAATAAGGTAGCAAATAATTTTGGATTTATATGAAATTTTGTATATATGATCTATGTGAAAGGAACTTTCTAGCCAACGGTGGTTTTTAAGTAAACATTATCCAATTGAAAGTTATTAAACGATATAATAGTTATTCAAAGTTACACCAATATATTTTGATCATTTCTCTTTCTTTCTTTCTCTCTCTCTCTCTCTCTCTCTATATATATATATATATATATATATATATATATATATATATATATATATGAATTCATGGGGACGGGGCTATGGTCCATGCTTAACCCCCTTAGATCCGTCTTTGCTAGCTTCGTCCTTGTCATAGTTGCACTGGCCTTATCTGTCTTTGTCCCAAATGCATTGGCATTGTCCTAATCAATTACATTCCTTGGGGTTTGATCTAGTCAAGATTCGTCTTTTTCAGCAACTGCTTACTAGTCTCATCCATTGATGTCATGGACATTAGTTTATCCCAATTGTTTTCAACCACTCTCTAATCAGTTTGAATGGTAATGTATTGCAACAAGTTAAAAGCATAATAAGCTTTAGCTTAAGGGGGAGTGTTGGAAAATGTGACTCGTCAACTCTTCCTATGCTTATTTCAAGTCCTATTGTGCCGATATTTGAGTCTGTAACGTCCTTGCAATGTTGTTGTGGGTTTCAGTTTGATCCCTCACATCATCTAAGTTAGAAGAAGAATCTTTAATTAATCTTTAGCTTTTGGTGTCGTACTCTGTGCACTAGAGTCTTTTACCTTGGAGATGTTTTCAGTTTTTGATGCTTTAGTTATGCTCTAAGTTTGGAGCATTTTATTTGTATGCTCCAGCTTGAGAGGGGGTGTTAAGATATGATATGATAGATATTTGGGAGATACGATAACATATGATTCTATTATAATATGGTGGAGATTAAGATATAATTCTATTTGTGATATGGTAGAGATTAAGAGATATGCTAGCTTATTTCTAGGAAAGTAGGAAACTTTTATCTTATCTAGTAGGATTATATCTCTAAGGTTTATATTAGATTTTGATTAATCCTTTCCTTTTTTACTAGTTTAATCTTTTTGTATATACAGTCCAAGTCAATGAATATGAATAAAAATACATAAATTTTCAGTTATGTCCTTTAATCTCAACAAGTATCATTATAATAAGATAAGTATTCAGAAACAAACTAGATGAACAGGGAAAAGTAGTAAGAAACAAAGCTAGGTTAGTAGCTCAAGGCTATAACCTACAAGAAGGTATAGACTTCACCAAAACCTTTGCTCCAGTTGTTAGACTTGAAGCTATAAGAATCAGGCTTTTTTTTTATGCTCATAAAAATATAAAGCTTTTTCAAATGGATTTATTGAGGAGGAAGTGTATGTTAAACAACCTCCTTCTTTTTGAAGATCCCATTCTTATAGATGATGTTTTCAAACTTAAAAAGGCTTTGTATTGTCTAAAACAAGCACCTCGTGTTTGGTTTTACAGACTAAACTCTTTTCTTTTAGAAAATGATTTTATGAGAGACAGAGTAGATACGACTCTTTACATAAAAGAAGTTGGCAAATATTCTATTTTAGTGCATATTTATGTTGATGATCTTAATTTTGGAGCTACTAATGAATTTTTGTGCAAGGACTTTTCTGATATGATGAAAAGTGAGTTTGAGATGAACATAATGGGAGAACTTAAGTTCTTCTTTGGGCTTCAGATCAAGCAAGAAAGCAAAGGCATATACATTCATTAGTAGAAGTACACCAAGGAAGTTATGAAAAAGTCCAAGATGGAAGATGCATAACCCATGAAAACACCTATGCATGCTTCCAATCCTCTAAGCAAGGACAAATTAGGTAAATCAATAGATCATATGATCTGTAGAGGTATGGTTGGCTTACTTCTTTATCTTACAACCAATATACCTAATATCATGTATAGTATCTGTTTACGTGCGCTAGATTTTAGTCTAATCATTGAGAATCACATCTTAAATATTTTAAAAGGATCTTATGCTTACGCTATCTAGTTGGCACCACTAACCTTAGTTCGTTTTATAAGAAAAATCATGATTTCAAGTTAGTTGGATATTGTGATGCAGACTATGCAGAAGACATAGTAGAATTAAAAAGCCCAAGTGGTGGATGTCATTACATTAGACCCTATTTGATATATTGGGTAAGAAAGAAGCATAACTCCATCGTTCTGTCTATAGTTGAAGTTGAATAAGTGTTTGATGCCAGTTGTTGCTCAATATTGTTATGAGTAAAGTATCAACTAAAAGATTACTCTAATTTTGAAAACCATATACATGTATATTGTGACAATACTAGTGCAATCAACCAATCTAAAAATCTCATACAACACTCAAAGGCAAAGCATATTGAAATAAGATATCATTTCCTTCGTCATTATGTGCTAGAATGTATTTTTGATATAAAATTTGTAGACACACATCATCAATGGGCTGATATCTTTACAAAGCCTTTGTCTGAGGATCACATTGTTTGTATAAGGGAAAATTTAAATATGTATGCTTTATCAGATTAATGATTTTGCATCTTTTTTATCAGATGATGATATATTTTTATAGTCTTCATTAATCTATTAGAATTGATGTTTGTCCAAATGTACAATCAAAAGAATAAATTATTCACAATGATAAGAAACATTTCGCTTTTCCCTCAAAGAATGTGTGTCGTCTTTTTCACCATGATTGAAATGATAGTTTCAAAAAATATTTAATTTGATTTGACAAGCTTTTATTGTTCATTTCTCTTTCTGGTTTTTCAAACATATAAAAGTCAAAGGCAAGCACTTAGAGAGACTCTTGAAATTTCAATCTCTAAAAAATCCCCTTATTTCTTCTTTGAGTATGAGAAATCAAGTTAAAAAAATCTCATATTTTCATGAAAAAGGTCTAATCTTTGTGAACAATGACACCCAAGAAGAATGAATTTATAAGAATCCTAGGCATTAGAAATGAAGACGATGCTAAGAAGGTCTACCCCGAGAACGCTTTCATCCCTGGAAGATGAGTGAACTTCAATGACCATCAAGAAGAGGGATTTCCTATTAGAGACCTCTTTGATCGACCTGGGTGGACAAACTTCCTTGAAAAATTTAGTTCATGGTATTATAGACCATATGCCTTTTATTAGGGTACTGCTCATGACGATAGAGTCATCATTAGAGGCACCGTCAACGAAAAAGAGGTGATTGTTTCTCCAACCACCACCGTTGTTTTGTCTGCATGCTTGGAGGAAGGTCTTGTGTTTGACAAGGATTGGTAGAAGGAGATAACCCAAAAAACTATGGATAAACTATTGTATGATGATTTTTGACCTTTCATGTTTGATAAGCAAGTAAATAAGTGCAAATATGACATATATATTCAGAATCATCCACATCATCATCTTCAATATTGTGATGCCCAAAAATAGCTCAAGAGATTATGTGAGTGACAGAGGAAGATTCTACATCTACAATGTGATGGTGGGAAAGAAGGTCAACTTGTCTATAGTGATCTTTGTTAAGACTTTTGGCAAGCGTACCAATTGTCGTTGTAGGTTTCACATTTATAAAAAAGTTTGTCTCCGGACTTGAGTTTACTTAATTCGTTCAGATAAAGGTTATTAGTTTAATAGTTATGTACAAATTTAATTGAATGTTATTGGTTATGGTTTGATTAACTAAAGACAAATTAAAGTAAAAATAATGAATTTATGGAAATACGGAATTTAGTGCGTTAGAAATACGTAAATTATAGAAATAATAATAACGACTCGAATTAACTTAAGAAGACATATAATTGGATTTCATCATTAATATCCTTAGTATCTTAATAAGATTAACATGTATAAATCATTTTCTAACATTACCGATGCACACATAATTATCCCAAGTTGATTCCTCGCACTTGGAACCTAAGAACATTTACTAAATATCGATCCCTTGCATATACAGTAAATATCCCAGCATTACAATTATATTCTTGTGATTTTTGCAATCAAAACGTTATGTTCTATTCCTAGAAACGTAACATAGAGAGTAAAATCATTCGGTTCAAATTTGTGGAAGCAATGCCTTCCAAGGTTATTTGGATGATGCCAAAGAATCAAGAGTCAAGCAAATTCCAAAGATTCAAGAATGAAGTTTTCAAGAATCAAGTTTCAAGAATCAAGATTCAAGAATAATCAAGATCAAGATTCAAGAATCAAGAGAAGAATCAATCAAGATAAGTATTAAAAAGATTTTCAAAACATTGAGTAGCACATGAAGTTTTCACAAAATCTTTTACCAAAGAGTTTTACTCTCTGATAATTGATTACTAGAAGGTAGTAATCGATTACCAGTAGCCTGTGTTGTTTTTCAAATTGATTTACAAAGCTGTAATCGATTACCAGTGTTTTTAAAACGTTAAGATTTTCAAAATTCAAAATGAAGAGTCACATCTGTTGATGTGTAATCGATTACACCTTAATGGTAATCGATTACCAGTGACTGTTTTCGAAAAATTCATTTCCAAAAGTCACAATTCTTCAAGGGACTTGTTTCTAAAGATTCTTTCAAAAGTCACAACTTTTCTAAGTGACTAGTTTTAAAAGAAATTGCCAAGAGTCACAAACTTTGACTTGAGTCATCAAAAGATTATAAATATGTGACCATGGCATGAATTTTAAGACGATCCATCATTTCTTTCAATCATTCTATCTTTCAATCTATCTTTCAACATCTTCTTTCATTTCTTTCAACAGAACTTTCTGGTTTCATTTCTGTTCATCTTTCTAAAAGTTTTTGTTCAAAACATTTTCTTTCAAGAAAAGTTCTTTGATAAAAAACTTGTGCTATTCATCTTTTCCATTCTCTCTTCTCCCTTTGCCAAAAAGAATTCGCCAAGGACTAACCGCCAGAATTCTTTTTGTGTCTCTCTTCTCCCTTTTCCATAAGAACAAAGGACTAATTGCCTGAATTCTTTTGTGTCTCCCTTCTCCTTTTTCAAAGAATTCAAAAAGACTCAGTTTGAGAATTCTTTTGATTCTTCCCTTTCCCTTAAACAAAAGATTTCAAGGGACTAACCGCCTGAGATATCTTTTGTTTCCCCTTCACAAAGTTTCAAAGGACTAACCACCTGAGAACTTTGTCTTAACACATTGGAGGGTACATCCTTTGTGGTACAAGTATAGGGTACATCTACTTGGGTTGTTGTAATTGAGAACAAGAGATGGTACATCTTTTGTGGATTAGTTCAAGTGGAGGGTACATCCACTTGGTTGTTCAAAGAGAACAAGGGAGGATACATCCCTTGTGGATCTTTGCTTGTAAAGGTTTTTACAAGGTTGAAAAGAAATCTCAAGGACCACAGGTCGCTTGGGGACTGGATGTAGGCACGGGTTGTTGCCGAACCAGTATAAAATTCTTGTGTTTGTCTTCTTCTTCCCTACACTTTTAATTTCTGCTGTGCACTTTTAATTATCGCTTTTACTTTTGGTTAAATTTCAATTACTGTTCTTTACTTTCTTAACTTTTAGTAAAAGCCTAATTAAATCTAGTGACGTTAAGAAGGATACATTTTAATTAGTCAAGGCACATCAATAATTAATTTAACTCGCCTTCTTAATTATTTCGAGGCCACTTGATCCAACAAAATTCTAAGATTACTTTCTAGTCTCACTTAAAATTCAATTTCATGACTCTAGTAATCAAATAGAATCAAGCATTAAGAGTAGAATGAAATTACCAATAATAAGTAGAAAAGATTAATACATATATAATATCAAAAGGGATACTTAAGGGTACAAAGATTACATCCAATCCTTAAGAAAAATTAACCGATCATTGTGCAGAGCATAAGAATAACAAGAGAAATGACGAAGGAAGTGATCCATGGTCACAACTCTGCAGCGCCTCGGCTCCACTTTTCCTCTTTTTCTTCTTCTTCTTCTTCTTCTTCTACGTGTTTCTTTACTAGATTCAGGCTGTTGGTTCTCTTTCTCCTTCAACCATGCAAGATGGACAAGTCACTAGAAAAGAAGGAAGAACTTTTGAGCTGGAAGAAGGCATCCTAGCCTTCACCAAAACTTTGTTCGAAGAACATAAAAGTAAGGCTAATGAGGATGTTCATTTGGCTACCTTGGCTGGCAAGGCTGATGAAGAGATTCTAGATGAAGTGGTGCTGGATTCTCTAAAAACCTTGTCTACTGAAGAGGTTCAGAGGAAAGTTGTTGAGGAGGATACCATGATGGACATAAATGGTCAGCCAATGCGTGAAGCTGTTATTCTAGAATCCATTGTGGCATGTACTAAATAAGAGAAGAGGATGAAAGAGTTGGTGGAGCTTAAGAGATTCCAATCTGATGCTGAGCATGGAGTATAAGTTTTGACTCTATATGAAGCGGGAGAGAGCAAATGAGCTTTAACCTGGAGTTATATATGAAGATCTAGATCCCGCAGAGAAAGAAGCACTGGAGGAAGCTATGCTTGAGTCTTTGATTAAATCATCTATACTCAAACCAGGTATTAAAGATGTTGTAGAGACAAACCCAGGAGTTCCAAGGTTGCATCATAAACTTGTGTCTGAAGTTGATCACAAATAAAATTTCAAAATAAGACTCACAAGTGAAGAAAATAAAAAAGGAGAGAAAGATAATTTTTTAGTTTCCAATATTAAATATGAAAAAAATGAACAATAGGTATCCACAAATATGTTACAGGCTCTTTTAAGGAGAGTTGAAACTACATTATTATTTTATACTAGGTGGGATTTTTGTTGTAGTGAGGACATATCTCACTACAACAAACCTTCACTAATTGTAAAGGACTTCTACACTTGAATCTTTATACTTCTGACCCATTCTTGTTGTGGCGAGAGGATGACTCCCTATGGCGAGTTTCAACTTAACTCAAGGTCTCCAGCTTTTACATTCGTTGTGGTGATGTGCAGTTTCACTATGGCAAATCTTCACATTCTTCCAATTGATCACTGGTCCTTTTTCCTTGTGGCAAAAGCTCATCTCGTTGTAGCAGGATCAAGTCTACAACTCCTCATTTCTTTAAGCTCAAAAATGCCCTTGTAACATCAAAATTTGGCAAAAAAACATTAAAAACTATCTTTTTAGTTTCTAAAATGATTTAATGCAATTTATTTACAAAAGCAACAATTTATTAACAAAAATCCTATAAAAACAAGGATAATTGCTCATAAAAATAAAGTGCGAGAAACAATTATAATCTACCCCCTAGGAGTTACCATTTGGACTAGATAAGAAGCAGAAGCTGAAGACATGCCTTTTTCATCTCTTTTGGATAACTCTAGGCTGGCCAACACTTTAGATAACTTTAAAGAGGAAACAAAACAGATAATGTGTCTTTACATCCAGATACACATTCCATGAAACCTCCAGAGACATGGGACCACTGCATATCTATATGCTCCCCACATACGTCATGCAACGACCTGCCTCATCACTACGATATCACTAACTATATGGTAAATTTTTTGCGATATACATTCATCAAACAACACACAAACACGTGAGTAAATACATACATACATACATACATACATATATATATATATATATATATATATATATATATATATATATATATATATATATATATATATATATATATATATATATATATATATATATATATTAAACCACTATACATCATTCAAATATCAAAACATAATTCAGTTTTTATATATATCTAAACCTGGGACTTACATGCCCAATCAAAAAGAGCCAAGGAACCAACTAAGAAAGAGTTGATAACAAAACATAACTCTCCGTCAACAAAAGACTTCCCTCCAAGTCACCTACTACTGCTCATCTGATCCCACGAACGAAAGTTCGAGATCATCACAGGCACCAATCACACAGTACAAAAATTGCAAGGGTGAATTTATTATAAAAGATCAACAAACACCGAATGAAAATGATTAACAAGAAAACAATAACAATAACCATAATTATTCTCAATAACCCATCAGTTCAATGTACACTTAGCAAACTAGCCATCAACTTTTCCATAATTCAAACCAATTATGCTCAGAATGATGCATGTACCTAACTCAACTCTAAAATGCAATGTTGTACCATTTATCAGGAAATAGCCTAAGCGTGTCCACATGACACTCTCACTTAGGAAAACTACGCAGCAAGTGTCGAGGTCACCTTATCATGCACAAGAAACTTCCCCCTCATGGTGATCAACCTGAGTCTCAAGGAAGTTCCAAATTGAGTGACACGCCCCCAAGTACAAGTAATTTTTCTCACGAAAAACTACGAGTACTTACTGACAATGTTTATACTATTTCCATGCAATATGAAATATGAAACATAAGCATCATCAATGCATTGACCATGGATAGTTAAAGATTTTAAGCCATCCCCCTTATTTCTCCAGGGATGCTTAAAACTCTTTAAACACTCTAATTTCCCCCTCCATGGATATCCAACATAGTCACTGCACCCCTCATGTACATACATAACATACAGCATCACAATGACATCATCAACATCAACATCATCTCATCTCAATATCATTATCAACATCAACATCATCTCATCTTAATATCATTATCAACATCATATCATCTCAATATCATTATTAACATCAACATCATATCATCTCAATATCATTATTAGCATCAACATCATCTCATCTCAACACTATCATCCACATTAATATCATCTCATCAACATCACAAGCAATCACATTTCACATACATCCATATAAATTCATGCCTAGGATTCACATTCCCCAGGTCTTCAGGCAACATAAACCTCATACAACAACAATCCATAATATCATGAGATTGATATTTTAAGGAAAAATCTAAATTAAAGAGGAGAAATATGGTATTCAAAACAAACTCTTATGCCTATTTAAACTTTAGTAAAGAAGTAAATAGAAGAACAAATATAAAATTTTGGACAGAGTCTCCTCTATAATTAAGACTTTTCCCAAAAATTTCAATCATTACAACACAACATCATTGACAATTTCAATCATCAATAACAAATATATAACATCCCATTAGTTAAAAAACACATTTTTTTTCTTGAAAACTAGCATGCATATCAATAACAAATATATCACATCCCATTATTTAAAAACACAATTTTTCTTGAAAACCAGCATGCACAGGGACATGCATACATCCCTATAATTGGGTTTCCTGACCCCAACTATGGTATCAAAAGTTGTAAACAAACAATAAACTCCCCTCACCTATCTATATCTCTCTATTAGTTCCTTGTGGTGTTGTTCTAAGATCTCTTAGATTCACTTCTATTTGTCCAAACACAAAACTCTATATACCAAATCGAAGATAATTTAGTATATATTTCAAAGACAAGGTTAATCTCAACTTCTGGTGTCAAATACACATTCAATTTAAAAAAGGGCTAAAGGGGTGTTTTGAGATCTACATCAAAGAGACGTCATTTTGAAATTCTGATCACACCAATGTGACTAGGGTTCAATGAAGGTTACAAAAACGAAGTCTATTTTATAAAAGAACAACTTTTACAACATCTCATTTTCAAGGGTTTTTCAAAGCAAGTGTAAAAAATCCAATAATGGTACCCAAGTCACAAGGGATGCAAAGATAGGCTGAAACTAACTAGGAGAAGGCTTAGAAATCTCAGTTACCTCGAAGAAACTGTGAAGGGAGGATTGGAGGCTCCATTCTCTACCAAATCCTTGAGTTGAGTTTTGAAGATTTCACTATGATTAAAGTGTTCCTTTTCGTGCAGTGGTCTTGTGGCAAGCAACGATAGCTCGTGGCGGTCACCGATGGTCGGTGGTGGTGGAGGAGGAGGTTAGGGGTGTTGGGTGAGGGTTTGGGGAAGAAGATGGAAGCAAGATGGTTGTTTTATGCTACTGGACGTATTTGTAGCCTACAAGACTTGCCCAAGCAAAATTTTGCTTGCCTGGGCAAGCTAATCCAACTCAGAGTTGCCTAGGCGAAATTTTGCTTGCCTGGGCGAATTCTGCTCCAACAAATTTTAGCGCTTCAATGAAAATATCATATGTCGTATTCCAAATAGTATTTTGAAAATCCCAACGGTCAAAGCGTGCAGACTTGGGTTGCAAGACTACATTCAAAATTTGAAGGCGATCCAACGGTTAACAAATCCAGGATTGCGAGAAATCTCATAATTTCAACGTAAGTCAATAAAACTCCACATAACTCAACATCCACATCAAGCAAATCACACATGGCTAATTCACACAATACCTTAACTCATCCAAATTAATCAAGTAATTAAATATCACAAGAAAAACATTAAACATTTATTTTCAGTTATCAAAATTTTAGGCATTACATGTCAGACATGAAACCATCACAAGCATGAGCCACACGTGTAACAACACAAGAGTAAGGTTACTAAAACAAGCATACTAAAATAGAATAAAACTTAACAATTAAAGCATGATCTACTATGATCACATATATAACATAACATGTAAAAATCATACATAAAGCATAAGTCTTAGAATCCTCAAAACAAGGTATCTCAAAATAATCATCAGTTCATTGACCATTACATAAAATCCAATCATTGTATTCCATTGTCATCATCAATCCATCATTCATAAAACATCAAAATATTTCCATGGCTCATCAAGCAACACATTATTCTCAAGCACAATTCTCAACGCACATGTCTAACTATCATGTTATGTCATGATGACTCTTTACTCTCGTAAGATTTCACCTTGAGCGATTAACCCAAGTACATCCCTTAATATAGTCACACCTTGATCATTCGAGGATACTTGAATTAACCTTATGGAGGAAGTGTGGTTTTTATCAAAAATTGATGAGCGTGAGTAATGGCTTACCTTGGTAAGGCTTGGAAAGACCTTAACCTATCTAGGGGTTCACACACCCATTCATTCTATAGGCTCATTTCAATTAGCCACCACCGACAACCTCTAACACTAGGTGAGGGCCCACCAAGCACCCTCAACTTACATGCCTACTCACATTCAATGTCATTAACCAATGCATGTATGTATAATCATTCAAATCAATATCATATGTCATTACAAATTCACTCACCAATCTCAACACCATAAGATTTTATAATATCATAAATTCACCATTCATATGCTCATCATGCTCATGAACTCACCTATAGTTCAATAAGCACAACAAGACATTCCAACACCTTGAATTCTAGAAAACAACCCACCAAAAACTCATGAAGGTGAATCTCAAGATAATGTCAACTCTAATCATAAAACAATATCATCTTAACCACATCTCATATCATCATCAAGAAATCAACAAACCTAACTCAAGACATTCATCAATTAATATAATTATGAGAATTTCTTACTACAATAATTAAGACATATATGTTTATCATCACTTCAATAATTAGTATATATGAGTCCTCATGTACATATAGTTACTCAACATAACATATCATAATTATCTTATATTAGTTTGTAAAACAAATTTAATTACATGATAATAGCATGACATCAACTTCATACATCTCATTCAATTTATCATCAATTCATCATGCACATCTTGTTCAATTTCTCATCAATTCACTATTCATATCATTATCACCAATCATGAGCTCTCACATAATTCATCTACACATCAGGAGACTTTACACACCATAAGTTCTCATGATCCAACAATAAATCTCAACATATGAATATCAATAAACTTAAGAAGAATTCCAGAAATAACATAGAGTTTGTTAGTGCTTAGCTTTACTGAGCTTTAAAAGATTGGCTAAAATTTTGTTAAAACATAAGCACTTAGACAATGAAGGAAAGCTGGAGTTGCTGCACATGATGTCCAACGTTATGTCAAGGAATAAGATCGGGCTGCACAATGCACAAGGCAAGATAAAATGTCAAATGAAGAATTGAAGCTGCAGGATCCACGATGTCGGATACAATGTCCAGGACATCCTGCCCGAAAATACTGGACACATAAATCTGTTATATCTTTAACAGATTGTGCAGGATCCACGATGTCGGATACAATGTCCAGGACATCCTGCCCGAAAATACTGGACACATAAATCTGTTATATCTTTAACAGATTAATGTGCAGTTAGCAACAGATTTGGCGATCTATCTTTAGGAACGAATTAAAAGATAATTAAAGTTCGAATTACAAACTTGAATAGTTCGTTCAGGGATTAAAGATTAAAGATAAAAACTAAAAGATCAAACTGTACCTTTTAGATCTTTAAGTGCAGATTTTCAGGAGAATGATAGATCTCATCCAGCACAAGTAGTTGCAGCCCAGATACGCACACTGCTATATAAACATGAAGGCTGCACGAGTTTTGTACCAAGTCTGGGATTGAAGAGTTATTTTGTGAGTTTTGGGACTTGAGTGTTTTGTGAGCCACCTTGATGTTACTCTAACATCAAGTGTTGGACCTGAGTGTGTAGAGTTGATCTCTATTGTTCAGAGAGCAATCTCTGGTGTGTATTTGATTTAATTGTAAACACGGGAGAGTGATTGAGAGGGAGTGAGAGGGGTTCTCATATCTAAGAGTGGCTCTTAGGTAGAGGTTGCACGGGTAGTGGTTAGGTGAGAAGGTTGTAAACAGTGGCTGTTAGATCTTCGAACTAACACTATTTTAGTGGATTTCCTCCCTGGCTTGGTAGCCCCCAGATGTAGGTGACGTTGCACCGAACTGGGTTAACAATTCTCTTGTGTTATTTACTTGTTTAATCTGTTCATACTGTCAAACATCATCTGCATGTTCTGAAGCGTGATGTCGTGACATCCGGTACGACATCTGTCATCGATATCAGAATTTCAGAGTTTTAATGTATTTCTTGAAATATTCATAAGCTCATGAATAATTCAAAGGAAAATATAAGAAAATTTTAAGATCCATTTTTGCCTCGGCGAGCTTGAAGTTCACCACAACGAAACAAGGAACAGATACCTTACTCAAAATTTTGCTATAACTTGACAAATTCTTGCTGAAGCGAAAATATGTTATTTTAGTTACAAAGAAAATAATTTTAGCTACAGCAAAAATTTTAGTTGCAACAATAATAATTTTATTGATGGTAAAACAAGGTCCAGAGACCTCACTCAAATTTTAGCCATAGAGAAAATAATTTTAGCCATGGTGAAACAAGGTCTACAAAATCATGATTTTTTGTTATTCTTGCCCTTCTAATAAGTTCCAATCCCTATCCAACTCAAATATTTCATTTCCAAACATGAACATAGAAATAAACACAAATAATAATCTAAAAACAATCATCTAACACATCAAACATAAGCTTAAAGTTAATTTAAAGATTCCCTTACCTATCAAACTCGAGGAACTTGCTTTGAGATGAAGAAAAGGAAGAAGGAGAGAACTTTGGGTCCAAGAAGCAAACTTTTGAAATACAATAAATCACACTAGAAGGGAGGGTTGAATAGTGTGTTAGATAAACTTTTTAGATCTTTTCACAATGGAACTGATTTATAAACAAACTAGTTCACAAGGACTATCGTCCAGTGATAGGTACATTTTTCGCAAGCAATAACAGGTTGTCGTCTAGTGATTTATAAAAAAAATGGTTGAAAGAAAACTGGTGTGTAAAGATGTGTCAATACTTTGACAATCTGAAGGAGAGTAGTAGAAACACTCAGTTTTATACTAATTCACTCAACCTGAGCTACATCTAGTTCTCTCTTACTAACTTGTAAAGGGTTCCACTAATCAAACTGATTACAACAAGTATTCTTTCTTGCCATTACTGACACTACCCTAAGACTCCCCCTGAATCTAACCAAGTATTATTTTATCACTAAGCTAGTCCTGGCTTTCTCAAATAACTGTTAGAAAATAGAATTGGAGATTCCAACACTCACAAAGTGTGTTTATAAGGAAAATGTTAAGCTTAGAACTAAAATTTTCTAGGCAAAGACTAAACTTTTTAAATTCAATGTTTCTCTTGAGATAATATCATTTTCTCTTCGAGTTCTTGACTTGATTACTTTTCTCTTCTTTTTTTTCTCTCATCTTTTTTCTCGTTGTTCTAGAATGTTGAAATGAGTGGCCATGTGTAGCTATTGAAGGAACATATCTTCATTGGGATCAACACATTCAATATTTGATAGTTATCAGTCTTTATGGCATAATGATAGTTGAAGGTGTGAATATTTCTAAATAAGACATGCTCTGTATGATTCCGATAACAGATCATTCTTGAATAAATTCTTTCTAAATCTGTCTCAATCATGCTAGATTCAAACGTTAGTTTAAATCAAGTAATAAAGAAGAATCTAAAACAAACAAATTATAGTATGAACGAATCCACTCGTAATCGGACTACACTTATAAAAGATAGAAATTTTTATGTAAGTGTTTAAGTCCACTATTTTTCAACGTTTATTCTATTGGCAGCACATTAGACACTGGATATTGCTTTTTAAGAGTAGGTACAAAATATAGAGTAGGCGATAATCATAAATTGAGTTGAAGTATAGGAAGTTATTACTGTAATGCTTCCATATGATGTGTCTTGTATTCTTACATGTAAATCATTAGTAATCATAAATTTATATCTTTGTTATTCATTAAGACCAAAGGGAAATAATTGATCATTCAGTGATGGATCATCCAGTTCTAACAATCTCCCCTTTTTTATGATGACAAACTATATAAATTTTGATTCAAGGAGCTTACATAGATAAAAAAAGAGATATGAATATATGGATTTAGCTTAGAGGGATTACGATGACCAAATTTTATATATGAATGCTTAATGTATGTATAAAGACTCTGACTGAGTCCAATGACCTCTTCTACATGTTCAAAATGATAGTGATGAATGCATGCACTCATATAAATGTAGACAATGGAAAAATGATGTACATAGTCTTACTACCAAAAACACTCATTTTAAGTGAGGTGTGTTGCTCTTGTTACATCAAAATTCCCAAGTCTTCTCCCCCTTTTGTCATTAGCCAAAATGGCAGGGGGTACAAAGAACGAGAAGAATGATGAAGAACATCAATGTTGTCCTTGAGTGGGTGGTGAAGGAGGTGTGGTTGATGGTGGTTGAGTAGGTGGTGGAGATGGAACGAATTTAGGTTGGCGTGAGGGTGTTGGAAGTGAAGTGGTTCAGGGTTGGATGATGGAGGTGGAGGAATATCTTTAGAATTTGCTAGAGCTGGTAGAGAAAACAATTACTTCTTGTTGGACAAAAGTGACTTCATGAGACTGTGCAACTTGAATGGACTCATGGATGGTGATGCAATTTTCCCAAGGAGGGGACCCATCACCAGAGCCATGGCTAGGAGACTTCAAGTAGATTGGGCCAGAGATGCAGGAGAAGGCCCTAGGATTCTCATGAGCCTTAGGGTAGATTTTGAGCCCATGGGCTAAGTATGAGCCCACTTATCTTTGTACATATTAGATTAGGGTTTCATTATTTTTGGGCCTTGTATTTAGGGCTCCATAGTGTAGAGAGGGTATCGTAGTAATGTAGGATTTTTCATCCCTTCTATTTTAGGGCACCTAAACTAGTTTTTGTATTAGGGATAATTTTGTAATTTCACATGCATTAAGTGCACTATTTGATGTGGGTGTGTTGGAGAGAAATTTAATTGAATTCGGAGAAGCCCAATCCAATTAAATTTTGGACCATCCTAAGGGGGAGGTGAGCATTTGCTTGCTACACCTCATTGTCACATCATATAGTCAAACTTTGTGCATGTCCTTCATGCTTTACATGCCTCATGACTCTTAAGCACACTTAATGGAGAATCTTGGACTTGATCTTGGATTAGTGGGCTGAACCATATCTAAAATTCACTAATCATAATTAGTGAAATTTTGGCTCCAAATTTGGCTCCACAAATTCAAATTCAAATTCAAGTGAAATTTGAATAGAATTCAAATTTCCCTCCAATTTTGTGTGACACTTAAGCTATAAATAGAGGTCTTATGTGTGTAGTTTTTCAACTTTGATCATTTGGGAATTACACTTCAAAGTTCTGACCTCATTTGGGACATAAAATTTTGTGTTCCTTCTCTCCTTCTCCCTCCACTCATCTTCTACCTTAAAGCTCTTATCCATGGCTTCCTATGGTTGTGAGCTTGTTCTTGACTCATCTTCTCCTTGAAGTGGCGTCTCCAATCAGCTTTCCTCCTTCTCCATTCTGCTGCCATTGATCTTCAAGAAGCAAAGGACTCCATTGATGAAGAAGATCCAAGGCCTACAAGCTCCTTATGGAGCTACATCAGATGGTTTCTTTTGCAATAGTGTGAGAAATAAATGCTTTTTGTGTATGATATATGTCATACCCTAATTTCGTCCGGGGATTATTACTTGATAATATGCAACCTTTGATCGGCCGCTTTGAGATACTTGGCATCCTTTGTTTCACAATATGTGAAGTCCTGAGACATGCCGGAAATCAAAAGGAAGCAGGCTTACGCGATCCGTGAAATTCCGTAATGTGGCGGAAACCAAAAGGAGGTGTTGTTACGCAATCCGTGAGTTTCCGTAACTTCTTCGAAAGCTAAAAAAGAGTAAATACATGATCTGTAACCTTACGGAAAGAAAATAAGTATCATTACGAAATTCGTAAAGTTTCGTAACGTTACGGAAAAAGAATCACCAAAAAAGGTAAAGGGGGGTGAACTTATCAAGATAGGGGTGTAAATAGCAATTCAAATCTAGGCCCTTCCGGAACATTTTGGAAGTTGGGTTGCTTAAGGAGGAAGCAACTGGGCGGCAAGCTCCTCCACGTTTTTGAAAAATGGTTTCCGAGGCTTCCATGGCTTCCGTAAAATTTCCGAAAACCTTAGGTAAGCATATTCCACTTAGCATTGGTGAAAGGGAAGGAAAAAAAAGATGAAAATAAAATTCGAAATACTTCCGTAAGGCTTCCGTAACTTTTCCGTAAAATATGAAAAGAGGGGTGAACTTAGTAATTCGGGTGCGCTTAGAAATCTTCTTCATTAAGTCTATGGGCGGCAAGCACGTCCCTTTTTTCCTATAGATAGGGGAGGGGGGGGGGGGAGCTGTTTCAAAAGGTTCAAGACCCTTGGCTATGCATTTCGGCTATTTTGGGCAAAAAAACACGTTTTCGTGAAGAAAAATCGAGTCGAAGTACTTCCGTAATGCTTCCGTAAGCGATTCTGTGGAAATTCTTCATCGTTCTTCACCGTTGTTCGTTCGTTCTTCATTCTTCAACGGGTAAGTTTTCGAATCCGAGACTTTCAATTCATTTCTTGTTTTGTGTACTTTCACTTTAATTTCGTTTACTTTCAGTTTTCTTTTCTTCCGTTTTTAACGTGCTTTAACCGTTTATTTAAGCCGTTTTCTCGCCTAATAAATGATAAAATGAATTTCAACCGATCATTTGTGTTGTAATCTCCTTTAATCACTGTTAAAACAAAATCTAACCGATTGTTCACGTTGTAACCACGGTTAAACCAAAAAGAGGTAAAATAATAATATAATAATCAAAAAATATCTTTTAGTAAAATAAACCAAAAAATCAATCGGACGTTTTCTCTTTGGGATTTTTCATTCTTAATCGAATTGACTAATAACTAAAGTGAAGTTAAGGCTAAAATCAACTCGCCTAGTCAAGCTCGTCCACAAAAAAGTCACTAAAAAGGGTTTGAAAGTTTATCATTTCAGTTTTTTCCTTATCAAGTAAATGGATCATTTTTAAGGTCCAACGCCTTAAAATGATCACCTTTCAAGTAAAAATAATCGCTTGATTCACTCTTAAGAAAGAACTACGTAGGTCTGATTTCCTCTTCGATGGAGGGTACGTAGGAGCAAGAGCCCCGCTTTTGTCGACCTCAAAAATAAAAAGGAAATAAAAGTTAAGATAACACAATTTCACAATTCTAAAAAATAGGTTGTTGTCCTTTGAGACAAATGTGAGAGGTGCTAATACCTTCCTCAAACGTAAATACAACTCCCGAACTTAGAATTTTCGTTTCGACCGGTTTCCTTCAGTTTTTCCGACGTTTTCCACAAATAAATGTTGGTGGCGACTCCGCGCATCTTTCCTCCTTTGGAAAGCGCACCCGTGAGCCTCGCCTTCGCTCGCCCGCAAAAGGGCATGTTGCAACAATATAGGAGGGAAGAAAAATGATTATGGGCAGTTTTCTTGTGCTTTTGAAGGGAATTTAATAAGCTTTTTACTCAAGTGCCAACTTAGCAATGCACACAACACTTTTCTTACCTTAAAGCATTGTGTTTCACTTAATGCAAGAATATGTATGTATGCGTCTAGTCATAGGTCATCCAGGCATGCAAATGTAGTAACTAGGAGTCATTGGTTGATGAGTACTCTGATCTCAAAGTTATTTAGAAATGAATCATTCTTTTATAAAGTCCATTCCTAGTTGATTTTTTTAATAAAATCATCCTTTCCTCAAGGAGGGGTTTTGTAAAGATATCAACAAGCTGATTTTCAGTGGGTAAAAAATGTAGATCCACTATCCCTTTGTGAATATGGACTCTAAGAAAGTGATGTTTAATTTCTATATGCTTAGCTCTAGAATGCAAATTAATTTTTTTGGATAAACTTATTGTTGCTTTGTTGTCATAGTAGATAGGAATTCTGCTTTCAAAGTTGTTGTAGTCTTCGAGTTGATTCATGATCTATATCAATTGAGAATAATGACTTGTAGCTGACATGTATTTAGCTTCTATAATGGACAAAGCTATTGATCATTGCTTCTTTCAAATCCAACTGGCAAGATTTCCATCGATGAAGTGGCCACTTCCATTGGTGCTTTTTCTCTCAAGTTTATCACTAGCATAGTCAGCATCACAATAGCTTATTAACCTAAATGTTTTCCCTTGCTTAAAATAAAGACCAAGATTAATAGTTCCACTTAAATATCTAAATATTCTTTTAATAGCTATTAAGTGGAATTCCCTTGGCTTTGATTGAAATCTTGCACATAAGCAAATGTTGAACATAATGTTAGGTCTTGATGCTATAAGGTACCATAATTATCTAATCATTGCTATGTACTGAGGGTTTTCCACCTTGTTGGATTCCTCGTCCAGTCTAAGATTTGTGGTTGGATGCATAGATGTTTTCATCTCCTTAGCATCATGCATGTGGAACTTCTTTAAGAGCTCCTTCACATAATTGGTTTGATGAATGTATATTCCAAGGTTTGTTTGTTTGATTTTTAATCCTAGGATGAACTTTAGTTCACCCATCACGCTCATTTCAAACTTAGTCTCAATTAAGTTAGAGAAATCCTCACATAAAGGTTCATTAGAAGCACTAAAGATAATGTTATCTACATAAACTTTAACTAATATAAATTAAGAGTCACTTTTTGTGGAACAGAGTTGTATTACCTTCCCTCTTTCAAAATCATTTTCTAAGAGAAATGAACTAAGGTTTTCATACCACGCTCGAGGAGCTTGTTTTAGTCCATACATGACTTTGTTTAGATTGAAAACACGATTGGGAAGTGTATCACTCTCAAACCTAGGGGGTTGTTCTACATAGACTTTTTCTTGGATGAGTCCATTAAGGAATGCACTCTTTGCATCCATTTGATATAACTTCATTCTATTATGAGCTACAAATGATAGTAAAATGTGTATTGCCTCTATATGTGCAACCGAAGTATAAGTTTTAGTATAATCTATACCTTCTTGCTGTGAGTAACCTTTGGCAACTAACCTTGCCTTGTTCTTCACAACCTTACCTGCCTCATCCAACTTGTTTTTGAATACCCATTTGGTGCCTACTACCTTCTTTCCTTTGGGTAGTTCCACAAGCTTCCAAACATCATTCTTTTGAAATTGGTCAAGTTCTTCTTGCGTCACCTTGACCCAATGTTCAACTTCCATAGCATTCTATTTTAGATATTAGTGTTGTATGGCCTTGATTTCTAAGTCATGCTCTTGTTTGGACTCTTGTTGAGGGATCATCAATAATTTGACTTTCTGAAAGATTCTTCCTAAGCAATCATCTAGTTGGTTCTCTTACTTCTTGAGGGTTATCCAATGCCTGATCTGGTGTGTCTGCTTCTGGTGTCTGCCTGGTTGTTAAGGGCATGATTCCATCATCTAGTTTGAGATCTGCACATGACTCTTCCAACTCTGATATTTCTGTATCAGGCTTGGTGTCATTAAACTTCATATGGATTGCTTCTTCTACTACCAAGGTTCTAGAGTTGTATACTCTATATGCCTTAGATGTTTCAGAGCATCCAAGCAATGTTACAATATCACTCTTGGAATCAAACTTTTCCAAGTTTTCCTTAGTGTTTAATATGAAACATTGACATCCAAATGGATGGAAGTATGAAATGTTGAGTTTGCATCCTTTCCACAATTCATAAGGAGTCTTTTTCAGAATTGGTCTAATGTAAATTCTTTTTTGTAAATAGCAAACAATATTCATTGCTTCAACCCAAAAGTGCTTGGAGTGGAATTATCATTAAGCATGGTCATGGCCATTTCCTACAATGATCTATTTTTCCTCTCAACTACACCATTTTGTTGTGGTGTTCTATGGGTTGGGAAGTTGTGAAGAATATCATTTTCTTCATAGAATAGATGAAAATTTTCATTTCCAAATTCTACACCATGATCACTTTTGATTAAAGTAATGCATATTCCTTTTTCATTTTAAATCCTTTTGTAGAATTTGAAAAAGACTTCAAATAATTTATCTTTGTGAGCAGGGAACATTACACATGTCTAGGGGTGGAAACAGGCTAGGTCAGGCTTTGGCAGGCCTGAGCCTGACCTACATTATAATTACTAAGCCTAAGCCTAGCCTATTTACCTATTACAAGCCTTTTTTTTAAGCTTTAGCCTGGCCTGTTTAAAAGCTTGACCCTGGCTTGAAAGCTTGTTTACATGTCCTATTCTATATAAGGGCATATAAACAAACCAATAGGTCTAACTAGGCCAATGGGTCTTGTTCATCACCTAAATTATTTGATGTTTTCTAAAGACTAATAATATTAAAGAAAAAAAAGAAAATAATTCAAATTTACTTTTTCCCCTATAAATGTATAATTATTAATAGTCAAATCCAAGCACAAAATGTGCAAAGGATTGTTGCATAAAACTTAATTACAAGTAGTACCACACCAACACCTATAAATATAAAACGAAATATTGGTGAAAAAGATAAGAACTAGCAGCAAATACTTACCCCCACACATTATAGTCAGTAAAAACATAATGTTTTTATCTCTTAAGGCACCTGCCGCAACCTACCCTTCGGCGGGAGGGCAAGGCGAAAAGCCAAAGATGCGTCTTCTCATGAAGAAAATGCATGGATTCACCACCAATGCTTATTCAAGGAAAATGTTAGAAAAACCAAAAAGACGAAGGTCTGCGGATTTTGAAAATGGGGGTTTGGGAGTTGTTTACGCATAGGAAAGGTATTAGCATCCCACGTGCACGTCACAAGTCACAATAGTCCTTAATCGAGTGTGCAAAACATGACTTCAAAATTGTGTATTTTCCTTTTTCATATTTATTTTTTGGGGGTCGACAAGGGTGTTGCCCTTGCTCTTACGTATCCTCAGGTGTGATGAGGAATTCAGACCTATGTAGTTCTTTAAGTATGAAAGTTTGTGTGTTACATTGATTTTATGTTTTTTGAAGGAATGATTTTAATTGCGAATAAAATTCGTTTAAGGCGTTGGACCTTGAAACGATGTTTTAAACTTTGAAAAGTAGGGAGATTCGTTAAGGCGTTGGACCTTGAAACGATCTCAAGCGATATTTGATGAAATGAAGAAGTTTATGATTTGGTTTTATTTTGGTTTTGCTTATTAACCTTCAATCTTTCTTTAAAGATAACTTGCGGCATTAATGACCAGTTAAAACATACTTTACAAGAAGAAAATGAGATTACTGATGATAGAAAAAGGAGATGAAGATGCACAAAACAAGAAAGAGGACCCCTAAGGGTGCATATATTGCCTTCAAATCCTTAAAACAAAAACTAATCGGATGACGAACGAAGAACGATGAAGAAGTCAATTACGGTCGCAATTCGGTAGCGCCTCCGCCTCATTTTTCTCTTCTTTCTTCTTGTTCTCTCTGATTTCTCTCAATGCTGGACCTTGGAACCCTTTACTTAGCCTCCCTCACGCCTATTTATAGCAAAAGATGGCATTAGGGGTCATGGTAGCTCGCCTAGGCAAGCTGGTTACTTCACCCCTAAGCTATTTGGGGGCCCAGGCGAGCCAGGGTTCAGAAAAGGCTTAAAATGACCATTTTGCCCTCCCTTTTGGGTATTTTTCATATTCTTTACCAAAACGTCGAATGATCTTTCGTCTTGTGCAGTAACTGGTGTCGAACAGCTCAATTCAGCTAGCGAGGATAAAAAGATCAGCAAACGATAGTCCCCGGACGAAATTAGGGTATGACATCTTCCAAAAATATATCCAAAATAAATTTAGTAGATCCAAACTCCTCGCAAAACAACTCCAAAAAATATCCAGAGGAGCTACAAGTCCACAACAAAATTTCACAAAGTATATAATGCCTTAACTAACAAGCCACAAATTAAAAACAATAACTCCTAAGTCAAAAGAAAAATTTAGAACAAGATCTCCTAAATGCAAAGCAACCAAACAAGCATCAAATCTACAAATTGATTTCTTGAAGTTGTTCATTCACCTTCAAAACAAAGAAAAAATTTGTTATTAGACAAAAGCATCAAATAATTTCAATAGTTATAAAAAGAATGAACAATTTAGAGATAAAAAAGTATAAAACCTTTTTCTTCCTCTTCATATTATATTTATGGCGAAGCCAATCTCCTCCATAAATGAGTGCTTCAATGGATTCCTCATTCAATTTAGATCGATATTCATCTATAACTCTGCCTCCAACACTAAAAGTAGCCTTAGCTACAACAGTTGAGACTGGGATAACTAATATATCATTTGTCATCTTTGATTTATATTTCAAACTATAGCTCTTCCACCACTCCAAAGTATTAAAAGAAGAGTTATTGCTGTCAAGAATATAAATACCTTCTTCAAGATAAACACCTAATTTTGATTTCATTGGGGGCAAGCTTCTTTTGCACACACAATATTCAGTATTTCATCAAATCTAGTGGTGACCAAAGACTTGTTCACATAGTTAGTAGAAGCGTTGCTGCCACTAACCATCCTTTCATTAGAAGATGATTATGCAACACTCAAAGCAACAAAGAAGACTTCACTTTGTTCATGTTCTTTTCAGCAAGTTCTTGACAGTTGAATATTTGAGGAAAGCAAGCATGAAGAATGTGCAATTTACACCTAGGGTCTAAAACACTAGCTATGGCCATCAATAGATTTCATTCTCCCCAATATTTGTCAAACTTAACTTTCATTGGAGCTACCATTTCTCTCATAAAGAGATCATTTTCCTCAGCTACGTTATCAAGTGTAGAAGCAAGCTTCATGATGATGAATCAAGTTGATTCAAGTAGTTTTGATGATGACAAAAAACCCAAGAGAATGATTTCAAGATTGAGTCAACAAGTTCAAGATCAAGATTAATTTCAAGTTTCATGAGAAGAAATCAAGAAGATTAGAGAATCAAGAGAAGTTTGATTTCAAGATTCAAGAGAAGATGAATTCAAGATTCAAGAGAAGAAATCAAGAAGACTTCACAAGGGAAGTATTGAAAAGATTTTTCAAAAAACAAACAGCACAATTTTTTTTTTCAAAAGATTTTTCTCAAAATTTTCTAAGTTACCAGAGTTTTTACTATCTGGTAATCGATTACCAGTTTCCTGTAATCGATTACCAGTGGCAAAGTTTGATTTCAAAAATCTTTTAACTGAATTTGCAATGTTCCAATTGTTTTTTAAATGGTGTAATCGATTACAATATATTGGTAATCGATTACCAGTGTATCTGAACGTTTACTAATTAAAAATTACTCTTCTAAGGCTTTTACTAAATTGTTAAGAGAATGAGGAGTAGAAGAGAAACTTAACAGAAAGTAAAAGCGGAAATTAAATGCACAGCGGAAAGTAAAAGAGTAGGGAAGAAGGAAACAAACACACAAGAGTTTTTATACTAGTTCGGAAACAACCCGTGCCTACATCCAGTCCCCAAGCGACCTGCGGTCCTTGAGATTTCTTTCAACCTTGTAAAAATCCTTTTACAAGCAAAGATCCACAAGGGATGTACCCTTCCTTGTTCTCTTTGAACCTAGTGGATATACCCTCCACTAGAACTGATCCACAAGAGATGTACCCTCTCTTGTTCTCAGTCAAACCCAAGTAGATGTACCCTCTACTTGTACCACAAAGGATGTACCCTCCAATGTGTTAAGACAGAGATCTCAGGCTGTTAAACCTTTGATACTTTGTGAATGGGGATACAAAAGAATTCTCAGGCGGTTAGTCCTTTGAACACTTTTGTATTAGGGAAAGGGAAGAATCAAAAGAATTCTCAGACTGTGTAGTTTTGAATTCTTTGACAAGGGAGAAGGGAGACACAAGAATTCAGGCGGTTAGTCCTTTGTTCTTTTGGAAAAGGGAGAAGAGAGACACAAAAAGAATTCAGGTGGTTAGTCCTTGGCGAATTCTTTTTGGAAAAGGGAGAAGAGAATGAAAAGATGAATAGCACAAGTTTTCAAGGTTTAGAAAACCAGAAAACTTCAGAAAGCTTTTGGTACAAAGAAGAAGAAGAGATTCAAAGAGATTCAAGGCTTGTAAAGGATTGAAATAGATTGATTGGAAAAGTATTCAAGATTGAAAGAATTGAATTGAAAGATTGCTTAGAAAGATTGATTGAAAATACAAAACAAAGCCTTGCTTTTATAGACTCTTCATGTTTGGTCAAGAGAACCATTTTGAAGAGTTATAACTTTTAGAAAAACTTAAAACCAATTTGAAAAAGTCAAAAACTATTTGAAGAGTTACATCTTTTGATTTATTCAGAAACAGTCACTGGTAATCGATTACCAAATAAGTGTAATCGATTACACAAAGCTTTTATGTGAAAGGATGTGACTCTTCACATTTGAATTTGAATTTCAACGTTCAAAGGCACTGGTAATCGATTACCAAAACATTTTAATCAATTACAGTCTTTTGAAATTAATTGGAATGTTGTAAATTAAATTTGAAAACTTTTTCAAAACAATTTTGCTACTGGTAATCGATTACA
Organism: Glycine soja; assembly: GCF_004193775.1. NCBI lineage: Eukaryota > Viridiplantae > Streptophyta > Magnoliopsida > Fabales > Fabaceae > Glycine > Glycine soja. The sequence goes on from NC_041002.1 coordinate 34,374,326, forward strand.
ACAATCTGGTAATCGATTACCAGAGAGTAAAAACTCTTTGGTAAACATGTTTTGAGAAAAATCATGTGCTACTCAATTTTTGAGAAAAACTTTTCATACTTATCTTGATTAAGCCTTTACTTGATTCTTGAATCTTGAGTCTTGAATTGTTCTTGATTCACTGGAGTTGTTCTTTGATTGATCTTTGATTCACTTGAGTTGTTCTTTGATTGATCTTTGGGCTTTTTGTCATCACTTTTGCATCATCTTTTGTTATCATCATTGTTATCATCAAAACACCTTTGAATCACCTTTGATTCACCATGAAGCTTTGCTTCTACAATCTTCCCCTTTTTGATGATGACAACTTCTGAAATTAAGAAACGCACACACACATTTTTTCCTAGTCGATCACTCACATAAATTCTCCCCCTTTGTTTTTGAATTTATGCTTATCTTAAAAATAAGTTGATTACTCATGTGAATTCTTGATTTAATCCCATTTCTCTCCCCCTTTGGCATCAACAAGAAGCCAAAGTGCGTATCAAACTTAAGGTATACAAATATAACTTAAACATCCATACAATGTTCATGAAAAAAAATATCAACCAAATCATGAAGCAAGAAGCAAGAACCATGAAAACCATGAAGCAACAACCATGAATAGATTAATTATAAACTCCACATAGTCAAATAACATACTTAATATTGGTCCAAACATACCATGCAAATAAGGAAATAGCAAATTGTTCAAATACCATAATAATATAGCCAAAATACAAGGCTGAAAATCAAAGTAGTAATAATATTAAAATATAATTCTAAGATGATGGTGGCGGTGGTGGTGGAAGATCGAAGCTTGACCGGATGTAAGATACATCTTCTTCAACCTTTGTCATTCTTGACTCCATTTCATTGAAGCGCATATCCACTTGCAATTCCAAAGTATCAAACCTCTCACCAACAAAGGTTTGAAGACCATCAAACCTTTCCAAAATCTTTGAAAGAAGAGATGAATCTTCTCCCTCATGTCCTTCTTCACCAACATTTCTAGCACCCTTCTTTACCCAAGAGCCATCATTCTCCTTAATATAACCAAAGGATGCTATGACTGAAGCGCTTATAAGGAATGATCTCTTGATTGGAACATAGGGTTCAGAATGAAGAGGGATGTTGAAGTGTTGAAGAAAAGGGTAATAAGATGAGGATAAGGCAAAGGGGCATTCAATCGCAATGCCTTATGCATGCGATATCTAACAAGGTGTGCCCAATCAATTTGTTAACCTTTATGAAAGGCCCACATGACAATGAGATATTCTTCAGAAACCTGGGCAAGGTTTGAAGATCTAGGAAGCAGGATGCGAACAATAAGGTAATGGAGGATGCGGCTTTCAAAAGCCAATGAACCGGCAAGAAGCCTTCCGGTCATATCCGCTTGATTGGTACAAACCAATCGGCGGGCATCATGTACAGAGAAATCGAACTTCCAATTGTCAATCAGTGCACCTTCAAATAGTACACCTTATCTTGACAATTGGGTTAAATCATAGAATAAGGACTGGTCAATGACCATCTTAGTCCCATAAACCTCAGACATTAGGGTTCCTTCATGGATTTCTAGACTAGAATAAAAAGCTTTGACTAATTCAGAATAAACGGGTAATTTCAAAGACATGAATGGAATAAGATGGGAGTTTTCAAATGCTTGAAGGCATTCAAAACTCTCATTTGAGAAGAAATCCATATCTATGAATTTTGGGTCTATAATGGAACGAGAGGAAAAGAGGTTTGTGTACCGTATACGTGGTGACTCGGAATGTCGTTGACTCCAACTCGAAGTGCCTTTCCGCTTCTTCAATGGTTCCACCATTTGAGGAGTTTTTTTTGGGATTTCAATCGGTTCAAATGAAAAAGATTGAGAAAAGATGAAGTTAGGGCTTTGTGGGGAGTAATTTGGTCAAGAATTGAATGAGATATGGCTGGAAGAAATTTGAAAGAATTGAATTGAAATATTGCTTAGAAAGATTGAAAGAATTGAATTGAAAGATTGCTTAGAAAGATTGATTGAAAATATAAAACAAAGCCTTGCTTTTATAGACTCTTCATGTCTGGTCAAGAGAACCATTTTGAAAAGTTATAACTTTTAGAAAAACTGAAAACCAATTTAAAAAAGTCAAAAACTATTTGAAGAGTTACATCTTTTGATTTATTCAGAAACAGTCACTGGTAATCAATTACCAAATAAGTGTAATTGATTACACAAAGCTTTTATGTGAAAGGATGTGACTCTTCACATTTGAATTTGAATTTCAACGTTCAAAGGCACTGGTAATCGATTACCAAAACATTTTAATCGATTACATCTTTTTGAAATTAATTGGAACGTTGTAAATTCAATTTGAAAACTTTTTCAAAACAATTTTGCTACTGGTAATCGATTACAACAATCTGGTAATCGATTACCGGAGAGTAAAAACTCTTTGGTAAACATGTTTTGAGAAAAATCATGTGCTACACAATTTTTGAGAAAAACTTTTCATACTTATCTTGATTAAGCCTTCACTTGATTCTTGAATCTTGAGTCTTGAATTGTTCTTGATTCACTTGAGTTGTTCTTTGATTGATCCTTGATTCACTTGAGTTGTTCTTTGATTGATCTTTGACCTTTTTGTCATCACCTTTGTCATCATCTTTTGTTATCATCATTGTTATCATCAAAACACCTTTGAATCACCTTTGATTCACCATGAAGCTTTGCTTCTACAATTACTAGTGACAAGTTTTGAATAAAAATCAAGAGATGTAACTCTTCCAATGGTTTTCAGGTTTTTCTCAAGGTCATAACTCTTCCAATGATTTTTCTTGACCAGACATGAAGAGTCTATAAAAGCAAGACCTTGACTTGCATTTCAATAACTTTTTTCATATATTCTTTTACAACCTTTGAATCTCTTTGAACATCTTCTTGAACTTCTTCTTCTTCTTCCTTTGCCAAAAGCTTTCTGATTTTTCTGGTTTCCAAACTTTGTTATTTCACAGAAAATAAAAGTGTGCTATTCATCTTTTTCATTCTCTTCCCCCTTTGCCAAAAAGAATTCGCCAAGGAATACCCGCCTGAATTCTTTTTGTGTCTCTCTTCTCCCTTTTCCAAAAGAACGAAGGACTAACCGTCTGAATTCTTTTGTGTCTCCCTTCTCCCTTTTCAAAGAATTCAAAACAACACAGTTTGAGAATTCTTTTGATTCTTCCTTTTCCCTTAAACAAAAGATTTCAAAGGACTAACCGCTTGAGATATCTTTTGTTTCCCCTTCACAAAGTTTCAAAGGACTAACTGCCTGAGAACTTTGTCTTAACACATTGGAGGGTACATCCTTTGTGGTACAAGTAGAGGTACATCTACTTGGGTTGTTGTAACTGAGAACAAGAGAGGGTACATCTCTTGTGGATCAGTTCAAGTGGAGGGTACATCCACTTGGTTGTTCAAAGAGAACAAGGGAGGGTACATCCCTTGTGGATCTTTGCTTGTAAAGGCTTTTAGAAGGTTGAAAAGAAATCTCAAGGACCGGAGGTCGCTTGGGGACTGGATGTAGGCACGAGTTGTTGCCGAACCAGTATAAAACTCTTGTGTTTGTCTTCTTCTTCCCTACACTCTTTAATTTCCGCTGTGCACTTTAATTATCGCTTTTACTTTTGGTTAAGTTTCTATTTCTGTTCTTTACTTTTTTAACTTTGTAGTAAAAGCCTAATTGAATCTAGTAACATTAAGAAGGATAAATTTTTAATTAGTAAATGTTCACTAATAATTAATTCAACCCCCCTTCTTACTTATTCCAAGGCAACTTGATCCAACAAGTGTTATCAAAGCAGGTATCTTGTAGAAAGTTTAACCACTTCAAGATTCATGGCCTCTTCAAATTCTTTGTTTCCCGAAGGAAATTCCATCCATAAGTCACCTATCTTCAATGGTGAGAGTTACCATTATTGGAAAACCCATATGCAAATTTTCATTGAAGCCATAGATTTAAACATTTGGGAAGCAATAGAAATAGGACCTTACATACCCACCTTAGTAGATGTAAGTACTAGCACCACAACACAAAAACCTAGAGATAAGTGGACTGAAGAAGATAGAAGAAGAATCCAGTATGATCTTAAAGCCAAAAATATTATTACTTCAGCCCTAGGAATAGATGAGTATTTTAGAGTGTCTAACTGCACAAATGCCAAGGAGATGTGGGATACTCTCCAACTTACACATGAAGGCACTACTAATGTGAAAAGATCTAGAGTCAACACCCTTATACATGAATATGAATTGTTTAGAATGAATCCTAATGAAAACATCCATAGCATGCAGAAAAGATTCACACATATAGTCAATCATCTTGCCTCTTTAGGAAAAATCTTCCTTAATGAAGATCTAATTAATAAAGTTTTAAGATGATTAAGTAGGGAATGGTAGCCCAAGGTAACTGCTATTTCTGAAAGTAAAGATCTTTCCTCTATGTCTCTTGCTACTTTGTTTGGAAAATTGTAGGAACATGAAATGGAACTCCAACGTCTTAATCAAAATGAAGAAATCAACAAAAAGAAAAGAAGTATAGCACTTAAAGCCTCTTCATCAATGAAAAAAGAAAATGAAGAAGAAGAATTAGAACATAAAGAAGACTTCTCACTCTTTGTGAAGAAGTTTCAAAAACTTGTCAAGAAAAGAAGAATTGAGAAGCGTCAGAACTTCAACAATGGAAGAAGATCTCAAGAAGACTCTCAAATTCCTAGATGTTACAAATGCAACCAACTTGGAACATCAAAGAAAATTGTCCTTCAAATGAGGAATGGCCTGAGAAAAGTGATAAGAAAAGGTATGAAGAAAGAAGGACCAAGAAGGCCTACATTGCATGGGATGACAATGACTCATCCGACGGTTTAGAGAAGGAGATCAACCTTCTAACCAAGGACAATGAGAGTGATGAGAACATCTCTCAAGAAGATTAAGAAAAAAGTAAAAGTGTGACTTCCATCTTTGAAGAAATAGATACTTTAATGATGAAAAAGGTAACATCAAAACCATTCTTTTTTTAAAATTTTATTTTGATAGAAATTTTCCTTTCAATTAATTTGATTATGATGACTAACACAATTTTATTTGTTTGTCTTGATTGATTGAAATTATGAGTATGTGTTTATATGTTTTTGATTGAGTTAATATTCTTTCTCAAAGCATGAAGTTTCCTGTTAAATATTTGATAATATCTATGATCATTATTCTTTAATACTTGTGTTGATTATTTTGATATATTTGAATATATATATTTTTTATGATTATGCATGATTTTGAATGTAATATGTGAATTACTTGATTAAGTTTCTTTCATAAAGTTTTTTTTAATGTTAAATATATTTGTTTTAAAAAAATTAAAATATATATATTTTGTTTTTCATTCAAATCCCTTTTCCCTTAAAAGTTACTCAACATTTAGTTTTGGCTGAAATGCTCTTTGGTAATCGATTACAACAATAGTGTAATCAATTACAGGCAGTTAAGAAGGGAGTAATCGATTACCAAATGTTGTAACCGATTACAACGCGTCCCTGCTCCTATATAATAAGATTTCAAAATCTGAAAACTGCAACTCCTCATTTTCTAGCGAAACCTTTGTTCCCAATTCTTCTTTCTGCCATATCTCACTCATTTCTTGTCCAAATCACTCCCCACAAAGCCCAAACTTCATCTTTTTTCATTCTTTTTCACTTGAACCGATTAAAATTTCAAATAACTCCCTCAAATGGAGAAACCATCAAAGAAGCGAAAGGGTTCTTCGAGTCGAAGCCAATGACATTCCGAGACTCAAGAAACGCAGATTCCCTCCTCCATTTCCTCTACCTCATTGTTCTCATAAGAAGAACAACGGATACGGTACACAAATATTTTCTCTTCTCGTTCCATTATTGATCCAAAATTCATTGACATGGATTTATTTTCCAATGAGAGTTTTGAATGCATTCAGGCATTTGAGAACTCCAATCTCATTCCTTTCATGTCTTTAAAATTGCCTGTTTATTCTGAATTAGTTAAAGCCTTCTATTCTAACCTTGAAATTCAAGAAGGCATTTTGATTTCTGAAGTTTATGGGATAAAAATGGTCATTGACCAATCCCTATTCTATGACTTGACCCAATTATCTAGTGAAGGTGTACCATTTGAAGGTACACTGAATGATGATTGGAAATTTGATTTCTCTGTGCATGATGCCCGCCGGTTGGTTTGCACCAACCAAGCGGATATGACCGGAAGGCTTCTTGCCGGTTCATTGGCTTTTGAAAGCGACATCCTTCATTATCTCATTGTGCGTATTTTGCTTCCAAGATCTTCAAACCTTGCACAGGTTTCTGAGGAAGATCTTATTGTCATGTGGGCTTTTCTTACAGGCCGACAAATTGATTGGTCACACTTAGTCCGATATCGCTTGCATAAGGCATTGCAATTAAATGCTCCATTGCCATATCCACACCTAGTCACTCTCTTCCTTCAACACTTTAACATCCCTCTTGATTCTGAACCCTATGTTCCAATCAAGAGATCCTTCTTAATCGGTGCCGCTGTGATTGCATTCTCTGGTTACCGTAAAGAGCATGATGGCTCTTGGGTAAAAAAGGGTGCTCAACCCATTGATGAAGAAGGAAACTTACCAGTTGGAGAAGATTCCTCTCTTCTTCAAAGGATTTTGGACAGGTTCGATGGTCTTCAAACCTTTGTTGGTGAAAGGTTTGATGCTTTGGAGTTACAAGTGGACATGCGATTTGATGAGATGGATTCAAGGATCACCAAGGTTGAAGGAGATGTCTCTTACATCCGCACATGCTTTGATCTACCACCACCACCACCACCATCATCTTAGATTTTATTACTATTAATATTTTTAGTACTTTGATTTCTAGCCGTGTATTTGGCTATATTATTATGACTTTTGAACATTTAGTATTTCTTTTAATATTTGCTTAGTATGACTGAACATTTATGAATTATGTTATATGACTATGTGGTTTATATTTTAATTTGGTTTAATCATGACTTGCTTCATGATTAGTTTAGAATCTTTTATGATTGATTTACAATGGATGCTATGTGTAGGATTTTTCTAAAATCATGTATGTTTTATGAACTTTGGCTTTTTGTTGATGCCAAAGGGGGAGAGAAAATAGGGATTAAATCAAGAACTAATATAATTAAGTAATTTAATTTCAAGTGAAGCTTAAAATCAAAAACAAAGGGGGAGAATATGTAAAATTAAGTGAGTGATCGACTAGGAAAAAGAATGTGTATGTGTTTCTTGATTTCACGGTTGTCATCATCAAAAAGGGGGAGATTGTAGAAGCAAGCTTCATGATGATGAATCAAGTTGATTCAAGTAGTTTTGATGATGACAAAGATGATGACAAAAAGCCCAAGAGAATGATTTCAAGATTGAGTCAACAAGTTCAATATCAAGATTAATTTCAAGTTTCATGAGAAGAAATCAAGAAGATTCAGGAATCAAGAGAAGTTTGATTTCAAGATTTAAGAGAAGATGAATTCAAGATTCAAGAGAAGAAATCAAGAAGACTTCACAAGGGAAGTATTGAAAAGATTTTTCAAAAAACAAACATAGCACAGTTTTGTTTTCAAAATAGTTTTTCTCAAAATTTTCTAAGTTACCAGAGTTTTTACTCTCTGGTAATCGATTACCAATTTCCTGTAATTGATTACCAGTGGCAAAGTTTGATTTCAAAAATCTTTTAATTGAATTTGCAACGTTCCAATTGTTTTTTAAATGGTGTAATCGATTACAATATATTGGTAATCGATTACTAGTGTATCTGACGTTGAAATTCAAAGAGTCACATCTTTTCATAAAATGCTTTGTGTAATCGATTACATGGTTTTGGTAATCGATTACCAGTGACAAGTTTTGAATAAAAATCAAAAGATGTAACTCTTCCAATGGTTTTCATGTTTTTCTCAAGGTCATAACTCTTCCAATGGTTTTTCTTGACCAGACATGAAGAGTCTATAAAAGCAAGACCTTGACTTGCATTTCAATAACTTTTTTAATATATTCTTTTACAACCTTTGAATCTCTTTGAACTTCTTCTTCTTCTTCCTTTGCTAAAAGCTTTCTGAGTTTTCTGGTTTCCAAACATTGTTATTTCACATAAAACAAAAGTGTGTTATTCATCTTTTTCATTCTCTTCTCCCTTTGCCAAAAAGAATTCGCCAAGGACTAACCGCCTGAATTCTTTTTGTGTCTCTCTTCTCCCTTTTCCAAAAGAACGAAGGACTAACCGTCTGAATTCTTTTGTGTCTCCCTTCTCCCTTTTCAAAGAATTCAAAACGACACAGTCTGAGAATTCTTTTGATTCTTCCTTTTCCCTTAAACAAAAGATTTCAAAGGACTAACCGCCTGAGATATCTTTTGTTTCCCCTTCACAAAGTTTCAAAGGACTAACCGCCTGAGAACTTTGTCTTAACACATTGGAGGGTGCATACTTTGTGGTACAAGTAGAGGGTACATCTACTTGGGTTGTTGTAACTGAGAACAAGAGAGGGTACATCTCTTGTGGATCAGTTCAAGTGGAGGGTACATCCACTTGGTTGTTCAAAGAGAACAAGGGAGGGTACATCCCTTGTGGATCTTTGCTTGTAAAGGCTTTTAGAAGGTTGAAAAGAAATCTCAAGGACCGCAGGTCGCTTGGGGACTGGATGTAGGCATGGGTTGTTGCCGAACCAATATAAAACTCTTGTGTTTGTCTTCTTCTTCCCTACACTCTTTAATTTCCGCTGTGCACTTTAATTATCACTTTTACTTTTGGTTAAGTTTCTATTTCTATTCTTTACTTTCTTAACTTTGTAGGAAAAACCTAATTGAATCTAGTAACATTAAGAAGGATAAATTTTTAATTAGTAAAGGTTCACTAATAATTAATTCAACCCCCCCTTCTTAATTATTCCGAGGCCACTTGATCCTACATCAAGCACTAGTTTGACCTTCCAAATTTCAGCAAGAATAAATTGGATATAGGATACTTACTCCCAGAGATGTCATGAAGAGGCACGTTAGTAGCTACAGTTGCTTTACTACTCTCAAATTGGGAACCCATTTTGCATCAATTTCAGAAAATAAGCTTGCAATTTCAGAAAAAACAATCATGAACAAGTTATGCAGCAACAAAATATAAGACAACAAATTAATAGGACAATACACATGGAGATAAAAAAAAGTATGAAGATGGAAGTTAGTCTAATGGAGATCATAGCAGCATGTAAAATTCAAAAGAATCAGAACAATATTGATAGTCTTTTTTTATTGGTAAAAATAGTGATAGATTTTAAAATAATAGTGCATTAATAAAATTCAAAACAATTAGAAGCTTATTTTTCAAAAGCAAAATAATATATTACTAAAAGTGGTATAGAATATAACATGTACCCAATAAACCCACCATTCAAAGGCAAAAAAATATATTAATAAAAGTGATATAGAATATAATATGTATCCAGTAACCCCACCATTCAAAGGTAAAATAATATATTAATGAAAGTGCTATAGAAATTAACATCCTGTGATGCTCAAAAGCCACTATAAAATCCTAAACTTGAAACCAAAGCAACAAGCATCATATATGCCTCGTCATTTGTTTTAATCAAGTAAAAGAAGATATATTAATAATGAGAATTGGATTACAAAGACTTCTCAATGCATATAACACAAATTGACACCAAAAACACTTATGCCTCATCAAACACTTATTCCAAGCTGCACCAAAAATATGCCTCATAAAACACTTATTCCAAGCTGCACCAAAAACACAAAACCGCATATAAAGCAATAACTAGCACAAGCCAATTAAAATATTCCACTCTAGTCAGGATCAAATGTATCTCTTCAAACAAAATTACACCGCACTATCAAAAACCAACAACAACAAAACAAAAAGAATTTGAAATGTTATTTTATGCAAAATTGTAACCTATATACCCAACCAAACAAAAGAACATTGAAAGATGATGGGTTCACGAAAGATCTGATAGAAGAGAAAAATCAAAAGAACAGACAACTTACAAGTCACAAAAATGAATTGAAAAAATATCAAGACTTATAAGAGTAACAGTAGCAGGGGAAACAAAGAACTAACCTTTTCTGTACGCAATGAACCAACGATGACCGACCTAGAGGCTACGTACGATAAGATGGTGCAGAGAAGCAGATGTGTGATGTCCTTTGCGTGTCCATTGTCCGCCTAAGCATAGAAGGTTTGGCGTATTGCCTATTTGCCTTCTAATTTAGGGTTTGAATTGAAATTAAGTGAATGAGCGAAGTATCAGAATGAAGAGTATGCAAGACTTTCATTTTCTGATTAGAAGCTAGAAGTGTAAGCAAGACATTTCAAGTCTTTATGAGGAGAAGTGTAAATGTCATGTAGTTTTATATAATATATATGAATATAAATATATAATATATAATATTATTAATTTATTATATAAATAGGCTAGCCTGTCAGTCCTGATAGGCTTTTTTTAAAGCCTGAAGTATGGTCTTTTTAGTTAAAAAGACTTTTTAAAAAGCCTAAGCCTAGCCTTTATAATAAACAGGCCAAGCCTGGCCTTTTGTGGGCCAAGCCGTAGGCCCCCGACGGGTTGCCTGACCTATTTCCACCCCTACCTATGTCCATCTTGAGTAGTCATCCATTATTACTAGACCAGGTCTTTTTTCTACTAACATAGGCTGTTTTGGTTGGGCCAAACAAATCAAGATGTAGCAGTTCAAATGGTCTTGAGGTGGAAACAATGTTTTTGCTAGAAAATGAGGTTTTAACTTGTTTCCCCTTGTAACATGCTTCACAAAGTAAGTCATCTTTGTATGAAAACCTCGGTAATCCTCTCACGAGGTCATGCTTCTATAGCTTTGAGATTAACCTCAACCTGTCATGTCCAAGCTTCTTGTGTCATACCCAATGACTTTCTTTGATTGATAATAAGCAAGTTACAGTTTGATTTGATAGCTCACTAAGATAGATCTTATAGAGATTACCTTTCCTCTTAGCAGAAAAGAGCTCAGTTCCATTTTTATTTTGGACGACCCACCCTTCTTTGTTAAAGGAAACATCATGTCCACTGTCTAATAATTGGCTTATGCTAAGCATATTGTGTTTTAGGCCTTTAACAAAAAGAACGTTATCTAAGGGAGGATAGGGATGAATACTTATCTTCCCTTTTTTATTCTTGTGAAAAGTGATTGTTCCACCATTGGAACGTACACCTTTCTCCCATCATGTATCGTGAGCATCCACTATCCAGGTACCATGACTGGCGTGTCATGGTTTTTGTTGAAGATATTTGCAATAGGAATTATTTTCTTTTTAGGTACCCAAATATTTTAGGGTCCTTTCTTGTTAGTTTTGAAAGCATTAGGCGACCTAGTTTTTGGTAGATGTCTACACTTGGATGTCATGTGTCTACTCTTTTAGGGTTCAGATCTATCAAATGAGCATTTTTTAATTCTCAGCAATTTGTCTAGTTTTTTAGTTTCTCTGACAAATTTAGATAGAGTTTCTTTTAGAAAGCCAATCTTTTGATGAAGTTTAACAACACCTTGAGGTTGTCCTTTGAGAGCCTTATTCTGTTCAAGCTTATCATTCAAGAATTTCAAAGTTTTCTTTTAATTTTCATATTCAATACATAGATCATGTTTACTTGCCTCCAAGTTTTCATAACCATGATGAACTTGTGAAAAATCTCCCCATAAATCATATCTTTCTTCAATTAAGTGATCATGAAGTTTATTGAGTTGTTTCAGCTTAACTTGTAGGTCTTCTAATTGGTTTTCCAACTTTTAAAGATCTTCCAATAAGTCAGACTTTTCTTTACGAATTTTCATATTTTCAAGGTGGAACTTTGTAGCCTTTAGTTTAAGATATTCAAAGACGTCACACTCTTGAGTGGAAAATTCTAAAGAACTATCTACCTTTCCCTCAAACTTCCTTCAAAGTTGTTTATGATCTTTTGAGAGGCTTTTGAAATATTTTCTTAAACTTTGATAAGCTTTGGACAACATGGGTGAATTTGAAAGAAGTTTATGATATGTTGATTGAAGAGTTTTAAGGTCATTTAGATTTACCTCTACATCTGATTCAGATTTTGATTCTTCAGATGTTGTGTCTGCCATTAGATAGAAGTTGGCTTCTTCTTCTGTTCCCTCATCGGCCGATGAGTCTTCCAAATCTTCCCTTGTGCTCATTATTACTTTATTGTCTTTTGGCTTAAAGTATCTTTACTTGTCATTTGTCCTGTCTAAGTCTGGACTGTCTAAGTCTGGACATTCTAACTTAAAATGTCCTAGCTTCTTGCACTCATAGCATATGATGGAACATTTCTCCTTGTCCTTCCTTTCTTTGAATGACTTGATGGTTGAGCCTTTCTAATTTGATTTATCCTTCTTTTTCCACATTCTTCTTATCTTTATTGATATGAAGGATAACTGGTCATCCTCATTTGATCCTTCATCTTTGGACTCATCATCGGATGACAAATCTATATTGATGGCTTTGGATGAGTTTTTGGATGCAAAATATGTCTTGTTCTTTTATGTTGTTAGAGCTAGGGACTTTTTTTTATTCCTTCGTCCTGTTGAAGTTCTTGTTCATAAACTTTTAAAGTTCCAATTTGTTCTTCAATGGACATGGAGCCTTGGTTCTTCACCATTCGCAAAGTTTTCACATGTGGTCTCCATTTTCTTGATAGACTTCTCAATATTTTGTCAATATTATCATAATCATCAAAAGTTTTATTGAGACAATGTAATTCATTTAATATAGTTTGGAAGCGTCCAAACATGGTTTGTATATCTTCCCTTCTTCCATGGTGAAGAGTTCATACTTACGTGTTAAAAAGTTGAGCTTGTACGTTTTACCTGTGACAGCCTTTATATGTCAATGCTAGTGTGTCCCACATCTATTCTTGTGGAATTTTGTATATTCTTCCTTTAAGAGAGCACATAACAAAGCATTTTGAGCTTTGGAGTTCAATCAGAACCTATTTTTTAGTGTCTCTCCATGAAAATCTGGGAACATCATTTAGTTGCTTGTCCAGTAGAATATAATTGTCGTTCTCTACAACATCACAAAGGTCAATATGAAAATACTCGAAATGAGCTATCATACGTTCCTCCTAGTAGTCAAAATTGACACCTTTGAATAGTCGAGGCTTATTGGTGGAGTATCCTTCTTCCATTTCTTTCATTTATTAGGATTTTCATCTGTATTTGTTAAAATACTCAACTAGAGAGGCCAAGCTCTGATGCCAACTGAACTACAATGATTCACACTAAAAAAGGGGGTTGAATAATGTCTTAGATAAACTTTTCAGATCTTTTCACAATGGAAGTGATTTTTAAACAAAATAGTTCACAAAGACTATTGTCCAGTGATAGGTAGATTTTTTGCAACTAGTAACAGATTGTCGTCCAGTTATTAATAAACAAAATAGTTAAAAGAAACTTGTTTGTAAAGATGTGTCAATAAAATGCCTTTAGAATACTATGACAAGCTAAAGTATAGTAGTAGAAACACTTAGTTTTATACTAATTCACTCAACCTGGGCTACGTCCAATTTCCCCTTACTAACTAGTAAAGTGTTCCACTAATCAAACTGATTACAAAATGTATTTGTTCCTGCCACTCTTGGCTTACAAGTATTCTCTAGGCCACTACTACCACAACCCTTAGACTCCTCTTGAATCTTGATGTAAGCTCCATTGGAGCTTGTAGGCCTAGGATCTTCTTCATCAATGGATTCCTTTGCTTCTTGGAAGATGAATGACAGCAGAATGGAGAAGGAAGAGAGAGAGGAGACGCCACTTCAAGGAGAAGATGAGTCTAGAAGAAGCTCACCACCATAGGAGGCCATGGATAAGAGCTTGGAGGAAGAAGGAGAAGAATGAAGGGAGAGGAATGTAGAAGCAAGCTTCATGATGATGAATCAAGTAGTTTTGATGATGACAAAAAGCCCAAAAGAATGATTTCAAGATTGAGTCAACAAGTTCAAGATCAAGATTAAACTCAAGATTCATTAGAAGAAATCAACAAGATCCAAGATTCAAGAGAAGTTGACTTCAAGATTCAAGAAAAGACATCAAGAAGAATCAAGATTCAAGAGAAGATGAATTCAAGATTCAAGAGAAGAAATCAAGAGGCAACAAGTCAGGACTTCACAAGAGAAGTATTGAAAAGGATTTTTCAAAAACCAAACATAGCACAGTTTTGTTTTACAAAAGAGTTTTCTCAAATATTTCTAAGTTACCAGAGTATTTACTCTCTGGTATTCAATTACCAGTTTCCTGTAATCGATTACCAGTGATAAAATTTGATTTCAAAAATCTTTTAACTGAATTTGCAACATTCCAAATGATTTTTAAATGGTGTAATCGATTACAATATATTTGTAATTGATTACCAATGTATCTGAATGTTGAAGTTCAAATTCAGTTGTGAAGAGTCACATCTTTTCATAAAATGCATTGTGTAATCGATTACATGATTATGATAATCGATTACCAGTGACAAGTTTTGAATAAAAGGTCAAGATATGTAACTCTTGACATGATTTTCTCAAGGTCATAACTCTTCCAATGGTTTTCTTGACCGGACATGAAGAGTCTATAAAAGCAAGACCTTGACTTGCATTCATAACAACTTCTTAAACAACTTTTGAGAAATATTTAAACCTTTACTACCTTTACAATTCTTTCCTACTCATCTTTCTTTCTTCTTCTTCCTTTGCCAAAAAGCTTTCTAAGTTTTCTGTTTTCCAAACCATGTTCTTCTGCAAGTGAAAATTCTGCAGAAAACAAAAGTGTGCTATATCTTTTCATTCTCTTCTCCCTTTGCCAAAAAGAATTCAACAAGGACTAATCGCTTGAATTCTTTTTGTGTCTCTCTTCTTCCTTTTCCAAAAGAACGAAGGACTAACCGCCTGAATTCTTTTGTGTCACTCTTCTCCCTTTCCAAGAGAATTCAAAGGACCCTTCCTGAGAATTCTTTTGATTCTTCCATTTCCCTTAAACAAAAGATTTCAAAGGACTAACCGCCTGAGATATCTTTTGTTTCCCCTTATAGAGATTCAAAGGACTAACTGCCTATGAATTCTTTGTCTTAACACATTGGAGGGTACATCCTTTGTGGTACAAGTAGAGGGTACATCTACTTGGGTTGTTGTAATTGAGAACAAGAGAGGGTACATCTCTTGTGGATCAGTTCAAGTGGAGGGTACACCCACTTGGTTGTTCAAACAGAACAAGGGAGGGTACATCCCTTGTGGATCTTTGCTTGTAAAGGATTTTACAAGGTTGAAAGAAATCTCAAGAACTGGTGGTTGCTTGGGGACTGGATGTAGGCACGGGTTGTTGCCGAACCAGTATAAAATTCTTGTGTTTGTTTTCTTCTTCCCTACACTTTTTAATTTCCGCTTTGTATTTTACTTTTACGCTTTCCTTCTGTTTAAGTTACATAACTTAGTAGTAAAGCCTAATTGAAACTAGTAACATTAAGAAGGATAGGATTTTAATTAGTCAAGGTACATTAATAATTAATTCAACCCCCCCTTCTTAATTATTCCGAGGCCACTTGATCCAACAAGGAAGAGAAGAGCACAAAATTTTGTAGAGCTCTGAAATTTGAAGTTTAATTTTGAAATGATCAAAGTTCCAAAAATTGCACACACATGACCTCTATTTATAGCCTAAGTGTCACACAAAATTGGAGGAAAATTTGAATTCCTATTCAAATTTCACTTGAATTTGAAATTGAATTTGTGGAGCCAAATTTTGGAGCCAAAATTTCACTAATTATGACTAGTGAATTTTAGCTATGGTTCAGCCCACTAATCCAAGATCAAGTCCAAGATTCTCCACTAAGTGTGCTTATGTGTCATGAGGCATGTAAAGTATGAAGGACATGCACAAAGTGTGACTATATGATGTGACAATGGGGTGTAGCAAGCAAATGCTCACCTCCCCCTCTAAAATTTAATTGGATTGGGCTTCTCCCAATTCAATTAAATTTATATCTCAACACACACATCAAATATTCACTTAATGCATGTGAAATTACAAAACTACCCCTAATACAAAAACTAGTCTAGGTGCCCTAAAATACAAGGGCTGAAAAATCCTACATTTCTAGGGTACCTTACCTATTTTATGGAGCCCTAAATACAAGGCCCAAAAATAATGAAACCTTAATCTAATATGTACAAAGATAAGCGGTCTCAAACTTAGCCCATCTTGCATCTCTAGCCGAATCTACTTGGAGTCTTCTATCCAATTGTGAGGTGCTTGGCACCCATCATTAGGCAATTTGTGAAATTCCGGGACATGCCGAAAAACAAAAGAAAATATTGATGCACAATCCGTAAGGTTTCGTGACACACCGGAAGTCAAATGGGAGCATCGTTGCACAATTAGTGAGGTTCCATAACATTCCGTAAGTCAAAAAGGGGATGATTATGTAATCCGCAAGGTTCCGTAGCATTACGGAAAGAAAACAAGTATCGTTACGAAATTCGTAAGTTTCCGTAACTTTACGAAAAAAGAATCACCAAAAAAAGGCAGGGGGTGTACTTAGTAAAAATGGGGGTGCAAATAGCAACCAGGCCCACTTCGGCCCTCCAGAAGATTTCTCCAGAAGGCTGTTGCTTCTGGAGGAAGCAACCTTGCTCGCCTGGGCGAGCTGGGTGGCAAGCTTCTCCCCCAATTTTCTATAAATAGGGGGAGAAGTGAAGTGAAAAAGGGTTCAGCCCCTTAGGCACTTCTCTCTCTTTCGAATTTGCTTGGAAAAATTGTTTCCGTGAAGAAAATCCAAGCCGAGGCACTTCCAAAACGTTTCCGTAACGTTTCCGTGAGGAATTTCGTGAAGGTTTCGACTGTTCTTCGACGTTCTTCATTCGTTCTTCATCGTTCTTCGATCTTCAACGGGTAAGTACCTCGAACCAAGCTTTTCGATTCATTCTATGTACCCGTGGTGGTCCACATTGTGTTTTGTGTATTTTTATTCTCGTTTCATTTACTTTTTATACCCCCTTTTGACGTGCTTAAGCCGTTTTATTTAAGTCATTTCTCGCTTAACCTAAAAATAAAATAAATTTCCACCGATCGTTTGAATTGTATTATCCGTTAACTTCGGTTAAAATGAATTCCGACCGTTCGGTCGTGCCGTAACCACATTGGAAATCAAAAAAAGAGGTAAAATAATAATATAATAATCAAAAAACGTCTTTTAGTAAAATAAAGCGGAAAATCAATCGGACGTTTTCTCTTTGGGATTTCTCATTCTTAATTGAATTGACTAATAACTAAAGTGAAACTAAGGCTAAAATCAACTCGCCTAGTCAAGCTCGTCCATAAAAATAGGTTTTTGAAGTTTATCATTTCAATTTCTTACCAAGTAAAATGGATCATTTTTAAGGTCCAACGCCTTAAAATGATCACCTTTTAAGTAAAAAGAATCACTTGATAAAAAAGAACTACGTAGGTCTGATTTCCTCATCGCAATTGAGGAATACGTAGGAGCAAAGGGAAACACCCTTGTCGACCACAAAAAGAAAAAAATATAAAAAGGGTATAAAGGATATAAAGACATAAAAAGGGAACGTAAAAATCAAAGTCATGTTTGCACATTCGATTAAAGGCTGTCGTCCCTTGTGACGGACGTGTGGGATGCTAATACCTTCCCCGTGCGTAAATACAACTCCCGAACCTTTCACTTAAAAGTTCGTAGATCACGTCTTTTCCGGTTTTTCCGACGTTTTCCTCAAATAAACGTTGGTGGCGACTCCGCGCGTATTCCTTTCATGGAACACGCATCCCGCGAGTCACGCGTCGCCCTCCCGCCGAAGGGTAGGTTGTGACAGTTGGCGACTCCACTGGGGACAATTTTTAGAGAGTTAGGCCATTTAATCTTGTGCAATGTTTTACCGTGACTTACCCCTTTGTTGGTTTCCCTTCATTTTGTTCTTGTGTATATAAACTCTTTATTGCTTTTAGTGCGTTTTAAAATGTATGCATGAGGTAAATATTTATTCATTTGATGCACACAAACACCAACACTATTTGCACACACTGTGAGTTCAAAAGGGGCCCTATACCTGGGTTCATA
Organism: Glycine soja; assembly: GCF_004193775.1. Lineage (NCBI taxonomy): Eukaryota > Viridiplantae > Streptophyta > Magnoliopsida > Fabales > Fabaceae > Glycine > Glycine soja. The sequence goes on from NC_041002.1 coordinate 34,392,491, forward strand.
GGAACATAAGGAGTGGAGGTGAATCTGTGATCATGCTAGGTCTCCGACTTGCTTGATTACAGTGAACCCTCATCTAGAGTTTTCCTCTTTGAAAACATATTGTTGCTAGTAGTCCCTACTGTTGCTGTATGTTCTTCGAAGGGGATAATACCTCTAGAAACCATCAAGAGAGATATGACTACCTTGGGGGGTTATCACTAAACGCCTAGTTAGTTCTCTCCCTTATAGGTCCCTTAAATAGGGGCACGGAGCAAATACGCTGCGTGCCATTTTTCACACTACCATGCATAAGTATCATATACCCTTTTGCTTACGTTCAGTGAAAATTGTCATACTATGTACATTCCCGCATTGCGTCTTTTGCATATGCATCGCATATGGGTTCTGTCTTGATCCCCTCTGTAAACAAACCAACGGAGGGTCCGTGTCGCCTTTTTAAAAACATACGTTGGGGCACTTTGCTACCCCTAGACGTTGTATCTAAGAAGGAGACAATTCCTCGGGCCCCCGCATTCCTAGATTGCATCTGTGTCATATGCATTCCTTCATGCATTCATCCATTCCACCCATGAGATATCGGAGTTTTGATTTGCACCAGCTTTTTGTCTCACCTTAGTAAGCATGGGAACAAATCAAACCGGCAAGAGGTTTTACCAAGTCAAGGTTAAAGGCCTAGATACCACCAGCATCAAGGAATTAGGGCGGTTGATGGAACTTCTCCAAATGCAAGCCTTCCGCAAGACTTACGGAAAGATCTTAGAGTTGACCATAGCAGAGGTATCCATAGAAGCCATTGCATCACTCACCCAATATTATGACCAGCCTTTGAGATGCTTCACGTTCGGAGACTTCCAATTGTTACCAACCATTGAAGAATTTGAGGAGATTCTAGGATGTCCTCTCGGAGGAAGAAAACCATATCTTTCCTCCGGGTGTCTCCCCTCTTTAAGTAGAATTGCAACTGTGGTCAAGGATTCAGCAAGAGGTTTGGACCGCATAAAACAGACTCGAAACGGCATAGCGGGCCTACCACGAAAGTACCTAGAAGACAAGGCGAGGGGTATGACCAATCAAGGAGATTGGGTCCCGTTTATGGATGTGTTAGCTTTGCTAATTTTTAGGGTCGTCCTCTTTCCAAACGTAGATGGTTTGGTGGACCTAGCAGCAATCGACGCTTTCCTTGCATACCAACATAGCAAGGAAAGTCCGGTGGTAGCTGTCTTGGCAGATTTATTTGACACATTTGACCGAAGGTGCGAGAAGAGTAGCGCACGGATCATCTGTTGCTTGCCCGCTCTCTGCGTTTGGTTGGTTTCGCACCTGTTCCTGCAAGACACTAGACATCCATGTCCGCTCTAGAGCCATCGCTCGTGTACTGAAAAGAGAAGAATAGATTGGGACCAGCTTTTGGCTGGGATAGGAGGTAGAACAATCAATTGGTTCCCCCGATGGAAGGACGGAAAGGAGGGAGTCCTTTTCTCATGTGGAGGGTACCCAAACATTCCGCTGATAGGAACGAGGGGTTGTATTAACTACAATCCCGCGCTTGCTATAAGACAACTAGGGTACCCCATGAGGGGAGCACCGATGGAAGAAAGCATGTCTCCTTTCCTTGTGAGGGATTTCGGCGCGCAAAATTCCAAGGCTATACAAAGAATCCATAAGGTATGGGAAACCCCGTTAAGGAAAGATCAAGAACTTAGGGGCATTCGTAATGGCATCATTGGTGGTTACCATGAATGGCTGAAAGTTCATATACGAGGTTTAGATTGGCTCGCAAAGTTAAAATTCGTCAGCGAAGAGAGTTTCAAAGCACCGGAAGAGGACGAAGAAGTCCAAGCTCTCAAAAGCGAGTTAGGAAAGGCGAAACTTGCCAAGGAGAAGTTCAAGTTGGCTGCTACACACATCCGGAAGGACTGTGCCGGATTACGGGAAGAGAATGCAACTACCGCAAGAGCCCTTGAACAAGAGGCCAAGAGGGCTCGCAAGGAAGAGTATGGCCGTAACAAATTTCGTGGAGCTCTGTGGGGTAGCAACAGTGAACTCAAGCTGCGAAGGGAAGAGAGGGACCAGTCGCGAGCACATAGCATGGTCTTGAAAGAGGAGTTAGTTGCCTGTTCAAGGTCCAAAAGGAGCTTGTCTCAGCGTTTATGCGAGACGGAGACCAACATGCTAGCTATCATCGCCAAGTACCAAGAAGAGTTAGGTCTAGCCACGGCCCACGAGCATAAGGTCGCGAACGAGTATGCCCAAGTATACGCGGAAAAAGAGGCTAGAGGAAGGGTGATCGACTCTTTACACCAAGAGGCAACCATGTGGATGGATCGGTTTGCTCTTACCTTGAACGGGAGTCAAGAACTTCCCCGATTGTTAGCCAAGGCCAAGGCGATGGCGGACACCTACTCCGCCCCCGAAGAAATTCATGGGCTTCTCGGCTATTGTCAGCATATGATAGACTTAATGACCCACATAATTAGAAATCGCTAGGAAACTTGTATGGTCTCTCAGACCTTGACTAGGTACAACTTTTTGAAATAAAATGAGTTGGTCCCATGTTTCTACTCCAAAAAGCTTGTGCGAATCAAATCACTCCTGCATCTTATCTCTAGCATGCATTCTTTCTTTCTTTACCCACTCCTCACATTTGGTTTTTTAGGGAAAAACACCATAACTAAACGCGCCACAAGGCATCCCTATCGCACCAGATCCAAATCTAGAACGATGGGTGATCAAGAGGAGACACAGGAATAGATGAAAGCCGACATGTCAGCTCTGAAAGAACAAATGGCTTCCATGATGGAAGCCATGTTAGGAATGAGGCAGCTCATGGAGAAAAACGTGGCCACCGCTGCCGCTGTCAGTTCGGCTGCCGAAGCAGACCCAACTCTCTTGGCAACTGCGCACCATCCTCCCTCAAACATAGTAGGACGGGGAAGGGACACACTGAGGCACGATGGCAACCCTCACTTGGGATACAACCGAGCGGCTTACCCTTATGGATTGCCGCCCAACTACTCACCACCCGTCCTGCAAGACGATGCGGGCCATCTTGCTTCTCCCGTCCTTGAAAGAGAACCTCCTCAATAGCCCGACGAGGTCCACAAAGACCCTCAAGACTATGCTCGAAGGGATGTCGAGTTCTATCCCCCGATCCCCGAAGGGCCGGCACCCAGCACGTTGCCTCAGCCCAACATCACGACACAACCAATAGTTTTGTCCACGGAAGGACCGCCCCCGGCAACTGAAGAAAGGAGGAAGCTCGATCTCCTCAAGGAAAGATTGAGAGCCGTGGAAGGATTTGGGGACTATCCGTTCGCAGACATGACGGATCTTTGCTTAGTACCCGATGTTGTTATCCCCCCGAAGTTCAAAGTGCCAGACTTCGACAAGTATAAAGGGACGACTTGTCCCAAAAACCATCTCAAGATGTACTGTCGCAAGATGGGCGCACACTCTAAGGATGAGAAGCTATTAATACACTTCTTTCAAGATAGCTTGGCCGGAGCCGCGGTAGTTTGGTACACTAATTTGGAAGCTTCCTGTATCCGTACTTGGAAGGATCTGATTACTGCCTTCCTAAGGCAATATCAGTATAATTCCGATATGGCTCCCGATCGCACTCAGCTGCAGAATATGTTCAAGAAAGAGGGCGAAACCTTTAAAGAATACGCACAGCGGTGGAGAGACCTGGCGGCGCAAGTAGCTCCTCCCATGGTTGAGAGAGAGATGATCACCATGATGGTAGACACTCTGCCAGTGTTCTACTATGAGAAGCTAGTAGGTTACATGCCGTCCAGCTTCGCGGATCTAGTGTTCGCCGGGGAAAGAATCGAGGTAGGGTTGAAAAGAGGAAAGTTCGATTACGTTTCCTCCATGAGTGCGAATGCCAAAAGAATCGGGGCAACGGGGGCAAAGAGGAAGGAAGGAGATGCCCATGCCGTCTCTTCAATGCCCGCGTGGGTCAAACCCCCGCAGACACCTCATGGTACCCATCAGTACGCGCAACATCACCCGAGCTTCTCAGCTCATACCGGGAACGCCTCTAGTTCAACACCCGTGCAGCCTAAGACACCCACCCAGAGGGAAGCTCCCCAAGTTCCAACTCCGAACACGACTCGCCCGGCCGGTAATTCCAACGCAACAAGGAACTTCCCTCCGAGGCCATTTCAAGAATTCACCCCACTCCCAATGATGTATGAAAACCTCTTGCCGTCCCTCATCGCTAACCATTTGGCTGTGGTAACTCCCAGAAAGGTCCTCCAACCCCCTTTCCCAAAGTGGTGTGACCCTAACGCAACTTGCAAGTACCATGGGGGTGTCCCGGGGCATTCCATTGAAAAATGCTTGGCCCTTAAATACAAGGTCCAACATTTGATAGATGCTGGATGGCTGACTTTCCAAGAGGATCGGCCCAATGTGAGAACCAACCCGCTCGCCAATCATGGATTGGGAGCGGTTAACGCCGTTGAGTCCGATAGGCCACGCAGGTCTAAACCTTTAAAGGATGTGGCAACCCCTAGGAGGTTTATCTTTGAGGCCCTACAAAAGGGAGGTGTGATTCCCCATAGTGGGCGTAAGGAGGATTCCTGTTTGCTGCATTCCGGCGAGCTGCATGACATGGAAACGTGTTTGGGAGTAGAGGAATTGTTACAGCGGATGATAGATCAAGGTCGACTGGAAGTTGGCAGTGAAGGAAGAGAAGAGCAGCATATATGCATGCAGTCCACGGATGGGAGCAGTGTTGCGAAGCCCAAACCCTTGGTGATATACTTCACCAAGGGCACAGCTTCGCAAAATCCCGGACACCCCTTAGCAGCTAAACCTGTTCCTTTCCCGTACCAAAATAGCCACGCAGTCCCATGGAGATATGCACCTCCGAGGGGGAAGGAAGAAGAAGCCACCGACGTCAGCTCGTTGTCGGCTAAGGTAACAAATATCACGGGACTGAGTGGTGTGACCCGTAGCGGTCGTGTGTTTGCACCTCCGGACCTACCAGTCCAACCAGCGAACGTCAAGGGGAAAGGAAAAGTGGTGGAGGAACAAGATGGCGAAGCACCCCACGCTTCGAATAAAGATATTCCGGCAAAAGGCCTTCCGGAGAAAAAGGATGGTAAAAAGGAGGTGTCGCTAGAGGAAGCCAGCGAGTTCCTCCGTATAATTCAGCAGAGCGAATTCAAGGTTATCGAACAGCTCAACAAAACTCCGGCCAGGGTCTCACCGTTGGAGTTACTCATAAGCTCCGAGCCTCATCGGGCTCTGCTAGTAAAAGTTCTGAACGAGGCCCATGTGGCCCAAGACATCTCGGTAGAAGGGTTCAGAGGGCTGGTCAATAATATCACTGCCAACAACTATCTCGCCTTCGCCGAAGAAGAAATCCCCGCCGAGGGGAGAGGGCATAATAAAGCTTTGCACGTATCAGTCAAGTGTATGGACCATGTCGTAGCCAAAGTGCTCATCGATAATGGTTCCTGTTTAAACGTGATGCCCAAGAGCACTTTGGAGAAATTACCATTCAATGCTTCCCACTTAAAGCCGAGTTCAATGGTGGTTCGTGCCTTCGACGGCACCCGCCGAGAGGTTAGGGGAGAGATCGATCTCCCAGTACAGATAGGCCCTCACACCTGTCAAGTCACCTTCCAAATAATGGATATTAACCCCCCCTACAGCTGTCTGTTGGGGCGCCCGTGGATCCACTCAGTGGGAGTTGTTCCCTCTACACTCCACCAAAAGTTGAAATTCGTAGTGGAGGGGCATTTGGTCATCGTGTCAGGCGAGGAAGACATCTTGGTGAGCTGCCCATCCTCTATGCCTTATGTGGAGGCCGCAGAGGAGTCATTAGAAACCGCTTTCCAGTCTTTCGAGGTGGTAAGCATTTCCTCCGTGGATTCCTTCTCTGGGCAAGCTTGCCTGTCCGATGCAGCCGTAATGATGGCCCGAGTTATGTTGGGGAACGGTTACGAACCCGGAATGGGTTTAGGCAAGGACAACGGCGACATAACTAGCCTAATAAATGCCAAAGGAAATCGTGGGAAGTATGGTTTAGGCTATAAGCCCACTCAGGCAGATATAAAGAGAAGCATCGCGGGAAGGAAGGGCGGTGGTCAAAGCTTGCGGTTGAGACAAGAAAGTGAAGGAAGCCCGCCCTGCCACATAAGCAGAAGCTTTATAAGCGCGGGTCTGGGAGACGAAGGTCAAGTGGTCGCGATATACAAAGATGATGTTCCGAGTACATTGGATTTGGTACGACCATGCCCTCCTGATTTCCAGCTGGGAAATTGGCGAGTGGAGGAACGCCCCGGCATTTACGCAACGAGCATAATGTAAACCTTTACGGTTTTAAAAGCTCTATAGTAGGACCTAGGCTTTAGAGTTTTTCTTTTGTTAAGGCTTTGTGTCTTTTGTTTTTGAAATTATAATACAAGGATCTTTCTTCATCTGTTCCTACGTCTCTACCCATTCTCATCCATTTGCATGTTTACTTCTTTATTTCTGAAACGGCAGATCCGATGACGAGTCCCCCGAAGGTACTAATACCTGGGACCCGTCTATCAACTTCGAGCAAGAAATGAATCAAACGGAAGATGAAGGAAACGAGGATGTGGGACTTCCCCCAGAATTAGAAAGGATGGTCGCCCATGAGGACCAAGAAATGGGGCCTCATCAAGAAGAAACAGAACTAGTAGACTTAGGAATTGGCAGTGGAAAAAGGGAAGTAAAGATAGGCACAGGTATTACCGCACCTATCCGTGAAGAATTAATAATCCTGCTAAGAGACTACCAAGACATCTTTGCTTGGTCATACCAAGATATGCCCGGTTTGAGTTCTGACATTGTACAGCACCGATTACCTCTAAATCCCGAGTGTTCCCCGGTAAAGCAGAAACTGAGAAGGATGAAACCCGAAACATCCTTGAAGATAAAAGAAGAAGTGAAGAAGCAATTTGACGCTGGTTTTCTGGCCGTCGCTTGGTATCCAGAATGGGTTGCCAACATTGTACCGGTCCCTAAGAAAGATGGGAAAGTACGAATGTGTGTGGATTATCGGGACCTGAATCGGGCCAGTCCCAAGGACAATTTTCCTTTACCACACATCGATATCCTCGTGGATAACACGGCCAATTTCACTTTATTTTCCTTCATGGACGGTTTCTCCGGTTACAATCAGATAAAGATGGTGCCAGAGGATATGGAAAAGACTACCTTCGTCACCCTGTGGGGGACGTTCTGTTACAAGGTGATGTCCTTTGGACTCAAGAATGTCGGGGCAACTTATCAACGGGCCATGGTAGCTTTGTTCCATGATATGATGCATCAAGAGATCGAGGTCTACGTGGACGACATAATTGCTAAATCTAAATCCGAGGAAGAACACCTTGTCAACCTGCGGAAGTTGTTCGAATGTCTTAAGAAATATCAATTAAGGTTGAACCCCGCCAAGTGTACCTTTGGGGTCAAATCAGGGAAATTGCTTGGTTTCATTGTAAGCCAGAAAGGGATAGAGGTAGACCCCGAAAAGGTGAAGGCCATCCTTGAGATGCCAGAACCCCGTACTGAGAGGCAAGTCCAAGGCTTCCTGGGACGCTTGAATTATATTGCCAGATTCATATCGCAACTCACTGCCATTTGTGAGCTGTTGTTCAAGCTCTTACGCAAAAACCAAACTGATCGCCGGAATGAGGATTGCCAAGAGGATTTTGGAAGGATCAAGAAGTGCCTTATGAATCCTCCCGTGCTTATGCCACCAGTACCTGGAAGGCCTCTCATCTTGTACATGACAATCTTGGACGAGTCAATGGGGTGTATGCTGGGGCAACATGACGAATCCGGAAAGAAAGAGCGTGTTGTTTACTACCTAAGTAAGAAGTTCACGACCTGTGAAATGAGTTACTCCTTGCTCGAAAGAACGTGTTGTGCTTTAGTATGGGCATCCCATCGCCTAAGGCAGTACATGCTGAGCCATACTACCTGGTTGATATCCAAGATGGACCCGGTTAAGTACATCTTTGAAAAGCCAACTCTCACGGGACGAATCGCCCGGTGGCAAGTCCTGCTATCCGAGTTTGATATAGTTTACGTCACCCAAAAGGCGATAAAAGGAAGCGTCTTAGCAGATTATTTGGCTCAACAGTCTCTTAACGACTATCAGCCCATGCATCCTGAATTCCCGGATAAGGACATCATGGCCTTGTTTGAGGAAAAATTGGACGAAGATCGGGACAAATGGACCGTATGGTTTGACAGAGCGTCAAACATTCTAGGCCAGGGCGTTGGGGCAGTATTGGTCTCTCCGGACAATCAATGTGTACCTTTCACAGCCAGGCTAGGATTCGACTGCACCAACAACATGGCCGAATATGAAGCATGTGCCCTGGCCGTCCAGGCAGCGATTGACTCCAATGTCAAACTACTCAAGGTGTACGGCGACTCAGCGTTGGTAATCCATCAGCTGAGAGGGGAATGGGAAACTAGAGATCCCAAGCTGATACCCTACAAAGCCTATATCAAGGAATTGGCTAAAACCTTTGATGAGATCTCTTTCCATCATGTTCCCCACGAGGAAAATCAAATGGCGGATGCGCTTGCTACTTTGGCGTCTATGTTCCAGCTAACGCCGCACGGAGACCTACCATACATTGAATTTTGGTGTCGTGGCAAACCCGCGCATTGTTGCCAAGTAGAAGAGGAACGGGACGGTAAGCCTTGGTATTTCGACATCAAGCGATATGTCGTAAGCAAAGAATACCCGCCAGAGATTGCCGACAATGATAAGAGGACATTGAGAAGGTTGGCAGCCGGTTTCTTCATGAGCGGATGCATACTGTATAAGAGAAACTACGACATGACACTCCTGCGGTGTGTGGATGCCAGGGAGGCAAATCACATGATCGAGGAAGTCCATGAAGGCTCGTTTGGAACGCACGCCAACGGGCATGCTATGGCCAGGAAGATCCTAAGAGCAGGTTATTACTGGCTTACCATGGAAAGTGATTGTTGTGTCCATGTAAGGAAATGCCACAAATGTCAAGCGTTCGGAGATAATGTCAATGCTCCACCACATCCTCTGAATGTCATGTCCGCCCCTTGGCCTTTCTCCATGTGGGGAATAGATGTCATCGGGGCCATTGAGCCCAAGGCCTCGAATGGTCATCGCTTTATCCTCGTAGCGATAGATTATTTCACCAAGTGGGTCGAGGCGGCTTCCTACACCAATGTCACGAGGGGTGTGGTGGTCAGGTTCATTAAGAAAGAGATCATCTGGTGATATGGTTTGCCAAGGAAGATTATCACGGACAACGGCACCAACCTGAATAACAAGATGATGGGGGAAATGTGCGAGGAGTTTAAAATCCAGGATCACAATTCCACACCCTACCGGCCAAAGATGAATGGAGCCGTGGAAGCGGCCAATAAAAATATCAAAAAGATTATCCAAAAGATGACAGTGTCATACAGAGATTGGCACGAAATGCTCTCATTCGCGTTACACGGTTACCGAACTTCAGTGCGAACGTCAACTAGGGCAATGCCGTTCTCATTGGTATATGGGATGGAGGTTGTGTTACCATCTGAGGTAGAAGTCCCGTCATTAAGGATCTTGGCAGAATCCGGATTAAAGGAATCAGAGTGGGCTCAAACGCGCTATGACCAGCTCAACCTCATTGAGGGTAAGCGCTTAACGGCCATGAGTCATGGGCGCTTGTACCAGCAAAGAATGAAGAATGCATTCGACAAGAAAGTACGCTTGCACAAGTTCCATGAGGGAGACCTTGTGCTAAAGAAAATGTCCCATGCTGTCAAGGACAATCGAGGGAAATGGGCCCCGAACTACGAAGGGCCTTTTGTTGTGAAGAGGGCTTTTTCCGGAGGAGACCTGGTGCTTACCAACATGGATGGTGAAGAGCTACCTTCACCCATGAATTTTGATGTCGTCAAGCAATATTATGCTTAGAATCTGGGGCAATTAAGGATGTCGCTGCATGTTCTTTATCTTTATGTGTTTTCTGGATTTCCCCCAGGGATTCCCCGTCTACTGTATCTCTCGTTACAATCTTTCAAAGAAATGAACGTGGATTCGAGGCTTTAGTCCTCACGTTGGTTTCAAACCTTGCGTTAGTTTGTGATCACCTGAGCCCTTCCGCTCAGTTCATGGGATGCCCCAAGCGCTTAATTAAAATTGAACCTAAACCAACTTTCACTAAATTTGCTGCATTTGAAAACATTCATGCATACGCATACGCATGCATATTGTTGTGGTAAAACAGGGGCAGGATCATCTTGAGCTACCTTCTGGGGTGGGGACAAAACATGAACAGCAGAAACCAATCAAGGTAAGACAACGACGCGGTCAATATTGGCCATACCTGGTTGTTTATTACTTGCAGGTACTTAGGAACGGATGCAAGTGGGGATGGGGTCACAACCGACCGATCGTTGCCCCTTCTCTGCGCTAAACAAGCAGAGAACGCCGCGCAAGGCAGCCCAGTATCCTTTGGATTCGCAGTATTTTACTACCATTGTTTGTTTTTAGTAATTAACGCCTAATTCTAACTTGAGTAGGCTCAAATAGGCAAAACACTAATCCATAGGGAAGGAGGGGACATGGTTAAGGTTCCTCTCAAAAAAAAAAAAAAAAAGTGCAGGTTAGCTCGCCTGGGCGAGCAACCCCTGCACCAAAATATAAAAGGGGGGGACGTTTTTGCATTCGAAAACTTCTTTTCCCCCCTTTCAAAAGCAATACCCACGGGATTTACGAGTTTGCAGCCCTAGGGTCATCATTTTTCGCATTTTTTGATTCCGTTTTGCGCTTTTATTCATCACCAACAAGTAAGTATTCCATCCCTAAGTTTTCTAGCTTTTCATTGGTGTATTTTGATCTCCTTTTGGTGCTCTAAATTGTGGGAATGTGCTCAAATATGTGGGGCAATTTTTGGTTTGTTTTCTTGCTTGATTGGGTTGAATTGGGGGATTGTATGAGATGGCCCTAGGCCTATAATGCATTTTGAAGCAATGGGACATGCCACATTGTTCCCGTTCTCTTGCTATTGATGCCTAAACGCGCGCCCACCAAGCATTCGGTGAAATGCCTCAATGGCATTAGCGCGTGATTTTCGTAGGGAAACAACCCATGGGGCATTTTGGTTTGCACATATTTTCTATTTTTTGGGACATGCATTCAGTTCCAAAAGGGCTAGAGTAATTGCCCCACATATATCCTAGGCCTAGGAACCAAAGTTTTTATGCAAAAAAAACACAAGAGTGGGTGCAAATTGGGTAAAGTTACCCCTTTTTGGCCAGCAATCAGCTATGAGCCACGCTACAATAATTTCCCTACACCTAGATGTTTAGGAATTTTGTTCATCATAAACGTGTAGTTTTAGAATAGGTAGCAAAATACCTTTGGCAATTTACATTTTGGGTGTGGTAGCAAAATACTTGGATGTATGTACATGTAATTTTTGGTAGTCAAAATGTCTCACAAAAAAATATATATATGTTGCATGTTATGTAAAGAAAATACCTTACAAAATACCTTTTAATTTGAATACAATTTTAGTCAGCAAAAGAAAATATACTTGAATTTGCATGCGGCTTTAGGTAGCAAAAACACTTGAGTAAAGCATGAAATGTAGCACCTTATTGTGTAGGTAGCCAAGATTCATCACAAAGTTTGTATATGTATAGGTATTAGAAATACCAGAATGTGCACGTGTGCAATTTTTGGTAGCCAAAATGCTTTGAGTATGCATGTATGTAAATTTAGCCAAGGAAGTGCATTTTTCTTAGTTAGAAGAATATCTTGTGCGAGTGAATGTTCGTAAGGAAGTATGTGCATGAGTTTGCTCTAAATTTACATTGATATTGTGTTTATTGGAGGAGGTTGTATACCATTTTTGTTTTAAGAGTAGCATTTCTTGGTAAAACTAACTTTCCAAATGTTTGCCTTTGCAGGAAATGGCCTCGAGGAAGCTTGCCTCAAAGAGGTCCAGGAAGGAAAAGGCGGCCGAAGGAACTAGTTCCGCTCCTGAGTATGACAGTCACCGCTTTAGGAGCGCTGTACACCAGTAGCGCTTCGAGGCCATCAAGGGATGGTCATTTCTCTGGGAGCGACGCATCCAGCTCAGGGACGACGAGTACACTGATTTCCAGGAGGAAATAGGTCGCCGGCGGTGGGCATCACTGGTTACCCCCATGGCCAAGTTCGATCCAGAAATAGTCCTCGAATTTTATGCCAATGCTTGGCCAACAGAGGAGGGCGTGCGTGACATGAGGTCCTGGGTAGGAGGTCAGTGGATCCCGTTCGATGCAGATGCTATCGACCAGCTCCTGGGATATCCGTTAGTGCTGGAAGAGGGCCAGGAGTGCGAGTATGGCCAGAGGAGGAACCGGTCTGATGGGTTCGATGAGGAGGCCATCGCCCAGTTGCTATGTATACCGGGGCAGGATTTTGCCCGGACTGCTGCAGGGAGGTGAGTGCGAATTATGCGCACCAACATGACCACCCTGACTCAGATATGGATGACTTTGCTGCTCAGCAACATCCTGCCCACCGACCATAATTCCGACCTCCCCCTGCCGAAGTGTCAGCTGGTGTACGCCATCCTGACGCGGATGAGCATCCATGTGGCTCAGTTAATCGCTGATGCCATCTATATTTTTGCAGGTATGGCGCCTACCAGGCACCCTTTGGATCCAGATAAGTCCAACAGGGCCCTGGGATTTCCCGCACTGATCACAGGACTCTGCCAGTCGTTCGGAGTCCCCGTGGCACCTACCAAGGTGATTCGGCCGCCCATCACCCGGGCTTTTATTAAGAAGTACTGCACCCAGAGACAGGCTCAGGGGAATGCTCCACAGGCCACAGGTGCGCCACCACCACCTCATCAGGCTGGCCCGGCTGGGTCATTTGACATGGAGCAGTATTTACGGCATTTGGTTCGCCAGCAGGCAGCCAACCACCGGGCACATGTGCAGACCCATGATTGTCTATACCAGATGAGCCTCAGCATGCAGAGCCAGGGCTTCGCTTCTTTTTCATGCCCTACTCCAGAGCAGTTCAGGGCAGAGGTCGCATGGCCCGGGGATTGGCCTGAGGCCCAAGCAGGAGAGGCACCCCCAGAGGCTCCCGGCGATGGAGAAGAGGCCCACGAGGACGAGGAGATGGCCGATTTGCTTGACTTCTTGGGAGGGAGTGGAGCTACATGACTGGGAGATCCCCAAATTCATGTTTTCTTTCATATTTCTTTTATCATTTTTATGTTATGTTATTTTTTGACTTGAGAGACTAATGTTTGTTTTTGTTGTTTTGATTGTCAATTGTACAGCGCATACATTTTTGTTTGGATTGTTGCGTTAGTGTTTATATATCATTACTATCAATGATGTTTGAAATTCTGGAACCGTGTAGAGTTCTTCGTTTAGTAACATCGTCCAAAAAAATAATAATATAAACAAAAATCATGATAAAAAAATGAAACAAGAGAGCAAGTAAGAAAAAAAAAGAGAAAAAGGAAAAGAAAAATAAGTTGTTTAGCTGAAAAACCGGCATGCTTTTGAAAAGAGATAACTTCCAACTTTTCTTTGAAAAAAAATTCATTGATCATAGCTAGTTTTTGAAAAAATGTGTATACGCCTGAGGGGTGAATGCTGTGAAAATTTTCCCGGACGCCCAAAATGGACTCGGATGAATGCACAAATTGATAAAAGAACATATTTTGGAAACATTGGGTTGATTTAAAATAGAGGAAATGAATCCTGAGCCCTAGCATCACATGACCATAAAATTTGACACTTGAGTGTCCGCATAGGTGCATGCATGACCAGTTTTGCATAAAGTTTCCAAATCATCATCTTTGCATTTGTGTCATGGAAATAATGTGGGGCATCCCTTTTTATCCTTGAACCAAACCCAAACCCTGACATGTATCATGTCTAGCCATTCTACAAGCCTTGAGCCAAAATCCTAACTCACCATAAACCTTGACCCAGGGTGAGAATGTCAATCCTTACCCTCGGAAGCAAAAAAGAAGGAAGGAAAATTTCCAATCAAAGAGAAAGCAAAAAGAAAAGAAAGGAAAATTCCCAATCAAAGAGTGGGAGAAAACAAAAAGAAAAGAAAGGAAATTCCCAACCAAAGAATGGGAGAAAGCGAAAAAGGAAGGAAGGAAAGTTCCTGATCAAGGATCGAAAGAAAACAGAAGAAATGTGCAGAAAGGTCTTTGGACCAGACGATATCTGAACAGTACAGAATTGTCACCAAATGAACAAAAAGAAGGAAAGGAAACCACGACCTAAAGTGGTCTTCTCCCTTTGATTACCAACCAAAGTCCTGTGCGTCGGTGACTTGTTCGCCTCGCGTAAAACAAAAACAAAAAAAGGAAAAAAGGCCAAAATAATCAAAAGTCGAAAAACCCACCAAAAGAACCCACTTCCAAGGGAAGTCCTATTGATCCATGATCACGCATGTAATCTTTGATTTGATAGGAAATAATTTGCAAAGTCAAGTCATGACATATCTATGGTTCGGAATTAGGATAAAACACTTACCTGTGCGAGATTGATACACTTTGAGTGGATTTCTTCTATTTTTTGTCGAACCCAGTGTTTCCTCTAAATGGTCATTTAGAAACGAAATGCTAACATCCAAAATCTCATTTGTGGTTATGAGAAAATTTCATCAGCATACTCTCCTTCCCCGGTAGACGCATTGTTTTTTTTACTCAAAAAAAAGCATATGTTGCTCTAATCAGTTGGAACATTTGTCTCTTTACTAAAGCATTTTTGCATTTTAGTGGAGAAAACACCGAGACTTTTTCAAGTCTCACAAGTTATCAAGAACTACGTAGGTCTGAGTTCCTCATTTGAGGATACGTAGGAGCAAAAGTCTCGCTTTTGTCGACCACACCGCTTTTTGTTACCATGACCCAAGAGCTGGTAGCCCGCGGAGACACCTTACGGTTATCCGCACCTCGTCATTCAGTGACCCTAAGTGTGATTAATGAGCAGAGGCCAATGTGGTCATCTGCGCCCTTTCCGGAGATGTCAGCATCTTCCGGTGGAGACTTTTTCAAGTCTCACAAGTTATCTAGAACTACGTAGGTCTGAGTTCCTCATTGGAGGATACGTAGGAGCAAGAGCCTTGCTTTTGTCGGCCGCCCCACAATCTCTGTCATACTGACCCTGAGGTCATGTGACATGCGGAGACAAATTATGGTCATTCCGCACCCTTTTGTCATCCAGAGGCGGCGGGCCCGATGACATGCGGAGACAAATTATGGTAATTCCGCACCGCTTTTGCCATTCAGACACAGTCGTGTCCGATGGCACGCAGAGACAAATTATGGTCATTCTGCACCCTTTTGTCATCCAGAGGCGGCGGGCCCGATGACATGCGGAGACACATTATGGTCATTCCGCACACCCCTTTTGCCATTCAGACACAGTCGTGTCCGATGGCACGCAGAGACAAATTATGGTCATTCTGCACCCTTTTGTCATCCAGAGGCGGCGGACCCGATGACATGCGGAGACAAATTATGGTCATTCCGCACCCCTTTTGCCATTCAGACACAGTTGTGTCCGATGGCACGCAGAGACAAATTATGGTCATTCTGCACCCTTTTGTCATCCAGAGGCGGCGGGCCCGATGACATGCGGAGACAAATTATGGTCATTCCGCACACCTTTTGCCATTCAGACACAGTCGTGTCAGATGGCACGCAGAGACAAATTATGGTCATTCTGCACCCTTTTGTCATCCAGAGGCGGCGGGCCCGATGACATGCGGAGACAAATTATGGTCATTCCGCACCCCTTTTGCCATTCAGACACAGTCGTGTCCAATGGCATGCAGAGACAAATTATGGTCATTCTGCACCCTTTTGTCATCCAGAGGCGGCGGGCCCGATGACATGCGGAGACAAATTATGGTCATTTCGCACCCCTTTTGCCATTCAGACACAGTCGTGTCCGATGGCACGCAGAGACAAATTATGGTCATTCTGCGCCCTTTTGTCATCCAGAGGCGGCGGGCCCGATGACACGCGGAGATTTACATCATCTTCCGCGCTCACAAGATCTGTCATACTGACTTTTGAGTCACGCTGACGGGCGGAAATACCCGAGTGGTTATCCGTATAAACATTCTTTTGCTATCTGTAAGACAGAACGCTTGATAGCATGCAGAGACTGACATCGTCTTCTGCACCTTTTGTTCCCCCGGGAACAACAAGTCATTTGCATGCGAAGATTTTATGGTCACCCGCGACTCTCGTCAACCGAGAGGAACGAAATTAGTGTCTTATCTTTACTTTCCTTTTATCTCCAATAAAAGACAAGTAAAGAGGGGCAACTGTCATACCCTAATTTCGTCCGGGGACCTTTGCTTGATGACATGCGACTTTTGTTTGGTCCTTGTGAGGTGCTTGGCACCGATCATTAGGCAATTTGTGAAATTTCGGGACATGCCGGAAAACAAAAGAAAATATTGATGCACAATCCGTAAGGTTCCGTGACACACCGGAAGTCAAATGGGAGCATCGTTGCACAATTAGTGAGGTTCCGTAACATTCCGTAAGTCAAAAAGGGGATGATTATGTAATCCGCAAGGTTCCGTAGCATTACGGAAAGAAAACAAGTATCGTTACGAAATTCGTAAGTTTCCGTAACTTTACGAAAAAAGAATCACCAAAAAAAGGCAGGGGGTGTACTTAGTAAAAATGGGGGTGCAAATAGCAACCAGGCCCACTTGGGCCCTCCAGAAGGCTGTTGCTTCTGGAGGAAGCAACCCTGCTCGCCTGGGCGAGCTGGGTGGCAAGCTTCTCCCCCAATTTTCTATAAATAGGGGGAGAAGTGAAGTGAAAAAGGGTTCAGCCCCTTAGGCACTTCTCTCTCTTTCGAATTTGCTTGGAAAAATTGTTTCCGTGAAGAAAATCCAAGTCGAGGCGCTTCCAAAATGTTTTCGTAACGTTTCCGTGAGGAATTTCGCGAAGGTTTCGACTGTTCTTCGACGTTCTTCATTCGTTCTTCATCGTTCTTCGATCTTCAACGGGTAAGTACCTTGAACCAAGCTTTTCGATTCATTCTATGTACCCGTGGTGGTCCACATTGTGTTTCGTGTATTTTTATTCTCGTTTCATTTACTTTTTATACCCCCTTTTGACGTGCTTAAGCCGTTTTATTTAAGTCATTTCTCGCTTAACCTAAAAATAAAATAAATTTCCACCGATCGTTTGAATTGTATTATCCGTTAACTTCGGTTAAAATGAATTCCGACCGTTCGGTCGTGCCGTAACCACGTTGGAAATCAAAAAACAAGGTAAAATAATAATATAATAATCAAAAAACGTCTTTTAGTAAAATAAAGCGGAAAATCAATCAGACGTTTTCTCTTTGGGATTTCTCATTCTTAATTGAATTGACTAATAACTAAAGTGAAACTAAGGCTAAAATCAACTCGCCTAGTCAAGCTCGTCCATAAAAATAGGTTTTTGAAGTTTATCATTTCAATTTCTTACTAAGTAAAATGGATCATTTTTAAGGTCCAACGCCTTAAAATGATCACCTTTTAAGTAAAAAGAATCACTTGATAAAAAAGAACTACGTAGGTCTGATTTCCTCATCGCAATTGAGGAATACGTAGGAGCAAAGGGAAACACCCTTGTCGACCACAAAAAGAAAAAAATATAAAAAGGGTATAAAGGATATAAAGACATAAAAAGGGAACGTAAAAATCAAAGTCATGTTTGCACATTCGATTAAAGGCTGCCGTCCCTTGTGACGGACGTGTGGGATGCTAATACCTTCCCCATGCGTAAATACAACTCCCGAACCTTTCACTTAAAAGTTCGTAGATCACGTCTTTTCCGGTTTTTCCGACGTTTTCCTCAAATAAACGTTGGTGGCGACTCCGCGCGTATTCCTTTCATGGAACACGCATCCCGCGAGTCACGCGTCGCCCTCCCGCCGAAGGGTAGGTTGCGACATGTGGTCATGCTAAGTCTCCGACTTGCTTGATGATAGTGAAACCTCATCTAGAGTTTTTCTTTTTGATGATACATTGTCGCTGGTAGTCCCTACTGCCATAATGTTTGATATCAAGGGGGGTGATATCTCTAGAAACCTTTGAAAGGTAGGTGAAACCACCTTGGGAATTATCACTAAATAGAAAGCTTTTAGTTCCCTCCATTAGGTTCTTGAAATAGGGGCACGGAGCAAACATGCTACGTGTTGTTTCCTTGATATTGCCATGCATGTCTTTGTACAGTCATGTGTATGTGCATCTCTCCTGTGTTGTTATGTCATTTTGGAATTACTTGATGACGTTACCATGCTTGTTCATCTAATATGTTTCTTTTCATGCATGTTTATCTAGTATGTTTCTGTTTTGTGCTATCAACCACGTGCTCTCACGCATGTATATCTGTATTGCATCGTCACTTATGTATTGCATTTGTCTCATCATTTTGTCACAGGAAGCCAGAAGGTCTGCATCAACTTCTTAAATGCATGCATGAGGAATCATGGTAATGACTATAAATGTACCATGATGCTCAATGCCTCGTGGGTAAGAAGAGGTGATCTTCCGAGCTCTCGTGTCTGTAAAATGTATTTGTGTAATGCATAGCATAAGCATTCCTTCATGCATTCATCATAGAAATAAGGTGCCCGCTAGGAGGAAGAAAACCATATCTTTTTTCTGGGTTCTACCCTTCCATGGCGAGAATAGCCAAGGTAGTCAAAATCTCGGTGCAGGAATTGGACCGAGTAAAACAAAATAGAAATGGGGTGGTTGGAATACCAAGGAGGTACTTGGAGGAGAAAGCGAAGGCTTTGGCGGATCAAGGTGAATGGGTTTCGTTCATTGATGTCTTGGCATTATTGATATTGGGAGTCATCCTTTTTCAAAATGTGGATGGGCTAGGGAATTTAGTGGCGATCGACGCCTTCCTTGCTTATCACCATAGCAAGGAAAGTCTGGTCGTGGCTATTTTGGCCGATGCCTGCGACACATTTGGCCGGAGATGCAAGAAGAGCAGTGTAAGGATTGTTTGTTGCACACCAGCTCTTTATGTATGGCTGGTCTCTCACCTCTTTCATCATGAAAGTAGACCCATCTGTCCCCTGTAAGGTCACCGTATGTGCGCCAAGAAAGGGAAGGAAAATTAGGAGCAACTCTTGGCTAGTATGGTAGGGGCATCCGTTAATTGGTTCCCCCGATGGAAGGAAGGAAGAACCGAGGTTTTATCCTTATGTGAGGGGTTCTCAAACATCCCCTTGATGGGAACAATGGGTTGTATCAATTATAATCTCATCCTTGCCATAAGACAACTTGGCTACCCCATGAGAGGAGCGTCGTCGGAAGAAAGTATCACGCCCTTCATCGCACGAGGTTTCACTGACCCTAATGCAAGGATATTTCAAGGAGTCCGAAAGGCATGGAACGTGGTGCAAAGAAAGCATAAGGAGCTTAGGGGAAGCATCAATAGGATCATCGACAGCTATCACAAGTGGTTGAAAGCTCAGACGCAAGAGTTAGTTTGGCTCCCGAATCTAAAGGCATCAAGTGAGGAAGAGGCTGAAACCCCTGAGGAGAGTGAGGAGGTGCAAGCCTTGAACGCGGAACTTGAAAGGGCACAAGTAGTCCAGGAAAAGTTCAAGATGACAACTATCAAGGTCCGAAAAGAATGTGACAAATCGAGAGACGTCAATGTGGCCATTGCCAAAGCATTGGAACGGGAAACAAAGAGGGTCCCAAAGGAAGAATGGGGCCGAGACAAGTTCCGAGGGGCATTGTGGGATAACAACAGTGAGCTCAAGCTTTGAAGGACTAAGAGTGACTAGTCGAGAGTCGAAGGTATGATATTAGAGGGCAAGTTGAAGGCTTGTCAAAGGTCAAAGAGATGTTTGTCCGAACAATTGAGTAGGAAGGAAGGAAACGTGTGGGCCATCATTGACCAATACAAAGAGAAGCTAAGTCTAGTTGTACCCCATGAACAAAGGCTAGAGGACGAGTATGAGAAGGTATCGGTCCTGCAAACAGAAAGGGAAGCAAGAGAGAGAGAGTGATCGATTCATTACACAGAGAAGTAATGATGTGAATGGATAGGTTCGCTTTCACCTTGAATGGGAGTCAAGAGCTTCCTTCCCAGATTGCTAGCCAAAGCCAAGGCAATGGCGGACGTGTACTCGGCTCCCGAGGAAGTTCATGGGCTCCTCAATTATTGTCAGCACATGATCGATTTGATGGCCCACATAATTAGGAACCGCTAAGGAGTTTGTATTTTTGCTTTAATTTTGGCAAGATGAACATTTTTGTTCCTTAATAAAAATGAGTTTGGTTCAATCCTATGTCTTTGCTCAAAGTTCTGCGCGAGTCCAATACTTCGACAACTTATCTTTAGCATTCATTCATGTTTAGTTCTTTGTCGCATTACTCAATGCATTCTGTTCTTTTAGCAATAAACACCATAACTAAACACTCTTTAAGGCACCCCTATCGAACCCGTTCCAAAACTAGAGTCATGGGGGACATAGAAGAGGTGCAGGAACAAATGAAGGCCGATATGGAGGCCTTGAAAGATCAAATGACCTCCATGATGGAGGCCATGTTAAGCATGAAGCGAAAGATAGAAAGCAACGTGGCTGCAGCAGCCGCCACCAGCGCCACCGCTGAGGCAGATCCGACCCATCCCTCTACCATAATCCAAGCAAACCAACCCATCCCGGACGTGTTGGGTCAAGGAGGAGAGGTGTTGGGCAGCACCAGCAGCCCATGTTAGTCGATGGAAACGACTAAATTTTGTGTATAAAACTTGTGTAAATTGTATCAAACTTTCCCAATTTATGGTTGTTTTGTAGTATTATACGTACTTTATGTTAAGTGTAGACTATAGATACTTAATACATCTGTTTTGTGTGTTTAATGATCAAATTCTCTCAATTTCAGGTTAATTAGGCAATTTGGCAAAGTGCTGTTTTTCACCTCGCTAAGCCAATCTGCTGGCTTAGCGAGCATCCGCTAAGCGCAACACTCAGTGGCTAAGCACGAGGAAGAATCCAGAAGAAGATGAGCTGTATAGGTTCGCTGAGCGCATCACTCCAGGCCATCAAGCGCACCGCTTCTGCTCATCCGCTAAGTGAGAGAAGCGCGCTAATCCGAAATTCACTAATGTGCGCTAAGCGGTCCATAAGTGCGCTAAGCTCACGATCACGAACAAGGTCACCTATTTAAGCCTAAAATCAGATTTTGTGAAGGGAGTTTGGACTGGGATTCAGAGCTTTGCATGTCTAGGGTTTCTAGAGAGAGAAAGGTCCAAGTTCTAGAGAGTTTTGAGAGATTTTGTTGTGTGAAGATCTATAGAGACCAGAGCTTGAAACAGGAGCCAGTTTGAGAGCTTGAGATGAGTTTGTGAGTGATTGTGAGATCCTAGAGGTGAAGGAGACATCCTCACCATTTGTATTTTTTGCAATCTTTCATCTTGTTCTTCTTTTTGTTGTTAAGAAGGCTTCCTGGTATGGAAAGTTAAATCCTCTGTTGGATCTTCCCTGTAGGTACCTGATGTAAATATATTTTTATCTATTTAATGATGTTTTGTGTGTTCTCTGTGCTATCTGCTTTTCATTCCAGTATGCCTTTACCTTGATCACGTAGATGCATGCTTTGTTAGGGTCATTCAAAAGTGGAAACTGGTCTGACTCTAAAGTCCTTGATAGTGCAGGGCTGAGTTGTCGTGCTTTCACGAGGAATTAAGGTGCGATAATTTAGTTGAGTATGTGTGTCTTAATGCGGTCCTGGTTGAGTTATGTCTTACAAGAGGAATATGCGAATGATGCTTGATCAGGATTAGGCTAAACTATCATGAGGAATCGGGGTTTAGTATCTCAGGAGACACCATAAGAACACATGAGCACTGTTAGATAGAGAATATCTTTTTAGCATCAGGCACCTATTAGGAAGACCAACGTGTTTTCTACTTGTTTTTACACATCATTTCTCTCTCGTGATTTTCTTTCTTTTTGCATAGATAGTTTATACATCTATTCATATTCACAGTTACCTTTACACACCAGACATCTATTTGCTGAAATAGCTTACCAAATAACACAAGTTCCCCAAGTGTTCGATACTCGGTTCTTACCGTTTTATACTACTTGTGTGATCCGATGCACTTGCTGAAAGCCGAACAGTCCACACGTGGGGCATAATAGGAATGCTTACCCCTATGGCTTAAACCCCAATTATACGCCACCTACGATGCACATGCCCAACAAGAACGCTAATCACGTCGTTCCCGTTACCTTTGAGGGTCAGCAACCCCGGCCTATAGGGAGCGCTCGTGAAGAACCTCGGGAGCATGCTCAAGGTGACTTCAACCCATACTCCCCTTTCACCACTGAGGGACCGGCATTTAATGCTATGCCTCGACCCAATATTGTGGGAGCTCCTCAACCCCGCCCTCTACAACCGCTGCATTTCTCAGTAGGGGGGCCACCTCCGGCAGTGGAAAGGAGAGAGAAACTTGATCTCATCGAGAAGAGATTAAGGGTTGTCAAAGGGTTTGGTGATTACCCTTTCACTGACATGGCATAATTGTGTTTGGTACCTGATGTTGCCATCCCCCCAAAATTCAAGGTACCTGATTTCGATAGATACAAGGGGACCACTTACCCCAAGAATCACCTGAAGATGTACTGCTGAAAAATGGGGGCATACTCTGGGGACAAGAAACTGTTGATGCATTTCTTCCAAGAAAGTTTGGTCGGGGCGGCAGTCATCTGGTATACCAATTTGGAGGCTTCTCGTATCCTCACATGGAAGGACTTGATTACTGCCTTCATTAGGCAATACCAATACAATACTGACATAGCTCCTGATAGAAACCAGCTACAAAATATGAGCAAGCGGAAGCATGAGTCCTTTAAGGAGTACGCCCAACGGTGGAGGGACTTGGCAGCACAAGTGGCACCCCCCATGGTAGAAAGAAAGATGATCACTATGATAATGGATACATTTCTAGTGTTCTACTATGAAAAGTTGGTGGGATACATGCCTTCTAGCTTCATAGATTTAGTATTTGCAGGCAAAAGGATCGAAGTAGGCCTGAAAAGAGGGAAGTTTGATTATATCGCCCTTGTCAGCATAAGAAATAGGAGATTCGGGGCAAGTGGAGAAAAGAAGAAGGAAGGAGAAGCCCACGTCGTGACTTCAGCTCCTACTTGCCTGAAGCCCCAACAAACCCCGCATAACACTTACCAATATGCCCAACATTAACCAAGCTTTTCGGCCCTCGACAGAAACCCCTCTAGTCCAGCGCCCGTCCAGCAAAGGGCACCCCCTCAACCACAAAGGGCCCCCACTCAAACTCAGCTCCTACACAACCTCGCCCCGCTGGCAACTCCAATCCGAGCACAAGCGCCAATCCAGGAAGGAATTTCCCGGTAAAGAAACTTGCAGAATTCAATCCCATCCTGATGCCGTATGCAGACTTGCTACCATCTTTGATCGCCAACCAAATGGTGGTAGTGACCCCCAGGAAGATTTTTCAGTCTCCTTTCCCTTGATGGTACAACCCCAACGCGACATGCGCTTATCATAGAGGTGTCCTGGGGCACTCGATAGAACAATGTGTGCCCTTCAGACATAAGGTCCAAAGTTTGATCGATGCAGGTTGGTTGATATTCCAAGAGGACAGTCCAAATGTAAAGACAAACCCTTTTGCCAGTTATGGAGGACCAGCGGTTAATGCGGTGGAGGAGTGTGGACCTCAGAGGCCGAAGCAAATGAAAGATGTGGTAACCTTTAGGAGGTTTATATTGAAGGTGTTGTGCGAGGCGGGCATCATTTTCTTTGACGGGGGTGAGGGGGATACCTGCTTGGTACACCCAGGGGCGGCGCCCGATGTAGAGGTATGCCCTGTGGCAGAGGATTTGCTGCAAGGGATAATGGATCAAGGTTGGTTTGAAGTTGGTGGTGGAAGCAAGGGGGAGCAACATTTGTGCATGCAATTGGCTGACAAAAGCCCGAGCAAGCCTAAACCATTGGTGATCCACTTCACCAGAGATGCTGCCACCCAAAAGCCCTGAGGCTTCCAGCCTATCCTAGGTAAGAAGCCTGCCCTTTCCCCTTACAAGAGTGCCAAGACGGTCCCATGGAGGTACGCCCCTCAAAAACCTGACAGAAGGAAGGACAAGTCCATCGGAGATAACCTATCCTCTGCCAAGGTTACTAACATCTCTGGCACGAGTAGTATGACCCGTAGTGGGTGAATCTTCGCGGCACCCAACCCGTTGGTGCGGTCCAAGGACATGAAGGGAAAGGCGAAGGTGGGCATGGAAGAAAGCGACAAGGCAAACCCGATTCTAGATGAGGCGATCTCGGCTGCGAGATTTGCTAAGGGAGAGGAAGACTTCAATAGAAAGAAAATATCTGCTGAAGAAGCAAATGAGTTCCTTCGGATCATCCAGCAAAGCGAGTTCAAGGTAATTGAACATCTCAATAAAACCCCATCATGAACTCCGAGCCTCATCGGGCACTTCAGGTCAAGATCTTGAATGAGGCCCACGTCGCCCAAGACATATCCGTGGAGGGCTTCAGGGCCATCATCAACAATATTACCACCAACAATTGCCTCACCTTTGCTGATGAGGAGATGCCCGTCGAGGGCTAGGGACATAATAGGGCCTTGCATGTGTCCATCAAGTTCTTGGACCATATCGTGGCTAAGCTCATTGACAATGACTCATCACTCAATGTCATGCCCAAGGCTACCTTGGACAAACTGCCTTTCAATGTGTCACACCTGAGGTCGAGCTCCATGGCAGCCGTCGGGAAGTAAAGGGGGAGATTGATCTCCCAATTCAGATTGGACCTCGCATCTGCCAAATCACTTTTCAAGTGATGGATATCAACCCAGCCTATAGCTGCCTTTTAGGCCGGCCTTGGATTCACTCAGTCGGGGTAGTCCTTTCAATGCTCCACCAAAGGCTGAAATTTGTGGTGGAAGGGCAGTTAATCATAGTCTCAGGGGAGGAAAACATTCTATTAAGTTGTCCTTCTTCTACACCATATGTGGAAGCCATGGAGGAGTCCTTGGAAACGGCTTTTCAAGCATTGGAGGTGGTGAGAAACGCTTATGTCGAGTCTCCCGCAGTGCAACCCTGCTCATCCGGTGCTGCATTGATGGTAGCCCGTATAATGTTGGGGCATGGGTACGAGCCCGGAATGGGTTTGGGTTGGAACAACGATGGCGTGGCGAGCTTGGTGGAGTTCAAGGAGAACCACGGAAGGTTCGGGCTAGGATATAAGCCTACACGCGCCGACCTGAGGAGAAGTGCCCTAGAAAGGAGGGGTAAAAGCATGGGCCAGCCGCAAGGACCGCAAGTGAAAGGGATTCCCTTATGTCCCATCAATGAAAGCTTCATCAGTGCGGGCTGGATGTGTGAAGGGCGGGTCACCATGATCCATGATGAAGTCCTTTCAAGAACAATCAAACTAGGTGCGGCCATGCCCTCCTGAGTTCGAGTTGGGAAACTGGCAAATTATCGAACAACCTAGAATTTTCGTGGCGAACATAATGTAATTTGTTAGTCCTAACCCTATAGCTGGGCCTAGGCTTTAGGGTTTCTCCCTATTTGGGTTTGTCTTTTGCTATCAAATATATATAAATACAACCTTTCTTCATTTGTTCTTGCACTTTCATCCATTCTCATTCGTCTGCATGTTTATTTTTGTTGCGATTAAACGGTATAGATCCAACAATGAGTCCTGTGAAGGTACTAATACCGATGACCCAAACATCGATTTTGAGCATTTAGTAAACCAAGCTGAGGATGAAGAAGATGAGGATTGGGGACTTCCCCCAGACCTAAAAAGAATGGTTGAACAGGAAGACTGAGAAATGAAGCCACACCAAGAAGAGACGGAAATCGTAAACTTGGGTGTTGGCGAGGAAAAAAAAGAGGTAAAGGTTGGCACGGGCATGACCACACTATCCGAGATGAATTGGTGGCTCTGCTACGAGATTACCAAGACATCTTAGCTTGGTTGTACCAAGATATGCCCGGATTGAACCCCGACATTGTGTAGCATAGGTTGCTTTTGAATCCCAGTTGTTCCCCAGTGAAACAAAAACTAAGAAGGATGAAGCCTGAGATGTCCTTAAAGATAAAAAAAGATATGAAAAAGCAATTTGACGTCGGCTACTTCGCAATCGCTCAATACCCGAAATGGGTTGCCAACATTGTGTCAGTCCCCAAGAAAGATGGGAAAGTGTGAATGTGCATGGACTATCAGGATCTAAACCGAGTCAGTCCAAAGGATGACTTTCTCTTACCGCACATCGATATCCTTGTAGATAACACAACCAATTTTTCTTTGTTTTCTTTCATGAACGGGTTCTTGGGCTACAACCAAATAAAGATGGCACCGGAGGACATGGAAAAGACGACTTTCATCACCTTGTGGGGGATGTTCTGCTACAAAGTGATGCCCTTTGGGCTTAAGAACGTTGGGGCAACCTACCAACGAGCTATGGTAGCATTATTCCACGACATGATCCACAAAGAAATTGAAGTCTACGTTGATGATATGATTGCCAACTCTAAAACCGAGGGGGAACACCTCGTCAACTTGCGGAATTTGTTCGAGAGGCTGCGTAAGTACCGAGTAAGATTGAATCCTGCCAAGTGTACTTTTGGGGTCAAGTCAGGAAAATTGCTTGGTTTTATCGTAAGACAGAAAGGGATAGAGGTGGACCCGGAAAAAGTAAAAGCCACCATTGAAATGCCCGAGCAACACACCGAGAAGCAAGTCTGAGGTTTCTTGGGATGCCTGAATTATATAGCGAGGTTCATATCGCAACTGACCGCTACTTGTAAGCCTCTCTTCAAGCTATTACGAAAGAACCAGCCCGTCCAATTGAACGACAACTGCCAAGTGGCGTTCGGAAGGATCAAGCTATGCCTTATGAATCCTCCTGTGCTGGTGCCACCAGTGCCTGGAAGATCCCTTATTCTATATATGACTATGCTGGATATGTCAATGGGGTGTATGCTGGGGCAGCACGACGAGTCCGGGAAAAGGGAACAGGTTGTCTATTACTTAAGCAAGGAGTTCATGGCCTGTGAGATGAACTACTCTTTGCTTGAAAGGATATGTTGTGCCTTGGTGTGGGCAGCCCATCGTCTAAGGCAGCACATGCTGAGCTACATCACTTGGTTGGTATCCAAGATGGACCCAGTTAAGTACATATTTGAAAAGCCTGCTCTCACCGGACGGAACGCTCGGTGGCAAGTTCTGCTGTCAGAATTTGACATTGTTTATGTCACTCAAAAGGTGATAAAGGAAAGCACCTTAGCAGATTACCTAGCTTAACAGCCCATCAATGTTTACCAACCTATTCATCCAAAGTTCCTGGACGAGGACATCAAGACCTTGTTCGAGGAGGAGGTGGAGGATGAAGATAGGGACAAATGGATAGTGTGGTTCGATGGCACGTCCAACGCACTAGGCCATCGAGTAGGGGTGGTTTTGCTTACCCCTGATGATCAATGCATACCTTTCACAGCTAGGTTGGGCTTTGACTGCATGAACAACATGGCCGAGTACGAGGCATGCACCTTTGGGATCCAAGTAGCAATCAACTTCAAGGTTAAATTGCTCAAAGTATATGGAGACTCAACCTTGGTGATTCATTATTTGAGAGGAGAATCAGACACTAGGGATCATAAGTTGATACCCTACCAGGCCTACATCAAGAAGCTAACAGATTTCTTCGATGACATATCCTTCCACCACATTCCTAGAGAGGAAAATCAAATGGTTGATGTGCTTGCCACTCTAGCATCCATGTTTCAGTTGACCCCGCATGGGGACTTGTCGTACATCAAATTCAGATGTCGTGGCAAGCCCACGCATTGCTGATTGATAGAGGAGGAACAAGATGGTAAACCTTGGTACTTCGATATCAAGCGATACATCGAAGACAAGGACTACCCATAGGAGGCTTCCGACAACGACAAGAGGACATTATGAAGGTCGGTGGTCGGCTTCTTCCTAAGTGGAAGCATTCTAAACAAGAGGAACCATGACATGGTTTTGCTCTGATGTGTGGACACTAGAAAGGTTGAGCAGATGCTAGTGGAAGTTCATGAGGGGTCCTTTGGAACATATGCCAATGGACATGCCATGGCCTAGAAGATTCTGAGGGTAGGGTATTACTGGCTCACCATGGAAAATGATTGTTGTATCCATGTGAGAAAATGCCACAAGTGTCAAGTGTTAGTCGTCTTATACGACTAACTTTTGTATATAAAGCATTTTCCAAAACTTGTATAGTTTCTCCAATTTATGGTTATTTCGTAGTAGTTTGTAAATAAATCTTGTTTTATTGTTAATGTTGTCTCTAGAATATTTCTATTGGATTTAATGATGAAATATGTGCAATTTTAGGTGAAAAAGAGGCTAAGTCATGAAATGCTAAAAGTGACAGTTGAGCTTAGCTCTTCAGTGGGCTAAGCGCGCATCCACCACTAAGCATAGCTTCAGCGTGCTTAGCACGACCGAAGAATCTGGAAGAGCATCAATATCAAGGCTGCGCGCTAAGGGCGAGATCAGTGTGTTATGCGCAGCAGTTGTCTTCAGCCAGGCTCAGTGCAAGACTGGCGCTAAGCTCAAATCCACTTACTCGCGCTAAGCGTGAGGGTGGCGCTAAGCGCAACGTCACGGATTCAGAGCCTATTTAAAGCTTGTTTTGTGCAGAATTAGGGGAAGGCAGATGATTTGCACAGAATACCAGAGCACACCACAGTGCCTATTTTGGGAAAAGAGCTCTGGAGGCAGCAAGAGGAGCAACTTTTGTAGAGATACCTAGGTTTTGTAATCTCATTATTGTTAGGGTTTTTCTGTAATGGTTGACTAAACACCCTTGTTAGGGATTTCTAAAGAACAACTGATGTAATTACTTTAATATCTAATTGATTGTGTTTCTTGTGTTCAATGCTTCTTTCAATGCTTAAATTTTGTATGCTCTTAGTCTAATCAACCATTTGTGTGCATAGTTAGGTGACTTTAGCATTGTGAAATGTATAGTTGCCTTAGAACTTGAATGAAGCAGGATTGAAACTTAGTCTTAAATTAGGCATCTGTGGATTAAGTTTTGGTTTTAAGAATGATGTTACAATAATGTTGTTTGGTCTAAGTCTAGTCCAACAAGAGGGATCTGAGGACAAAGGTTAGGCTAAATTAGTCTAAATTTTCGTAAGTTATTTAAGCTGAGTCTAGTCCAACAAGAAGGATCTGAGGATGAAGCTTAGATTGATTCAGCCTAACTAGGGATCGA
Organism: Glycine soja; assembly: GCF_004193775.1. Classification (NCBI taxonomy): domain Eukaryota; kingdom Viridiplantae; phylum Streptophyta; class Magnoliopsida; order Fabales; family Fabaceae; genus Glycine; species Glycine soja. The sequence goes on from NC_041002.1 coordinate 34,421,827, forward strand.
GGTTTAGTAATTTAGGCTACAACATAGAACACAAAAGCATGATTGATTAGAGAAACATCTTTATATACATCAGCTGGTTTGTTAGAAAGACCCAACACCTTTACCTACTGCTGTCAATCTTACTTACTTGCATTTTTACTGTTTTTAGCCTAAACTTAGTTTAATTCTGTTCTAAATCATCCATTATCAACGTTTCTTTCAAAAATGCCCTATTTATGAATTTAACCTTGTCTAATACTAGTTCCCTGAGTTCGATACTCGGATTCATCCATATTAAATTTTAAATACTTGACGACTCGGTGTGCTTTCCGGCAAACCGGATTTCCTTTGATCATATTTGTATAAAGAAAAAGTGGACCAAAAAGTAACTGGAGGGGAAATCCAACAAAGTATTTATGGCGCCGTTGCCGGGGAACTATATTCAAGAAGAGTTTAGTTCAGTTTTACGGGATTGCTTTATATTTTTCTCTTTAATTCATTGATTCTTTTGTTCATATTTTAGTTACCGTACATTCATTTTTCTTTTGAACTGGATAATTGTTGTTCTGTTTTCTTGTATGCAAAGAAGATCTACTGCAGGTGATTTGATCCCTATTGATTTGGAGATTAACACCACTTGTAGAAGGAGTAATTCAGAAAGAATCAGAATTTTTTTGCAGGATTTAGAAGCAGCAGCAACTCCAGAAGAAGAACCTCAATCTTCCGAGGCATCTTCTAGTTTTCCTATTGCAGAGCATTCTCATATAGAACCTATTGAAGACCCAATCATGGCTGAAGAGCCAAGAAGAGTAACCCTGGAGGATTATTCAAGTTCTACTATGCCACAATTTTTCACCAGTATTGCACAGCCATAAGTTCAAGCCCAGACAATTACATATCCTCTTTCTTTGATACAACTAATTCAAAATAATCTGCTTCATGGTTTACCCAATGAAGACCCTTATGCTCACTTGGCCACCTATATAGAGATATGCAATACTATTAGGTTGGCAGGTGTGCCTGCGGATGTAATCAGGTTGAGTCTGTTCTCATTTTTTCCTTCCACCAGTTTCCAGATGAATCGTTGAGTGAGGCACTTGAAAGATTTAGAGGTTTATTACGGAAGACTCCGACTCACAGCTTTTCAAAACCAATACAGCTCAACATATTCATAAATGGGTTGAGACCACAATCTAAGCAACTCTTGGATGCTTCGGCTGGGGGTAAGCTCAAAATGAAGACCCCTGACGAAGCAATGAACTTAATTGAAAGCATGGTTGTTAGTGACATTGCCATTTTGATAGACCGAGCCCACATTCCTACCAAGAAGAGTTTATTGGAGCTAACCTCCCAGGACGCTCTGTTGGCATAAAACAAGTTGCTATCCAAGCAACTAGAGACATTAACAGAAACACTCAGTAAGTTGCCAACTCAGCTTCATTCTGCATAAACGTCACATTCTTCTATTTTGCAGGTTGCAGGTTGCAGGATGTACAATTTGTGGTGGAGCTCATGAATCTGGATGTTGTATCCCTAATGAAGACCAAATTGCACATGAAATCAATTATATGGGGAATCAACCCAGAGGCAATTTCAATACAAGTGGATTTCCAGGATTTCAGAATAACCAGCAGTATCAACAACAGAGACAGTGGCAAAATCACCCTAGTAACCAATTCAACAGAGACCAGGGTGGTTCATCTACAAGGCCACAACAGCAGATGCCAAGTCTCTAGGATTGAACCACAAAGCTGGAAGAGACTCTAGCTCAATTCATGCAAGTGTCAATGTCTAACCAAAAGAGCACCGAGTCTGCAATTAAGAATTCGGAAGTCCAGGTGGGTCAACTTGCAAAACAATTAGCTGAAAGACCATCAAACAACTTTACAGCAAACACAGAGAAAAATCCTAAAGAAGAGTGAAAAGTTGTGATGACTAGGAGAAAAATGGCGATTCAAGCAGAGGAAAGTAGAGCTGATCAAAAGGTGGAGGGATTTAAACAACAGTTGGCTAATGAATTGGCGCTGGAACCGGTTGATGATTTAGTTGAACTTGAAGAAATTGTTGAGGAAGTAGAAGGTGATGAAGAAGGAGAGACACCAATAAGAGACTATCACGAGAGAATAGAGAAGAAGGAAGAAAAAGAAAAGGAAAAAGAAGAAGAAATAAAAGAAGAAGAAGAAAAAGAAAAAAAGTTGAAAAATGAAAAACAAAAAGAGAAGGGTGTTGAGACTAAGAAGAAGAAAGGCAAGAGTGAGGCTAACATAGAAAAAAAGAAAGAGGCTACTCCTATTGAATGCAAGGAGGTACCTTATCCGTTGGTACCCTCCCGGAAAGATAAAGAGTCACATTTGGCCAGATTTCTTGATATCTTCAAGAAACTGGGAATTACTTTGCCATTTGGAGAAGCACTTCAGCAAATGCCCCTCTATGCCAAATTTTTGAAGGATATGTTAACCAAGAAGAACCGATACATCCATAGTGACAGAATTGTTGTGGATGGTAACTGTAGTGCTGTTATTCAACGCATTCTTCCACCTAATGTTAGATCGAGTGGCCTCAGAATAATTAAGAAGGGGGGGTTGAATTAATTATTCCTAAACCTTTACTAATTAAAAAATTTACTCTTCTAAGGCTTTTACTAAATTGTTAAGAGAATGAGGAGTAGAAGAGAAACTTAACAGAAAGTAACAACGGAAAATAAATGCACAGCGGAAAGTAAAAGAGTAGGGAAGATGGAAACAAACACACAAGAGTTTTTATACTGGTTCGGCAACAACCCGTGCCTACATCCAGTCCCCAAGCGACTTGTGGTCCTTGAGATTTCTTTCAACCTTGTAAAAATCCTTTTACAATCAAAGATCCACAAGGGATGTACCCTTCCTTGTTCTCTTTGAACCTAGTGGATGTACCATCCACTAGAACTGATCCACAAGAGATGTACCCTCTCTTGTTCTCAGTCAAACCCAAGTAGATGTACCCTCTACTTGTACCACAAAGGATGTACCCTCCAATGTGTTAAGACAAAGATCTCAGGCTGTTAAACCTTTGATACTTTGTGAATGGGGATACAAAAGAATTCTCAGGCAGTTAGTCCTTTGAACACTTTTGTATAAGGGAATGGGAAGAATCAAAAGAATTCTCAGACTGTGTCGTTTTGAATTCTTTGACATGGGAGAAGGGAGACACAAAAGAATTCAGGCGGTTAGTCCTTTGTTCTTTTGGAAAAGGGAGAAGAGAGACACAAAAAGAATTCAGGCGGTTAGTCCTTGGCGAATTCGTTTTGGCAAAGGGAGAAGAGAATGAAAAGGATGAATAGCACAAGGTTTCAAGGTTTAGAAAACCAAAAAACTTCAGAAAGCTTTTGGTACAAAGAAGAAGAAGAAGTTCAAAGAGATTCAAGGCTTGCAAAGAATTGATTGAATGAATGTAAAAGTGTACTGAAAAGAAAATCAAAGCCTTGCTATTATAGACTCTTCATGTCTGGCCAAGAGGACCATTTAGAAAAGTTATAACTTTTAGAAAAACATAAAACCAATTTGAAAAAGTCAAAAACCTTTTGAAGAGTTACATCTTTTGATTTATTCAGAAACAAACACTGGTAATCGATTACACAAAGCTTTTGTGTGAAAGGATGTGACTCTTCACATTTGAATTTCAACGTTCAAAGGCACCGGTAATTGATTACCAAAACATTGTAATCGATTATAGCTTTTTGAAATTAATTGGAACGTTGTAAATTCAATTTGAAAACTTTTTCAAATCCATTTTGCTACTGGTAATCGATTACAACAATCTGGTAATCAATTACCAGAGAGTAAAAACTCTTTGGTAAACATGTTTTGAGAAAAACCATGTGCTATTCAATTTTTGAGAAAAACCTTTTCATACTTATCTTGATTAAGCCTTCTCTTGATTCTTGAATCTTGATCTTGATTCTTGAGATCTTGAACCTTGAATCTTGATTCTTGACTCTAAACTTTCTTCTTGAGTCTTGAATTCTTCTTGATTCTTATCTTGAACTCTTGAATTGTTCTTGATTCACTTGAGTTGTTCTTTGATTGATCTTTGAGCTTTTTGTCATCACCTTTGTCATCATCTTTGTTATCATCAAAACACCTTTGAATCACCTTTGATTCACCATGAAGCTTTGCTTCTACACCTAAGCACAAAGATCCTGGAGTGCTCACGATACCGTATTCTATAGGTGAGGTCACTGTAGGCAAAGTTCTCATAGACTTGGGAGCCAGTATCAATTTAATGCCTCTTTCCATGTGCCAGTGACTTAGAGAGATAGAGATAATGCCCACATGCATGACCCTCCAGTTAGCTGACCGCTTCATTACATGGCCATATGGAGTCATTGAAGATGCTTTGGTGAAGGTTAAGCACCTTATATTTCCAGATGATTTCGTTGTCATAGATATAGAAGAGGATGTTGACATTCCTCTCATTCTTGGCCGCCCATTCATGTCTATTGCAAGCTGGGTGGTAGACATGGGAAAGAAGATGTTGCAGATGGGCATAGAAGATCAGAAGATCAGCTTTGATTTGTTCCATGGGGACAAAGATCCATCTAGCCAAAATGTTTGACTTAAAGTGCATGTGATGGAGGAAAGGAGATCTCAGAAGAAGGTTCTTGAAGTAGGAACTTTGTTGGATCCTGGATAACAGGATGATGCGTCAAGCTAGTGACGTTAAAGAGCGCTTACTGGGAGGCAACCCAACTTTTCTTTCCCTTTTATATTTTTCACTCTTATCTCTTGCATGTAGTTAGGATACCTTGCTTGTGATTGTGATTAATTTCAGCTTGTTTATTATTTGTAGAAGCAAAGCTTCCAAGAGTATTTTGATGATGACAAAGATTATTAAAGATTCACTCAAACATGATTAAAGAATAAAGAAGATTCAAGTGAAGATTCAAGAGAAGACTCAAGATATGCAAGAACCTCAAGAAAAGAATCAAGATAAGTTTAAAAAGAATTTTTTCAAAGAAAAGATTGAACAACACAAAATTGTCCAAGAGAATTTTTCAAGAAATATCTTTGAACGTTGGATTTCAAACCTCAACATGAAGAGTCATAACTTTTAATAAAATAAATTGTGTAATCGATTACACCATTATGGTAATCGATTACCAGTGACTGATTTTGAAGAAATTGCAAAGAGTCACAACTTTTAAAGTGACAAGTTTTGAAAAAATTGTCAAGAGTCACAACTTTTAAAGTGACTGGTTTTGAAGAAATTGCCAAGAGTCACAACTTTTTAAAGTGACTGGTTTTGAAGAAATTGCCAAAAGTCACAACTTTTAACATGGCTTCTTCAAGAGCCATCAAATTGCTATAAATATGTGATCATGGCACGAATTTCAAACAACCAATTTCTCAACATCTTTCTAAGAGTTTTTGTTCAACATTTGCTTTGTCATGAAAAGTTCATTGGGCAAAAACTTGTGCTATTCTATTTTCTTCCTCTCCTCTATTCTTACAAAAATATTTTCAAGAGACTGAATCTTGGTTGTAAAAGTTTTCAAGAGACGATCTACTTGGTTGAATCACTGGACACAAAGGAGTAATGTCCTTTGGGGTTCATTGCAAGAAGTGGAATTTTCTTCTTGGTGTAATCACTGGACACAAAGGAGTAACATCCTTTGGGGTTCATTGCAAGAGGTGGGATTGCCTCTTGGTGTAATCACTGAATACAAAGGAGGAAGGTCCTTTGAGGTTCATTGCAAGAGGTGGGATTGCCTCTTGGTGTAAACACTAAACATAAAGGAAGGAAGTCCTTTGTGGTTCATTGTTTGTAAGCGGATTTTACAAGGTTAGTGGAAACGCTCAAGTGGAATTTGCTTGAGGACTGGACGTAGGCACAGGTTATGGCCGAACCAGTATAAATCCGGTTTTGCATTCTCTCTTCCCTTAATCTCTTTTACTTTCTGTTGTGTTTATATTTCTTTAAGGTTACTTCTCCTTATTTATTATTCGAGTAACTTATAATTAAAGAAATAATTGAATCTAGGGAATATCTAAGTAAGGGAAATTTTCAATAAGGAATAGTCAACAAAATCTTAATTCAACCCCCCTCCCCTTCTTAAAATTTCTGAGGCCACTTGTCCAACAGTATTGAACAAGGGCTTTTAAGCTTGTGTGAAGAGATAGACAGAAAAAGACTTAGAAAATTTTTGCAATTGTCTATCCGCTAGTCGCAAACCTTGCGCTAAGTGCTCAGTCTTCACGCGCTAAGCCGAGCTTGCTCGCGCTAAGCACATCGACCCCTGATTGGTTGGCTGAATAGTTCAGCTAAGCACACATCACTGCGCTAAGCCCAACATCTTCACTGTAATTGAACCTTACTCAGTGGGCTTAGCATGAATGATGTGCTAAGCGCCACTTCTTCTCTGGAAAAATTTTATTGTAGCATTACTAAGCGCACTATCCTGAGCTAAGCCCCAGATCCATTCTATAAGTTGAGTCTTCACGCTGGGCTTAGCGGGGCAGGAAGCGCTAAGCGTCAATCTCTTACTGTTTCTAAATTCTTGGAAGTGCGCTTAGTGCACCTATTGCGCTAAGCCTGAACTACTCTCTGTAAGTTGAAGCTTCATGGTATGCTAAGCCTCACATCTCAGGCTAAGCGCATATTGCAGAAAATTTTGTGTTGCAGAAAGCGCTAAGCGTAGCCTGCCGCGCTAAGCCCCAGATACTCACTAGACTTTACAACTTCAAGTTGGGCTTAGTGCGAGGCTAGGCTAAGCGCTTGGGTTTTAAACTCAAACGTCACGTGCGCTTGCTAAGTGCAATTGTGCGCTAAGCGTGCCATATGAATTTCAGTTTTTAAAAACCAAAGGCTGAGGTACCTTGGGTGATACCCCAAAGTTACCTTTACCTCTGTTACTGCGTTTTCTTGCTTCCAAACCACATATATTTCATTTGCGTGCCTTATTTCCTTGCACAAACATAATCCAAGTAAGTTCTCCTGCACTGTTCCTTTGTATTTTTATTTCTCAAACCTTAGGATAGATGATTTCCTTCTTTCTTAGTTAATAATGTTGTTAGGTTCAGGTTACTAGATTTAGGTTTAGTAATTTTAGGATTTTAGGTAACTTAGAAGCCCATTAGGGGCAATGTGGCTGAAAGGGGTGCAGACTCCTGTGGTTCTGTTTGGAAATCGCGATGAACACGCTAAGCACGCCTGTTGTGCTTAGCCTGTTCATCGCAACTGTTAAATTTTGGATTTCCAGATGAACGCGCTAAGCGGACTATGTCGCGCTAAGCGCGTTCATCCCTACTGATGAATGTAAGTGATGAGCTCGCTACGCGCGTTTGTGCACCATGCGGGACTAGTGTTCAGACATTAAGATTTTCAGAATTTTTGTTCAGCGCTAATCCTGACATGTCAGGCTAAGCGCCACTATGCTTCTATAAGTTTTCCTTTGAATAAGGCTAAGTGCAGCTGCTGCGCTAAGCCCTTGTTGTGTGTTGAGCTAAGCGCCCTACTGCGCTAAGCTCAACTCTCTCACTGGACGGCACAGACCAACTGATACTTCCGCAGGGGGAGATCAACATTGTGGTCGCTGGACGGAATGTTGCTAAGTAGCACTGTCATCCATATCTGTGTAAGAGTGGTCATGTTGGTGCGCATGATCCGCACTCATCTCTTTGCAGCGACACGGGTGAAATCTTGCCCCGATAAGCATAGTAGTTGCACGATAGCCTCCCTCTCTAGTTGTGCTCGCACAGTTGGTCGCCCTCCAATATCAGGGGGTGGCCCAGGAACTGATAAAAGCAAACTACTAGCCCCTCACCCGGGAGCATGTTGCCCCAGTATGCATAGTAGCTGCACGATAGCCTCCCTCTCTGGTTGTGCTCGCACAGTTGGTCGCCCTCCAATATCAAGGGGTGGCCCAGGAACTGATAAAAGAAAACAATTGGCCCCTCACATGTAGAAGCAAGCTTCATTGCTTCATGATGATGAATCAAGATTGATTCAAGGTGTTTTGATGATAACAAAGATGATGACAAAAAGCCTAAGAGAATGATTTCAAGATTGAGTCAAGACCAATTCAAGAATCAAGAGAAAGATTCAAGAGAAAGTTTCATCAAGAAGATTCAAGATTCAAGAATAATCAAGATCAAAATTCAAGACTCAAAGATTCAAGAATCAAGAGAAGACTTAATCAAGATAAGTATTAAAAAGTTTTTCAAAACATTGAGTAACATAAGAAGGTTTCACAAAATCATTACCAAAGAGTTTTACTCTCTGGTAATTGATTACCAGATTATAGTAATCAATTACTAGTGGTTTTAAAACGTTAAGATTTTCAAAATTCAAAATGAAGAGTCACATTTGTTGATGTGTAATCGATTACACCTTTACGGTAATCAATTACCAGTGATTGTTTTCAAAAAATGCATTTCCAAAAGTCACATTTCTTCAAGTAACTTATTTTTGAATATTCATTCAAAAGTCATATCTTTTTAAGTGATTAGTTTTAAAGGAATTGCCAAGAGTTACAAGTTTTGACTTGAGTCATCAAGAAACTATAAATATGTGACCTTGGCATGAAACATAAAGAAAAATTAATTCATATCCATCATCTCTTTCAATCATTCTATCTTTCAATCTATCTTTCAACATCTTCTTTCATTTCTTTCCGAACTTTCTTATTTCATCTTCTCTTCATCATTCTAAAAGTTTTTGTTCAAAACTTTCTCTTGCAAGAAAAGTTCTTTGTTCAAAAACTTGTGCTATTCATCTTTTTCATTCCCTTCTCCCTTTGCGAAAAAGAATTTCCCAAGGACTAACCGCCTGAATTCTTTTTGTGTCTCTCTTCTCCCTTTTCCAAAAGAACGAAGGACTAACCGCCTGAATTATTTTGTGTCTCTCTTCTCCCTTGTCAAATAATTCAAAACGACACAGTCTGAGAATTCTTTTGATTCTTCCCTTTTCCATAAACAAAAGATTTCAAAGGACTAACCGCCTGAGAATTCTTTTGTTTCCCCCTTCACAAAGTTTTGAAGGACTAACCGCCTGAGAACTTTGTCTTAACACATTGGAGGGTACATCCTTTGTGGTACAAGTAGAGGGTACATCTACTTGGGTTGTTGTGACTGAGAAAAAGAGAGGGTACATCTCTTGTGGATCAGTTCTAGTGGAGGGTACATCCACTAGGTTGTTCAAAGAGAACAAGGAAGGGTACATCTCTTATGGATCTTTGCTTGTAAAAGGATTTTTACAAGGTTGAAAAGAAATCTCAAGGACCGCGGATCGCTTGGGGACTGGATGTAGGCTCGGGTTGTTGCCGAACCAGTATAAATCTCTTGTGTTTGTCTTCTTCTTCCCTACTCTTTAAATTTCCACTGTGCACTTTAATTATTGCTTTTACTTTTGGTAATATTAAGAGGGATAGATTTTTAATTAGTAAAGGTTCGTTAATAATTAATTCAACCCCCCCCTTCTTAATTATCCCGAGGACACTTGATCCAACATCACCCAGGAGCGCTGGCCTCGATTAAGCATTAAGGACGGAGGACCTTGAGTTCTCTGAAGGCGCAGATGTAGAGTCCTATGAAGACGAGGGCGTGCAGCCCTACGAAGGTGAGGGCGTGCAACCCTTTAAAGGCAAGGACATGTAGTCCTCTGAAGATGAGGGCGTCCAGCCCTCTGAAGGCGAGGACATCTAGTCCTCTAAAGGCGAGGACATCTAGTCCTCTGAAGGCGAGGGCGTGCAACCCTCTAAAGGAGATGACGTGTATTCCTTTGAAGGTGAGGGCGTGCAGCCCTCTGATGGTGAGGACGTGTATTCCTCTGTAGGCGAGGGCGTCTAGCCCTCTGAAGGCGAGGACGTGTAGTCCTCTAAAGGTGAGGGTGTGCAGCCCTCTGATGGCGAGGATGTGTAGTCCTCTGATGGTGAGGGCATGTGGCCCTCTGAAGGTGAGGGCATGTAGCCCTCTGAAGGAGAGGACATGTAGTCCTCTAAAGGCGAGGGCGTGCAACCCTCTAATGGCAAGGACGTGAAGTGCTCTGATGGCAAGGACGTGTAGTCCTCTTAAGGTGAGGGTGTGCAGCCCTCTGTTGGCGAGGACGTGTAGTCCTCTGAAGGCGAGGGCGTCTAGCCCTTTAAAGGCAAGGATGTCTAGTCCTCTGAAGGTGAGGGCGTGCAGCCCTCTGAAGGAGAGGATGTGTAGTCCTCTGAAGGTGAGGGTGTGCAGTCCTCTGATGGCGAGGACATGTATGCCACATTGGGGGGTGTATAGTTGGGAGGCAAGCCATATGGTGGGAAGGCATGCTTTTTTTTCGCACTAAATGAGGGCCGCCCGTACCTCCCAACTCTTTGTCTTCCAAACCTACCGTGGATGATTCATTTGGTTGAGGCCAGATGGGGGCGTCGGGTTCACCTTAGCAACGGCACTGGTAGCGGCAACTACAACCGCATTGGCTTCCATTATCTTCTTCATGCTCATCATGGCCTCCATCATTATGGCCATTTACTCTTTCATTTCCTCCATGTCGGCCTTCATCTGCTCTTGCACCTCCTCTACTTCACCCATTACTCTAGCTCTAGCATGGGTTTGGTAAGGGCGCCGTAAACGTGTTCTTTCCTTTTGATAGCAATGATTAAGTTCGTTTTTTTTTCCAAGGAAAGAATGCAATGAGCCATGCAACCAATGAAAAGCATGGATGTATGCGAATGATGCACAGTTGAATTATTGCGAATTTTTACGCAAGACATGGGGTTGAATCAATTTAGATTTTCAACATGGTCCATGACATCTTTGTCAAGGTGAAACTAGAAGTAACAAGGACATCAACAGTCCTAAATGTGTTTGGCAGTAGATGAAGCAGCGATGTAACCCGATCCATCTTTTGCCCCAATTTTTGGAAGATGTTTACTTCCAAGCTTCAACTTGACTTGATGAACCTTTTCGTAAAAGCATGAGCTTGGTTCAACCCCATAACCCAAGGAATGACAATTTTGATCGCCAATACTTCGACAACATTTCATAGAGATGAAAGACTCGGGAATATGTATGTTATGCATTGAAAATGTAATTATGAGATTGAGATGCCCAAAGAAACATCATTTCCTAGTTAACCACGCATTAGGTACCATGCTCAATCATTTTGTTTTTAAGTGAAACGGGTTTATGATCCCAACATGGTTGGCTCATGGTACCGAACATATGCAACTAAGAATGCAGCGTAAATTTTCATGCTTCCTTTTTTTTGTTTTGTAGAGGAAAATGCAAGGATCACGCGTAAGTAAACATGAAAACAAATGGTATGCAAAAACCATGTTAGATGCAAATGCATGGTGATGAAGTGACTTATGCAATATGCAATGCATGAATATGGTAAGTGACAAATGCAGGAATGATATGTCCATTACGATGCCATGAAGAGAAGCTTATGCGGTGCATGATATGAATGCATTTACGGATATGAGAGCCCGAAAAAATCATTTCTTCTTACTTGTGCATTCGGGGGCGCAGTGCCCCATGTGTGCAGTTAAGAAGGTGATATGGACCTTCCGGCTTCCCGTGACAAAAGACGAGACCAACATACAACACATGCGTGATGACATGATGCAGATGTGCAAAAGCGCAACAGGGGGATGTACATAGCATGGCAATATCCTCAGATAATCATACAACAAAGGCGTACATGACATTTAGGTTATATGCATGGTAGTGTTTAAAATGCACGCAACGTGTTCGCTTCGTGCCCCTATTTTAGGGACCTAAATGGGAGGAACTAAAAGGCTTTTAGTGATAATTCCCAAGGTGGTCATATCTCTCTTGATGGTTTCTAGAGGTATCATCCCCTTCGAAAAACATATTGCGGCAGTAGGGACTACCAACAACAATATGTTATCAAAGAGAAAAACTCTAGATAAGGGTTCACTGTTATCAAGCAAGTCGGAGACCTAGCATGACCACAGATTCATCTCCACTCCTTATGTTCCCATGGACCCGGGTATAGGGCCCCTTTTTAACTCACCCTGTGTACAAATAACGTTGGTATTTGTGTGCATCAAATGAATAAATATCTATCTCATGCATACATTTCAAAAACACACTAAAAGCATCAAAGAGTTATATATATAAGAACGTAAGAGAAATTAGACCTACGTAGTTCTTTGAGAACTAAACGTTGGTTAAGTTGTTTTTATCTTTTTTCGCAAGATATATTTTAACCGAACAAAAAGGTCATTTAAGGCGTTGAACCATTAAACGAACTTTTGATTTTGAAAGGAGAGAAACGTTAAGGCGTTGGACCATTAACGATCTCTTGGGGTGGTCGACAAAAGCGGGACTTTTGCTCCTACGTATCCTCAATTGCGATGAGGAAATCGGACCTACGTATTTCTTGCAAAAGCGGTAAAGTTACATGTTGATTTCATGCTTTTGAACGGTCCATGTTAATCGATAAAAGCAAAGAGGACCGTTTAAGGCGTTGGACCTTAAAACGGTTTTTAGTGATTTTTGCGGACAAAGCTTGATTTGTGAGTTGATTTTAGCCTTAGTTTCACTTTGGTTATTAGTCAATTCATTCAAGGAAACTTTCAAAGAAAAACGTCCGATTGATTTTTTTGATTATTTTATTCAAAGATATTTTGATTATTTTATTATTATTTTTCAAGATATTTTGATTATTTATTATTATTTTGCCTTTTTTTGGTTTAACCGTGGTTACAGCGTGAACGATCGGTTAGATTTTGTTTTAACAGTGATTCAACGAGATTACAACGCAAATGATTGATTGAAATTCATTTTATCATTTATTAGGCGAGATAACGGCTTAAACAATCGGTTAAAGCTCGTTAAAAACGGAAGAAAAGAAAAATGAAAGTGAACGAAATAAAGATGAAAGCCAACAAAATGAGAAATGAATTGAAAGTCTCGGATTCAAAAACTTACCGATTGAAGAACGAAGAACGAACGAAGAACGGATGAAGAACGGCGAAAAACCTTCACGGATTTGCTCACGGAAACATCTCGGAAGTGTTACGGAAGCACCTCAACTTGGATTTTCTTCACGGAAACAATTTTTTTCACCCAAAAAAGCTGAAATGCATAGCCAACGGGGTTAGGGATATTTGGAACAGCCTCCCTTCGCCTATTTATAGGAAAAGGGGGGAGGAGGTTGCCGCCCAGCTCGCCTAGGCAACCTCAGCTCGCCCAGGCGAGCCGGGTTGCTTCCTCCATAAGCAACCCCGATTCCAAAATGTTCTGGAAGGCCCAAATTCGAAAATTTGAAAATTGCTATTTGTACTCCCATCTTGATAAGTCCACCCCCCTTCTTTCGTAATTTACGAAAAAGTTACAGAAGCATATAGGACTTGAATTTCTTCTTTTTTTTCTCTTCATTCTCACCCATATTAGGTGAAATATGCTTATTTAGGGTTATGGGAATTTTACGGAAGCATATAGGACTTGATTTCCCTCTTTTTTCTCTTCTCTTTCACCAATATTAAGTGAAATAGGCTTACTCAAAGTTTTAGGAATTTTACGGAAGCATTAGGAAAGCCCCGGAAGCCCCGAAAACCATTTTCCAACAAAACGTGGAGGATCTTGATAAGTTCACCCCCCCCCCCCCCCCCGTTGTGAAATACACTCCTGTTTATTTACACACATCTCACTTTGCTAAATGCACTCACGTTTCTTGTTTTTGACCGGTTTCTTCCCGAAACATCTCGAAACTTTACGGATTATGCAAAGATACTCTTTTTGCCCCTCTGGAATGTTGCAAGACTTTACGGATTACGCAACAATGCTCTTTTTGACTTCCAAAATGTTGCGGATCTTTATGGATTGCGCAACAATGCTTGTTTTGATTTCCGGAATGTTGCGAGACTTTACGGATTACACAATGATGGGTGTTTACACATTTTGAGGTGGTCAAGCGAAGGCCACATGCCAACAAATAATGGTCCCCGAACGAAATTAGGGTATGACAACGAGGAAAGTTTACAAGCTCCACCTTTTTTTTTTTATTAGGCATCTTTTGATTGGAATAGATTTTGAAGCCTTTCTTTTTCCCTTCATCCTATACAGGTAGCCTTAGGCAGTAACGATTTGAGACCATCAAAATTTTAGTGGCTTTGCTGATATGAAGACTAGATGTGTGTGTTTTTTCTTGATTAAGAGCATACATCTATGCAAGGATGTCACCTATCATTGAGAATTCAACAAATGTGGGATTAAGATTGGCTGGATTAACTGGAATGAGCTTTGAATGGGGCATCCATATGCTAATCTTTTTCTCCCATTGAACCTTTGGAGGTTCCCCTTCAATTGAAGGGTACATATGACTTTTGTCAAATTTTACTAGTGGATTGTTAATGGAGAGGATCTTGCTCGAGGCTTTTCTCTTCATCTTTTCCCTTTTATCTAGTGGATCTACCTCTAAGGATGGATGCACGCTTTGTTATGGACCAAGGACCAACCAATATGGTTGCATCTTGACCAGTTTAGGATACATTGGTCGCATTCAATGGAGAGCCTCTAGTGCCACTATATCATCTGATGGAAGAGCCTTGAAGTCTCCAAAAGGTGAATGCTTATAGTCATACCATGTCTACTCAAATACAGACACTACTTCATGAGGTTGGACAGGTTTGGGAACAATGACTTCTAAATCTTGAAGTGAGTTGTCTTCATATTGAGAAATTTAAGCAAGAAATAGGGAAAATATTTATTGGTCAACATAGGGGCCTTCTGCTTTAGCTAGCTTAGGAATCCATGATACAATCCTCCCAAGGAGGGGACCCATCACCAAAGCCATGACTAGGAGACTCCAAGAAGATTGGACTAGGAATATAGGCGAAGGCCCTAGGGTTCCTATGAGCCTTAGGATAGATTTTGGGCCCATGGGCTAACTATGAGGCCACTTATCTTTGTACATATTAAATTAGGGTTTCATTATTTTTTGGGCCTTGTATTTAGGGCTCCATAGTGTAGGGAGGGTACCCAACAAGTTTAGAGTACCCTAGTAATGTAAGATTTTTCAGACCTTGTATTTTAGGGCACCTAGACTAGTGTTTGTATTAGGGCTAGTTTTGTAATTTCACATGTATTAAATGCACTATTTTATGTGTGTATGGGGAGAGAAATTTAATTGAATTGGGAGAAGCCTAATACAATTAAATTTCGGACTAGTCTAATGGGAAGGTGAGCATTTGCTTGCTACATCCCATTGCCACATCATATAGTCACACTCTCTGCATGTTCTTCATGCTTTACATCCCTCATGACACCTAAGCACACTTAGTGGAGAATCTTGGATTTGATCTTGGATTATTGGGCTGAACCATAGCTGAAATTCACTAATCATAATTAGTGAAATTTTGGCTCCAAATTTGGCTTCACAAATTCAAGTGAAATTTGAATAGAAATTCAAATTTCCCTCCAATTTTATGTGACACTTAGGCTATAAATAGAGGCCTTGTGTGTGCATTTTGGATCTTTGATGATTTGAGAAATTAGACTTTAAAGTTCAGACCTCATTCTCCATCTTCTCTCTCTTATAATTTCGTTCGCCATTCTCCTTCTCCCTCCACTCATCTTCTCTTACCTTCAAGCTCTAATCCATGGCTTCCTATAGTGGTGAGTTTATTCTTGACTCATCTTGTCCTTAAAGTGGCATCCCCAATCACCTTTCCTCCTTCTCTATTCCACTACCATTGATCTTCAAGAAGCAAAGGACTTCATTGATGAAAAAGATCCAAGGCCTACAAGCTCTTCATGGAGCTACATTATGTGGTATCAGAGCATCATCATCTAGGTGATGTTCTTTTGCTTCTCTATCTTTTGTTTTGTCAATTCACTTTAATTCCATGTTCTAATCATATTCTCCATGTATCTCCTCTATTTTCTTGTGGTTTGTTTTTGTTTAGAGTAGATTCAAAAAAATAAACCAATTAAATCTTAGATCTACACTTGTTCTTGCATTTCTATGGTTCAAGTTTTATAGATCTACTCTTGAATCATGTTATTGTGTTGATTTTAGGTTCTATCATTTTTCAATCATAATCTTCTTGTGTTGAACCTTTAGATCTCAATTTTCTTGCAAAATATTGATTAGAAAAGAAAACACAAAAATCTAAGTGTAAATCACTTCATTCATGTTGTCTTAGAGTCATGTT
This sequence comes from Glycine soja, assembly GCF_004193775.1. NCBI lineage: Eukaryota > Viridiplantae > Streptophyta > Magnoliopsida > Fabales > Fabaceae > Glycine > Glycine soja. The sequence continues at coordinate 34,437,950 of NC_041002.1, forward strand.
TAGTCATAATAATTTGTTGGATCAAGTGGCCTTAGAATAATTAAGAAGGGGGGGTTGAATTAATTATTCCTAAACCTTTACTAACTAAAAAATTACTCTTCTAAGGCTTTTACTAAATTGTTAAGAGAATGAGGAGTAGAAGAAAAACTTAACAGAAAGTAAAAGCGGAAATTAAATGCACAGCGGAAAGTAAAAGAGTAGGGAAGAAGGAGACAAACACACAAGAGTTTTTATACTGGTTCGGCAACAACCCGTGCCTACATCCAGTCCCCAAGCGACCTGCGGTCCTTGAGATTTCTTTCAACCTTGTAAAAATCCTTTTACAAGCAAAGATCCACAAGGGATGTACCCTCCCTTATTCTCTTTGAAACCCTAGTGGATGTGCCCTCCACTAGAACTGATCCACAAGAGATGTACTCTCTCTTGTTCTCAGTCAAACCCAAGTAGATGTACCCTCTACTTGTACCACAAAGGATGTACCCTCCAATGTGTTAAGACAAAGATCTCAGGCTGTTAAACCTTTGATACTTTGTGAATGGGGATACAAAAGAATTTTCAGGCGGTTAGTCCTTTGAACACTTTTGTATTAGGGAAAGGGAAGAATCAAAAGAATTCTCAGACTGTGTCATTTTGAATTCTTTGACAAGGGAGAAGGGAGACACAAAAGAATTCAGGCGGTTAGTCCTTCGTTCTTTTGGAAAAGGGAGAAGAGAGACACAAAAAGAATTCAGGCGGTTAGTCCTTGGCGAATTCTTTTTGGCAAAGGGAGAAGAGATGAAAAGAATGAATAGCACAAGTTTTCAAGGTTCAGAAAACCAGAAAACTTTGGAAAGCTTTTGGCACAAAGAAGAAGAATAAGTTCAAAGAGATTCAAGGCTTGTAAAGGATTGTAAGAGATTGATTGGAAAAGTATTCAAGATGCTTGAAATGCAAAACAAAGCCTTACTTTTATAGACTCTTCATGTCTGGTCAAGACAACCATTTAGAAGAGTTATAACTTTTAGAAAAACTTAAAACCAATTAGAAAAAGTCAAAAACCATTTGAAGAGTTACATATTTTGATTTTATTCAGAAACAATCACTAGTGATCGATTACCAAATCAGTGTAATCGATTACACAAAGCTTTTATGTGAAAGGATGTGACTCTTCACATTTGAATTTGAATTTCAACGTTCAAAGGCACTGGTAATCGATTACCAAAACATTGTAATCGATTACTGCTTTTTGAAATCAATTGGAACGTTGTAAATTCATTTGAAAAAATTTTCAAATCCATTTTGCTACTGGTAATTGATTACAATAATCTGGCAATCGATTACCAGAGAGTAAAAACTCTTTGGTAAACATGTTTTGAGAAAAATCCATGTGCTACTCAGTTTTTGAAAAAACCTTTTCATACTTATCTTGATTAAGTCTTCTCTTGAATCTTGAATCTTGAGTCTTGAATCTTGATCTTGATTCTTGTTGATTCTTGATTCTTGAAAACTTCATTCTTGAATCTTTGGAATTTTGCTTGACTCTTGATTCTTTGGCATCATCAAACTCCATGAATCAATCTTGATTCATCATCATGAAGCTTGCTTCTACATAATTGTCACAATATGTTCTAAGTTTGTGCTAGATTTTGATTTTGTTGAGTGAATTCTAGATACATTTGTTCATGTATTCTTCCAATTTTTAGCCTATCATTTGAATTTTGGGTCTAATTCATGCATGTTATTTAGTTCATAACATCTTCTAAATCAATTCCTAGAAGTAGTTTTGTTGTTGAACTTTTCTTGTTTTCTAAGTTTCCTATATGATGCCTGTGAAGAAATTGAGTTGTGGTGCTGAGTTGTGGCTGGATTTGTAAATCAAAATAAGTCTTAAGCTCTCTTGAATTGTGTTATCCAAGACAATTGAGCATAAGCAAACACAAATTGTAACTATCCAAGGCTTAAGCAACATAAACATTGCTAAGGATCAACTTACAATGAAGCACAAGAGAGGTGAGGAAAAGTTAGAAAAACAAAAGAAAAAAACAATACTAAGGCCTTAGCTCCAAAGGTCAAGGAGAAGGAAAAAGAGGGAGGGTGTTCCTCTAAGAAAGTTACAAAGAAGGAAAGTCATTTTGCAACAAAAAGAGATATTAAGAGAGCTCTTCTTCTCAAGCAATCTTTCTACCTTCTCCTCTCAAGGGAGACTTCCCTTAGCACTACCACAATTCCCACACATGAGACCATTCCCCCAAAGGTCCAAGAACTCTTATGGGAATTTGGTGATGTATTTCCAAAAGAGATACCCCATGGGTTACCTCCTCTTAGGGGAATAGAACACCAAATAGACTTAGTCCCAAGAGCAAGCATTCAATAGGACAACTTACAGGACTAATCCTCGAGAGACCAAGGAGATTGAATCCTAAGTTAAGGAATTGTTGGAGAAGGGCTGGGTCCAAGAGGGCCTAAGTCCTTGTGTTGTGCCTGTGTTGTTGGTGCCCAAGAAGGATGGTAAGTGGAGAATGTGTACATATTGTAGGGCCATCAACAACATAACTATGAAGTATAGGCACCCCATTCCTAGGCTTGATGATATGCTTGATAAGTTTCATGGTGCAAACATATTTTCCAAAATTGATCTTAGAAGTGGTTATCACCAAATAAGGATGAGAAAAGGTGATGAGTGGAAAACCACTTTCAAGACCAAGTTTTGGTTGTATGAGTGGCTAGTGATGCCTTTTCGGCTCACTAATGACCTTCATGAGGCTAATGAATCATGTGCTAAGGGAGTTCATAGGTAGGTTTGTAGTTGTTTATTTCGATGATATCTTAGTCTATAGTAGGGACCTATATGATCACTTAGGACATGTAAGGCAAGTTCTTTTGGTTCTTAGGAAACACACTCTCTTTGCTAATATAGATAAATGAACCTTTTGTGTCGATAGTGTAGTCTTCTTAGGTTTTGTGGTTAGCAAAAATAGGGTCCATGTGGACCTTGAGAAAATCAAGGCCATCCAAGAGTGGCCCACCCCAAAAAGTGTAGAAGATATTAGGAGCTTCCATGGGTTGGCAAGTTTCTATAGAAGGTTTGTTCCTAATTTCTCTACACTTGCTTCGCCACTCAATGAGTTAGTGAAGAAGAATGTGGCATTCACATGGGGTGAGAGACAAGAGCAATCATTTGCTTTACTCAAAGAAAAACTCACCAAGGCACATGTTCTAGCTCTCCCTAACTTTTCTAAAACTTTTGAGCTAGAGTGTGATGCCTCTAGTGCAGGTGTGAGAGTTGTGTTGCTGCAGGGTGGGCACCCTATTGCTTACTTTAGTGAGAAACTTCATGGTGCCACTCTCAACTACCCCACATATGGTAAGGAGCTTTATGCCTTAGTTAGAGTCCTCCAAACTTGGGAACATTACCTTGTGTCCAAGGAGTTTGTTATTCATAGTGATCATGAATCACTTAAGTACATTAGAGGGCAATGCAAGTTAAACAAGAGGCATGCAAAAGGGGTAGAGTTCCTAAAGAAATTTCTATATGTTATCAAATACAAAAAAGGAAAGACCAATGTGGTTGCAGATGCTCTTTCTAGGAGACACACATTTCTTTCTTCCCTTGGAGCTCAAATTTTTGGATTCGATAACATAAGGGAATTGTATGTTTCTGATGAGTACTTCTCTCCTATTTATGCTAGCTTTGGGCATAAGGCCCAAGATGGATTCTATATTGCTAAGGGTATTTGTTCAAGGAGGGAAGGCTTTGTATACCCCAAGGATCCATTAGAAAGTTGTTGGTCAAAGAGAGCCATGAGGGTGGGCTAATCGGGCATTTTGAAATTGATAAGACTCTTGTCTTCCTCAAGGAAAAATTATTTTGGCCCCATATGAAAAAAGATGTCCATAGGTATTGCATTAGGTGTGTGGCTTGTTTACAAGTCAAGTCTAGGGTGATGCCTTATGGGCTATACACACCCTTACCCATTCCTTCTACACCCTGAGTAGATGTTAGTATGAACTTTGTCCTTGGGCTGCCTAGGACCCAAAGGGGTGTAGACTCTATCTTTGTGGTGGTGGATAGGTTTAGCAAGATGGAACATTTCATACCATACCACAAGGTAGATGATACTAGTCACATCTCAAGAATCTTCTTTAGAGAAGTTGTGAGGCTTCATGGTTTGCCTAAGACTATTGTGTCTGATAGAGATGCTAAGTTCCTTAGCCATTTTTGGAAGACTTTATGGGCTAAGCTAGGAACTAAGCTCCTTTTCTCCACCACTTGTCATCCACTAACTGATGGGCAGACAGAGGTAGTGAATAGATCTCTATCCACATTGTTAACGACTCTCCTAAAAGGAAATCACAAGTCTTGGGATGAGTACCTTCCTCATGTGGAGTTTGCCTATAACAGGGGATTCATAGAACTACCGGGTAGTCACCATATGAGGTTGTCTATGGGTTCAATCCTCTCACACCTTTGGACCTAATTCCCCTTTCACTTGACACTTCTTTTATGCATAAAGAAGGGGTATCTAGGTCAGATTTTGTGAAGAAATTACATGAGAGGGTTAGGAACCAAATAGAGAACCAAATAAAGAGGTATACAACTAAATGCAATAGAGAAAGGAAGGAGTCAGTGCTTAATGAAGGGGATTGGGTTTGGCTCCATCCTACTAAGAGAAAGTCCAATCTTAGCCCCAGAGGTGATTGCCCTTTTAAGGTCTTGGAGAGGATCAACAACAATGCTTATAGGCTAGACCTCCCAGAAGAGTATGGAATTAACAACACTTTTAACATTACTGATTTAGTTCCTTTTGCAGGTGTAGCTGATTCAGATGATGAAGGGTCGACAGATTTAAGGACAAATCCTCTTTAAGAGGGAGGGGATGATGCAATCCTCCCAAGGAAGGGACCCATCACCAGAGCCATGGCTAGGAGACTCCAAGAAGATTGGGCCAGGGATGTAGGAGAAGGCCCGTCCTAGGATTCTCATGAGCCTTAGGATCGATTTTAGGCCCATGGGCTAAGTATGAGGCCACTTATCTTTTTACATATTATATTAGGGTTTCATTATTTTTTGAGCCTTTTATTAAGGGCTTCATAGTGCAGGGAGGATACCCCATAAGTTTAGAGTACCCTAGTAATGTAGGATTTTTCAGCCCTTGTATTTTAGGGCACCTAGACTAGTTTTTGTATTAGAGGTAGTTTTGTAATTTCACATGTATTAAGTGGACTATTTGATGTATGTGTGGGGAGAGAAATTTAATTGAATTGGGACTAGCCCAATCCAATTAAATTTAGAACCAACTTAAGGGAGAGGTGAACATTTGCTTGCTACACCCCATTGTCACATCATATAGTCACACTTTGTGCATGTCCTTCATGTTTTACATACCTCATGACACCTAAGCACACTTAGTGGAGAATCTTGGATTTGATCTTGGATTAGTGGGTTGAACCATAGATGAAATTCACTAATCATAATTAGTGAAATTTTAGCTCCAAATTTGGCTCCACAAATTCAAATTCAATTTCAAGTAAAATTTGAATAGAAATATAAATTTCCCTCCAATTTTGTGTGACACTTAGGCTATAAATAGAGGCCTTGTGTGTGCATTTTGCAAATTTGATGATTTGAGATATTAGATTTCAAAGTTCATACCTTATTCTCCATCTTCTCTTTCTCAAAATTTTGTTCCCCTTTCTCCCTCTCCCTCCACTCATCTTCTCCTACCTTTAAGCTCTTATCCATGGCTTCCTATGGCGGTGAGCTTGTTCTTGACTCATCTTCTCCTTAAAGTGGCGTCTCCAATCACCTTTCCTCCTTCTCCATTCTGCTGCCATTGATCTTCAAGAAGCAAAGGACTCCATTGATGAAGAAGATCCAAGGCCTACAAGCTCTACATGGAGCCACATTAAGCTGTCCAAGTGAAGTGGAGATGGAGGTGAATGATTCCTTGGAAGAGAAGGTGGATGCATTTCCTTTTCAGAAATAAAGGATTCACTAGAAGATGTATCACTTAAGCTTGACCCTTGGGTAGATGGTGTCCATGATTTGTCAAGAATGACATGTTTAGCTCGAGTTGCCCTATTCTTCATCTTCCTAGGCATAGTGGACGCAAGGATAAGTTCCTTACCAGAAGGGGGTGCCTTTTCCACTTGGTATTCTTAGAAGCAGGAGGAGTGGAAGGTTAAGCATTAACATTCCTCTTTCTCTGAAGTGGAACAATCTTAGCTTCTTCTATTTCATTTGGGTCTCTATGTATTGTACTATGATTCACCTCTGTAGCTTGCTTCTAGAGACTCCTCTTTGTTTGAGCAGCCCTTGGACGCTTGTTGGAGGGACTAGACACGGGTACAAACTCATGTCTTTTCTTTGTCCTTTGCTCCTTTCTAACAATTTTTTCTTCTGCCTTAGTTTTCTTGGTCTATTTTCTGGTCTATGTCTACTTATCTTGATTCTAGATGATCTTGTTGATTTTGTTAGTAATGCCAAGATGAGACATTGCATCATCATCACTAACCAACACTACCCTAATGTGTTCCTTCCTCTTTCAATTGATTTCTTTCAAGTCCAATTTAGGAACTTCATGTTTGGTTATCTTCATTTGCATCCTCATGGAGTTGATATTTAAATCCCCAAAGTTTTGTTGCTTTGCTATCACAGATGCCCCTAATTATGATGCCATCCTTGCTAGAATTGTCCAATGCGTTGAAGGCTTGATAAACACCTTACTCCCATAGTATTTTCTTAAGTAGAGCAACATAATAAATGTCATCATTACATCCCAACGTCTTTGTAATGTGTAAGATGTCGAGGTAAATAGTGTGTGGCATATCAAAGGGAATGCATTCCATCAAATGGAAGAGTACGAACTTGTGCAGGTCAGATGGAATCCTTAGACCCCAACTCATGTAAAAAGTTGTTGTTGTACATTTTCTTCCATATATTGGCTTGATCACATAGCAGATTATAGATGACCTTCTTTCCTTGGGCCTTGTTTACATTGTCTTTGTAAAACGCCCTTGGAACATGCTCTTTGTATGCTTGCTCCCACTTTATATTTTACTTGTTGCCTTCCCTCACACAGCCAATAGCTTGGCCTATGGTCTCCATGTTGAGAGTCGTTGTTTGTCCTAGCACAATGGAGACTTTAGGGTTCATAAGCAAAGAGAGAAAGAAGGTTCTAGGTTTACTGAAACTAAAAGGTTTAATGAGAGAGAACGGATTGGAAGTTTGTTCTTCTTAAATTTGAGGGTTTAGTGGGCTTTTTTTATAATAAAAAAATCAACCATGAGGCTCGCCAATCAAGAAGTGACTCGGCAAACAAACCAACATTCTCTTACCCAAAACATTGTGCCAACTTAAGTAATACAATGCTTATGAAATGGGTGTATCCATACATTGGGCACACATATGACATACAATATGCACACAATAGTAACTTAGTGTCATTGGACGATGGGTCCTCTGGACGCTAAGCCAAATTGGACAACAATTTTGAGTTGATTCCTTAGTAGAATCAGCCTTTCCTCAGTAAAAGGTTTTGTAAAAATATTAGTAAGCTAATCATCAATGGGTACAAACTATAAATTCATTGTCCCTTTCAGAACATGGTTTTGTGTAAAATGATGTTTAATTTCTATATGTTTTGCCCTTGAATGCAATGTGGTATTTTTTGAAAGACTAATGGAAGCTTTATTATCACAAAAGATAGGAATGTTACTCTTGTAGACGTTGTAGTCCTCTAGCTGGTTCTTGACCCAAAGGAGTTTAGCACAACAACTTGCAGCTGATATGTATTATGCTTCAACAGTGGATAGTGCAATTGAACCATGTTTCTTACATATCCAAGTCACCAAGTTGTCACCAATGAAGTGACAACTTCCACTGGTGTTTTTCCTTTCGAGTTTATCTCCAACGTAGTTAGCATCACAGTAACTCAATAATTTGAAATCATTCCCTCTTTTCAAGAAAAGACCAAGATTAGGAGTTTAAATTAAATATTTAAAAATCCTTTTAACAGTAGATAAATGAAATTCCCTTGGTTCTTTTTGGAATCTTGCACACAAACAAACACTAAAGATAATGTCAAGTCTAGACGTTGTAAGATATAGTAGGAACCCAATCATTTCTTTGTATTGGGTTCCATCCACCTTCTTCGATTCCTCGTCCAATCCAAGATATATGGTTGGAGGCAGAGGTGTCTTCATTTCTTTTGCATCATCCATGTTGAATTTCTTTAATAGTTCCTTCACATACTTGGTCTGATGTATGTATATGCCCTTGCTTTTTTGCTTAATTTGTAGACCAAGGAAGAATTTCAATTCTCCTGTCATGCTCATTTCAAACTCAATCTGCATTAACTAAGAAAAATCCTCACATAGAGTTTCATTAGTAGCACCAAAAGTCATCAACATATACTTGAACTAAAATGAACTGTTAGTCATAGTTTTTGCAAAACAGAGTTGTGTCCACTTTTCCTCTTTCAAAACCATTGTTAATAAAAAAAAAAGAACTTAACTTTTTGTACCAAGCTCGAGGATCTTGTTTCAATCTATACAAAGCTCTATTAAGTTTGAAAACACGATTAGGATAAGTGTCACTCTCAAACCCAAGGGGTTGATCCACATAAACTTCCTCTTGGATAAGTCCATTCCGAGATATGCTTTTTACGTCCATTTGGTATAGCTTCATCTTGCTATATGCAACAAATGATAGTAAAATGTTTATTGCCTCAAGACAAGCAATAGGTGCATAAGTTTTAGTATAGTCTATACCTTCATGTTGTGAGTAACCTTTAGCAACTAACCTGCATTGTTTCTCACAACCTTTTGAGCATAACTCGTCTAAGTTATAGAGGGGTTATTCTATTGCCTTTAGCCTTTAGCCTTTGTGTTGTTTTATGGACTTTTTCTCCATTAATGATGCGTTGGAGGCCTTGTAGGCTCTTCACTACTTGAAATTGCTCTTATTATGTTCATGTGTAGCCACTATTCTTGATTTTTATTAATTATTTTCATGACCTTGATTTGAGAAATGGGATCATTATCAAGTTATTTATGCCTCTGGATTCATAAAAAAAAAAATCAAATTTTTTTTAGCACTTCTTACTATTTTTAACGGAATTAATTTCGTGAAATTCTAAATCTGTCCTGGAGATGTTTTGGCTTAATAAATTGTTTAAGTGATGTATTTTTAGGACTAGAACCACAAATCCATTATATATATCATTGGTGATGTCTGTAATTTTTCATAGAAGTTTCTAAGCCATTTTAATATTTTAATTTGAATAACTGTTGGATTCTCTATTTTCTTTTCCGTAACGTAATTCTAAAAGGAAAATTAGTTTTTGCAAGAAATAAATGTTAGCAAAATTATATGTTGTGAGAATGACCCTGTAGAACACCCAAAAAGTTTATTAGAATTTAAATTTTGATTTATAATTAATTTTAAATTTCTGGTGTGAACTTTGTTTTCTGTCAATAAGGACGATTAATTATAAAGATGGTACTTGTAGTGTATATTAAATATTAGAAAAATTATATGTGATATTTATGATGTTAAGGATAAATTTGATTTAAAATTAATTTTAAATTTCTAGCGTTAACTTTGTTTTCTGTCAATAAGGACAATTAATTATAAAAAAATGGTACTTGTAGTGTGTATTAAATCTTAGAAAAATTATATGTGACAGTTATGATGTTAAGGATGATCTTTCGTAAAATATCTCCAATTTCAAAGGTGGTTTACTTATTTTCAAAATTATCAGACCCTGTTTTACAGAGATAATCCAGCAAAGGAATTGAAATTAAAAATAATACTTTGGTGATGAAATTTGGGTTACTAAATTTATACGTTGAAATATGTATGATGAATGGTATTTCTGCAAATTTCTATGTCATAATAGTTGATTTGATAGGTCAAATAATGTTTAAGGTATACCTTCCATCATATGTCTAATAATGAGATCAGGTTAAATTAATTACTTTGTGGGTATTATTTTAACTTATGGAGCCTGAACGAGTGATTCTACCCAAAAGGAGACCCTCATAGCTTGTTGTTTAATTATTGAATTAATTGTGGTTTAATTCTCTTGAATTACCTATTTGTTATATATTGAATTGTTATTGATTGAATTAGAGATAGAGAGGAATCTGATCTTTGGGCAAATGTGCGTTGGAACTCGAAATGTATGGTGTGAAGTTGTATTGATGATGTGTTGAAATTGTGATGAGGATCATAGGATCCTTGTGATGGGATAAGTGGACTCTAGTGTGAGTCAATTTGTAAGACTAGAACCTTGTTCTAGTGAGTAATAATGTTTGTTGTGGATTATAGTGAATTAACACTTAACAAGAGTGTGAATAATATAATTATGGACTTAGTATGCACATGGCGGATACTATCAAGTGGACGTAGATCAAGCCTTAGGACCTTTGCTTGAAATTGGAGACCAAAGACTAAAAACTCATCAAAAGACCGGAGAGGATGAGACATAAAACTTAATAAAAGGATGGAAATCCTGAACCCACATGAGCTTAGTGGTTTGTCATGCACTTTCCTGGTGTATTGTGATGTGATATGTGAGAGTTCACAAATGATTGTGAATTAAGAAGGAATAAGGAGTGCCCTTCTCCTCCTTTATGGTGGAGAGATCATCATGGATGAAGCGTGTATGTGGCGTTGGACAACACACATTTTGAGGAATACAAAGAATTATGACAAGTAGCTAGGAAAGCAAGCATGGCATTGGTTGTGTGGGAGGTTCCTTCTGTGATCAATGAAATAAATTATGGATAATGGGGTTAGAATGATCACCTAGGGTCGTGAAGATGTTGATTCTTCAATTATTATGTTGTGGAGTCAAAGGTGTGTCCTCGTGTCCATGTCGTTGACTAACCGCCATCTAGTGCCATTGATAGAGGAATCTCACATAGACATGTAAAGGACGATCTTGGTGAGGAGAATCATTGGTACCTAGAGAATGATCGTTGGCCTACGATGTCTTAGGGAGTATGACACTAAGTTGTGACCATGAGTCATACTGCCGACTTGGCAACCCTGAAAAAATGCGAGACATAATTGTGTTGTTGAGAGCCTTGTTATTGTACCATGATAAGGGTGTACTCTCAATAGTCATCCAACTTAAAATTTTGTAAGACCATTGAGTTCTTCAAGTTTCAGTGGTAGAGGATTTGAAATGTGTTGAGATAAGTTATTAGTGAACAAAACTTATTAGGGATAAGAATGGAGATGGTAGAGAACCACATCACCATGGTTAGTAAGTTGTTGTGTGACCATAAGGTCGTCTTGTTTGTGGTTTTAGAAGAAGTGAGGGTGTTGGAAAAAAACTTAACTCATAGAATGAAGGGAGATGAATGCACATATTTTATTGAATAATAATATGTTTAAATAGAGATTTTTTGTAACTGAACGAAATTATAAAAACAATAATTGACTTCCTAAACAATAACCACTAACATAATAGCTATTGTAACTGAAAGGAATCATAAAAACAATTGTAACTGAAAATAAACAGTCCTAAGCACTCATGATAGGCAATTGCTGATACACACATTCAACACTCCTCCTTGTATCAGTGGTTGGTAAGTCCAAGTTTTTCTCTCAGTAACTCAAATCTGCTTCTTGGAAGAGCTTTGGTGAAGATATCTGACAACTGGTCTTCAGTCTTGTAGTACTTCAAGCACACTGCACCATCCCTACGTACATCTCTAAGAAAAAATAATTTGATGTTAAAATGCTTTGTTTTTCCATGAAAAACTGGATTTTTAGAGATGACTATGGCTGCCTGGTTGTCCACCATTACTTCAGTAGTTGTATCTTGCTCCAAGTGCAAATCATTTAGCATTTTCCTTAGCCATAAGGCTTGATTAACAACTGTTGTGGCTGCTATAAATTCACCTTCATTCTGCTTAACCTCTATACCAAGGAAATAGGACATTTCTCCTAGGTTTGTCATCTTAAAGACTTGCATCATATCATCCTTGAACTGCTGAATAAGTTCAACATTGCTGCCAGTGACTAAGAGATCATCAACATACAAAGAGATCACAATGAAGTTAGCTTGATCACCTTTGATGTATAAAGTGGATTCACTAAGACTTTTAACAAAGCCTAGTTTTGATAAGTACTCATCAATCCTGTTGTACCAGGCTCTTGGGTCCTGTTTCAAACCATACAAAGCCTTCTTTAATAGATAGACTTTGTCCTCATGTCCTTTCACAAGGAAACCTTCAGGTTGCTCAACATAGATTTCTTCCTCCAGAAATCCATTTAAGAAAGCTGACTTGACATCAAGTTGATAGATTTTCCATCCCTTCTATGCTGTAATAGCTAGCAACATCCTAATGGTATCCTGCCTTGCAACTGGGGCAAAAGTATCAAAGAAATCTACTCCAAAAATTTGAGCATACCCCTTTACTACTAACCTTGCTTTATGTTTGTTGATTGATCCATTTGCATTCAGCTTTGTTCTAAACACCCACTTCACACCTATGACTTTTTTGTGTTCAGGCCTTTCAACGAGTTCCCAAGTCTAATTTTTATCAATCATGACTAGCTCCTCCTGCATTGCAGCACTCCATTTTGGATCCTCCTTTGCATCCCAATATCCTACAAGTTCTAGAACTGCTACATTGCATCTTTCATAAACATCTGAGAGCAATCTAGTGCCTCTCACGGGTGCATCATCAATTAACTTATCTTGATTTTGCAAAGGGTCAGCTATCGGCATCTTTTCAGTATCATTCCAGCTCCATTTCTCATTCTCCATGAAGTACACATCCCTGCTTATCTGAATTTTCCTTGTATGAGGATGGAAAACTCTATAAGCTTTAGATACTGAACTATATCCCACAAAGATACCAGGTTCAGCTTTTTTGTCTAGCTTGTCTCTCTTAATCTTTGGCACATAAGTAAAACACAAGCATCCAAATACTTTAAAATTTTTCAAGGAATGTTTATAACCATACCAAGTCTAAAAAGGAGTCTTCCCGTTTACTGCTTTGGTAGGAAGTCGATTTAGCAAGAATACTGCAGTGTTTGCAGCTTCTGCCCAATATTCCTTAGGTAACCCTTTCTCATGAAGCATACATCTGACCATTTCCATTATTGTCCGATTTTTTCTTTCACTAACCCCATTTTGTTAAGGGGTGTAAGGAGCTGTTAATTGATGCTCAATGCCTGCTTCCTCACAAAACATGGTGAATTGTGCAGAAGTATACTCTTTGCCATTATCAGACCTCAAAGCTTGAATCATGCAACCACTTTGCTTTTCAATTCACTTCTTAAATCTCAAAAATACACCTGTAACCTCTGATTTAGACTTGAGAAAATAAATCCAGCACATTCTGGTGAAATCATCTATAAAAATGATGTAATATTTACTCTCTTTAAGCAAAGCAGTCCTTTGAGGTCCGGCCAAATCTGTGTGAACCAACTGCAGCTTCTCTATTGCTCTCCAGGTTGATTGTTTGAAGGGTAATCTTGCTTGCTTGCCATATTGACATGCTTCACAGCTTGGTAATTTAGAATCTAAGTGAGGTAAGCCATGAACCAACTCTTTTCGTTGCATGTTTAGCACAGCTGCATGATGAAAATGGCCTAACCTTTTGTGCCAAGCCTTTGTACTGTTTACAGTAGCTGGATAGGCTGCTTGCTCCTTCTTCAGTGGGTCAAATGAGAAACTTTTACCTCTCATTTTGATACTGAAAATTTCCTTGTCATTGACATCTTTAATCAAACAGTGCTTATTTTCAAAGATGACTTTAAACCCCTTCTCAACCAATTGTCCCACACTTAGCAAGTTTTGATCAATCTCAGGTACATACAAAACATCATAAATTAATTTTATACCTGTGAAACTTTCAATGGCTACAGTTCCCTTTCCTTCAATAGTGATAAGATCACCATTTCCGATTCTAACTTTTGATACTTGTGATCTGTCTAACTTTCTGAAAAGCTCTTGATCATGGGTAATGTGGTTGGTACAACCACTATCCACTAGCCAACATTCAGTTGAGCTACTGCTTGTAAAACAAGTTGCTACACACAATTTCTCTTCTTCCTCTTGTTGATCTGCAACTTGAGCCTCATTCTTTTGTTGAAGATTGCTTTTGCAAATTCTCACATGATGCCCCAACTTGTTGCACTTTTCACACTTAACATCGGGTCTTCTCCAACATTTGAAAGGAGGATGAACCATTCTGCCACAGTGCTTGCAAGGAGGAAATCCTTTGTTGTTGTCTCCACTTTTGTTGCTAGTGATAGCCGCTGCTTTTTGTGTGTTGAAATTCATCTTCTTGTATTTCTTCCACTTGCTTTTCTCTCCTTGGTTAATTTGCAATTTAGCTTGCAATGCTCCTTCCACAGAATCATCAGCCCTCATTCTTCTTCTTTGCTCTTGGGCTTGCAAAGCATTTACAAGTTCTGCCAAGGTAAGTTTTGACAGATCCTTAGTATTCTCCAAGGATGTAATAGTAGCCTCAAATCTTTCAGGGACAATCACCAATATTTTTTCAACTATTCTTGAATCGGAAAATTCAGAACCAAGCAATCTTACTTTGTTGGCAATGCTAAGAAGCTTGTTAGCATACTCTTTAATTGTTTCGAACTCCTTCATTTTCTGCATCTCAAATTCTCTAACCAGATTCAGGGCTTGCATTCCCTTAATCCTTTCATCTCCTTCATATTCATTCTTGAGGAAACTCCAGATTTCATATGCTGATTTGATGGTAATTATTCTAGTGAAAATTTCTTTTGAGACAGCAGCAAATAAAGAAGCTCTTGCCTTTGACTTTCTTGCTTTCCTCTCCTTTTGATTTTTTATTTGAGCCATTGTTGGACTGGTTGGTAAAGGAAGAACTTCGTAGTCTTCCTCAACAACTCCCCAGAGATCATTTGCCTCCAGATGTGCCTTCATTCTGATACACACATTCAACAAAGGGACTCACTTCATACACCTTTTTTTCATATACTAATGGACGAGCATCAACCATCGATGATTTAGATAATGGTCAACATGATTAACGAAGTCTAGATCCATGACTTTTACAACAGGGATGACTCTTTTGTAGAATGGGTTCAGTTTGGGTACATGACAGCTGAGTATGGACCATTTACACGCCCAATCTACCTTGCTCTGTTTGTGCATTCGACAGAGAAACGTGCTCCTAGTTACCACCATGCTACCAACACACCTCCCTCTTCACCTTCACATTCATCCTTTGAGTTTTTCTTAGAGACATTGAGATCTCTGGTAATGAGTATGCAAAGATTATGGCTCTTGTTTCTTCTCCTATTTTGCGCTTTTGTGGTGCTCTAGAGGATGATCATACTAAGGAAGATTCATCTGAGGATTCTTCTTATGAAAATTTTGGGTTTAAGAGTACAGTTATACACGAGTATATTGTATGTGGGTGACTATTCTGAGTCCTAAGTTTTTATTTTTCTTTGTATTTTGATATAGATAATCAAGGATTCAAATTTTGTATCTACTATCATCAATACCTTTTGCTACTTTTTACTCTTATTGGACTATAAATGCTATCTTTCCTTACTGTTGACGTTGTTTTCACTTTTAATATTATGACCATTGGGGTCAGTGGTTTATATCTATATGATGTTTTCTTTCATGTTTATTTCAGTCGTTGGGATGTATTGTTAAAATTTATTTATGTCTTTATGAATTTATTCGATATGTGAACTATTTTCCATTTTGATAATGGATTTATAAGATGACATTGAAAGATATTTTCTCTCAACATGTGCCAAAAGTATACAAGTGATGTGAGTAATGAACAACATATTTTTTGTATTATATAAAAAGAATCAATTTATTAAACAAAGAGATGTATACAAGAGTTTGTGTTAATTGTATGAGTATAATGAGCTCTAAATTAGGGTGTCACAAATTCTCAATTTGATCCTATACGAAAAACTTATATAATCGGTCCTTAAAAGTGCAAGTGTTACAATTTTATCTCTATTGTTATATATATATATATATATATATATATATATATATAAAAGCCAAGAAAATTATTAATGTCTATTGGAACATAAGATGTGTCCAACAAAGCCACCAAGAGATACATAGTAGCATAATAGAAAATAATAGCCCCACCACATATTGATTCCCTTTCCTTTGTTATTACAACCTTTTTATTCACAGATGAAACAGACATCAAAACACAAACATATGACTTTACAAGCTAGGTTTTGACTACCAAAAGAAACAAGTGACCCATAAGATTTATAGATGTTAGATCAACTTCTAGGAACCAACTAACAAACTACTTAACCATAAGTTGATACCATCCAAACAACTTGTACATCACATAATGTGTAATAAACAATATGCTACAAAACACCAGGCTTCTGCAAGTAGATCATAAGAACAATTGCAAAGATATAAATTCAAAGCTGGTTCAAGACTAAATCCAAGTGTAAAGACCAGTTGTAGAGAGATATGAAACTCTTGAAGCTTAGCTTTAACCCAAATCCATGACTTAAGATTTACCATATCAAAAACTTATTCAGTGTCCTTCTCCACATTGTTGAAAATTACATCATTTCGATGAGTCTAGATAAAGCATAAAACAAAGCACCCCCACCTCCACCCCCCCCCCCCCCCACCACCCTCACCCACCTTTTTTTCTTTCCTCCTTGTTACCAACCCACCATGCTGCTAGAAATTTCTCTCAGTGCAATTCTGCAAGACCATTTGGCTCCCTAACCATGAACAGCATAGGTTCCATATCTCTATTGCAAATTTACACAAAAAAAATAGGTGAGGTGCAATCTCTGTATAATTATTACAAAGAACACAAGTTTCTTAGTCATTAGAAATAAGTTGTACATTCCTATTCCTACCCCTAGTAGGAAGTTAGTTAATAGATATCCTCCATGCAAGAGCACAAAATTTAGAATTAGAAGAAACTAAATCTATTTAAAAAAAATGTGAATCTCGTGAAGTCTCCCAAACCCACATTGTAATGTATGCTTCCCTATAGAAAATTTTGTTGACATTCCCTCTTTCCACTTCCATGAATCAACAATGGCTAGTCTAGGCACAAAATTTGTAATTTCATCCAAAGGATTGCTAAACATCTCTGATTCTCACACAAAAAAGAGTCATCCTCCATGACAGATTCAACACCCAATTATTATTACTCGATTCCCAACCTCAAGTGATAGCCTATTGTTGTTGTAAAGAGACAAAATATAATTTTTTGTATCCTCCAATGGCAAATTTGTGACCCAAATTGCCTCCCAAAACTTAGTGTTATCACCTCTTCCCACCTCATTAGACACATTATTCTAGAACCAATTATTTATATCCCTAGACTTTCACACAAAATGAACATCCTTCCACCACCCTAAAGAATCTGGTAACTGCAAGCGATACGCAACGGGTGGATTCTAGAAGAATCTGGTAACTGCAAGCGATATGCAACGGGCCCGATGCGTTCTAGGATCTTGAAAGGGCCGTAGAAATGCTTTGAAAACTTAGTATATGTTGGTCTGAGAGACACTTGTCGATAAGGTCAAAGGAAGACATAGACCCAATCGCCCACTGAGTACGACACGTCGCGACGGTGGGAGTCGACGAATTGCTTCATTGCAATCTGAGCTTTGGCCAAGCATCATTGCAACGTGGAATGCATTTGTGACTATGTGGTTAAAAGAGAATCAGCTGCCTCGACTGGGGATGAGTTGTGCAAGTACTGCAGAATCAATGGAGGAGGTTTACCGTAAATGACCTTGAATGATGACAACCCAGTGGTTGAGTGCACGACTGTATTATATGACCACTCCGCAAGGGTTAATAAAGTAGACCATTGCGAGGGTTTGTCATGGACAAAAGAATGCAGATATTGTTCAAGCACCCGATTCATGACCTCTTTTATAAAAATAGAAAATGAGAGACCCAAGGTAATGAGAAAATGACTTGTAACTGTGAAGCTATAAGGTATCATACCCTAGGGATTACAAAATAACAAAAAAGTAAAAGTGACTGAGATGCAAGGGAAAAACCTTTGCTTCACATTTCTGACTATTTGTTCGTTTACCAGGTTCGGCACGAAATCATGAATACTCTCTACCAAGGATTGCCAAGCATTGGGTACTAACTTTCCTCCTCCATTTTTAGTAACAAAATGAAACAGCAGTAAGACCAAACTGAGAGTGAGCAGCATAAACAAAGAAGGATTTGTGAATGAGAAATACAAGTAACCTATCTTCACTAGAGAATAATTTCACCGCCTTGTATTGCTCTTATTAGGCGCTGATAAAACCTGGTGTCTCTGGTGCCTAGAAGAGAGATTTGTCGTTGGATTCAGGGTGATACGACGTACTCATTCTCAGGTGAAAATGTTCTTGCCAGGACTTACTTATGAACAATGGATCTTGATCTTACACGGTGCTGCGTAGGAATCCATGGAGCTTACAAACCATGTCTAAGAACAACAAGATAACTCTATAGGATATATATTTCGGCGGCAAGGCACCAAAATGAGCCCCCTTGGAATATCTATCCACAACCACCAAGATGGTGGTGAAACCGTGTGATTGGGGAAGGTTGTTGATGAATTCTAATGAAAGGTCTTCCCATACCAATGACGGTGTTGGAAGAGGTTGAAGTAAGTCGGTGGGCTTCTTGGTCTCATATTTCATTTATCGACAAACAAAGCATAGGGAGACATGGCGACGCATGTCCTTTCACATAACATTCCAAAAAAAATCCTCCTAAATGATACAATCCTACCCCGCAAGGGCATTGGATAGAAGACTCCAAGTAGATTGGGCCAGAGATCCAAGGGAAGGCCCTAGGGTTCTCATGAGCCTTAGGGTAGATTTTGAGCCCATGGGCTAAGTATGAGCCCGCTTATCTTTGTAAATATTAGAATAGGTTTTTTCCTTCGTTTAGGCCTTGTATTTTGGCCATTCTAGTAGTATAGGATTTTAGCCTTGTATTTCGAGGCATTTTGAGTAGTCTTTGTAGTAGGGACTTTTTTTGTATTTTCATGTATTTTGTCATAGGGGTGAGCTTAGCTATTATAGGGGGTGTGTAGCAAAGTTCTAGCTTCTCATCTCAAGGAGGTGAGCTTAGCTATTAGAGAGGTGTGTGTAGCTAAGCTCTAGCTTCTTTAGGAATCTTTTTAAGGAAGCTTCTCAAGGAGGTGAGCTTAGTTATTAGAGGGGTGTGTGTAGCTAAGCTTTAGCTTCTCAAGGAAGTTTTCTCAAAGAAGCTTCTCCAGTAAGTTTTCTCATGAAAGCTTCTCAAGGAAGCTACCTAGTCTATAAATAGAAACATGTGTAACACTTGTTGTAACTTTGATGAATGAGAGTCTTGTGAGACACAACTCAAAGTTCAACTTCTCTCCCTTTTTCTTCCTTCAATTTAGTGCACCCCCCTCTCTCTTTCTCTCCCTCTTTCTTTTCCTCCATTGAAGCATCCTCTCCAAGCTTCTTATCCAAGGCTCATCTTAGTGGTGAAGCTCCTTCTTCCATGGCTTATTCCCTAGTGGATGGCGCCGCCTCTTACCTCTTCTCTTTTGTCTTCCGCTGCATCTCGAGGGTGGAAAATCACCATTAAAGGACCTCATTGAAGCTCAAAGATCCAGCCTCCATAGAAGCCCCACAAGCAAGCTTCCATCAAGTGGTATCAGAGCACAAGAGCTTCAAGTAGGTGCTCCTTAAACCTCCATTAATTTTTTTGCTTTACCTTCTCTTCCATTGTTGTTTCTTCATTTTTCTCCATGTATCTCCTCACATGTCTTGTTCTAAATGTTGTTAACATGATTCTTTAGAGTTTCCACCGATTAAACTTGCTATAGAAGCTAGATTTGATTTTTCTATGGTTCAAATTTCTTGTTCTTGTTCTTGAACCATGAATTGTGTTGAGTTTAGGTTCCTTTGAGTTTTTGTCTTGTTATTTTTTGTGGCTGAAACCGAAACCATAAAATTCTTACAAAAATATTAAAGTATAAGAAAACCTCAAAAATCTAGAGTGACTTGTTCACCTATTGTAGTTTTGTCATAGAAGTCATGTCTAGTCATGAAACTTGTCACATAAGATTTCTTATGTTGTGCTGAATTTTATTTTCTTGTTTCTTTGTCTAACTCATTTGTTCATGAGTGTATGAAACTATTTTATCCTATTACTTGATTTGAGTCAAATCTTTCATGTTAATTAGTCCTTAACATGTTCATGCAAAATTCTTAGAGAGTCTTTGATTGTGAACCTTTTCTTGAACTTTTAGGTTTCCTTATGATTGTGTCTATTGTGAATTTGAGTTTTGGTGATTGAATTGTTGGCTGAAATGTTGATCCTAAGTGAATATTGAACTCCTAAAACTGTGGTAAACAATCCTAGTGAGTTCAACATACATAGGAAGGTTGAAAGTAAGCCCAATGCCATCAATATACCATGCTTAAAAAAACAAATCGCTGGTGCTGGCAGCTTGGACATACAAACTTGTAAAACTTACTGAGAATTGGTTACTTCGAATTTTGAGCTGAAATTTTTCCTGAATTTTCTAGACATCTGGAAAAAAGTTAGAAAAAAAGAAACAAGTGATTTGGATAAAAGGAAAAAATACGAAAAATCACACAAGTTGGCAGGAAAATCATTATCCAGAAAAAAAAAGGTGAAAGGGAAGTGTGCCTGTTGATTTGGCTCAAAATTTATTCTATAATTGGAAATTTCAATTGAAGATTAGTGTGAAGACAAGTGCCAAAGCTAGAGGTTTGTTGAGTCTTTTTTTTCAGTTTTTTTACTCTACTCTAGAGCCATTCTAAGTTTCTCTTTGAGTCCTAGCTTGCTTCTATGTCCTTTTCATTGCTTTAATTGTTGAATAATCCTTGAAAAATTGTCTTGTTAAAACTCCATTGGTTAACTTTCATTTCATTTTTTTTGTCTTTGATTATTGCTTGTCTCTTTGTTTCCTTGTTTGTGAGTTGCCATATAGGGAATTGGAAAGGAGGATTGGTGCCATCTCTTGAAGAATTTGAGTCAAGAAGCAAAGGGCCAACCACCTTAAGAGCTATTGGACTAAGAAGCACTCCAAATTGAGTGAATCACCAAAGAGAGAACAACCACCAAAATTGAGGACCTTTTTGTAATTTTATAATTGACAATTTACGTACTTTCATTGCTTTCAAATTTTGTAACAAAAAGGCCTTTCATTGGAAGTAAGTTGGGAGCCTCCAACAGGTCACCCACCCTACTTCCATTTGTGTGTAATAATTTTAGGCAATTTTTCCTTAGGATAGTGAGTGTTTTGTTGGGAACCTTGAATGTGGTCATCCAAACACTCCTAGGATTCACCTAGTTTACATTTCTTGCTTACTTTCATAGCTTATTTCCTTTACCTTCCATTGTCAAACCGCCTAGATAGCTTGCCTTTTACCAATTAGTTTTTTTACCTTATCTTTCACACCTCTTTTAGTGTTTATTTTGGCTAGTTTCAACCATAGTTTCTTTTACCTTTTGTTTTCAAACCTCCAACAAGAAAGAACCACAACTTAGGAACCAACATGAGTCATAATTCATCTAGTGTTAATGGCGAGGGTACTAGTCATAAAGACCTTTTATCTAGAATCTTATATGAGTTGAGTTCCCTCAAGTTATGGAAAGAAAAACAAGAGAGAAAAGAAAAAGGAAAAAAAAGAGTGGAAGAAATAAGTCAAGATGAAAGAAAGAAAATAAGAGAGGAAGAAAGAAGAAAAATAATGAAAGAAATGAAAAGAGAAAAACATGCCTCCTATAGTAGTCATAACTCTTGCAAGAGCCTAAGTGAAGAACTTCGTGACTATTACGAAGGAAGGCATAGGTCACATCTTAGACCTCAATCCCATAGAAGAGAAAAGGAAAGAAAGCCTCAAGAGGCTAACATTAACCTCCCATACTTCCATGGGAAGGACAATGTAGAGGCTAACTTAGTTTGGTAAATAAGGGTAGAGCAACAACTTAAAAAGAAGCCTACATCAAAATCTTATGGCTCTCACATTTATCCAAAGAAAGACCAAGGTCAAGGCATCTTAGGGGTGACACCTTCTAAGCCCAAAGATGATAAAGGGAAGACAATAGAAAAGCAAGCCCCTAAGGCTAGTATGCAAGAGAAAACTAGCTCTATAAAGCGCTTTAAATGTCTTGGAAGAGGACACATTACTTCTCAATGCCCCACCACAAAAACCATGATTATGAGGGGCCAAGACATTTATAGTAGCCAAGATAAGGCTACTACTTCACCTTCCTCTAGTGAAAATGAAGAAGCAAAAGGGGAAGAACCTAGTGAAGAAATCTACCCCCAAGAAGAAGGACAACCATTAGTGGTTAAAGAGAAGTGTAAGGAGGTAAGTGTTTCCTCCAAGAGGTTAGCTAAGAAGGAAACTCATTTTACAATAAAGAAAAACATTAAAGAAACTTTCCCTCTTAGACAACCTCCACTTTTTCTCTTTTGTAAAAAGACACTTGCTAGCATTGCCACACCTGTTAGGCTTGAGTTTATTCCTCAAGTAAAGAAGTTGTTGGATGAGGGTTTGGTTTGCAAGAGCTTAAATCCTTGGGCTTTGTTGGTGCCCAAAATAGGTATTATTAGGCACCAAGTCCCTAAAATGGGTGGTATGATGAATGTTTTGAGTGGTGCAACCCTCTTTTGTAAAATCACTCGTACACCTAACATCTTCATGGTGTGTGTACATAGGGACTCATTAGGTAGGTTTGTTCTTATTTTAAGTTTCAATACAAACTTAGGTACTCATATGGGACACCTTAGGTTTGTCATACTTTTTGGTAGGAATAATCAATATGAAAATACAGAAAAAGGTATGTTTTATTGCGTTACTTTTCTTAATTTTTCAAATAGTGATCAAGGGGTTCCCATGAACCCTAAGAGAATAAAGGTCATTCCTGAGTGGCCCACTCCACCAAGTATAAGAAAAATTTGGGGCTTCCATGATTTAACAAACTTTTACAAAAGGTTTGTCCCATATTTTTCTATACTTGTAGCACCACTCATTGAGTTGGTGAGAAACCATGTTCCTTCATGGGAAGATGCCTAAGAAATGGGTTTTCAGACCTTACCTTACCTCAACATACCAAACACCACTAATACATATGT
Organism: Glycine soja; assembly: GCF_004193775.1. Taxonomy (NCBI): domain Eukaryota; kingdom Viridiplantae; phylum Streptophyta; class Magnoliopsida; order Fabales; family Fabaceae; genus Glycine; species Glycine soja. The sequence goes on from NC_041002.1 coordinate 34,461,071, forward strand.
TTTTGTTCTTTTTACAGGTGTTGAGGGAAGGAGCCCAGAGTATGAAGAACCTCGGGATTTGAGGTCAAATCCTTTCCAAGGTGGAGGGAATGATGCAATCCTACCCCGCAAGGGCATTGGATAGAAGACTCCAAGTAGATTGGGCCAGAGATCCAAGGGAAGGCCCTAGGGTTCTCATGAGCCTTAGGGTAGATTTTGAGCCCATGGGCTAAGTATGAGCCCGCTTATCTTTGTAAATATTAGAATAGGTTTTTTCCTTCGTTTAGGCCTTGTATTTTGGCCATTCTAGTAGTATAGGATTTTAGCCTTGTATTTCGAGGCATTTTGAGTAGTCTTTGTAGTAGGGACTTTTTTTGTATTTTCATGTATTTTGTCATGGGGGTGAGCTTAGCCATTATAGGGGGTGTGTAGCAAAGTTCTAGCTTCTCATCTTAAGGAGGTGAGCTTAGCTATTAGAGAGGTGTGTGTAGCTAAGCTCTAGCTTCTTTAGGAATCTTTTTAAGGAAGCTTCTCAAGGAGGTGAGCTTAGTTATTAGAGGGGTGTGTGTAGCTAAGCTTTAGCTTCTCAAGGAATTTTTCTCAAAGAAGCTTCTCCAGGAAGTTTTCTCAAGAAAGCTTCTCAAGGAAGCTACCTAGTCTATAAATAGAAACATGTATAACACTTGTTGTAACTTTGATGAATGAGAGTCTTGTGAGACACAACTCAAAGTTCAACTTCTCTCCCTTTTTCTTCCTTCAATTTAGTTCTCCCCCCTCTCTCTTTCTCTCCCTCTTTCTTTTCCTCCATTGAAGCATCCTCTCCAAGCTTCTTATCCAAGGCTCATCTTAGTGGTGAAGCTCCTTCTTCCATGGCTTATTCCCTAGTGGATGGCGCCGCCTCTTACCTCTTCTCCTTTGTCTTCTGCTGCATCTCGAGGGTGGAAAATCACCATTAAAGGACCTCATTGAAGCTCAAAGATCCAGCCTCCATAGAAGCCCCACAAGCAAGCTTCCATCACTAAAGACAGTGGAGAGTTTTCGCTACACCCTTGTGTCCACCCGAGGAATGGTGTGGAATTCATCCAACAGAGCAGTCGTGAAAGGATTATCTGATGATAGCCAAATCTTCCCAAAAAAGAAAATAAGGTCTTTGTTAATGGTAAAGCCTAATGGGTGTCAGGGTGATGACGAATGTTATGGAGTAGGTCACGGAACTCCGTGCTATGTAGAAGGGATTTACGAATTTGTTCCAGGAAAATAAAATTAGTTTATGATAAAGAAAAACATTGACCCTCAGGGCGGGAAATCCGCGATAAAGCATTTGTCGTGACATTTTCGGAGCCGAGGCAATATTGTATGGAATAATCGTACCCCAATAACTTGGAAAGGTACGTTTGTTGTTTGGAAGTCTGAATGACTTGAGACATAAGTTCTTTTAGGCTTCTGTGATTAGTGATGATGATGAAAGGATGTTTGGAAGGTATTGTTGCCACTTCTGCACTACGGAAGTAATAATATAGAGTTCTCTAACATATGTGGAAGTGTGTTGCAAGCAGGGACAGAAAAGCTTGCTATAGAATGTGATTGGTTGTGAATGCTAAAGAAGCACCATGCCCATGACCGAACCGGACATGTCTGATTCCAATGTGAAAGGCTGCCCAAAATCAGGGGAGGCCAAAATTGGTGCTTCCGTCATAGCTTGCTTCAGTTTGTCAAAGGTCTATTGGGCCTCACTAGACCACTGAAAGTTGTCCTTGCGTAAGAGGACAGTCAAAGGTTCGGTGATTTAGGCATATTTGCAGATAAAATGAAAATAGAATCATGTCAAGCCCAGGAACCCTTGGAGTTCCGTCGTGGATGCTGGAGAAGGCCAATTCCTCATGGCACTAATCTTTTTCGGGTCTTATGCTATGCTAGCGACAAACACGATGTGTTCGAGATACTGGAGAGTAGTTTTGGCAAATAAACACTTCAATTTTCATAAGAGGAATTGCTCTATGGACAAAGTGGTGAAGATAGCCTCCAAATGGGGTCACGTGGGAGTCCAAGAACATACTATAAATGAGAATGTCATCGAAAAATATTGCGACAAACTTTTAGAGGAACAACTTAAGAATTTCGTTCATTGTAGCCTAGAAAGTGACTGACGCGTTGCAGAGGCTCAACGGCATCACCTTATACTGATAGTGGCCCTAATGATTTCTGAATGTTGTTTTAGGAATGTCTTCATTAGCCATTCAGATCTGATGGAAACCTTGTCGGAGGACGAGCTTTGTGAACCATGAAGCATTCCCTAATTCATCTAATAGTTCATCGATTTTTGGCATAGGGAACCCGTCCTTCACAAGGAGTGCATTCAGGGTGCGATAGTCAACACAACATCTCCAACTTTCGTCCTTCTTCTTGACCAACAGCATCGAAGAGGAAAAAGGGTTGTGATTGACCTAGATGAGGCTCGCATCCAACATAGTAGAAATTTGTTTCTCAAGCTCAATTTTCTGGAAGTGAAGGTAACGCTATGGTCTAACGTTCACGGGCTTGGAATTGGGAAGAAGGTGAATGTGAAGGGTAATGGCGCACTAGGGTGGTAATTAGGTAGGTTCCTGAAAAAGGTTATGGAAACGGGAAAGAAGACTGGTGATGGGTGACGGTGAAGGTGATTTGCTTAGGGTGACGAAAAGGAAAAGGTGTGGACAGGGTTGGGTAAGGGAGAAATGTGGAAAAGAACTGAGACGCTTTGTGTATGTAAGAGACACTTTACTTGTTGGGCCTAGGCTGAGGCTGGGTGGAAAGGGACATCTACGTGAAAGTGGGTTGGAAGGCCCAAATGATAAAAAGACATGGAGAGGGTGGTGTAATTAGTGGTTACAGGGCCTAGTTGAGTAAGCCATTGTATGCCCAGGATGATGGTGGCACCGTTCAGGGTCAAGGTGTACAAATTGGGAGTAAAGGTGTGACCCTGAATCACGAGTGGCACCTGGGAGCAAACACTGGTGCAATAGAGTATCCCATCATAGCCAACCACGACGCGAAAGGTGGGTATCAGAGTGGTAGGAAGGTCAAGGAATTTGGCAACCCTATTTTGCAAAAAATTGTGGGTACTATCGCCATCGACCAAAATCGTAACGCGATGGTGGTTGATACGGTCATAAAAGCAAAAGGTCACGAGAGTGGGCATTCCCAACATGGCATTTAGACTCAACTGAGGCGTATCGCCGGTGAAGGGAGACAGCGCCTGAGAGTCTAGTGAGAAGTCAGAGTTGGGTGTGGGGTCGGAATCAGCATCGCCATCAGCAATGAAAAGCTGAATGTGTGGTTTACAATGATGACCCACCATCCAATTTTCATTACAATGATAACAAAGGCCCTTGTGGTGGCATACGGCCATTTCTTCAATCGACACACATTTCATCAGCAACTTGGAGGGGGATGAGATTTGGCCTGAAGGGGGTTGGTAAGGCTGAACTGAAAGACTGCGTCCGGCGTGACAATGATCGGTCAGTTTGCCTTCTTGCAACTTTTCCAATGCCACAACCTGAGGAAGCATTAGCAGTTGAAGGGCTTGTACTTCCCGGTGAAGCCTGAGGTTCAAACCAGAGATGAAGCAGCTGAGAATAAATGGAAGGGCCAGGATGACAGTGCGATTTGCAAACTTTTTGAACTCTATGAGGTAATTATTAACGGATCCTCATTGCTACAGTTTGAACAAGGCACCATGAGGATCGTCATAATACGACAAAGCGAATCTGGACTCCAACACTTGAAGCATAGCAGGCCACGAAGTTAGGAAGCCATTTTTGGACATCCATTGATACCAGCAGAGGGTGGGTCCTTCCACGTTAAAAGAGGCCACAGTGAGCCTTTCATTATCGGGGACACACTGATAGTCAAAGAATTGAGATATTTTGAATATCCATTCTAGTGCATCTTGGCTGTTAAAATGAGGCACATCAAGTTTCATGTGAGGCTGGTAGGGGAAGGATGAGGTGGAGATGGAGGCAAAGGGGATAGCGATGAGGCCAAAGCCGTGGAAAGGGCAGCCAATCGTTCCAAAATGGAATAAATTTTGTTGTTCATGGCAATCTGGGCCTAAGAAAAGGGAGCGTGGTTTTGTGCAAGGGAGTTCTAGCCTTGGGTCCATCGGTTGACGGCTTCCTCAAGATGATTTGTAGTAGTTTGACAGGCATTATGATCTGGCATGGTGAAGAGGAGTAGAGGAGCAAAATAAAAGGCAGGTCGGACCAAAGTTGATAGGTAAATTATATCTATGCTACTATGAATTATACTATTGGAATAATTGATAAGCTTTCTCTATTGTTTTATTCATCTGATGGTGGTATTTATACTGATACAAAAGAGGATAAGCTTAACCATACTAAGGCCAGCTGCATAAGGAAACAAAACGCAGGGGAAAACCAAGCATAACAAAAAGCATAACAGAATTGGGAGCAATAACCAAGTTGGTTATAACTAACTGCTGACACAGGTTCTAGTATGAATTACACAAAATCCTGAAGGTAAGTGGGCTTCTTCGTGATCCTCTTGGGCCTGCTATTGGCTTGCACCACATTGTTGTTGTTGTCCCGCACTGTGTTGCTATCAGGATTTATAGAAAGATAGGAAAAACAACAGAATAGAAGACAATACAACTTTAATAAGAAAAATGTGCCCTCCAAAAGACAAATGTTTCCTCCTCCAAGAAGTTAATATTTTCTCTATTTTTTCTAGCACCGGATACCATGTCTCTACTCTTCTCGAGTTAGATCTCATAGTCAAACCAAGGTACAAAAAAAGGAATTTTCATAATTTGACAATTTAGAATTGTTGCCACCCTTCTAATTCTATTTTCAGGAACACCAACTCCAAAAACCCTGCTCTTATGAAAGTTGATCTTTAAACTTGGCACCATCTCAAAACATCTCAGAATAGTCTTCAAACCAAGAATTTTTTTCTCCTTAGGGTCTCCCATAAGCAAAGCATCATCTGCAAATTGAAGCAAAGGCACATGCAAATCCCTCTCACTAACTTTATTGTCTGTGAACATATTTGTTGACGTTATAAGGCCATCTCTATTGTTATATGTTGATCGTTAACTTTCTTACTTATTGTTAATTTGGTCCCTATAGTTTCAGCGCATTCTTAATTTATAAGGACTAGATCAAGAATGTATTACAAATAAAGGAATCAAATTAGGAATCCATAAGGGATTAACGGGGACCAAGTTGGTAATGTTTACACGTATAGAAACTGATTTAATAAGATTTTATGAAAATGAACCAAATTAAAAATCAGTGACACTTATATGTAGCAACAAAAGTGGCTCCCTCAATTTTAAATAATTCAAGCATCCATTAACTAATTGGTAAAGTCATTCATAACTTGATTAAGCCAATTAAAAACCATGTCAAAGGATTTTTTTATGTGTTCTAAGAAATAAGAGAAGGAAAGCAACTCAGATTTTAATAAACTAAAATTGACTTAAGGAGAATTTGTTAATTTTACCATTGCCTCATTCTCATATTTTAGTTTTAGATTTATTTTTTGGATCATCGTGATATTGTTGTGGAGTATCCACAAGTTTTATTGATGACTAATCTCTATCAGGAAACATGACTGACCACTTTTAATAGTCTTCTTTTCCAACCACATTTTTTCATCCATAAGACTCAAACCCGAGACCTTGCTTAAGAAAATTGAGTCTAGTACCACTCGTATCAACAACTTGTTGGTACTTTTACATATTTTAACCTTCTTGTTTTATCTCAAAATAATTGGTGTTTTAAAATTTCAAAGTCTACTTATTTTTTGTTTTCAATTACACCCTTGGCTATTATAGATGAGATAAGTAGTCATTCGTAATATAATTTAGGCTAAAATATGTATGTGCTCCATTATATATACCCTGAGTTTTGCATTTGTTCCCTAATAAAAAAAAATCATTTTTGTTCCCTGATATTTTAAATCATTGGAGTAGATGTAGCATGTTGATGTACTCGGACAAGAACTCAGAAAGTGACTTTTTCATGAGCTTAACTCAACCCTATAAAACCAACTTGTAAGGTAAGGATTGCTCTTCACTTATATGGCTTATCTAGACATTATTTTCATTCGATGTAAGACTTCAATATGTCCCATTTTTTCTCATAACTACTCGTCATGTGAAACTTTCAACACATCCCTCTATCTAGACGTGACCACACCTCCTCTCATGCTCAAGGCTTCCTGCCTAGAGCATGATAAAAATAGGAATTCATCTAGGATACGCTCTGATACCATGTTAGAAAGTGAATTTTTCAGAGACATAAACATATTTTAACCTATAATTTATTAATATTAGTGAGATATTAAATAAAGATTTTAGTCTAAATTTACATTTATTAAATATTTGTTTAATCCATAGAATTAACCCTAAACAAATAAAAATATGAAAAGGAGGTAGTACTTGATAACCCTACTTAACATATCTTTTACGTCACACATGAATAGTTTTCGGAGTTACCTCTGACCTTTTGAGATCCCAAGAGTCAAATTAATAGTTTTTGGAGTACCACATTTATCGTTGTTATATTTTGTAGGAATAAAATAAAATGGTACAGCTAACGGTCGACATTGCTGTATCATGTCACAATCGATTTTGAATTAGGTAAGGTATACTTCGTGCAAATTAATTAGACCAACTCTTGGGACAGCATAACCAAACATTAAACTTTTCTTTCCCGGTACGGCGGGAACAACATAGACCAGTGGCCTTTTCTTTTTGACCTAAATATTATAATTTTAATTTTATTTTTCACGTTTCTGCACATTTTATTCTACTTCTCAAGGTAGGTTTCTTTCGAATCTTTCTAATCGATTTGTTAACGGAAAATTTCATTTATCAATTTTAAAAACACCGAGAAGTCAAAAATTAAGTTATTAACGTTATACTTTAGTTTTTTATATATTGATTTTTTTTTTACAATTTTTTTATAATATACAATTTTTTGTTGATAGTAAGCTAACTTAACTATTCCTTTTTATTTAAATCATTTTGTTTTACAAAATTAATAATATACATATTTTTTTATTTTTTTATAGAAAGATGTTAATTTATTATAATATTAATTTTACTAGCCGAGGAAATTAAATATGCAACTTTTTTTTCTTATTTGTTTTTTCTTTAATCATCCAACTCACTTTATATATGAATGAGTAGATCTTAACAAAACTTTATTATTTGAAATAAAATATAAGGTTTTGAAATGTAATGCAATTTTACAAAAATTTAATTAAAATACACACAACTAATCATATATTGTAATTTATGATAAAATTAATAATTTAATTAAAAAATTATATCTAAAATGATTTCTAGTTAATTGACAATGTAAAAATATTTTAAATATATGAAATTAAACTCATTTTACAAACTCTTAAATGTTTCACATCAGCACTCTATTATTCATATGTTACAATCTAATAGCATATTTAACGATGGTTCTTGAGTTGGATTCTTGAACTCAAGAATCTCTCTTCACCAAATCTATCATTATACATATTTTTAATGTCTCTCTCTAACTAATTGATAAAATATATTTAAATGAGGTCCATTGTGAAATTCACAAAAGTGACTCAAGAATCCAAAGTGGGATCTTCAGTATGGAAGTTGGATTCCTTCTCTAGAACTCTCCAAAACTACCCCTATTTCAAAAAATATTTTTTTTTAATGTCTCTCTCTAACTAATTGATAAAATATATTTAAATGGGGTTCATTGTGAAATTCACAAAAGTGACTCAAGAATCCAAAGTGGGATCTACCACTAGAAAAAAAAAAGGAAAAAAAAATTCTTACATCATATATGACACCATGAGATCCACAAAAAGTTATCTAAGAACTCAAAATTAATTCTACCACTAAAGATGCTCTAAGGTGTCAAACATTTCAATATCAACTTAAGCAATAAGAGCATCTTTAATGATATAATCACTTTTAGATTCTTGAATCACTTTGTGTAGGTTTTATTGTGTCACATAGGATGCAAGAACTTTTTTTCTTTTTTTGTCCTAGTGATAAATCTCTCTTTAGGTTCTTGTTTCAGTGTTGTGGGTTTCACTTAAATATATTTTATTAATTAGTTTTAAATTAGTAGGAAAGAGAGACGATAAAAAAATTCTTTTTTTGAAAAAAAGGTGAGTTGCTGAGAGTTTTTCTCCTAAAACTCAACCTCTATGCTGGAGATCTTTGATGACAGCCTAGTGGTAGAATAGGTGCAGAGGAATTCTTAAGCTCAAGAATCCAATTCAAAAATCTCATTAAAGATGCTAAAAAAATTTAAGATCAACAAGTATCAAAATGATATAAGGCTACAAAATAAAAATAACGTAACTTTAGGCAACTTCACAATATTAAATGAAATGCATATTCTGATAAATATAATAATATACGACAAATAAATTTAGAAGTTACAAAATATATATATATATATATATATATATATATATATATATATATATATATATATATATATGTGTGTGTGTGTGTGTGTGTGTGTGTGTGTGTAAAATAGCTTATACCAATTGGAGAATATACATCGTATTACTCTAAGACAACCTCCGTAGGCAAGTATGTGTTTCGTTAATAGAAGGAATAAAAAGGCTTCACGTTACACTGATTTTACCTAGAGGAAAACATTTCCAATAAACGTTTTTCTCCCTCTTAGGATATTCAAGATCTTGGCTCAACACTACACGCCACTCTCAAGGACTATAAATGGTAACAATTTAATAACATGCACATTAAAAATATATATTTACACTTCTACTGCTTCATCAAGTCCTATTAGTAAATAGGAATGTTACATTTATCCATGAATGATTAACTGATCATAAATATTTAATACTCAAATGTGGCCATAGTACAAAAAATACTAATCAGCATTATTAGTAATAAATCTTTCCTAACTTCACTTAATATCCTTTCATGTACATTAAGAGTTATTTAATACTTTATCAAATTTAACTATAATATGTTTCCAATTGACTATAAAATTACAAATCTATGAATATTCAATTTATTTAAAATATTACATGATTAAAATAAATCCGGATTCAATAGTTAAATTTGTCAAATTTGTAAGTGTTCACGACTTTACTCTTAAGAGTAAGTAGGTCTTCTCCCAGTGTGGTAATTGCTGGAATTTTTACTGTTGAATTTTGAGGGGTGCCACCACCCTGCAAAATTCAACCCATTTGTCAGGCGAATCAGTGACTGGCACAGGGGACCACTGTATTTCTGAACACTACAATTGAAGCAATTTAATGCCATAATTTACATTCACTGATGACAGCAACAGACATTGACTCACCCAGATTAGAAATTTTAGAGGATAACAACAAAGTGCACATTATACGCATACAAAGCTCCAATGAATAAGCCCCCTTGACTAGAAAAGGCAAGTCTTTTCAAAACATCAACCCCCAACATTCTTCTTCCAACTTAACATGAATATTCACATATACTAAGCCTAAATTTGCCATCTCCCACTACTAATTTATTAAAGAAATCTGTTTTGGTCTCTTTTTTTTCTAGCACAATTAATGCCTGGTGGTGTCTCTACAAATTAAGTTTACAATTAGCTAGTGCGTTTCACATTTAATAACATGAAACTTACCCAGCCCAAATAGACCAACTTCCTTCCCACAAACAATTTGAAGCAACAAGAAGAAGGATCAGCATTTGGATGCTGACAAACAAACGCAAAACCACAAGAAAGATGTCAAAGTTTCAGGTTTCGGTCGTGTCTGAGCTTATTACGGTCCCGTCTTCCACTGAGGAGATTGGCAGTTTGCTTCCACAACTCATCTTCTTCACATCCTGGCTGGAACAAATGAAGATTCTTCTCACCATATTACAGAATTCGCTGCAAGAAAATATGATGCCAATAAGTATGGTGTTACACTGATTTATTAAATTATCTACTTGTACTTATTAAATCGGCACTTCTATTCCTAATAATTCTTTCAGCAGAAACATTGTGTTTAAATAGATAATTAGATACTCACGGCCATGGATCATCTCCCACAAGCATCATGTCACCTTCATCATCAGTGAAGACAATTTCCCACTTATTCCTGTGTTGAAGCTGTCCCTTGATGTTAAACATATCCTCCAATTCATTTATAAGTTGACCGTACCCATCCAACATGGTCAAATCCACAGCACGACCCACTGCAACTCCCTGCATTTGAACCTTTTGGCAGGTTTTGAACATCAATGGAAGGCTCATGTTAGAAAATTTTCTTGTTAGACTTGTATTATAAAGCATGTAAACTATTTATCTAAACAAACAATCTATGTTCAAAACCTTGGTTCGACTTCTACAAATTTGCTTGCTCTGAGTATCCTTTGGTGATACTTGCAGCTGTTCTTGTTTCCTCTCCATGGAAGAAGCCATTGATACATCTGACTTATGGCCAGCATCGGTTCGGGACAAGGTGCTGGTACAGCCTTCAGTAGTAACTTTGGGTACATTTACTGCTTGTGCAGATGCCTTCTCTACAGAAGGAGAGTTCCTAGAAGGATCAATAAGGTCAATTCCAAACAACCGATAACTTGTAGCAGTCTCAACTTTGCTCTCCTTGTCAACTTGGTCGAGCACATGATCATTGTTCAATTTGGATGAGTGAGGCTTTGAAACCGGCCAAGCTGAGACAATCTTGCTATCATCTGTTACGTCCTGAAACAAATGAGAGGGACAACTAGAATGCGGAGAAGATAGCCAACTTCCTTCTGTCTGATTCCTTAACATAGTGTTGCCACTGTTGCTTTTACTATTCATGTCAGTTTGCATATGATGCCACGTACCAGTATTGTCATTCCATTTGCTTTCCGCCAAAACATTTTTTTGTGCCATGTCAGCCTGTTGCAGACCAGCATCCCAGAAAACAGAAGCAACAGATGTTGTGTCTATAGTTTGAAAGTAATTGTCAAGTGTCAAACAAAACCAATATAACTCAATCAATACAAGAAATGAGGAGTTATTAAAATAGTTCCTCACCAACATCTGGAGTTTCGCTGGGTGGCCGGGGCCTTTTAGTCTTTACCATAGTAGGTTGAACTGAGGGTGTAGAAGCAGAAGCAACAAAGGGTTCTATCTCCCATGGTGAGACCCTATCAGGTCTGGGAACAGCTGCAGGTTCATCCCATTGAACCTGAAGATTGACAAAATATGAAAAAATGATAATCGTTTGATTACCAAAAATAAAAGAAACAACTGCAGAGTGAAAGATGACCATACCTTGAGTGATCGCCATTTTGAATTTACCCAATGAGGAGAAATATCTTCCACTCCAACTATGGTACCCGAAAATCTGATCAACAGTGTATAAGAATGAAGAGATATGAAAAGGTTACACATAATAAACCAACCAACTTAATAAATTTTACTACCTTTTGTCAGTCTCAGCAGAATCATCCCCCTCGAATCTCATCTTAAACCTCATGCCGACACTGAACTTTTTGTCCATAGCCTCTAAATACTTGTTCACGCCTATGATGAATTGGCTCGTCCTAAGCAAACAAAAGCCGTGTCAACAATCATCGATAAATTATTTATCACCAAACGCATTTTCTAGTTCTTGAAACAAGTAAAATTTCTACCTTGGCTTATAATATACTACAAAAAGAGTCTGAGTTGCAACAGCATGAGAGGCGGTTGCAAGAACCCCCAGGTGCATGCTTTGACTAGAAATCACTGATGAAGGCATGCTACTTGCTTGACGAGCTAGACGTCTTACGCCCACGCGTAATTCCCCATTGTCCCCTCTACACACAAGATCTTCGTTAAAGTAACAATAGCATAGCAAAACAGAACAAATCTGGCATGAATTTGCAGTAAAAACCCAGAAATTTTCTGAACCATATGAATAAAACTAACAAAAAGAAAAGTAATTAATGTTTACCTCAAGAACACAAAGGTATCTCCAGCAACTAATCTCTTGGAGGTCACAAAAGTACTCCAGCCAGTCGTGAGCAAGTGTCTGCGTGGTTGACCTGATAAAAAAGAAAAACAAGTTCAAGGTAAAATTAGTAGGCAATCAGAAAGTTAAATCACAAGGACTGAAAAGAAAATTTCCCAATTCTCATTTCCTTTACCTCTAAATATATGCTTAAAGCGCCATTCATAACCATGAAGATCCTTTGCAACCAATTCCTGAGTTGGTGTTGGTTGGGACATGTCCTAATAAAACAAATTCAAACATAGTTTTCCAAAATAAGACAATCTGGAAAAGGACACCAACAAACAATTCAACAAATACCGGAACAGATCGCATTACCAACACAGGAAGGCATTCCGTGGCATGTTTCCTGAGAACGGAGAAGCCTCCATGGGTGCTGGTATCTGAAGCAGTCAAGACCTTGCTGAACGAGTGAACTGGTGCTCTTGGAGGTTCAGCAGTGCACGGATCAGCATTTGTAGGCTCGTCTTGCTATGACGCATTTATTCCATTAGAATCTATACAACTTGGGAAAAGAATCTAAGGTTGACCGTGAAAATACGGAAAATCAAAAGGGCATCTACATCCTTACACTAGATTCCGGCACCAAAGTAATTTGCGCATAAACCTCGTCCGTTTCTTGCTCAGCCTAAAACATGCCAAAATTCAAGGTAAGCTTTCATATCCTTTTCCAGTTTTCCCCCATAACATAAAAATCAACATTTTAAAAGACGATCCGTGACCGCAATTTTGACTACAGCATGAAGGTTTTTGGAATCTACATGACCACAATTGCAGTCACATCAACCTCATTTGCCCACAATTTCTCACAACAACAAGGATCGTGTAAAAATTACGACCACGATCGGAATTTAAAACCTCACACAATAATAGAAACTCCATAAAAAACCAAGATGCCCCTTCCACCATCTTCTCGACACAACCAAACAAGATTCATAATTTCCCCTTCACAAAATTTAAATTAAAAAAAAATAACAAAATGAAGAATAATTGCAAGAGAAAAGAAAATTACCAGTAAATGAACATTCACAACTCGACATAGGATCTTCGTGGGAAGCTTCAGCAAAGGAATCCTCTGATTCAGTTCCTGGTTTGTTGAAGCCTCTAACTACACCACCACCATCACCACCAAACAACATCAATAAATTTAAAAAAAAAATCAAAATTCACGTTCTTCTAGCTGTTTCATGTACAAATCTTCCAAAACAAAGACAAATTATATCTTCATCTTCATTATTACACACAAAAATAAAAAACAAAAACATAAAAAAATATATTATTTTTTGCAAAAACTCACTTGCTCCATGTGGCCTTGTGGGAAATAGAAGACTCTCTGGCCAACACGAGGAACATCCACCAGTGGTCCCGCGCATGCCTTCCACTGCTGCTCATACAGCTCATCCTCACCACTCTCACCAGAACCAACCACTGCAAAAAAAAAAAAAAAAAAAAAACAACAACAACAACGTTAACCAAAACAAACAAACCTCAAATTCCACAAAAGAAAAAAAAACATTTATTCACTCATTCGACTCCCACCTTCGCCATGCGCCCCGCGGCTCAACATGGTTCAACACAAGTCAACGCCCCCCCTCCCCCCCCCCCCCCCCCCCAAAAAAAAACAAAAGAAGAAATATTCACGACAACAAAACCATTCGCTTTGTCAAGTTTTGTCACCAATCTGAATCAGTGAATCCTCTTTACAAGATCCCGTTACAAAAAAAAAAATCTTGAAGACAGCGTCTAACGTAAGAGTTCCAGAGTTACAAAAAAAAAAAGAAAACACTCTTCAGAAGAAGAAGATGAAGAGGTTCCGTTGAAGTTGAACGACGACGCTGTTGCGGTCTTTGTCTGTGAAACGGCGTTACTCGGTTGGAATAATGAATGTCCAAACTCTTTCTCCGTTGTAACGAAGTGAGTCCTTTTGTTTATTAATTTATACGTCCAATTTCGTTGCCTCATTTAGTTTATTTCTATTTTTTTTTAATTTCAACTTGTGGTGTTGTCGTGTCATGTGTGTCGCTTGTGTGTTGTCTATTCCCACCAGACACAAGAAACAAGCCTATTTCAGTGGCTGTGTGACTTGTGTGTGTTAGTTGTTACTAGACATGCTTGTTTATACACTAGCTAGTGCTCGTTTTACTTTTTTTTACATGTAGTAGTGTAGTACCTAATAAACTTTTTGGAGTTTCTTTTCTAGAGATTAATTTATTTATACATTTTCTAGAAATTAAGTTAGGTACATTTTTCAAATAAATACTAATGCATTTATTATTTTTTTTCTTGATCGTCAAATGTTAATTGTTTGCTGGAGAAACAAACAAATCAACCTTATATCTTCTAATAAATTTATTATAATTAGTAATTTATAGTTTTTTATAAGTAAAAATTGAAAAATGTGTCAGAAAATTTACAATAACTCACACATTATATTTAATTAATTAAGTTAGATCTTTTAACAATAATTTATAATTAGATGATGGTGTAAAGACTCCTTACACTTTTTTTATGAATTAAAAAAGAAAAGGAATAAAAGAGATAAAAGATGGAGAGAATTATAAAATACTTATGATGCGAGTCAAACCAAGAATTTTTTCACCTCTTGTCTAATCTAAAAGGCCTTTGTTTGGAGTAGGTGTTCATTGGAGCATTATATGCAACATTAAATGTGAATCCACTTCAAGATGATAAAAGCACTCAACTTATATTCTTTGAGCAATACTTCTTCTATTGGATTCAATCATCAAATCAACTTTTGCTCAAAGCAAGTCTCCATAGTAGTGACATTCCTTTTTAGGTGAAAAAAGAGTTTAAATTTGATTGTTCTCTTACTTTCTTCACTTCAACAAATCATGTGAAGGATGTTCGAACATTTTCTACACAAAGATCAAGAAATCAAAGTATTAAATCAATTTTTAATGCTTCACAAAACTAGCATTTGTCTACCATCATGTTATTCATCATATGCAAATACAACATTTTCATCTATTAGCATATCAAACTCAACTTTTGAAACTTAGTATTTATTTGTATCAAATCAAAATTATTTAGAGTTCTTATTTGTCTTATGACTCAACAGTTTCTATCCTCAATATGAAAATGATTTATAAAAGGAATCTATACACCTGATATTTTTTAGGAGTTTTAAGTAATTATAATTTGAAAATGAAAAAGGTCATAGATTACATTCTTAACATCGAAATAGAAATATAATAATTATATTGATTGTTATGATTAATTAATTGCAAACAAATTTTTTATAATTGTAATTTCAAATAATAGTTAATTATTTTAAAATATATTTTATAATTAATTTAACCAATCACTAATCGTTAGACTAAATAATTAGACTAATTCAATTATAATTTATTTAATTAATTAATTTATAACAAAAATTGAATCCATACATTAGTATAAAGCGACGTATTATAAAGATAAATGTAGTCAATTTTTAACAACATTAACTTGATTAGTCAGTTAATTCTATAAAATAATTACTTTTTGCAAGAAAAAACAAACGAATCAATCATATATTAAAAAAATCAAATCAATTTTTTGTAAGAATTTTATTCGATCCGATATTTCATTTTAATTAAAAAATCAAATCAATCAGATATTAGAAAAATCAAATCAAATTGCTCTAACAATTTTAATCTGATATTAATATTTAATGCAAAATTATAAATTAACTTGTAATAAAAAAATTATAATTGTAATTATAATTAAAATCTTTATAATTTAAAAATGTTTTATAATTAAAGACTGCAAATTCGAATAACTAAAATGAAATCAATCAAATATTTTTTCAAAAAAACAAATCAAATCAATAAAAAAAGAAATCCTAATTTCATTAGTTGCTACATATATAATCAACTATATATCCATAATGACCAACAATTATTAAGAATTAAAATGTTATACTTTATAATCTGTGGTTAAAATAAATAAATAAAAATTAATTTAATTGCAAATAATTAGTATTAGAAATTTAAAAAATTTATAAATTTACATTTTTTATAAATATATCCATAAATAATGTTATACTTTTTAGAATTTTTCTAATGAATTCGTTTACCTTATTGGAAAGATAAGAAAATTGTTTTAAAGGTTATATAAAAAGTTTATGTTGATAAAATTGTTTGCTAAATTTTACTATAGATTGAATCTGCCCTATTTTTTAAGTTAAGGTTTTTAATGCATGGTTACTTTGTTATGTTAAAGTATTAATTTTTACTAAGTTAAGTTAAGGTTTTTAATGAATGGTTACTTTGCTATGTTAAAGTGTTATTTTTTTATTAAGTGTTGCTATGTGGAATTGTTAATTTTGTCTAAGTGGTGTATGTTGATTTTAATTGTGATTATATGAAATGCAATATGTGTTTTTATGATCAAAAGACCCGAGAAGTATGAATCCTGGATAATTATAATTGTGGAAAGTGTTTCTTTATTTAGAGCAGGAGGTGTGACCTCAGGCTTTTGTCACACGTGATGATTTGTGTGTGACCCAATTGACTTACAACTTGGAACAATAATGAACTTGTGTGTTAGACCCTGTGTGTGGTAGTTACAAGAACTTGTGTGTGAGTCCTAGTGTCGACTAGAACCTTATTCTAATAGGCCTAACACGTCTCAAAAGACGTGCAACTTTTATGTAGTGGATGCAGGGACTCAGGCACGAGTCCTGATGTTGACTAGAACTTGTTCTAGTGGACATTATGTATCTCAAACAATGTACAATGTTGTGTGTTAGTTCACAGGGACTCGAGCATGAGTATCCATGTGGGTAGGATGTTTTCTTCGAGATAGTAGTGCACTTGAGAGACATGCAAGTAGACGCAGACTCACGATGTAATGTTGAGATATTCTTCAAGAGAGTTGTAGAAGGGGGTCGTGTTAGAAGTTATGAAAGCTCACTAAACGGCGGTCGATTGGTGGTTTCGCACCACTAGGTGTGGATGTGATCCTTGTTTTTGTTTATGATTTTAAGTCGAGAAGATTTTCGGACTTGGTTTGTCTTTCAACGACATTCAATACTTGAGCAGTCGGGCCCCACAATGACGATAAAGTAAACCCTCGGTGATGACTGATTGAGGAGTAAATCCTTAGAGTTGGGATGGCCTCATAAAATGGTACCTGAGGTATGCTCGCTGACTTGAGAGTTCTTATGGATAAAGGTGTCAAGCTTATACTCGTGTTTCCATAGTGTTGACTTGGCAATCCGATAGATGCAAGGCATGACCAGTCGGTAAGAGCCTTAGCATCATACAATCCTCTTAATAGTCATCGAAACTAAAATGTTGTAAGACCATTGAGCTCTAGGAGTTCATGATGTAAGCTCCATTGGAGCTTGTAGGCCTAGGATCTTCTTCATCAATGGATCCCTTTGCTTTTTGGAAGATAAATGACAGCGGAATGGAGAAGGAAGAGAGAGAGGAGACGCCACTTCAAGGAGAAGATGAGTCTAGAAGAAGCTCACCAACATAAGAGGCCATGGATAAGAGCTTGGAGGAAGAAATAGATGAATGAAGAGAGAGGGAGAGAAGAGCACAAAATTTTGTGCTCTAAAAGAGCTCTGAAATCTGAAGTTAATATTCAAATGATCAAAGTTCAAAAAAAATACACACATGACCTCTATTTATAGCCTAAGTGTCACACAAAATTGGAGGGAAATTTGAATTTCAATTCAAATTTCACTTGAATTTGAAATTGAATTTGTGGAGCCAAACTTTGGAGCCAAAATTTCACTAATTATGATTAGTGAATTTTAGTTATGGTTCAGCCCACTAATCCAAGATCAATTCCAAGATTCTCCACTAAGTGTGCTTAGGTGTCATGAGGCATGTAAAGCATGAAGGACATACACAAAGTGTGACTATATGATGTGGCAATGGGGTGTAGTAAGCAAATGCTCACCTCCCCCTCTAAAATTTAATTGGATTGGGCTTCTACCAATTCAATTAAATTTATTTCCAACCACACACATCAAATATTCACTTAGTGCATGTGAAATTACAAAACTACCCCTAATACAAAAACTAGTCTAGGTGCCCTAAAATACAAGGGCTGAAAAATCCTATATTTCTAGGGTACCCTACCTACAATATGGAGCCCTAAATACAAGGATCAAATATAATGACATCCTAGTCTAATATGTACAAAGAGAATTGGACCCAAACTTGGCCCATGGGCTCAGAAATCTACCCTGAGGTTCATGAGAACCCTAGGGCCTTCTTCAACAACTCTAGCCCAATCCTCTTGGAGCCTCTTGCTCATGGCTCTAGTGACTGGTCCCTTCCTAGGGAGGATTGCATCAGTTCCAGTGGTAGTTGCTTACCTGACCAATGTGATATATATGTTGATTTATTAAAAAAAAAGTGATGCCTTAAGATGCTTGTGAGATCCAGTAGACAACCACAACATAGTGGTTGCTAGTCTTAGGAGTATTGACTTGTGTTTAGATTTTTTTGTGTTTTGGCTGACAAAACATAAAGACTTACCCCTTACATTTTTATTTTTAAGGTCAGAAATGGAGTCAAAGCTTATTCTTAAGCTTGAATGTGGAGTTTGGAAGATGGTTCCCGAATGTGGTACGGGGCGTTGACCACATTATTGGGTACCTTCGATTCACGACAATGTTCCTAGTTAAGATCAAGAAGGCACCATAGTATGTGGAGTATTTCATATGGTGGGTACAACCCACATCGTTTTACTACTATTATGCCAAACCTATAGAGATCATAGATATTTCGTCTTTGTTGTCTTCTTCAGACATGTCGGAGTATGTGCCAAGGCCACCTTATGTCGGGGAGGACTCTCCTCAGTATATGTTAGGGCCACACTATGTCGGTGAGGACTCCTAGCATACAGTGATAACCTCTCTTGCCCCAACACCCATTTTGAGGGACGAAGAGATCGAGGAGGACCCAGAGATGTTAGAGAAGGAACAGTCAGAGGTGACAGAAGAGCCTCTTAATCATGCAATGGAGGATGGCATGGCAATAGTAGACGAGGAGCTTCCCTAGGGAGGAGTCGAGTGGCTCATTGAGGAAAGCAGTAAGGAGGATCCCGATGAGGATATAGGGGATGTTTCCTTATAGGAGTCCCGCTGTTAGGGATATTCTAAATTGCTGACCTCTTGTCCTACCTTTTTTGCGTATATTTTATCCCTTAGGTTTGGGTTAGTGGTGACTCCTCTTGGACTAGATGTCTTTCTTTCTTTTGCATATGTATAAGTAGACCTAGGTTCTAGATATTTTGTTTTTACTTGCAGTCATTAACTTTTTATTATGTGTATTTTGGGACATATCCATACTCTGATGTATCTAATGGTTTCAAACTTAATACTTATTGTAATTAAGAACTCAGTTTAAGTTTCTATCACTTCTATTTCAGTTCATTCAAAAAATGTATGGTTTATATTCGAAATACATTTATTTTTACCGAATGATTTATTTTTCTGTCACGACTTATATGTATAAATGAATTAAAAAAATTACTCACATTTTCTTATGGTAAAATATTTTCACAATCGTATTAATGAACATGATTATATTAAAATGAGTTTACATAAAAAGGAAAAGTTGATGTTTATTCATAATAGACTTTAGGGTGTCACAAGGGGAGAACCTCACTAAAGGTAGCTAGCCAAGTTCTCTTACAAAAATTAGTCATCGATAAAGCTAGTAAATACTTCGTACTAACAATATGGTTACCCCAAAAATCCCATTCAACTAATTCAAGCATAAAGACAAATATCCTCCTCCTTTTCTCAAATAAAAGAGTAATTTTATTTGTCATATTACTTGGCATTGTTGCACATTAACATCAAATCACTTTTAACCTTATGTAGTTGTTGCACCGTCAATCTTAAAATACAAGTATAAAAAAATTAATATTAAGTATATTACAATACTATAATACATACAATTAGGATTGGGTCTATTAGCGCAAATTGCAACAACTTCCCTTAAGATTTACTCAAATGGCACATGCACTCTGTCGCAACCTACCCTTCGATAGGAGGGCGAGGTGAAAATAAAAAGGCGCGTCTTCCAAAAAGGAGAACACGCGGGAGTTACTACCAACGTTTATTCGAGGAAAACGTTAGAAAAACCAAAAGGAGGATTGCGAATTTTGAAAATAAGGATTCGAGAGTTGTTTACATGTAGGGAAGGTAATAGCACCCCACATGCCCGTCACAAGGGACGAAAACCTTTAATCAAGTGTGCAACGTGACTTCAAAAAAATTATTTATTTTTCCCTTTTTTATATCTTTTTATTTTTGGGGTCGACAAGGGGATGCCCTTGCTCCTACGTATCCTCAAGTGCGATGAGGAATTCAGACCTACGTAGTTCTTTAAAAGTGAGAATGTTTATGGGTCAAATTGTTTTTTATGCTTTTGAAAGGTTCATTTTTAATTAATAAGAACAAAAGGGATCGTTAAGGCGTTGGACCTTCAAAGATCTGAAGTGACTTTGATGGAGAGAAATTCAGTTATGCGTTGGTTTTATTTTTGGTTTTATTAACTTTCAATGTCTTTAAAAGACAACTTTACAGCGCTAATGATCGGTTAAGATTAAACTTTACAAAGAAACAAGATTTACCGATGATAGATGAAGGAAATGAATATGCACAAAACAACAAGGGGGACCCCTAAGGGTGCATAGATCACATTTAAATCTTAAAAACAAAACTAACCGACGGTCGCACGAAGAACACCGAACAAGGAACGATGTAAGGATTGATCACAGTCGTGATTCCACAGCGCCTCGGCTTCGTTTCCTCGTCTTTCTTCTTCTTCTCTCTTATTTCTCTCAATTTCCTTCACTACCCAATGTTGGAACCCCTTCTCAGCCCCCCTAGCACGCCTGTTTATAGGAAAAAGGGTCACTTTGGGGACTTGTAACTTGCCCAGGCGAGCTAAGGCTTACTCCTAAAGTCATGAGCTCGCCCAGAAGAGCTAGTTCCTTAACCCTGAAGTTGTTTGATGGCCCAGGCGAGCCAGATGTTGGCTTGGGCAAGCTGAGGCCTATAAAATGCAAGGAAAAGACCATTTTGCCCTCCTTTCTTGGTATCTTTTGTTTTCCGGATCAAAACACCGAGTGGTTCATCGCTTTGCACTGTAACTAGCGTCCAATGTCGTAAATCGACTAGCAAGAATTAGAAGATCAACAAACAATGGTCCCCAGACGAAATTAGGGTCTGACAGATGCCCCTCTTTACTTATCTTTTTTTAAAATGAAAAGGTAAGTAAAGATAAGGACACCAATTTCATCTGAGCGATCTTGCTATTCGAAATCGGTTGCCCGAGGAAATAAAGGAAGTGAGACCTGAAAAAAATGGATATTGGCATTGAAGTATTGAAAGTATTAAGCAAAAGATGTCATAGTCTTGTACAATAAAATTGGAGACATTAAAGTATTTGGGAATATAAAAGACAGAAGACATTGAAGTCTTTGAAATGTAAAGGACAAAAGACATTGAAGTCTTTGGAATGTAAAGATTAAAGACATTGAAGTCTTTGAAATGTAAAGGATAGAAGACATTGAAGTCTTTGGAATGTAAAGATTGAAGACATTGAAGTCTTGCAGATGTAAAAGATCGAAGACATTGAAGTCTTGTAATTGTAAAAGATAGAAGACATTGAAATCTTTGAAATGTAAAAACTGAAGACATTGAAGTCTTGTAAATGTAAAAGACAGAAGACATTGAAGTCTTTGAAATGTAAAGGACAAAAGACATTGAAGTCTTTGGAATGTAAAGACAGAAGACATTGAAGTCTTGTAAATGTAAAAGACTGAAGACATTGAAGTCTTGTAAATGTAAAAGGCTGAAGACATTGAAGTCTTGTAAATGTAAAAGGCTGAAGAAATTGAAGTCTCTAAAAACTTTCACTAAAATATGAACACACTTGGTAAAGAAACAAACCTCCAAACCGATCAGAACAACACACATTTTTTTCAAAACTAATGCGACGAATGAGGAATGAAAGCACAAATATAGAATTTCTCATAACCAACAATGAGATTAAGACATTTTGCATTTCGTTTCTAAAGGAGCATTAGAAGAAACACTGAATTCAAATAAGTAGAGGAAAACCGCTCAAAGTTGTATAAAGCTTCACACGGGCAAGTGTTTCATCTCAATTCCTAATCACAGATATGTTATAAATTGATTTTACAAGTCATTTCCTATCAAATCAAGGATAATGTGCATAATCATCATGGATCAATAGGTTTTTTTAAGGTTGGACTCGTAGGAAATTTTGGCTTTGGTGGCTTTGGTTGCTTTGGTTTTCTTTTTGTTTGTTTGTTGTGCATAGGAGAGCGGGCATAAAGATTTGGCTAGTAGCTTTAAATGGGAGATTACTTCCTATCCTTTCATGCTTTTGACCAAGTTGTCATTATTTTTCTTCCATTTCGCTCTTTACAACAACTCCACACATGGTTCAAATGTTTGTTTATTCTAAAGAACTTGTTCTTCCTTTCTATTATGCTTTTTGCTCTTTTCCATCTTTGATTGATCTTCTTTTCCTTTCTTGTTTTCTTCTCTTTTTTTTTGTTTGATGAATATTTACCTTCTTTTAAAAATCCATGACTAGACAAAAGATGATAGAAATCTCCCTTAAAAAAGACCCCTGCTCTCCTATCCTAGGGTAAGGTAGGAAACTTTCATCCTAGGTCAGGGTTCTGGTAAAAATCAAATGTCTGGCTCAAAAGGCTTGCAAATGGCAGAAAATAATGTACATTGGGACAACTGTTTGGCCAATGGCTTAGAAATAAAGAATGCCTAGATCACTTCCATGAATCATATGTTATGACAATTAGAAATTCATGCAAAACCAATCGTAGAACATATCCATGCGGACACTCAATATAAAATTTTGTGGTTACGTAGTCACTAAAGCTTAGGGTCTGTTTCCACATTCAGATCAAATCATTGTTTCAACAATTGTTCTTTTATCAAGTCCATGCAAAACATCTAAGTCCGCTTTGGTATTCGGGAAAGTCCTTCATTATTTTTATCCTCAAGATACACACATTTTTTTCAAAAACCCTTTTGTTGTTTCTTTTAAAAAAGCTTGTTAGTTTTGGAAAAAAAAGGTTGAAACCTAGACAAAGTTATAATTTGAGACTACACTATAAAAAATCAAAGAGCGCGCGAAAATAGAAAAGAAACCACGCATAAGTTTTTTTTTTAGTTTTTAGTTTTTTGTTTCAAACAATCATCATGACGCAATAACATAACAAAGTACTAAAAGCGATAAATAAGATAAAGACAAGTTCACAAATTTAGAAGGTCCTTATAGAGAGGCTCAGTCTCCTCAAAGGAAAAAATCCATCACATTTGTCATATCTCCATCCTCCTCAGCTCCATCTTCACCTCCTTGGGCCTCCATAGGACTTGCTGCCCCTGAAAATTAAGCCTGTCCCTAGGCCATGCGACAGTGGCTCTGAACTGCTCGGGAGTAGGCCATGGGTAAGGGTTGGGGTCCTAGCACTACTGGTGCAATGTATACTGATAGAAGCTATCATTCAACTGCACCTGGCCCCCTATGGTTTGCTGCCTGCTAGTCAGCCAAATGCTGCATGTATGCATGCATCTGGAGCTCCATCCTTTGCATGTGAGCTGAAATGGACTCTAGGGATGGTGGCTGATGTGGAGGCGATGGTGGTGCATCTGCTGCTAGCTACTGCTACTGGTCTTGCCCCGGTTGTTGTGCCTGCCTTGGCATGGAATACTTCTCAATGAAGGACCTGTTAATGGGGGCTGGATGAGCTTTGTGGGCATGACCGGTACCCTGTAGAAATAGCAGAGGCCTATGATCAATGCTGGAAATCCCAGTGCCCTGTTGGACTTCTCTAGTGCAATACCTACAAACTGATAGATGACATTCGAGATAAGTTGTGCTACATGAACACTAATCTGGATCAGGATAGCATAGACCAACTGGCATTTAGGCAGCGGGAGATCAGAATTATGGTCATCGGGAAGGATGTTGCTGAGCAGAAGCGTCATCCAGATTTCAGTCAAAGCGGTCATGCTAGTGCGCATGAGCCGTACCCGCCTCCTTGCTACGCTTCGTGCAAAATCATGTCCCGGGGAGCACAGTAACTGGCCTATGGCTTCTTCATCAAAACCTGAGACTTGGCTTCTTCTTTTAGCGTATTCGCAATGTTGTCCCTCTTCTAAGATCAACGGATGCCCCAAGAATTGGTTGATAGCATCTTCATCATATGGGATCCATTGGCCCTGCACCCAGGAACGCTTATCCATAACTCCTTCTTTAGTGGGCCAGGCATTTGCGTAGAACTCCATGACTATCTCAGGGTTATACTTAGCCATGGGCTCCGTCGGCTGGGTCCAATGCCTTCTGGCAACCTCTGCCTGGAATTTTGCATACTTTCCCTCTGCTAGTTGGACCCGTCTTTCTTTGAGGAAAGACCAATCCTTAATCATCTCGAAATGGCGTTGATGCTCCTCACTTCGAAAATGGTGCCCGTTAAACTCAATTTCCGCTTGCGGGGCTGCACCATATCCCTCCCCTGTGGTGGCTTTCCTAGCCCTTTTAGCAAAAAGCTTCTTCGGAGCCATCGCCTATAAAGACATATCCAACTAAAATTTAGCATAAAAATAATTTTGCATGAAATACATAGCCACATTATTTTAGTTATCCCAAGTATAGCAACCAAGAAGTCAATCAATTTTGTGTGGTTTTTATTAATTGTATGTGTTACCATACAACTAATAAAGATCACAACTCAGTATGTATTATTTTGAAAGAAAGAATTTGACATTCTACAGTAATTCATGTGTAATGTACCCACCCTAGTGCAACAAGTTTAGCCAAACAATTGGGCCAATTGAATCTAAATAACTTTAAGCATTCATTAATGACTCATGTATTTGCATATAAAGAAATGTCTGAAATTTCAAGCTTAGTTTATACCCTTGGCATTTAATTTAACAACCTAAGTTGATCATACACCTAAAATAATGGCTGGAATATGTAAAGATCATTACCCATTCAAACTTCAAAATAACACATAGAATAGCCATTGTGACATTTCATCAAACAGTTGGTGTGCACATGTTAAAGCATGTATAAATGAAGGATAAGGAGCAACATGACATGCAAATTTGTAAAAGAACCAAAGATAGGCCTAGAGCCATCCAGCACAGCCACCAATCAAAGCATTTGATTATGGGTTTACATACAACTCAAATGGCTTTTGTGATTTTGAAGAGAATGGGGTGAAATCAAATTTCACCCTTCATTTTATTTTTTTTCTATAGTGCACACTCACCCAAGCGAGTTAACTTAATTTTTTTTTTGAAAAAAAAACTTTATTATTATTATTTATTATTTTGTTACTATATATATATATTTTCCTCTAAACTTTATAATTAGGTATAAAATTCTTGGCAAATTCATGAGATAATTCAATAAAAATAAACAACCCTAACCCGCAACGGAAAGCGTAAAACATAAAATTAAAGAGCAAGGTTAGAGATACTAGGTTGCCTCCTAGGAGCGCTTCTTTAATGTCTTTATCCAGACGCGTGGTATGTGGTCGAGGCTTCGCCATCTCATCCTCCCTAATTCTTTTCCTTGATTGTGAGCAAATCCGATTATGAACTTAGCACCTGTTGGCACCTACTCTAATGTCTTGACAAAGAAAATGTTAACATGCAAATGTTAAAAAAAATGCTACGATATGCTCGTATCACCTTTCCATTTGCCCCTAGGCTTACCCAAGTTGGTGTGGTGCTGACCATCACCCAAAATAACTCTTCATTCATTTTCCCATTTGCAAGATACTTTGATGATAAGATGTAGATGCATGCATGTTTATGATCGAACGTTAAACATAATAATTAAACAGGTGTTGTGATTTCCTCTTTTCGTTGTCGTGTTCAATTTTACTTAACGCTTATGACACTTCTGTTGAACGTGCCGAATGGCTCCGGAATACCGATCGTGTGAGTGAGAAAAAAAATGAGAGTGTACGTTGATGCCCGACGACAATAAAAGAGTGCAAAGGACACAACACTAGAGGGAGAGATGCAAATCATTAATCCATATTTATTAATGCTGCGATTATTGTTTTACAAAACACTTAAGACGTGGAGATCCTAATTAGTCCTTGAGGAGGTCCAAATATTGAGCCTTTGAATTGCCCCAAGTATTACACGTAATATCACTTGACGATGTCGGAATTCACAGGTGAAGGCAGCTCTTCATCATCCATGTTCATGAGCAACAATGCTCCTCCTGAGAAAGCCTTCTTCACCATAAACGGTCCTTCATAGTTTGGGATCTAATTACCTCAGTGATCCTTTTGAACCTGGGATACTTTCTTCAGAACCAGGTCCCCTTTACTGAACTTACGCGAGTGCACTCTTTTGTCAAAATCATTTTTTACTATGCTTTGATATAGTCACCCATGGCTC
Organism: Glycine soja; assembly: GCF_004193775.1. Taxonomy (NCBI): domain Eukaryota; kingdom Viridiplantae; phylum Streptophyta; class Magnoliopsida; order Fabales; family Fabaceae; genus Glycine; species Glycine soja. The sequence continues at coordinate 34,487,502 of NC_041002.1, forward strand.
ATGGCAGCCAATCTCTTACCCTCGATAAGATTTAACTGGTCAAAGCATGTCTGGGCCCACTCTGCTTCTTCGAATCCTGACTCTGCCAGGATTCTTAAAGAAGGAATCTCCACCTCAAACGGGAGCACAGCTTCCATCCCGTACACCAAAGAGAACGGGGTTGCCCTTGTAGATGTGCGTACAGAAGTCCGATACCCATGCAGTGTGAAGGGGAGCATCTCGTGCCAATCCTTGTATGATACGATCATCTTCTGAATGATCTTCTTGATGTTCTAATTAGCAACCTCAACTGCCCCATTCATCTTAGGCCTATAAGGCGTGGAATTATGGTGTTGGATTTTGAAGTCCTCACACATTTCCTTCATTATCTTGTTGTTTAAATTGGTGGCATTATCAGTGATGATCTTTTTGGGTAACCCATATCTGTAAATTATCTCCTTCTTAATGAATCTAATCACCACATTCCTAGTCACGCTAGCATATGAAGCTGCTTCCACCCATTTGGTGAAGTAATCAATGGTGACTAAAATGAAGTGATGCTCGTTTGAAGCCTTGGGTTTGATGGCCCCGATCACGTCTATGCCCCACATTGAGAATGGCCACGGTGCTGCCAACACGTTCAATGGTACAGGTGAAGCATTAACATTATCAGCAAAGGTTTGACATTTATGGCATTTCCTCACATGAACGCAACAATTGTTCTCCATAGTGAGCTAGTAATACCCCACCCTCAGAATCTTTTGAGCCATGGCATGTCCATTGGCATGTGTACCAAAGGATTTCTCATGCACCTCCCCTAACATTTGTTTAGCCTCTTTTTCATCCACACATCGAAGCAACACCATGTCATGGTTTCATTTATACAAGACATTCCTACTCAGGAGGAAACTGGCTGCCAACCTCCGTACAGTCCTCTTGTCATTGATAGAGGCCTTAGGTGGGTATTCCTTACTCTTAATGTATCGTTTGATATTGAAGTACCAAGGTTTACCATCATCCTCTTCCTCTTTTTTCAAACAACAATGTGCAGGCTCAACACGACATCTGAATTCGATGTACGACAAATCTCTGTGAGGGCTCACTTTGATCATGGACTATAGAGTGGCAAGGGCATCGGCCATCTAGTTTTCCTCTCTAGGAATGTGATGAAATGATATGTCATCAAAGAGTTCCATCACTTTCCTGATGTTAGCCTGGTAAGGTACCAACTTGTGGTCTCTGGTCTCCCATTCACCTTTCAACTGATGAATCACCAATGTCGAGTCCTCATATACTTTGAGCAACTTGACCCTAAAGTCCATTGCCGCTCGGATCCCTAAGGCGCATGCCTAATACTCCGCTATATTGTTTGTGTAGTCGAAACACAACCTAGCTGTGAAAGGTATATATTTCTTGTCCGGCGAAACCAACACTGCCTCAATCACATGACCTAGTGCATTAGACACACCATCAAACCACACAACCCACTTATCCCTATCCTCATCTTCAACCTCCTCCTCAAACAAGGCCATAATATCCTCATCAGGGAATTCTGGATGCATAGGCTGATAATCATTGTGGGTTGTTGAGCTAGATAATCTACCAAGGTGCTCCCTTTTATTGCCTTCTGGGTGACGTAGACGATATCAAATTCTGACAATAGAACCTGCCACCGAGCTATCCTCCTAGTGAGAGTGGGCTTTTCGAAGAAGTACTTGACGGGATCCATTTTGGACACCATCCAAGTAGTGTAACTCAGCGTATACTGCCTCAACCGGTGAGTTGCCCACACCAAGGCACAACATGTCCTCTCTAGCAACAAGTAGTTCATCTCACATGCTGTGAACTTCTTGCTCAAGTAGTAGATGGCCCGTTCCCTTTTTCCAGATTCATCGTGTTGTCCCAGCACACACCCCATCGACTCATCTAATATTGTCATGTATAAGATAAGGGGTATTCCGGGCACCGGTGGCATGAGCACAAGAGGATTCATCAAACACCGTTTTATCCATTCAAATGCCACTTAACAATCATTGTCCTATTGGACAGACTGATTTTTACGCAATAATCTGAAAAGAGGCACGTAAGTGGCGATTAATTGTGATATGAATCTCGTTATATAGTTCAACCTTCCCAAGAAACCCCGAACCTACTTCTCAGTATGTGGCTCGGGCATCTCGAGGATTTCTTTTACCTTGTTTGGATCCACCTCTATTCCTTTCTGGCTAATGACAAAGCCAAGCAATTTTCCAGATTTTACCCCGAATGTACACTTTGCGGGATTCAACCTTAACCTGTATTTACGCAATCGCCCGAACAACTTCTGCAAATTGACTAGGTGTTCTTCCTCCGTCCTTGATTTGGCGATCATGTCATCCACGTAGACCTCGATCTCTTTATGCATCATGTCATGGAATAATGCCACCATGACCCGCTGGTACGTTGCCCCAGCGTTCTTCAACCCAAATGACATCACCTTGTAGCAGAAGGTTCCCCAGAGAGTGATGAAGGTCTTCTTTTCCATATCCGTTGGTGCCATCTTTATCTGATTGTAACCTGAAAACCCATCCATGAAAGAGAATAGGGAAAAACTGCCCGTGTTATCTATGAGAACATCGATGTGTGGCAAAGGAAAGTTATCCTTTGGACTGGCTCAGGTTAGATCCCGATAGTTCACGCACATTTGCACCTTCCCATCCTTTTTTGGGACCGGCACGATATTAGCGACCCATTCTGGGTATCGAGCAATGGCCAAGAAACTAGCGTCGAACTGCTTCTTCACCTCCTTCTTTATCTTTAGGGACATCTCGGGTTTCATTCTCCTCAATTTTTGCTTTACCGGGGAGCACTCAGGATTCAAAGGTAGCTTGTGTTGCACAATTTCCAAGCTCAAACCAGGCATATCCCGGTAAGACCAAGCGAAGATGTCTTGGTAGTTTTGCAACAGAGTCACTAACTCATCTCAGGCGTTCGTGCAGATACAACTGGCAACCTTGACCTCCTTTTTCTCTCTGCCAATTCCTAAATTCACAACCTCTGTCTCCTCTCGGTGCGGCTTCACCTCCCTTTCTTCTAGCTCCACCATTCTGTAGAAGCAAAGCTTCCAAGAGGATTTTGATGATGCTAAAGATTATTAAAGATTCATTCAAACAAGATTAAAGAATAAAGAAGATTCAAGTGAAGATTCAAGAGAAGACTCAAGATATGCAAGAATCTCGAGAAAAGCATCAAGATAAGTTTAAAAAGAATTTTTCAAAGAAAAGATTGAACAACGCAAAATTGTCCAAGAGAATTTTTCAAGAAACATTTTTTTACCAGAGTTTTTACTCTCTGGTAATCGATCAGAAGCCCAAAATAGTTTTATAACTGATTTACAAAGTAGTAATCAATTACCATGGGCATGTAATCGATTACCATTGTCTTGTAACATTCAAAAATATTTTCAAAATAGTGTAATCGATTACACAATATTTGTAATCGATTACCAGTGATTCTAAACGTTAGATTTCAAACCTCAACATGAAGAGTAACACCCTTTGATAAAATAAATTGTGTAATCGATTACACCATTATGGTAATCGATTACCAATGACTGGTTTTGAAGAAATTACCAAGATTCACAACTTTTAACATGGTTTCTTCAAGAGCCATCAAATGGCTATAAATATGTGACCATGGCACGAATTTCAGAAGAATTAATTCTAAACATCTTTCTAAGAGTTTTTGTTCAACATTTGCTTTGTCAAGAAAAGTTCATTGGGCAAAAACTAGTTCTATTCTATTTTCTTCCTCTCCTCCATTCTTACAAAAAGCTTTTCAAGAGACTGACTCTTGGTTATAAAAGTTTTCAAGAGATGGTCTACTTGGTTCAAGGAACAAGTTTGTTCCTTGGTTGAATCACTGGACACAAAGGAGTAACGTCCTTTGGGGTTCATTGCAAGAAGTGAAATTTTCTTCTTGGTGTAATCACTGAACACAAAGGAGGAAGGTCCTTTAGGGTTCATTGCAAGAGGTGGGATTGCCTTTTGGTGTAATCACTGAACACATAGGAGGAAGGTCCTTTGGGATTCATTTCAAGAAGTGGAATTTGCTTCTTGGTGTAAACACTGAACACAAAGGAGGGACGTCCTTTGTGGTTCATTGCTTGTAAAGGGTTTTTGCAAGGTTAGTGAAAACGCTCAAGCGGAATTTGCTTGAGGACTGGATGTAGGCACGAGTTATGGCCGAACCAGTATAAATCCGGTTTTGTATTCTCTCTTTCCTTAATCTGTTTTACTTTATGTTGTGTTTATATTTCTTTAATGTTACTTCTCCTTATTCGTTATTCGAGTAACTTACAATTAAAGAAATAATTGAATCTAGGGAATATCTAAGTAAGGGGAATTTTTCAATTAGGAATAGTCAACGAAATCTTAATTCAACCCCCCTTCTTAAAATTTCTGAGGCCACTTGTCCAACACATTCTCCTCAAATCCGGGGGAAGTCCCCAATCCTCATTTTCTTCCTCCTCAGCTTGGTTTACTAGTTGCTCAAAGTCAACATCCGGGTCCTCGGTATCACTACTTTCACAGGACTCATTGTTGGATCTGCGTCAAATCATTAAATCACAATGAAAATAGATATGCAGAAAAAATGAAATGGATGAAAGTGCGAGAGGGAACATATCAATAAAAAGGTTGTACATTTATAGTTGTTGGAACATTAAAGAAAGAGGTATGCCTAACAAAAGAAGTAGACCCTAAAGCCTAGGCCTAACAATAGTATTCAAACTACTAGATTACATTGGATTTGACACAGAAATCTCGAGTCGCTCTATGATCCGCCAATTCTTCAATTCAAAGCTCGGGGAGCACCGCTGCACCCAGTTTGACTGGTCTTGATGGGTTTCTTCGTCCAGCACAGCAACTTGATCCTCATCTATTCTTGAACTTCCTCTATCTCGCTCATGATTTTAGCCTTGGCACGTGTTCGATAAGGGTGCCGTAAAGCGTGTTCGTTCATTTTTATTACCATGATTACTTTTTTTGATGACGACAATGACCGTTAAAAATAGAATGCAATGAGTAATGCAACAACTAAATAAACGTGAATGCATGAAAATGAAAAGTTGCTGAAGTATTGAATTCACATAGGACATTCAGTAGAACATAGGGTCGAATCATATCCCATTTTCATTAAAAACAACATTGTTTATCTTGTTAAAGCCAAAGCATAAAACACAACGCAGACGTATTAGAGATTCCAAATTATGTGGGTCATTAGCTCGACCATGTGTTGGCAGTAATTGAGAAGACTATGAACTTCATCGGGAGCAGAGTATGTGTCAGCCACTGCCTTGGCTCTGGCCAACATCCTTGGAAGCTCTTAACTCTCATTCAGAGTGGGAGCAAATCTATTCATCCATTTCATGGCTTCCTTGTGCAATAACTCTATCACCCCTTCTCTCGCTTCCCTTTCAATCTATAGAGCTGATACCTTTGCCTGTTCATCTTCCAGCATCTGCCTGTGACTAGCAACTAGGTTCACCTTCTCCTTATATTGATCAATGATTATCAACATATTCTCTTTTATTTTGCTCAACTGCTCTGTCAAACTTCTCTTTGACCTTTGACAAATCTTTAACTTATCCTCTAACACCATGCTTTCCATCCTTGATTTGTCAATCTCAGCCTTTCTAAGTTTGAGCTCGTTACTGCTGCCCCACAAAGCCCTTTGGAACTTGTTCTTGCTCCATTCTTCCTTTCGAGCTTTTTTCGTTTCCTGTTTTAACGCTTCAACCGTGGTCACGTTGATATCTTTTAGCTCATCACATTCTTTCCTGACCCTAGTGACTGGCACCTTCAGCTTCTCCTTCACCACTCTTGTCTTTTTTAGCTCCGCTTTCAAAGCTTGCACTTCTTTACTCTCCTCGGGAATTTTAGCCTCTTTCCCACTCAGACCTTTTAGCTTTGGGAGCCAAGTTATCCCTTGCGTTCTAGACTTCAACCATTTGTGATAGCTGCCAATGACGCCATTGCTACTTCCCCTAAGCTCCTTATCTTTTCTTTCCACTCTATTTCATGCTTTCTGGATTCTCTAAAGTATCTTCACATTAGCTTCATTGAAACCTCGCACAATGAAAGGCGCGATGATTTCCTCCGACGGTGCACCTCTCATTGGGTAACCTAACTGTCTTATGGCCAGCACATGATTATAATTAATACAACCCCTCATCCCTAACAAAGGGATATTTGGGAATCCTTCACATGAGCATAACACTCCTGCCTTTCCTTCTTTCCACCGTGGGAACCAACTAATGGATGCTTCCGTCATGCCTGCCAAGAGTTCTTCCCAATTTGCTTTAACCTTTTTAGAGCACATGCGATGACCTTGTAGGGGACAGACAGATCTACCTTCATGATAAAAAATATGGGATACCAACCATACATAAAGAGCAGGTGTAGAATAGACAATTCTTGCGCTGCTCTTCTTTCATCTAAAGTCAAATGTATCATATGCATCTGCCAAAACAGCGATGACTGGGCTTTCCTTGTTGTGGTGATAAGCAAGAAAGGCGTCGATTACCGCTAGATCCACCAACCCGTCTACATTCGGGAATAGTACCGTCCCAAACACTAGCAGAGCTAATATGTCGATGAATGTTGTCCACTCTCCTTGGCTGGCCAAAGCTTCCACCTTCTCCTCCAAGCGTTTCCTTGGTATCCCTGCCACCTCATTCCTAGTTTGCTTCACTCGGTCTAGCTCTTGTTCCGAGATCTTGACCACTTTTGCTATTCTTGCCAAAGAAGGATAGAATCCGAAAAAAAGGTATGGCTTCCTTCCCTCTAGCGGGCATCCTAAGATCCCTTCGAACTCTTCTATAGTTGGTGCTAACTGAAAGTCCCCAAAAGCGAAACATCTGAGTGATTGGACGTAGTATTGAGTGAGAGATGCGATGGCTTCAACGGACACTTCTATCATCGCCAGATCCTAGATCTTCCCATATACCTTGCTGAAGGCTTGACGTTGAACTTGATCCATCCGCTACCCTAGTTTTTGCAAGCAGACTAGCTCTAGATTCTTGACTTTGACATGATAGAACCTTTTTTTAAAAGATGGCTCTTGGTCTGACCTCATGTTTGTGAGAATGAAAATTCTGATGACCAATACTTCAACACCCTATCATAGAGGAGATATGATGAATGCATCAGGGCATGGTTATGCTATGCATGACAAACGTATTTATCAACTGACACAAGACACCCAAAAGACCACCCTTTCTTATCCACAATGCATTGGGCATCATGGTTTGTTTGCAATTATTACCATGGTACCCATTGCATGCAACTAAGAAAATGGTGCAGACTTTCACGCTTCATTGTGACTTTGATGGCGAAAAAGAATGCAAGGCATGAGTAACTACATGGTGGGGGTATGCATGAGTGAACATAGTGACTAACGACAACAGAAGGTGTGGGGTTAGTAGCACAAAGAAACATGCTAAACGAATTAGCATGATAACGTAATGACTTAATGCAAAATGTCGCGTGTGAACATAATAAAATGGTAAATACAGGAATGGTGTATACTATTACGACATTATAAAGATATGCATGACTAGATCAAGGAAACAAGACATAGTGAGTTTGTTCCGTGTCCGTAATTCAGGAACCTAATGGAGGGGATCAAAAGTTCGCTATCCGGTGATAACTCCCAAGGGTGGTTGTATGTAACTTTCAAAGGCTTCTAGAGATATCATCCTCTTTGGTAACAACATTGTGATGATAGGGACTACCAGCGACAATGCATCATCAAAAGAGGAAAACTCTAGATGAGGCTTCACTATTATCAAGCAAGTCGGAGACCCAGCATGACCACAGATCAACCTCCACTTCCTATGTCTCACACAGACCCGGGTATAGGGCCTAATACCTCAATGTGTGTGCTATGGTGTAGGTGTCATGTGTGCATAGAACAAACAAATATTTCCAACTACGAATGTAATAGATAGACAGACACACACCAAACATAATATCATAGCAAAAGGTTATATACAAATATGGACAAAACAAAATATAAAAGAGAAAAGGGAACCTAAAACAAAGAAAAAGTCACGATAAAATTGCACATTGATCGAATGGCTTAACTCTCTAACAAAAATCCCCAGCGGAGTCACCATCTGTCATAACCTATCCTTCGACAGGAGGGTGAGGTGAAAAGAAAAAGGTGTGTCTTCCATAAAGGAGAACGTGCGGGAGTCACCACCAACGTTTATTCAAGAAAAACGTTAGAAAAACTAAAGGGAGGTCTGCGAATTTTGAAAATAAGGGTTCGGGAGTTATTTATGTGTAGGGAAAGTATTAGCACCCCACGTGCCCGTCACAAGGGACGATAACCTTTAATCAAGTGTGCAAGGTGACTTCAAAAAATTATTTACTTTTCCTTTTTTATATCTTTTTATTTTTGGGGTCGACAAGGGGATGCCCTTGCTCCTACGTATCCTCAAGTGCGATGAGGAATTCAGACCTACGTAGTTCTTTAAAAGTGAGAGTGTTTGTGGGTCAAATTGTTTTTTATGCTTTTGAAAGGTTCATTTTTAATTAATAAGAACAAAATGGGTCATTAATGGGTTGGACCTTGAACGACCTCAATTGACTTTGATGGAGAGAAATTTAGTTATGTGTTGGTTTTATTTTTGGTTTTATTAACTTTCAATGTCTTTAAAAGACAACTTTACGGTGCTAATGATCGATTAAGATTAAACTTTACAAAAAAATGAGATTTACCGATGATAGATGGAGGAAATGAATATGCACAAAACAACAAGGGGGACCCCTATGGGTGCATAGATCACAGTTAAATCTTAAAACCAAAACTAACCAACGGTCGCACGGAGAACACCGAACAAGGAATGATGTAGGGATTGACCACAGTCGCGATTCGACAGTGCCTCGACTTCGTTTCCTCTTCTTTCTTCTTCTTCTCTCTTATTTCTCTTAATTTCCTTCACTACCCAATGCCGGAACCCCTTCTCAGCCCCCATAGCACGCCTATTTATAGGAAAAGGATCACTTTGGGGACTTCCAACTCGCCCAAGCGAGCTAATGCTTACTCCTGAAGTCATGAGCTCGCCCAGGCGAGCTGGTTCCTTAACCCTGAAGTTGTTTGATGGCCCAGGTGAGTCAGACGCTAGCCTAGGTGAGCAGGGGCCTAGAAAATGTAAGGAAAAGACCCTTCTGCCCTCCTTTCTTGGTATCCAATATTAATGTTTAAAACAATAATTTTATAGAAATTATATATTTATTAAATAGGATAAGAGAAATATAGTTATCCTTCTTTTATATATAAAAAATGTAACCTTAAATATAATCATAAAGTCATAATTATTTTTCAAATTATCCTTTTAACTATTATTTTAAAGATAAGGTTATTTAAAATTACTTGCACATATATATATTAATAACATTAAAAATAATTTTTTTAAATAATTTTTCACTTTTACTTTCTTATGATTAATTTTTAAAATAATGATTCATTTTTAAAATGTAGTGTATAAATTTATTTATTGATTTATTAAAACTGTTTTATAATTAAGTTGATAATATTAAACCATTTATTATATAATTATATGTTAAAGAGACTTGAACGAGTATGAGCCGTTAGATTGATATTTTAATTTGATTAGAATCATTAATTTGATCCAATATAATTTAACAATAATGCAGAATTTTATTTTAATTAATAATTAAGCATATAAACTAAAAAATTAATACATGTTTTAATTTGTGTTATGCATAGTGAATTTCAATACTTATATTTACAAAAGAATATATAATTTCTGAAACACTGGTCTCTAGTTCTTTGGGTATGATATTTGGACTTAAGTCCATCGTTAAAGCAAAAAATCACAAGAAAAGAGTTGAATTGTGATTTAAATTTTTCACAACCTTTTTTATAAATAGATAAAGCAAAAGAGCTTGAACACAAAGATTTTATACTAATGTTTCTCTACCACTGAGATTACTTCTAGTTCTTGGCAACTCACTAAGTTTCCACTATCTTTCACACAAAGATAAAAGTATTGTTTACTGTCACTTAACACAAGTATTTTTACAATAACCTCTATAAGCTAATAACCCCACATATTGTTTCCTACCAAGCCATTTTTGACCCTAAACAAATATGAAAATTTGTTTAAGATTAGGTGCACATAGACTTAAGCTAATGTCTTAAAGACAAATATACAAGGTTAAACAAATTTTAAAGAGAAGTTTTTCTCAAAACAAAATCACAACCGAAAGTCAATAAATAGATAAAGCAAAAGAGCTGGAGCACAAAGATTTTATATTGATTCATCTCTACCACTGAAACTACTTCTAGTTCTTGGCAACTCACTAATTTTCTGTTATCTTTCACACAAAGATACAAGTATTGTTCACTGTCACTTCTGACTCAACACAAGTATGTTTACAATAACCTCTCCAAGCTAATAACCCCATGTATTGTTTCCTACCAAGTCATTTTGGACCCTAAACAAATATGCCAATTTGTTTAAGATTGGGTGCACGTAGACTTAAGCTAACATCTTAAAGAAAAATATACAAGGTTAAACTCATAGTCTTTTTCTCTCAAGATATATAAAGGATTTTGATAGCTTTTTACAACTTAAGAATTTGAAAACAAAAATTCTAAAAGCCTGTAAGATTTCTTCATTTATAGTTCGTAATTTCAGCACTTCAACTCTTTTGGTATTTATAAGCTTCATGAAGAAGTAATCGTTGTCTCTAAATGATCTTTATTCTACGCCTTGGCATCCTCTAAAATTGGGTGTTCATTAGAGCATTTAATGCTTGTCAACTTTCAATCACTTCAAGCTTATAAAGCATTCTGGTCATCTTCCTCAATGAGCACTCCAAATCTAGTTTCAGAGGTAAAATCACCTTTTGCTTAGTGAATTACATTGCACATTATTGTAGCACACCTTTTAATGTAGAAAGAGGTTTTATTCTTTGACTTCCTTCACTTCAATAGATCCTATGAAGAATATGCTAGTATACTCTACACAAAGGATAAAACAAATAGAGCATTAACTCAGTCTTAAATGCTTAAGATCCAGCTTTTGCTTGCTACCATTTGATACATCATCCTAAATAAAAAGACCCAAGTCCATTTGGGTACATACCTAAAGATAAGATAATTCTTGTTCGAGATATGCTTGACAACATGAAAGAAACCCCAATATGGTAGTGGCTCCTCATAACACTTGACACGAGAAAGGTCTATGTTCCAAGACCTTTGTCAAAGAATGGTGGATCAAGTGAATGGTCCTATAGAATATATGGGTAAGAGAACTCCATTGGAGGCTAAGGTATTTCCAAGCCTTGCACTGGAAAAGGAGTTTGACATAAAGGACTTGTGTGTTTCCAAAAAGATTCTTGGGATGGAGATTCACATGGACATGAAATACAAGGGTTTATGTATAATGCCTTGAAATTTCGCTAACTGAAAAATCAATGTTTAATGTATTTCTTGTGTTATTTGATTGATTTGGATGAGTTGGGGTGTTGTGTGAATTAACTATATGTCATTACTTGATGTAGATGTTAGGTTATGTGGAGTTTGATTGACCTATGTTGAAATTGTGAGATTTCAAGTTTTATCCAAACCTGTTCTGGTAAAACCGTGATTCCAGACTCGTTAACCGTTGGATCTCCTTTAAATTTAGATTGTAGGTTAGTAGCCCTTGTTTTCATGCTTTGACCGTTGGGATTTGCAAAACAACACTTTTGGACATCTCGCATAGCTAGACAAGGGCGCTAAGCACAATTCCAACCTAAGGAGAAAATTCGCTTAGTGAAATCAACGAGCTAAGCACAATTCCAGCTAGTAGAGAAATTGCACTCAACACAAAATGTCACACTGAGTGCCAAAAGTTGAATTTCGCTTAGCGAGATGTGTAGATTATAAATATGGTCTTTAGCGTGAAAAACACAATTTTTTTACTTTTTTTCCACCCAAACCCTAACACCTTCTTCTCCACCACTCATGAGCATCGGCGGCCACCACAAGCCGCCATTGCTTGCCGTTAGACCACCAAACAGAGATGAACATTTTAATCGGAGCGATCCTCAGAATCCACCTCAAGGATTTGGTAGAGAAACAAGCTCTCAATCCTTTCTTTCATAGTTTCTGTGAGGCAACCTTGACTTCTATGCCTTTCTTCTTGTTAGTTTGAGCTTCTCTTAGTATTTCTTGTGTTTTGGGTACCGTAATAGGATATTTTTACACTTCCTTTGAAAAATCCTTGAAAATGAGACGTTGTAAAAGTTTCCTTTTATAAAATTGATGTTGTTTTCATGGCCTTCACTGAACTCCGGTCACATTGGCGTGATTGAAATTTTAAAATGACGTCTCTTTGTAGTAGAACCTGAAACACCCCTTAGCCTCTTTTATTTTGATAGGGGTATTTGACCCTGAATGTTGATATTAACCTTGTTTTTCAAATATATACTAAATTGCCTTCAATTTGATATATAGAACTCTATGTTTGGACAGACGAATGTGAACGTGAAAGGACTCTGAGCGACTCAGAGAGGAGCTGACGAAGAGCTCATGATAGGTGAGGGGAGTTTATTATAATTTATGGCTTTGATACCATAATTGGGGTCAGGGAACCCAACTGTGAGGATGTATGTTTGTCCATATTGCATGCAGGTTTTCAAGAAAAATCGTGTTTTTGACTAATGGGATGCGGTTTATTTGTTATTGATGATTGAAATTGTGAACGATACTATTGTTGTATGAGACTTGTGTTGTTTGAAGACCTGAAGAGTGTGAATCCCAGACATAAAATTTATATGTATTCACATATAAAAAATGAAATATTAGCTATACTCCAAACCATATGCAACATAATCACAAAAAGAATTACAAGAAATAAATATTTTCATGTAACGTGAGAGCAATGACTTTAAAGTAATTTGAATTTATGGGAAAAATTGTTAGGACTAGACAGTCCAATATGTCATATCTGAACGATCCTTCGACACCTAATGCTTTGATGATAAAAATGATATAAATTATTGATGGACTAATGGTTTATTTTTAAGTAAAACATGACTTACTATATATGAGTTCACATGGTAACAAAGTTCTATCCTAATACTCTTATTAGTAACCATCCAATGGTAATAAGAACTTGTTTTCATTAAGTACTATCCAATGCCCAACGTGTTGTTATAGACAAGCATCCAACCATTTGTGAAAACCAGTGTTTGTACACTATGTCCTTTTGTACATGTCCAAAAGACTTATTTACTTATACAAATAATTTTATATTAAGCATAAGTGACATCCAACCTTGCACTGGATTCATGTTACCTGAAAAGGGAAGTACACGTACCCATACTCTTGTAAATTCATTTTGCCTCTCTTATTTGAATTATTAGCGTTTTAATTTCAAGTATGCAAGGATAAAATAGAAGAGAATAAAAGAAGAATATTCTTTAAAGCCATTATCATACAAGCTATAGAGGAAAATCACATGCATTTGTTTGTACTCTTTCTCTCTAAAAAAAAGCGACACACTGCTAGAAGCAATGAGACAATGGTCATTTTAGGGTAGGCTCTAATCCTGTAATATATCTCTTCACTAAAGTCTATAAAAAGAGACTCAAAGCATTGCATTCAACACGAGAAGAGAAAACAAGCAAGTGATATATTAAAGTGCTAAAATTCTGTCAATTGATTGGATAACATATTCTTGTGCTTAAAGTGTTATTCTTTGCTTAGTAAAGTTATTTGATTATATTCGTGCTTAAGTGTGTATTCACTCTTTAAGTGTTTTGAATCTGTGTATTCATTTCAAGCCTTTGTTGTTTGTGAAATCCAGGAATGACTTAGTGATAAAAAATACTTGGATGTTCTTAGATTCAAGGGGAATCTAAGGGTGTCCCAGAAGTGACCTAGAGAATACTGTTGGAACCATGAGTGGCAGGACAAAATACTTGTTCAATCAAATTTTGATTAGTAGAATCCTTCATATGATTATGAAGGAGAACTAGAGGTAACTTAAACTGAGTGAACCAATATAAACGTGTGTGTTTCTACTTCGCTCTTTAAGCTATTTAACTTGGATTATCTTGTGCATATCTTGCCACACTTAGACACACCAGTTTGTATTTGGAAACCTTTGTGAAAATGTCTTTTTCTAGAGTTGAACAATAGTCTAAACTTGTCTTTAATAAAGTTGTTTTTTCTACCCATTAGAAAATACATTTAAAACTCAGCTCTTGACATATTTGTTTGAGGTCAAGGATAGCATGGACTACTTTGTATGTGGTTCATTATAGACCATTATTACTCACATTGAGATTAACTAAGGTGCATAGTTTTAATATACACTCTCCCTCACTGGAACTTCTTATATTTTCCTTTTCTTTGTACTCTTCATCCCTTTCCCATAGCCTCCAACTGTGCCTCTGTCACTGTCCATCGTGCATTGCCGTAGAGTTGATTGGTGATGGTGCACGTTTTCCCCCTTTTTATCCGCTTCTTCTCCCTCATCTTCCCTCTTCCGACGCCTCTGGATCCAATGGCATCTCCATTGCCATCGTTCCCACCTTTCGTCATCCCGTAATGCCTCCCTTTCTCTGATCTCTTCCTCCCCCTCCATGCAAACTCATCAAGGTGGATATGAATGTCAGTGACATGCATGAAAAATTTGGTTGCCAATAGCACACTCATCAAATCTTGTTGACAGTGACCTCACCGATATAATTCCCGTGAAAGACGTGGCAGCACTATGATGCATATGGTTTGCCGACGGCATGCGAGGCAGATCTAGTTGTTGACAAGATATTGCAGAAAATTTGGTTTCCAAGATTCCCATCCCACGTGATGTCGATTCAAATTTGAACCACAAATTTCATGAAGGCCATTGTTATGCATTTGATTATGTTTTTATTTTTAAACCAATAAAATCAAAATCAATTTTTTTAATCTTCCATTTGAATATTATTTCACCTTGTTTGTTTATGAATGTTGAATCAATGTTGCTATACATGTGATTAGGTATTGGTAGTGTTCTGATAAAAATTGAAGAATGGATGATTAGATACTTAGTGGATTCATATATGAGAAGAAACGGAGAAAGGGAGAGGGGAAGTGACGTCTGGTGGAGAGTGGTAAAGTCACCATGGAAGGTTGAGGAAGTGTGACGAAGATTACACAAAAGAGAAAAGTGGGAGAAGTTTCAGCCAAGGGAGGGTGTATATTAAAACTATGCACCTTGATTAATTTGAGGATGAATATTAATGGTTTATAATGGACCAGTTACAAAGTAGTCCATCAAAGCAATTGCCTTTGTTTGAGAAAATCATATACTTTGCAAAATGATTTCTATATTTATGTAATACATTATTCAATCTCCCTTCTAGTGTGATATCTGTTATTTCAAAAATAACTTTTAGTTCAATTACTAATTTAATCTCTATATTTATTTATACTTTACTATCTTAACCAAAGGGTCTAGCTCACTTGGTCGAACATGATGTGTAAGCATTGTAAACTCCTTGATACCGTCTTCAATTTCTATGGATAAAAAAGAAATACTTTACTATCTTAATCTATTATGCAAAAATTGTACATTTAGTCTTAGATTAGCAAATTTAACATATTTTAATTTTAATCCATGTTGTCACTTTTTTATAGAAAAAAGTTTAGGTGAGTTAGGTTTCGACCTCCCAGGGGCTAAATGAGAACTTATAGAGATGCTTACAAATTATCCAACAATAAAGTCCTCACATTAGTAACAAAAATTGAACCTACATCTTTGTGGAAGATGAGTTCATTCATTACCAATTGATCAACTTTTGTTGGTCACTTTTTTATAATAATTTCATTAACTTCAATCAATATAACACTCCTATAAAATTTTGGATAAATTGTCATTTTAGTACCATACGTGTAATTCTCTATCCCTTAGGTTCCTAAAAATATTAAAATTTGAAAATGTCCATGAGAGTATAATTTTTTTGTCACCTTGGTCATGTCATTCCAAAAGTTTCATTCAAAAGAAGGCTAAAACAACTGCTAAAAGTAGACAACCCACCATTCCATTCCAGCCTTCAAATTCAAATAACCCTTTTATGATTCCCGGTGTTAGATACTCTAACGAAAAGATGAGGGAAATAATTGAAACTGCTATCATGGTTCATGAATATCCTTTTAGTGTTGTTGAGGATTCTATTTGGATGTGGGTCTTCCAATATGCAAACCCTGATTTTCTTAAGGTTACTTATAAGGTTATAATGACTCATGCATAAGATTACAATGACTCATGTCTTCAAATTCAAATAACCCTTTTATGATTCCCGGTGTTAGATAATGATGAAATGACGTTACTATTAATTTTATTGGTAGATATTTTATGTACCATTCTGTTCAAATGGAACGGAGATGTAGGCTTTATTTTTTGTTTGTAATAGTTAATATGTTGGTTTGATAGACTTGGATGATGCTACCTCAAGTATGAGGTTCAATTTTGTTTTGGATTATTATATATCATCTGGTGATTTCAGTTTATATTATTAATATATTTGTAGGACTACCAACTAAATTAAAGTTAGATTAAAAATTAAGCCAAATTACATATTAAGGCCTTATTTAGCCTATTATAGAATGTGTGCTATTTTTTTTTGGTAAAAACAACTATTAAAAGAATATTAAAGGTTTAATATGAAGAAGACTCTTAGAAAGGCCATCAGGTCAGGCTAGGCTACGGTTTATCAACTAGCACCTTATAATTTTCATACCAAGAACTAAGCATACCATCAGGAGGATGGTTAAAATGTTTTCCAGAAAGATATTCCCCTTTAATATTGAAGACCATTGCCATATTATCGTTGCTGAAATGTGGAAGACTTCAGAATCAAACCATGGGGTAACAAGCAATATATTGTAATTATTCATTCTTAATTGGTGTAATATTCCAGCAAAGTCTGTATCACCAGATATAAAAAACAGACGTGCAGGCGGAAGATTTTGAGAAACTCAATCCATAAGGTTGACAAGAAGAAATCTATCAGCATTGTGCTTTCCACTGCAACAAAATACATAAAGATATTATAATTTGAAAATCTACAAGTGTAGATGAATGAAACATAGAAGTCCCAAGGCCATATAACACAAGCTTAAAACACTTAAAGATGATATACTAATCTAAGAATTTTCACCGGAGCAACGGAATTCATGCCCTACAACTCAAACAAACGAAAACACTACATTCAAAACTGCAACTAGCAGATGTTATCTAACATATACGAAAAAGAGAATAGATTTCATCATACTCTTTACTGATAAAGGCAATTAAAAAACTTCTTTTACTTATTATCTTTAGAAAAAAATTTACTGATTGAAAAATTTAGGTGAGTTAGAAGTTAACAACCAGATATATTTGTTGCACTTTTTACATTTTAATCTTTTAAAGATGAATTTGTCAATAATTTACACATTTATAAACGAAAATAATTATTTATCCAATTAATAATTAAACCTTAACCTTTTGACCTAACCAGAATATGTTTACATAATTAGTCTCCTCGTCATAGTCAAAAGGGGAAGAAATAAAAGTAAATGGACAAAAAACAATTCTAAGAATTAGTTTCAGTGTTGAAAGATGAGTGGAGGGCGTGGTGTGAAACGGAGGGACGACGCATCGAGATGCGTGTGATTTGGTGTAACGGAACGGAGAAGGAAGGTAGGAAGCGCAAACGAGAAGTCCGTTACCGTTATCTGCCGTTTGTTTCGTTGTCTGCTTCGAAGCATGCAGCAGGGTTTGCTCGGGTTACCCCAGCACAAGGCACAACCATAATTTCATTAATTTCTTCTATTCATTATTTTGATCTTTTCATGTTTTTCTTTTTTCTTTTACTTTTATTTTGGTAGTTATTGCCAACTTGACCCCTCTTATGTGTTGATAATTGCGTGTTCTACCCCTTTTATGGGCCCCGCATGTACCATGATATTGATGAATAATAGGCGTGTGCTGCACGAGTTGGTGGTAACTTGACAAATCCCATAAATCCAACTCGAATCAATTTAAAAATTTTGATTTTTTTTTAAAAAAATTGGACTAGATTGATTCAACGAATTACGTTATATTTAACTATATATTCCATATTAACATAAGTGTTTTTTAATATGAACCAACTCATTATTTCATTCAAAAATTGGTTTACAATGCAAGTAGGAATATGACATATTAACATAAGTTGGTTGAGTAAAAACAGAAATTAACATAAGATGGTCGGAATGGAATTGTGTTTGAATTTTTTAAATAAGATTTTGATTTTTTTTATTATGATATTAATGTAAAGTATTTATCAACTTTTCTAATTAATCTTTATTAAAAAATTTAATTGGTTATCTTTAATGGAATCTTATTTCTCAATCAAGGTTTTTTTTTTTTTTCATTCATAAGAATTAAATTTGAGACCTTACTTAAAAAGATGAAACATATTATCATTTAGACAAATGACTTATTGATAGAATATGAGTATTATAAATAAAAAGATAAATACTTCACACTTATAATATAATAATGAATGGGATGGAATTAGTCTTAGAATAGAGAATAAATAAAAAGAATAATTTCATAAAATTATTTCACCCATTAATTATTGTTTTCTTACTTTAAAAAAAATTAAACATCAATTATTTTAAAGTAGAATTTATTAAACTTGATTTAGTTAAGTTTTTTTTTCGCATATTGATTTAATTAAATTGGATATCAGGTTTATATATGTTGGATCTTTTTTATCTAGGTCAAAGATCATGAATGTTTTCCAATCTACTAACCAGGTCAAAGGTTGTCAATCCCGCTCACGGGGGTGTGACTATTGGTCCAAAAACTTTTGTACATGAAATGAATTGTATATGGATTTTCGGTTAAATAAATTGTCCTCACACATGTGAATGCAATGAGACTTTACATCATTGTATCAATCCTATGAGTTTTATATATGTTTGATCTGATTAAATGTAACTCAACTTGATTTGTTTTTATTTTTCTTGTTTAGATTTTTTAATATTTTATAATTATTTTAACTCTTTATTACTATTTAAAAAAAAATAAACAGACAGATATTTGAAAATTTAATCTTTTGAAAAATTGTAATTTTAAATAATAAACAAATATGTACAATCCGATCATCTAACTTAAATTTGATCAAAGTTAGATTAAATTGAATTAGCTAAAAAATATATGAAAATTTACCAAGTTCAACTATGATCTCAATTAATTAGATTAGGTAAGTTTTCCCCCCAACCTAACGTGTGTATAGCCGTAAATAATAGACTTGAATTGATTTTGATGACAATGCACAAAATGGTGCTATTTATGTTTGGACAATCTGTCAAAAAAAATGTTTGGACAAAATTGTCTTGAAAAACAGTTTGGACAAAATTTAGGTATAATAATTTAAGCATTTTTAGTATTATTTTTAATTAAAATTGAAATTTAATGTAGTAACTTACACAATAAGTATCAGCATAGGTCAATATTAATTAGTTGTTAACGAAAAAAATTCTAATTTATTGAAAATTACATTAAAAGTATTTAAAATACTAAATTTTGTGTTTCAAGTAAACATTGAATCGAACCAACTCAAAAATAATTCAAAACTCGATTCGATAATTAACTTGTTGAATTTGGTTCATGAACAAAATGAGTTGAACTTAGTTAAAAATTGAACCGTTAAATAAATGAGCCGAACTTGAATTGTGTATAATTTGATTCATTGGGTTCATGAATCGTGTATGTATATATATATATATATATATATATATATATATATATATATATATATATATATATATATATATATATATATATATATATATATATATATATATATATATAATAGATTGGATTTTTTATTATTTTATATTTGAGAGTGAAATAATTTTTATTTATGTACACTTTGATTGTAGTTATATTTTTTTTTTGTCGTACCTTGTGGTCCTATAAAACTAATAAAACAAGTTCAATTCATTTTTTAAAATAAACAATCATTTATGATTTTATCTAAATCTACTAAAATATGTTTGACCGACAAAATGTTTCATGTCAAGCTCAAGTTGAGTTTTAAATTGAACTAAATATTATCAAGTCGAGTCAAGCAGAGCTGATCTCTCAACTTAGCTTGACTCATTTTTAACCCTACTTTAAAGTAAATAAATATGTTTAGGAAATAATTAGTTTATACTAATATATAAGATAAATTTATTTTTACACTTTTAATAAACTTTCATTGCATAAATTTATCCCAAAAGTTATCATTAGATTAAAAGTTCTTATTACATAAATTATATTTTAAAAATATTTAATTAATTTAAAATCATTACATCTTGTTGATTTTCTTTAAAATTAACATAGCACGTAGTTTTAAATATGTCAAAAGTAAATAAAAAATCTATTACATTTATCTAGTGTCTGTTGTTAAAGTCATTTAATACATTTTCATTTTAAAAATACTGAATATCAATGTGTTAAACCACAACTAGAGAGGAAAAAGTAAGAAAGACAAAAATATATGTGATAAGAGATGTGAGATCTTTTCGTTTAAACTGAAAATAAGCAAGTGTAAAAAAGGTTTTTTTAAATAAAAATTAAGAAGCATATATAATTTGATTGTTAAGAAAAATAAAAGAAAAACTATTTCTTTAAATCAAAAACAATTTAAACAAACACATCAAAAAATAAACCTGCTTATTTTATTTAAATATGTTTTTTTTAACAAATAAGTTTAAACAGATGGATGCATGGTGTAACGAGAAGAGAAATCCAAACATAGATTAGTTTAACTCATGAGGATCAAATTTATATCTCATAAGGATGTGAGTTTGAATCTTGTTGATGTAAAGATTTTTGTTGGTGAGTATTGTATAAGTGTTGTGAGTTTTGAGATTTATCTTGACCTTGGTGGCTTTTTTTAATAAATAAATTTTTTGGGAAGGGAAATGTGAGTATTAAAATGGGCTTTTGCAATTAGCTGATTTAAATAAAAATAACTAAAGTTTCTAAAATGTGTTTTGAGTCTTAAGTGGTTGTGTTTTTGTCTTCAATTTGGGCCTTGTGTTTGTGGTCCAATGATGATAAGAAAATTGACTAGATTAAAAACCTAAACCTAAGGTTTCATTTGGTTTTCTTTGAAAAATTACATATTGTCATACCCTAATTTCGTCCGGGGACTATTGTTTGATGGCATGCAACCTTTGGTTGACCGCTTTGAGGTACTTGGCACCCTTTGTTGCAAAATACGTGAAGTTCTGAGACATGCCGGAAATCAAAAGGAAGCATTGTTATGCAATCCGTGAAATTCTGTAACATGCCGGAAATCAAAAGAAAGTATTGTTACGCAATCCGTGAGTTTCCGTAACATTCCGAAAGCTAAAAAAGGAGTAATTACATGACCCGTAAGGTTCCGTAACCTTACGGAAAGAAAACAAGTATCGTTACGAAATTCATAAAGTTTCGTAATGTTAAGGAAAAAGAATCACCAAAAAAAGCAAAGGGGGTGTATTTAGTAAAAAAAGGTGCAAATAGCAACCAAACCCACTTGGGCCTTCCAGGTGTTCCTCCAGAAGGTGGTTGCTTCTGGAGGAAGCAACCTGGCTCGCTCGGGCGCGCTGAGCTCGCCTGGGCGAGCTGGGTGGCAAGCTCCTCCCCTATTTTCCTATAAATAGAGGGAGGAGTGAAGGTGACAGGGGTTCATCCCTTCTGGTACTTCGTAATCACTTAAAATTAGTGAGGAAAATTGTTTCCGTGAAGAAAATTCAAGCCGAGGCGCTTCCGTAACGTTACCGTGGGTGATTTCGCGAAGATTTTCAACCGTTCTTCGTCGTTCGTTCTTCGTCGTTCTTCGGTCTTCAACCGGTAAGTTCTCGAAATCGAACTTTTCAATTCATTGTATGTACCCTTAGTGGTCCCCACTTGTTTCGCGTGCTTTTATTTTCATTTCATTTACTTTCCGTACCCCCTTTTGACGTGCTTTAATCATTTACTTAAGTCATTTTCTCGCCTAATCAAAAAATAAAATAAATTTCCACCGATCATTCAAATTGTAATATCTGTTAATTTCTGTTAAAATGAAATCCAACCGTTCGGTCATGCCGTAACCACGTTGGAAACCAAAAAGAGGTAAAATAATAATATAATAATCAAAAAATATCTTTTAGTAAAATAAACCAAAAAAATAATCGGACATTTGTCTTTGGGATTTCTCTTTCTTAATTGAATTGATTAATAACTAAAGTGAAACTAAGGCTAAAATCAACTCGCAAAGTCAAGCTCGTCCGCAAAAAATCACTAAAAAAGATTTTAAGGTTTGATACCTCAGTTTTTCTCACCAAGTAAAAATGGATCATTTTAAGGTCCAACGCCTTAAAAGGACCACCTTCCAAGTAAAAAGAATCGCTTGATTCGCCCTTTAGAAAGAACTAGGTAGGTCTAATTTCCTCTTCGATGGAGGGTACGTAGGAGCAAGAGCCCCGCTTTTGTCGACCTCAAAAATAAAAAAGAAATAAAAGTTTAGATACGCAATTTCACACAATTCTAATTTAACGCTGTTGTCCTTTGGGACAAACGTGAGAGGTGCTAATACCTTTCTCAAACGTAAATACAACTCTCGAATCTGGAATATTCTTCATGACAGGTTTCCTTCGGTTTTTCCGACGTTTTCCACAAATAAACGTTGGTGGCGACTCCGTGCATTTTCCTCCTTTGGAAGACGCACCCGTGAGCCTCGCCTTGCTCGCCTGCAAAAGGGTAGGTTGCGACAGTTGGCGACTTCATTGGGGAGTGTTTTTGTGAGTTAGGCCTATTTTAGGAAATTGTGGAATTGTGAAACTTTGTGTGTGCATTTTTTTGAATTGTGTAAATATAATAAATGCTGTCTTTTCCACATTTTTTACACCGTATTCTAAGCACCCACGGGTTTGAGTAAAAAGGGGCCCTATACCCGGGTTCATGGAAATCTAAGGAGTGGAGGTGAATCTATGGTCATGCTAGGTCTCCGACTTGCTTGATAATAGTGAAACCTCGTGTAGAGCTTTCTCTCTTTATAATGTGTTGTCGCTGGTATTCCATACCGTTGCAATATTATTATCTTGAGTGATGATACCTCTAGAAAACAGCCATGTGAGATATGGATCGTTGGGAGTAGTTATTAGAGACCCCTAGATATTATCCTATAGGTCCCTAAAATAGGGGCACGGAGCAAACACGTTGCGTGCCGTTTTAAACACTGTCATGCATGTAGTCCTAAATGTCATGTACGCCTTTGCTTGTAATTATTTGTGGATATTGTCGTACTCTATGCATCCCCGTGTTATGCTTTTGCGCGTCTACATCATGTCGTCACGCACGCGTTGTATGTTGGTCTCATCTTTTGTCATGGGAAGCCGGAAGATCCATATCACCTTCTTAACTACACACATGGGGCACTGCACCCCCAAGTGTGCAAGTAAGAAGAGATAATTTTTCGGGGCTCTCGTGTCCATAAATGCATTCATATCATGCATCGCATAAGCATCTCTTCATGGCATCATAATGAACATATTGTTCCTGCATTTGTCCATTATCATATTCCAACCTCACATTTTGCATGAGTCATTGCATCATCAGGCATATGCGTTCAACAAACTTTTTTGATCTACAAATTGCATACCAATTGTTTTCATGTTTGCTCATGCGTGATCCTTGCGTTTTCCTCTGCAAAACAAAAACAAAAAAAGGAAGCATGAAAATTCGTGATGCATTCTTAGTTGCATATATTCGGTACCATGAGCCAACCATGTTGGGATCATAAACCCGTTTCACTTAAAAACAAAATGATTGAACATGGTACCTAATGCATGGTTAACTAGGAAATGATGTCTCTTCGGGCATCTCAATCTCATTTTCCATGCATAGCATGCGTATTCCCGAGTCTTTCATCCCTATGAAATATTGTTAAAGTATTGGCGATCAAAATTGCCATTCCCTGGGTTATGGGGTTGAACCAAGCTCGTGCTTTTACGAAAAGGTTCATCAAGTCAAGTTAAAGCATGGAAGTAACCATCTTGCAAAAATTGGGGCAAAAGATGGATCGAGTTACATCATTGCTTCGTCTACTGCCAAACACGTTTAGGATTGTTGATATCCTTGTTACTTCCAGTTTCACCTTGACAAAGATGTAATGGACCATGTTAAAAATCTAAATTGATTCAACCTCATGTCCTGCGTAAAAATTCGCAATACTTCAATTGTGCATCATTCACATACATCCATGCTTTTCATTGGTTACATTGTTCATTGCATTCTTTCCTTGAAAAAAAAATGAACTTAATCATTGTTATAAAAAAGAAAAGAACATGCTTTACGGTGCCCTTACCGAACCCGTACTAGAGCTAAAGTAATGGGTGAAGTAGAGGAGGTGCAAGAGCAGATGGAGGCCATGATGAGCATGAAGAAGATAATGGAAGCCAATGCGGTTGCAGTTGCCGCTACCAACGCTGTTGCTAAGGTGAACCCGACGTCCCCATCTGGCCTCAAGCAAATAAATCATCCAGCCTCAGATATGGTAAGCAAAGATTTGGGAAGTACGAATGACCCCATGATGTGCAGATTCAAAACGAGCACGCCTTCCCGCCATATGGCTTGCCTCCCAACTATACACCACCCAATGTGGAATACACTCCCAATGAGAATGTCAATAACTCCACTCCTATACCCATTGAGAGCCAACAACCCCGAACTATCATGCACATGTCTCTTAAACCGTGGGGGAGACACATGAAATTCTCCACCACAATTTAGCCGACTTCGAGCCTTGCCTCGGATATGCCACTGAAGGGCAAGCAGTTGGTGGTATACCCCTACAAAACACTTTGGAGGGCCCTCAGTATCACCCACAACTACACCTCTTGCATTCCACAACAAGTAAAAACCCTCATGCTATGGCGGAAATGGGAAAGTTAGATCATCTAGAGGAAAGGCTCAGGGCCATTAAAGGAGGTGAAGATTATGCCTTTGCTAACCTAGAAGAGTTGTTCCTACTACCCAATATCAATCACCCCTCCCAAGTTCAAGGTGCTGGACTTTGACAAGTACAAGGGGACTACTTGCCCCAAGAACCATCTAAAGATGTATTGTTGGAAGATGGGGGCATACGCAAAAGATGAGGAATTGCTGATACATTCCTTCCAAGAAAGTCTTACTGGGGTAGCTGTTACCTGGTACACTAACTTGGAACCTTCCCGAGTCCATGCTTGGAAGGACCTAATGGTTTCCTTCGTTAGGCACATGCGCAAAAAAGGGGGCACGGATCTTTCAAAGAATGCGCCCAAAGGTGGAGAGACCTAGCAGCTCAAGTGGCACCTCAATGACGGAAAAAAAATGATGACAATGATAGTAAACACATTACCAGTATTCTACTATGAAAAGATGGTGGGCTACACACCTTCAAGCTTTGCGGATTTGGTCTTCGCCGGGTAAAGGATCAAAGTGAGTCAGAAAAGAGGCAAATTTGGTCATCCTGCTGTGGCTGCCATTCCTATATGGCCAAGTTTCCCACCAACCCAACAATGTCATTACTCAGCCAATAACAACCCATTTTCTTACCCACCACCCAGTTATCCACAAAGGCCATCCCTAAATCAAACCACAAAACCCACCTACCACACGACCAATGCTAAACACCACCTTTAGCACAAACCAAAGCACTAACCAAGAAATGAGTTTTGCAGCGAAAAAAAAACCTGTAGAATTCACCCCAATTCCGGTGTCTTATGCTGACTTGCTCCCATATCCACTCGATAATGCAATGGTAGCCATAACCCCTGCTAGGTTTCCTCAACCTCCATTTTTTCGAGGATACAACTCGAACGCAACATGTGCTTGTCATGGAGAAGCCCCGGGGCATTCCATTGAGCAGTGTATGACCTCAAAGCGTAAAGTTCAAGGCCCAATTCATGCGGGCTGGCTGAAATTTGAGGAGAATCGCGTGTAAATCCTAACATTGACAAGCGACACCACACATGGGGCAATTTTGAAAGCTGTTGTTAGATGTCTCTAATGACTCATCAGGATTTACAGGTTTATGCCACAGTTACAACGCTAAATAAATGGATAAATTTGACATCTTTGTCCCTCATCCTCTCATAATTACATCTCTGCTTCCACTGGAATATGGGTGCAAGCCATTGATTTTTTTGCTCAAAACGACCTGCGTTCCTGAGTGTTGACTTCCAAGATCGTTCAATCAGAGATTACTCGTCTTGCACGTTGGTGGGGGTGCCGTAAAACAACGAGTAAAGTTCAAAACAAAAAGTTCAAAAAAGCATTTGATTGACTGTGTTTTTAAGATGTTCATGTGACCTCATTTTATCATTCTGGAAAGTTTGTCTTTTTAGAGAGAAGTGAGTTATCAAGATAAGGATGTTGGACAAATGGCCTCAGTTATCTTAAGAAGGGGGGGGGGGGGTTGAATTAAGATACAAAGACTATTCCCCAATTAAACTTTCACTCTCTCTTTTTGGATTAACAATGCACCCTTAACAGAAATTACTCAAAAGACAATTCAAAATAAACTTCTTTAAAGCAAAAGATAAATAGCAATAAATAAAAGAAGTTTAAGGGAAGAGAGGAATGCAAACTTAATTTATATTGGTTCGGCCACTTCCCGTGCCTACGTCCAGTCCTCAAGCTACCCACTTGAGATTTTCCATTCTCTTTGTAAAACTCCTTTTACAAAGTCTGAACCACACAGGGACAACCCTTCCCTTGTGTTCAGGAATCCTCTACAACAAGAGATCCACGGTCTCTTAATCCCTTTTCAGAAATAAGAAGAAGAGAAGAAGAAATCTCTCTTAAAAGAGATAGATTGTACAATGAAGATCAATCAAAATTCCTTATTGAATATGCAAGTGGTTGACCAAGGAATCTTTTTGAGAGGATAAAGACATTTTAGTTCAGAAAAACTCTTAATCTTTTGAGAGGATAAAAATTTTTGGGCAATGAAAACTCTCTTTAAATTCGTGTTTCCAAGTCACCTTTGATGGCCTTTCATAAAACATTTGAATAGATGTGACTCTTGAAAATTATTTTCTGAAAATCCCCTCTGGTAATCGATTACAAGACTTGTGTAAATGATTACAAGTTTTGAAATTTGAATTAAAACGTTCAATAAACTGTTGGTAATCAGTTACCATCCATGTGTAATCAATTTCACATTATAAATTTTGAATTCAAATTTCTAGTGACTGTTATAAACATTTTCAGCTGCTGGTGATCGATTACCAGAGAGTAAATCGCAATTTGAAATGATTTAGATAGAATTCTTTGGCCAAACCTTTTGATTTTTTCAATTTGGAAACCTCTTCCTAAGATTCTAGAGATCAACTTGATCATATATCTTGATTTTCTTGGATTATTGGATTCTTGTCTTGAATAAAACTTAGAAGCACTTGATCCTTTGGCATCATCAAAACATAAAAACATCTTGCTTCTACATAGGAGTCATTTGACTTAATCCATCAACTGAAAAAATCCTTCAACTATTTCTCGTCCTTGGAAAATTCTTTTTGCAAAAATCGACTGCTTCTTTCATTCTCCCTTGCTACAAGGTTGTGAAAACAAAACAACGATGGATACCTTAAAGCCCTACACTGGGGCAATGAAAGGCACCATGTGATGTAAGCTCCATTGGAGCTTGTAGGCCTAGGATCTTCTTCATCAATGGATTCCTTTGCTTCTTGGAAGATAAATGGCAGCGGAATGGAGAAGGAAGAGAGAGAGGAGACACCACTTCAAGGAGAAGATGAGTCTAGAAGAAGCTCACCACCATAGGAGGCCATGGATAAGAGCTTGGAGGAAGAAGGAGATGAATGAAGGGAGAGGGAGAGAAGAGCACGAAATTTTGTGCTCAAAAGGAGCTCTGAAATCTGAAGTTAATATTCAAATGATCAAAGTTGAAAAAAATACACACACATGACCTCTATTTATAGCCTAAGTGTCACACAAAATTGGAGGGAAATTCAAATTTCACTTGAATTTGAAATTGAATTTGTGGAGCCAAACTTTGGAGCCAAAATTTCACTAATTATGATTAGTGAATTTTAGTTATGGTTCAGCCCACTAATCCAAGATCAATTCCAAGATTCTCCACTAAGTGTGCTTAGGTGTCATGAGGCATGAAAAGCATGAAGGACATGCACAAAGTGTGACTATATGATGTGGCAATGGGGTGTAGTAAGCAAATGCTCACCTCCCCCTCTAAAATTTAATTGGATTGGGCTTCTACCAATTCAATTAAATTTATTTCCAGCCACACACATCAAATATCCACTTAGTGCATGTGAAATTACAAAACTACCCCTAATACAAAAACTAGTCTAGGTGCCCAAAAATACAAGGGCTGAAAAATCCTATATTTCTAGGGTACCCTACCTACAATATGGAGCCCTATATACAAGGACCAAATATAATGACATCCTAGTCTAATATGTACAAAGATAATTGGACCCAACCTTGGCCCATGGGCTCAGAAATCTACCCTAAGGTTCATGAGAACCCTAGGGCCTTCTTCAGCAGCTCTAGCCCAATCTTCTTGGAGCCTCTTGCTCATGGTTCTAGTGATTGGTCCCTTCCTAGGGAGGATTGCATCATCCCCTTCCCCTTGAAGAGGATTTGACCTCAAATCTGTTAGTTCCTCCTCCTCAATATCAGCTCCACCTGCAAAAGGAGTTAAATCAGAAATGTTAAAAGTGGTGCTGACTCCATACTCTTCTGGGAGGTCCAACCTATAGGCATTGTTATTGATCCTCTCCAAAACCTGAAAAGGTCCATCCCCTCTAGGGCTAAGCTTGGATTTCCTTTTAGTAGGGAATCTATCCTTCCTAAGATGGAGCCAAACCCAGTCACCCTCATTAAGAACTAGCTCTTTTCTTCCTCTATTGCCTTTAGTTGAATACACCTTTGTTTGGTTCTCTATTTGGTTCTTAACCCTCTCATGCATCTTCTTTACAAATTCTGACCTAGATTCCCCTTCTTTATGTATAAAAGAAGTGTCCAGTGGGAGGCGAATGAGGTCTAACGGTGTTAGGGGATTGAACCCATAGACAACCTCAAAAGGGGACTGCTTGGTGGTTCTATGAACCCCCCTGTTGTAGGCAAATTCTACATGAGGAAGATACTCATCCCAAGACTTATGGTTGCCTTTCAGAAGAGCCCTTAAAAGGGTGGATAAAGACCTATTCACTACCTTTGTTTGCCCATCAGTTTGTGGATGACAAGTGGTAGAGAAAAGAAGTTTAGTTCCTAACTTAGCCCATAAGGTTTTCCAGAAGTGGCTAAGGAACTTAGCATCTCTATCTGACACAATGGTCCTAGGCAAACCATGGAGTCTCACAACTTCCTTGAAAAAGAGTTTTGAGATGTGGGAAGCATCATCCACCTTGTGGCATGGTATAAAGTGTGCCATCTTGCTAAACCTATCCACCACCACAAAGATAGAGTCTACACCTCTTTGGGTTCTAGGAAGCCCAAGGACAAAGTCCATACTAATGTCTACCCAAGGTGCAGATGGGATGGGTAAGGGTGTGTATAGCCCATGAGGCATCACCCTAGACTTGGCTTGTAAACAAGCCACACACCTAGTGCAATGCTTATGGACATCTTTCTTCATATGGGGCCAATAAAACTTTTCTTTGAGGAAGACAAGGGTCTTGTCTATCCCAAAGTGGCCCATGAGCCCACCCTCATGGCTCTCTTTCACAAGTAATTTCCTAATGGATCCTTGGGGTATGCAAAGCTTTCCCTCTTTGAACAAATACCCCTCAGCCAAATAGAATCCATCTTGGGCCTTTTTCCCACAACTCTCATAAATGGGAGAGAAATGTTCATCTAAAGCATACAAGTCCCTAATATTATCAAATCCTAAAATTTGAGCTCCTAGGGAGCAAAACAATGTGTGTCTCTTAGAGAGGGCATCAGCTACCACATTTGTTTTTCCCTTTTTGTATTTGATAACATATGGAAATTGCTCTAGGTACTCTACCCATTTTGCATGCCTCTTGTTTAACTTGCTTTGCCCTCTAATGTACTTAAGTGATTGATGATCACTATGAATGACAAATTCCTTGGAAACAAGGTAATGTTCCCAAGTTTGGAGGGCTCTTATTAAGGCATAAAGCTCTTTATCATAGGTGGGGTAGTTGAGGGTGGCACTATGAAGTTTTTCACTAAAATAAGCAATAGGGTGCCCACCTTGTAACAATACAGCTCCAACTCCCACTCCAGAGGCATCACATTCTAGCTCAAAAGTTTTAGAAAAGTCAGGAAGAGCTAGAACAGGTGCCTTAGTAAGCTTTTCTTTGAGCAAAGCAAAGGCTTGCTCTTGTTTTTCACCCCAGGTAAATGCCACATTCTTCTTCACCAGCTCATTGAGAGGTGATGCAATTGTAGAGAAATTAGGAACGAACCTTCTATAGAAGCTTGCTAACCCATGGAAGCTCCTAATATCTCCCACACTTTTTGGGGTGGGCCATTCTTGGATGGCCTTGATTTTCTCAGGGTCCACTTGGACCCCATTTCTACCAACTACAAAACCTAAGAAAACTATATTATCTACACAAAAGGTACACTTCTCTATATTTGCATAGAGGGTGTTTTTCCTAAGGACTGAAAGAACTTGTCTGAGATGTCCTAAGTGATCATCTAGCCTCCTACTATACACTAAAATATCATCAAAATAAACAACTACAAATCTACCTATGAAATCCCTTAAGACATGATGCATAAGCCTCATAAAGGTGCTTGGTGCATTAGTGAGCCCAAAAGGCATCACTAGCCATTCATACAAACCAAACTTGGTCTTGAAAGCAGTTTTCCACTCATCACCCTTTTTCATCCTGATTTGGTGATAACCACTTTTAAGATCAATTTTTGAAAAGATATTGGCACCATGCAACTCATCAAGCAAATCATCAAGTCTAGGAATGGGGTGCCTATACTTTACAGTGATGTTGTTGATGGCCCTGCAATCTGTACACATTCTCCACGTACCATCCTTTTTGGGCACCAACAACACTGGCACAGCACATGGGCTTAGGCTCTCTTGGACCCAGCCCTTCTCCAACAATTCTTTAACCTGAGACTCTATCTCCTTAGTCTCCTGAGGGTTAGTCCTATAGGCTGGCCTATTAGGAAGGCTTGCTCCTGGGACTAAATCTATTTGGTGTTCTATTCCCCTTAAAGGAGGTAGCCCAGGGGGTATCTCTTTGGGAAATATATCACCAAATTCATGTAAGAGTTCTTGGACCTTTGGGGGTAAGGTCTCAAATGTAGGAATTGTGGCAGTGCTAAGGGATGTTTCCCTTGATAGGAGAAGGTAGAAAGATTGTTTAAGAAGGAGTGCTCTTTTAATATCACGTTTTGTTGCAAAATGATTTTCCTTCTTAACAATCTTCTTGGAGGAATCCTTTCCCTCTTTTTCCTTCCCCCTGGCCTTTGAAGACAAGGCCTTACTATCCTTCTTTTTCTTTTGTTTTTCTAATTTTTCTTCCTCATCCCTCTTATCTTTCATAGTTAGTTGATCTTTGGCCACCTGTGAAGGTGTTTGAGGATGCAACACAAATTTAGTGCCAAGATGGGTGAGGGTAATCTCATTAGTTAGGCCATTATAAATGATCTTCCTATCAAATTGCCACGGCCTTCCTAAAAGAATATGTCCTGCCTCCATGGGAACTATATCACAATTAACTTCATCCTTATATGTCCCAATGGAGAAAGGTACCTTCACTTGTTGGTTAACTATCATTTCCCCTTGCTCATTGAGCCATTGAAGTTTATAAGGTTTTGGGTGGGGAATGATAGTGAGGTTCAACTTGGAAACTAATCTTGTGCTACAACAATTGCAACAAGATCCACTATCCACAATGAGAGAACAAGTTTTATCTAAAATTTTGCATCTTGTATGAAAGATGTTCTCTCTTTGGGATTGAGATAGATCACAAGATTGACCTCCAAGGAGCCTTCTAACCATTAAGAGGTCACCTTCTTCATGGGGGTAGACTTCCTCACTAGACTCTTCACCCCTTACTTCATCTTCACTTCCACTAGAGGAAGAGCAAGAAGTAGTCTCCTCTTGACTACTATAAATGTCTTGACCCTTCATGATCATGGTTTTCTTTGTGGGGGCATTGAGAGGCAATGTGACCTCTCCCAAGACATTTGAAACATTTAATGTTGCTAGTCCTTTCTTGGGAACTAGTCTTAGGGGTGTATTTCTCTATGGTCTTACCCTTATCTTCCTTGGGTTTTGAAGGTGCAGCCCCTAAAATTCCATGGGCTTGGTCCTTCCTTGGATAAGAGTGAGAGCCATAAGATTTTGAAGAAGGCTTTCTTTTAAGTTGTTGCTCCACTCTTATACAAAGTTGGACTAGCTCATCTAGGTCCCTATATGGAAGGAGTTCAACCTTGTCCCTCACTTCCATATTGAGCCCACTAAGGAACCTAGCTATGCTTGTTCTTTCCTCCTCCCTAAGTCCAGCTCTTAAAAGGAGTAGTTCCATTTGTTGTCTATATTCTTCAACGCTCATACTCCCTTGTCTAAGCCTTTGGAGCTTGTCCATAAGCTCCCTTTCATAGTAGGAGGGAATGTGCCTCTTCCTAAGGGAACTCTTAAGATCATTCCAATACTCTACTGGAGGATCCCCATGAATCCTTCGTTCTTTAACAAGGGAAGTCCACCAATAGAGGGCATACCCTTGAAAGCTAAGGGTAGCCAATGGAACTTTTCTCTCTTCGCTAATATGATGGCAAGCAAAGAGTTGTTCAACCTTCATTTCCCAATCTAAGTAGGCCTCAACATTATCTTTTCCATGGAAATATGGGAGGCTAATGTTAACCTCTTGAGGCCTTCTATCCTTTTCTCTTCTTTGGGAGTGATGTTTAGTATGTGAACTATGACGCCCTCTATAATAGTCGCTAAGTTCTTCACTTAAACTCTTGCAAGAGTCATGACTACTATAGGAGGCATGTTTTTCTCTTTTCATTTCTTTCATTATTTTTCTTCTTTCTTCCTCTCTTATTTTCTCTCTTTCATCTTGACATATTTCTTCCACTTTTTTTTACCTTTTTCTTTTCTCTCTTGTTTTTCTTTCCACAACTTAAGGGATCTCAACTCATCTAATATCTTATACAAGGGGTCCTTAGGAGTAGAACCCTCACCATTAACACTAGATGAAGAATGAAGACTCATGTTGGTTCCTAAGTTATGGTTCTTTCTTGTTGGGGGTTTGAAAACAAAAGGTAAAAGAAACTATGGTTGAAACTAGCCAAAATAAACACTAAAAGAGGTGTGAAAGATAAGGTAAAAACTAATTGGTAAAAGGCAAGCTATCTAGGTGGTTTGACTATGGAGGGTAAAAGAAATAAGCTATGAAAGTAAGCAAGAAATTAAAGTGCAAGAAATGCAAACTAGGCGGATCTTGGATGACCTCATTTAAGGTTCCCAACAAAACACTCACTATCCTAAGGGAAAATTGCCTAAAATTATTACACACAAATGGAAGTAGGGTGACCTATTGGAGGCTCCCAACTTACTTCCAATGAAAGGCTATTCTCTCTTGAGTATTTGAAAACAAAACAAATTGCCAATTACAAAATTACAAAAAAAAAGTCCTCAATTGTGGTGGCTATTCTCTCTTGAGTATTTCACTCAATTTGGAGTGCTTCTTAGTCCAATAGCTCTTAAGGTGGTTGGCCCCTTTCTTCTTGACTCAAATTCTTCAAGATATGGCACCAATCCTCCTTTCCAATTCCCTATATGGCAACTCACAAGCAAGGAAACAAAGAGACAAGCAATAACCAAAGACCAAAAAAAATGAAATGAAAGCTAAACCAATAGAGTTTTAACAAGACAAATTTCCAAAGATTATTCAACAATTAAAGCAATGAAAAGCACAAAAAAGCAAGCTAGGACTCAAAGAGAAACCTAGAATGGCTCTAGAGTAGAGTAGAAAAAACTCTAAAAAAAAAAGACTCAAGAAACCTCTAGTTTTGGCACTTGTTTTCACAATAATTTTCAATTGAAATTTCAGAACTAGGATTGGTATAAAATAGGCACCAATTATAGAACAAATTTTGAGCCAAAATAGCAAGCACACTTTCCTTTCACTTTTCCTTTTTTTTTCCTGGACACTGATTTTTCTGCCAACTTGTGTGATTTTTATTATTTTTTCCTTTAATCCAAATCGCTTGGTTCTTTTTCTATAATTTTTTTCCAGATGTCTAGAAAATTCAGTAAAACTTTCAGCTCAAAAATCGTTGTGACCAATTCCCAGTAATTTATACAATTTTGTATGTTCAAGCTGCCAGCACCAGCGATTTCAACCTAGAAATCAAGAGTAGTGTTTATGTTGCTTAAGGCTTGGATAGTTACAATTTGTGTTTGCTTATGCTCAATTATCTTGAATAACACAATTCAAGAGAGCTTAAGACTTATTTGATTCACAAATCCAGCCACAACTCAGCACCACAACTCAACTTCATCATAGGCATCATGTAGGAATCTTAGAAAACAAAAAAGAGTTCAAGAACAAGACTACTTCTAGGAATTGATTTAGAACATGTTATGAACTAAATAACATGCATGAATTAGACTCAAAATTCAAAAGATAGGCTAAGAATGACAAGAATACATGAACAAATGTATCTAGAATTCAATCAACAAAATAAAATTCAACACAAACTTAGAACATAATGTGACAATTACTATGACTAAACATGACTCTAAGACAACATGGATTAAGTGATTTACACTTAGATTTTTGTGTTTTTTTTTTAATCAATATTTTGGAAGAAAATTTAGATCTAAGGTTCAGCACAAGAATATTATGAATGAAAAATGATAGAACCTAAAATCAACACAAAAACAAGATTCAAGAGTAGATCTACAAAATTTGAACCATAGAAATGCAAGAACAAGTGTAGATCTAAGATTTAATCGGTTTATTTTTTTTTTTTGAATCTACTCTAAACAGCACCAAACCACAAGACAATGGAGGATATACATGGAGAATAAGATGAATAACAAGGAATTAAAGAGAATTCACCGAACAAAAAGATAGAGGAAGCAAAAGAACATCACCTAGATGAAGATGCTCTTGATACCACATGATGCAAGCTCCATTGGAGCTTGTAGGCCTAGGATCTTCTTCATCAATGGATTCCTTTGCTTCTTGGAAGATAAATGGCAGCGGAATGGAGAAGGAAGAGAGAGAGGAGACGCCACTTCAAGGAGAAGATGAGTCTAGAAGAAGCTCACCACCATAGGAGGCCATGGATAAGAGCTTGGAGGAAGAAGGAGATGAATGAAGGGAGAGGGAGAGAAGAGCACAAAATTTTGTGCTCAAAAGGAGCTCTGAAATCTGAAGTTAATATTCAAATGATCAAAGTTGAAAAAAATACACACACATGACCTCTATTTATAGCCTAAGTGTCACACAAAATTGGAGGGAAATTCAAATTTCACTTGAATTTGAAATTGAATTTGTGGAGCCAAACTTTGGAGCCAAAATTTCACTAATTATGATTAGTGAATTTTAGTTATGGTTCAGCCCACTAATCCAAGATCAATTCCAAGATTCTCCACTAAGTGTGCTTAGGTGTCATGAGGCATGAAAAGCATGAAGGACATGCACAAAGTGTGACTATATGATGTGGCAATGGGGTGTAGTAAGCAAATGCTCACCTCCCCCTCTAAAATTTAATTGGATTGGGCTTCTACCAATTCAATTAAATTTATTTCCAGCCACACACATCAAATATCCACTTAGTGCATGTGAAATTACAAAACTACCCCTAATACAAAAACTAGTCTAGGTGCCCAAAAATACAAGGGCTGAAAAATCCTATATTTCTAGGGTACCCTACCTACAATATGGAGCCTTATATACAAGGACCAAATATAATGACATCCTAGTCTAATATGTACAAAGATAATTGGACCCAACCTTGGCCCATGGGCTCAGAAATCTACCCTAAGGTTCATGAGAACCCTAGGGCCTTCTTCAGCAGCTCTAGCCCAATCTTCTTGGAGCCTCTTGCTCATGGTTCTAGTGATTGGTCCCTTCCTAGGGAGGATTGCATCACCATGCATAAACCTCATGCGAACCTAGGGGCAGATTAGAAGTTCTCACCTAATAGGTTCCCAGCTACAAGGTCATGACGAAAGATAACAATTGGTACCTCAAAGCCTTACACTGGGGCAATGAGGGGCATTGAGTGAACATAGGAGCAGATCAAAAGTTCTCACCCGTCAATGTTTTTAAACAAAAAAAAAGGGACAAACCTTGTAATTTCAATGGATTGATTAAACGTCAAACGACTCCATTGTCGTCACTCCAAAATGGTCAAGTGACTAAATCAAACAGAACAAACACTCTGAGGGAGTTTCCGGAGAGATTTGCAAAGATAGGATAAGGTTGCATGAATTATCGCCTCTTTCAAAAGGACAGTCAATCTGTGTTTTCCAAAAATAAAAAAATAAAAAAATTATTAATTAATTAAATCAAAATCAAAATCACAAAATAAGGAAAGAATGTCATGAACATTGTACAACTTTCCATTACATTGCATTTTTTCACGACAAAGGTTGCATGCATCTGCATCCCTAAAAATCATGTTAACTACATAGATTTCCTACATCTAATTTCCAAATCTTGTGAATTTGGGATGACCGGCCCTCTCGATGAGTCGATCTCTTGCTTTCTCATAAGGTTGAACCCTTGGGTACACGTCCTCACCTTCAGAGGACTACATGTCCTCACTTTCAGAGGAATACACATCCTCACCTTCAAAGGACTACACGTCCTCACCTTCAGAGGACTGCATGTCCTCACTTTCAGAGGGCTGCACGCCCTCGCCTTCAGAGGACTAGACGTCCTCGCCGTCAAAGGACTAGACGTCCTCGCCTTCAGAGGACTAGACGTCCTCACCTTCAGAGGACTACACGTCCTCCACTTCAGAGGACTACACGTCCTCGCCTACAGAGGGCTACGCGCTCTCACTTTCAGTGGGCTCCACATCTGCGCCTTAAGAGAATTTAAGGTCCTCTGCCCTTAAATGTTTAACCGAGACTTGCGCTCCCGGTTATGGGGCCAGTAGTTTCCTTTATCAGTTCCTGGACTACCCCCTGATATTGGAGGGCGACCAACTATGCGAGCACAACCAGAGGAGGAGGCTATCGCGTAGCTACTGTGCATACCGGGGCAAGATTTCACCCGTGCCACTGCAAAGAGACGAGTGCAGATCATGCGCACCAACATGACCACTCTTACACAGAGATAGATGACGTTGCTACTTAGCAACATTCTGCCCAGCGACCGCAATGCCGATCTCCCCCTGCGAAAGTATCGGTTGGTCTATGGCATCCCGACATAGGTAAGTATGCGTATCGCTCAACTGATTTCTGATGTCATTTATTATTTGCAGGGGTAGCGCCCACAAGACACCCAGTGGACCCGGAGGAGCCCAACAGGGCCCTGGGGTTTCCAGCTCTGGTTACGGGCCTCTGTCAGTCCTACAGGGTGCCTGTCCCCCCAGCAAGGTTATGCCATCGTGACATAGGTAAGTAAGCACTTCGTTCAGTTGATTTCTGATAGCATCTATTGTTTGTAGGAATCGCACCCACAAAGACACCTAGTGGACCCGGAGAAGTCCAACAGGGCCCTAGGGTTTCCAGCTCAGGTTACGGGCCTCTGTCGATCCTACAGGGTGCCTGTCCCCCCCAGCAAGGTCATGCCATCATGACATAGGTAAGTATGCACATCGCTCAACTAATTTCTGATGTCATCTATTGTTTGCAGGGATCGCCCCCGCAAGACACCCAGTGGACCCGAAGAAGTCCAACAGGGTCCTAGGGTTTCTAGCTCTGATTACGGGCCTTTGTCAGTTCTACGAAGCGCCCGTCGCCCCCATCAAGGTCATTAGGCCCCCCATTAACCGGGCTTTCATCAAGAAGTACCGCGCCCCCAGGCAGGCACAGGGCGAGACACCACAACAGCTTGGGGATGGCCAGCAACAGGCAACAAATGCACCGCCGCCACCTCCAGAGCCCCTCAGCTCATCCACAAAAAGGTTAGAGTATTGCCTATGACACATGGCCGACCAATAGGTGACCAAGTCCAAAGCCAAAGGTAAGCAAAGTACTAGGTCCGTGATCGACAAGTCATCATGCGTCCAGCTCAAGACGTTAAAGAAGCGCTACTAGGAGGCAACCTAGTACCTTTTAAATCTCTGCTTGTTATTTGATCACTTTTATTTTTCAAGTCATAGTAGGACACACCTAGTTGCTCATGATCCTAGGAATTTAAATAAAACAAGCACAAGCTCGGAGGATAGTCATACCTCACAAAATATATGTATGTGTGTTTAGTTAGTGAAAATACCTTAGATATGTGTGTATGTAGCAAAAAAATACTTCACAAAATATATACCTGTATTTTTAGGTAGCAAGATACCTTGGATACGCATGTATATAGCAAAAATACCTCACAAAAATATACACATGTTTAGGTAGCAAAATACCTCATGAAAAAAAAAACACAAAAACAAAAACAAAAAGAGAACAAAATATATCTTTCAGCTGAAAAGCTAACATGCTTTTGAAGAGAAATAACTTCCAGCTTTTCTTTGAAAAAAGATTCATTGATCATAACCAGTTTTTTTGGAAAAAATGTGTATACACCTGAAGGGTGAATACTGTGAAAATTTTCCCGAACGCCCAAAATGGACTCGGATGAATGCATGAATTGATAAAAGAACATGTTTTGGAAGCACTGAGTTGACTTAAATAGGAAAAATGAATCCTGAGCCCTAGTGTCACATGACCATAAAAACTTGATGCTTGAGTGTCCACATGGGTGCATGCATGACCAGTTTTGCATAAAATTTCCTAATCATCATTGTTGCATGTGTATCATGGAAATAATGTGGGACATCCCCTTTATCCCCGAACCGCTGGCCAAACCCTGACATATATCATGACCAACCATTCTACAAGTCTTGAGCCAAA
Source organism: Glycine soja (assembly GCF_004193775.1). Lineage (NCBI taxonomy): Eukaryota > Viridiplantae > Streptophyta > Magnoliopsida > Fabales > Fabaceae > Glycine > Glycine soja. Next base: position 34,526,579 of record NC_041002.1, read on the forward strand.
ATCCCAACTCATCATAAACCTTGACCCAGGGTGAGAATGTCAATCCTTGCCCTCGAAAGAAAACAAAAAAAGAAAGAAAGAAAGAAAATTCCCAATCAAAGAGGGGGAGAAAGAAAAAAAAAAAAAAAAAGAAAATTCCCGATCAAGGATCGGAAGAAAACAGAAGAAATATGCAGAAAGGTCTTTGGACCAGACAACATCTGAACAATACAGAATTGTCACCAAGTAAATGAGAAAAGAAAGGAAACCACGATCTAAAGTGGTCCTCTCCCTTTGATTGCCAACCAAAATCCTGTGCGTCGATGACTTGTTCGCCTCACACTAAACAAAAATAGAAAAGGAAAAGGCCAAAAACAATCAAAGCCAAATTTCCCACCAAGAAAACAAACCATTCCCAAGAAAAGTCCCATTGATCCATGATCACGCATGTAATCTTTGATTTGATAGGAAATGATTTTCAAAATCAAGTCATGACATATCCATGGTTCGGAATTAGGATAAAACACTTATCTGTGTGAGATTGATACACTTTGAGTGATTTTCTTCTATTTTTGTTGAACCCAGTGCTTCCTCTAAATGGTCATTTAGAAATGAAATGCTAACATCCAAAATCTCATTTACGGTTATGAGAAAATTTCATCAGCATACTCTCATTCACCGATAGTCACATTGTTTTTCATCCAAAAAACATATGTTGCTCTGATCAGTTGGAAGTTTTGTCTCTTTACTAAAGCATGTTCGCATTTTAGTGAAGAAAACACCGAGACTATTTTTAGTCTCACAGTTATCAAGAACTACGTAGGTCTGAGTTCCTCATCACAAATTGAGGATACGTAGGAGCAAAAGCCCTGCTTTTGTCGACCACCCCACCTTTTGTTACCGTGACCCAAGAGTCTGGTGGCATGCGGAGCCACATGACCGTGGGATCCCCCAAATTCGTATGTTCCATCATTTATCATTTGTATGTTATCTTGTTTCTATGACTTGAGGGACTAATGTTTGTTTTGTTTTTTCGATCGTCGTTTGTTTTGTGCATACATGTTGTTTGGACTTTGCGTTAGTGCTTACTTCGTTATTGTCAATAATGTTTGTTGAAATTCCGGAACCTTGTAGGGTTTTCCTATAGGAACGTCGTCCTAAAAAAAATGAACAAAATCATGAATAGAAAAAGAAAGAGGCGTTGTGAACAAATGTCGTGTCTATATATAAAGAAAAGAAAATAGTTTTTTTATATGTAAAACGTGTATGGAAAGATTTTGTGTGTGTGTAAATAATGCGTGAAAAGAAATTCTTGTGTGTAAGCAACGAGTGTATATAAAGAAATTTTTGTATAAACCACGAGTGTATGTTGAAAACAAACGAAAAAGAAATCTTTGAACAGGAATAGAGTTTTTATGTAGACCGTGTTGATATAAAGAGAAAGAGTTTTTAATGCGTGTGTATACAGAAAAAGTTTGACGTGTATAGGAATGTAGGTGTACAAAGAAAAAGTTTTTCTCATAGATGGCGATGGATGTACAGTTTTTGCAAACATAAAAAATGAAACAAAAAAGAAAAAGAAAGAAAGACCTCGAAGGTCGGCATGTTATGGTCATAGGAAGCATAAATCATTCGTAGAGAGCAAACATATCTTTTGGAAACAAGAGACTGACGCTAAGAGTTTATTTTCCGGAATAACCGAGATAAGAATGGATGGATTCGTTGAACCGATGAAAGAACATAATTTGGAAATATTGGGTCTACTTGTGTAAATCCCAAGCCTTAGTATCACAATGCCATAAACTGGATGCTTGAGTACCCACCTAGCTGTAGCCATGACTAATTTTGCACGTTGTTCCCAAATCATCATTGTTACACGTGCCTCGTGGAGATAATATGGAAATTCAACCCGAGACCGACACCTTGACACACAAATTTGTTTTGCCCCAGATATCAAAATCGGGCTCGCACGATGAAAAGACCATGTTGAGACACAACCTTAAGCTACTTTGAACCTTGGCCCATGAAAAGAATCCTCATCCTTTCCCCCGAAGAAAAGGATAGCAGAATCTCCTCAAGGGAGAGCGAATAACGAATGCTAAAACCCGAATTCCCAATCAAGGATCGGAAAGGAAGAAATGAAAAGAAAGAAAAGAAAAGGAAAAGAAGGATTCCCGATCGAAGATCGGAAGAAAGTAAAAAGAAAAAAGAGATCGAAGGAAAAACAAAATAATTCCCGATCAATACAGGAAATCAGGAAAGAGAACAGAAGATCTTCTGACCAGATAAATTTTTGGCAGGGTAAATGACTGCCGACAAAGGAAAACCCATTTTTGGAGTAGTTCTTTCTTTGGGATTGCCGTTTAAAGTCGCTCTCGACTGGCGATATCCCGCCCCACGTAAACAAAGAGGAAAAGACCGAAACACCCAGCTTCCTCTCCAAAAACACTACCCTCGAGAAAATCCTATTTGATCCGTGATCGTGTGTGTGATCTTTTGGTTCGATAGGAAATCATGTGCAAAATAAAGTCCTGGTGCAGCTATGGTTTGGAATTAGGGTAAAACACTTACCTGTGTGAGTTTTTATACACTATGAGTGATTTTATTCCCAGTTTCAGTTTGACCCGACGTTTCCCCTGAATGTTCATTTAAAAGCTAAATGTTGACATCTTGCCCTTCATTTTTGGTTACAAGGAAAATTGCTTTTGGCATGGGTATACTGTTTCTCTAAAATATGGTGCTCTCGTGAATGATTTATTTTTCCTTGCTACAGCATGTTCACCTTTTTAGGTGAAAAACCCGGTGGACCATTCGGACCTGCCAACAAATCTTATCCGGAGCCCCATGAATTGATTGTCATTCATGCATCCTCCACCATCGAGTTTGGAGCCCCACGAATTGATTGCCTAGCGCTGTTCGTCTATCCTCCACCCTCAAATCTTATCCGGAGCCCCATGAATTGATTGTCATTCATGCATCCTCCACCATCGAGTCTGGAGCCCCACGAATTGATTGCCTAGCGCTATTCGTCTATCCTCCATCCTCAAATCTTATCCGGAGCCCCATGAATTGATTGTCATTCATGCATCCTCCAGCATCGAGTCTGGAGCCCCACGAATTGATTGCGTAGCGCTGTTCGTCTATCCTCCACCCTCAAATCTTATCCGGAGCCCCATGAATTGATTGTCATTCATACATCCTCCACCATCGAGTCTGGAGACCCACGAATTGATTGCCTAGCGCTGTTTGTCTATCCTCCACCCTCAAATCTTATCCGGAGCCCCATGAATTGATTGTCATTCATGCATCCTCCACCATCGAGTCTGGAGCCCCACGAATTGATTGCCTAGCGTTGTTCGTCTATCCTCCACCCTCAAATCTTATCCGGAGCCCCATGAATTGATTGTCATTCATGCATCCTCCACCATCGAGTCTGGAGCCCCACGAATTGATTGTCTAGCGCTGTTCGTCTATCCTCCACCCTCAAATCTTATCTGGAGCCCCATGAATTGATTGTCATTCATGCATCCTCCAGCATCGAGTCTGGAGCCCCACGAATTGATTGCATAGCGTTGTTCGCCTATCCTCCACCCTCAAATCTTATTCGAAGCCCCACGAATTGATTGCCTAGCGCTGTTCATGTATCGTCCACCATCCTATTCGGATTCCCATGAATTGATTGCCTAGCACTGTTCATGCGTCCTCCGTTATCAAGCATGGAGCCTCCGGTGACTGGGAAATATGGTTTTTTGTTATTTTCTCGATCGGTTCCTTTGCCAAACATGTGTATATGTATATATTATGTTTTTGGTGTCTTTTGTTTGTGTTTGTTTTGTGTTGTGCAGAGAAAGAAGGAAGAGAGACGAGAGTCGTCATAGACTAATCACGGAGAGGGCGAAGACAGACGAAATCAGGGTTTTATCTTTGCTTTCCTCTTATCTCCGATAAAAGGTAAGTAAAGAGGGGCAACTGTCATACCCTAATTTCGTCCGGGGACTATTGTGTGATGGCATGCAACCTTTGGTTGACCGCTTCGAGGTACTTGGCGGAAATCAAAAGGAAGCATTGTTACGCAATCTGTGAAATTCCGTAACATGTCAGAAATCAAAAGGAAGTATTGTTACGCAATCCGTGAGTTTTCGTAACATTCCGAAAGCTAAAAAAGGAGTAATTACATGATCCGTAAGGTTTCGTAACCTTACGGAAAGAAAACAAGTATCGTTACGAAATTCGTAAAGTTTCGTAACGTTACGGAAAAAGAATCACCAAAAAAAGCAAAGGGGGGTGTATTTAGTAAAAAAAGGGGGGTGCAAATAGAAACTAGACCCACTTGGGCCTTCCAGGATGTTCCTCCAGAAGGCGGTTGCTTCTGGAGGAAGCAACCTGGCTCGCCTGGGCGAGCTGGGTGGCAAGCTCCTCCCCTATTTTCCGATAAATAGAGGGAGGAGTGAAGGTGAAAGGGGTTCAGCCCTTCTGGTACTTCGTAATCACTTAAAATTAGTGAGGAAAATTGTTTTCGTGAAGAAAATCCAAGCCGAGGCGCTTCCGTAACGTTTCCGTGGGTGATTTCGCGAAGATTTTCAACTGTTCTTCGTCGTTCTTCGGTCTTCAACTGGTAAGTTCCCGAAATCAAACTTTTCAATTCATTCTATGTACCCTTAGTGGTCCCCACTTGTTTTGCGTGCTTTTATTTTCATTTCATTTACTTTCCGTATCCCCTTTTGACGTGCTTTAATAATTTACTTAAGTCATTTTCTCGCCTAATCAAAAAATAAAATAAATTTCCACCGATCATTCGAATTGTAATATCCGTTAATTTCTGTTAAAATAAAATCCGACCGTTCGGTCATGCCATAATCACGTTGGAAACCAAAAATAGGTAAAATAATAATAAAAAAATATCTTTTAGTAAAATAAACCAAAAAAATCAATCGGACGTTTCTCTTTGGGATTTCTCTTTCTTAATTGAATTGACTAATAACTAAAGTGAAACTAAGGCTAAAATCAACTCGCAAAGTCAAGCTCGTCCGCAAAAAATCACTAAAAAGGATTTTAAGGTTCGATACCTCAGTTTTTCTCACCAAGTAAAAATGGATCATTTTAAGGTCCAACGCCTTAAAAGGACCACCTTCCAAGTAAAAAGAATCGCTTGATTCGCCCTTTAGAAAGAACTACGTAGGTCTGATTTCCTCTTCGATGGAGGGTACGTAGGAGCAAGAGCTCTGCTTTTGTCGACCTCAAAAATTAAAAAGAAATAAAAGTTTAGATACGCAATTTCACACAATTCTAATTTAAGGCTGTTGTCCTTTGGGACAAACGTGAGAGGTGCTAATACCTTCCTCAAATGTAAATACAACTCTCGAATCTGGAATATTCTTCATGACCGGTTTCCTTCGGTTTTTCCGATGTTTTCCACAAATAAACATTGGTGGCGACTCCGCGTATTTTCCTCCTTTGGAAGATGCACCCGTGAGCCTCGCCTCGCTCGCCCGCAAAAGGGTTGGTTGCGACACATATCATCCTTCTAGAGCCATTAGGGGGAACTTCACAAGGAATGTAGTTCTTACCATGATTGAATGATTAACGCAATTTCCATCAAACCCTCTTGTTGTGGTATTCATCTTTTTTAGGTAAGGGGGAGTGAGTTATCTCACTCATTGTATCGATAGTAGTCGTAGGTAAAGAGGTTGGCCTTATCATTATTCTCAACAAAGTTTGTGGCTGAGTTAGAAAAAAATGTGACTTTATGCTATAAGAATCCTAATGAGCATGAATAATGTTGATTGCTTGGACTATATATATGTAGGTGAGTGCATATTATGATGTGTGCAATTATGGGTTTGACTAGACATTATTTAGATGAGTGACCTAGCTTTTGAAATGCAAGAATGAGCTTAACTTGTGTCTTGCTGGCAAGGGACCTAGCCTATGAGAGGTGAGGATAGGACTCACGATATCAAGAAGAGTAAGTGCAGAGGAACTAAAAAACTCTATTAATTTGCAAGTTGCCAATAGTACAAGGGACTGAAAAACTCCCTGAATCTTTAAGCTTAGGTGACAACTTTCTTAAAACCACAACAAAGCACTTTTCCTTAAGGCCAATTATAGCAATGTCTGCCAACTTTTCTTTATTTGAAATAATTTCTTTTAAATATTTGGTGTACTTTGGCATTTGAGCAATTGCCTCAGCGAATGGAATATTAAGGTGTACCTTTTAAAGCATTTCAACAAATCTAGCAAACTGTTAATCCTGACTGAGTCTTTCAATCTTTAAGAGAAGGGAATACTTACCCGAAGAAGTGTCAGTACCCCCTTCTCACCCTCTTTTTTTGCCTCTTGGCCTTCTTCAATAAGAGCCTTTTTTTTTGTGTGATAAAGGGCTTTTTCCCTCTTTTTATGCTCTGTCATAGGCCGTCCACTCCTAGTACTCACAACATTTGCTTCCCCCTTCTTAGGATTAGCTTTAGTTTGGGAAGGAAGTGTGCAAGGAGATCTTTGAGATAAAAGGGCTTGTATAGTAGCAAGTTGGGACTGAGCTTCACCTGCTAATTATTTTGAGTTACGTGTTGCATTAACATCTACTACAAGTTGGGTCATTCCTCCTCTTATATATGCCTTTGATTTTGCAAGCATGGTGACCTATACAAGTTTTGAATCTGACCATGGCTGCAGTTTTGCCCCTGGTTGTAATTGTTGTTGGATTATTGATCATAACCATTGTTCCTTCCCCCTCAAAAGTTAATCTCATCCATGGCTTGGGCTACCTCGCTTCCCATTATGCATTTTCCTAGCCCATGGATGCATCTACACCTATCACAACTGTGCTAGGGAGGTGTAGAGTTAGGAACCTTGGACTGGTTCTTCATCAGAGTCTCAATCTTCTTAAGCAGTGCTTGAATCTGTTGTCCAAGGCCAAAAGTAGATGCTTTAGTTTCCACCTAGTTTATTGGCATCTTCATGATTCTCTTATCCCCTAAATTGTTGTAGGGATTGGAGCACATGTCCTTTTTGATCTTGATGGCATCAAATGGTGATTTCATCATCAAATTGCCTTGACATGCAGCATTGAGGTTAGTCCTGTTGTGAGAGGACACCCCTCTATAGAAAATATGCACTCTTCTCTATTGGTTGAACCCATGATGTGGGCAACTTCTAAGCAACTCTTGGAATCTTTCCTAGGCTTCTAATAAATTTTCTAGTTCATTTTGAGCCAAATTTTCAATGTCCCTTTGAAGTTTATCAAGTCTTCATCACATAAAAGTACCTTTGAAGGAAGATGTTGGAACATTGGGCCCAATTACTTATACTGTTCTCTGGAAGTGCATTAAGCCACTCGCATGTTTTCCCATTTAGAGAGAAGGTAAAAGCAACAAGCCTAATGTACTACTTGCTGACATTGAGTTTTTGATAGTATCTCACAACCTCAAGAACCACCTCAAGTGCATCATAGGATCCTCATGGGCAGCTTCACTGACTTGGTTGCTTTCAATCATCTAGAGGAACCTATGTTTGAAGTCAAATATCACCCCTTAAGGTAGAATTGGTAATTGTATGTTGTTGGTTTCTCCCACCTTGGGAGTGAGATAGTCCATCAATGTCTTCACGTGATCGTTTACCACAACTTCAACCATTGCCCTTGTTATTTCAACAACACTATAAACACAAGAAAAAGGGATCAAACACAACTGGCAGAAAAAATAAAAATAGTAAACAAAAAATTATTATGTTTTAAATAAAAAAGAAATAAACAAAAAACATTTAAGAAAAATAAAAACTGTGAACAAAATTGTTAAGTTCTCACAAAACCAATTACCTATGAACTACACAACTAGTTCCCAACAATGATACCAGAGACTTGATGCGTAAAAATAGGATGCATAAGGGCAAATGTACTCCATGCAATAGTAACAATGGACATATGTCTGAATATCGAACCCAGATGACCAGTTATGTTTCCAAATAATCAATTTAGCAATAACTAGGAAACTTGAGTTTTATCAAATTAATAAAGATTGTTTTTGATCAATTTTACTCTTTAACGAAAAGAAGAATTAAAACAAAAGAATTTTGTGAGAAACAGTTATAATGAGAAGCCTAGGATTATGCATTCGCGCATACCCCCTTTTACCCAATTCAATTCCGTTAACCCCCAATTAAATCAATCATCGCTATTCCCCTATTCAATTGCTAGCCTTTGATATAGGTTTAATAATGCTCCTTATCCTAAATCAATATCCAATTGATCATAGAAATATTAATTTAGGTAAGGGGATAAATTCCTAATTCTCAGGGATGATTACCAATTAAGTTAATCCACTATAAGTTATCCAACAAGTTTGATCATGCATGTTGGTGCAAAATAATCTCTTTCTAGGTCAATTAATCACACACAAATGATCATTGCTATGTAACCAATTAGGTTTTAGAGTGATCATATCCATATATAACAATAACGAATGATAAAAGATATTTAATTGAATAACATTGAGGTATTTATTGAAATAAATAAGGGTATAAGAGGTATGACTACATCATAATCCTAGACCAAAAGGACCCCCGTTGTGATCTCCATGCTCCTTTGTAGCCACAGGTGCTTTCAAGGAGCTCTTTTCCCTTGAAAATCCCAAAATCACGCTTCAAAGGAAAAAGATGGGGATTCTATTTTAAACCACACTATTTATAGGATAAAATTTAAGTGATAGTAGCCTCGTGTGGACCATGGTTGTGGTTAAGTGACCACGACCGAGGTGAAATTCTCGGAGAAATTCCACACTTGGACATGGTAAATTGAGTGTGGCCATCTTCACAAAATTCATAAAAATCAATGTGTGGCCATGTCATCTCAGTATGGCCTTGGCAATGTGACCACGACCATGGTGAACTGACAATGGCCATGGTCAAATTTTGTAAAAGAAATTAGCATGTGGTCGTGGAGATCTCAGTATGATTATTGTCAGGCTAGTGTGGCCATGGTCAAATTGACATAATCTTCAAATGAGCCAAAATATGCAGTTTTCTAACTTTTTTTTTCCTCTTTTAACTTCCAAACACATGTGTTGCACAAAATAGCACCTATACATGAGTTTTACCAATAAAATAAACCAATAATGCATGAATTTGACACACAAACTCATGAATAAACAAGGTCAAATACAAATTTATCATGGAGAGAGGAAGATAAACATAAATCTGGATGGTGGAGTTCTAAGAAAGGCTTAGCTTGGACCTTGAGGGTGAACTAAGTTTCGGTGTGGAAACTCCAGTGGCTCATACTAATCCCATGAGTTAGGGCATAGTTCGAAAGCTATGTCATCCTGACTAATCACTAGAGGACATCATCCTAGTGAAAGGATGTTATTTTAAAGGCATCAGTATTGATGATGCTTTTTATGGTTAACATTCGATCCTAAGCTACTTACTTCTAGTGTTAGTTTGGTATCACATGCATATGGAGTATAAATGAAGAGACATTACAATATATGTGCATTTGATGATAATATAATTGTTTATGAGTATCAAGGAGTGTCATATGTTGTGCGTTTGTCTACCTATCTCTATGGTTTAGTTGTATTGCGAGCATGTAGTAAGACATATCTCACAACCTTATTTTTGTGAGTTCTTCAACGTTTTCTGTCTCAAGTAATTTCCGGGAGGATCCTAATGAGGAGACATTAGCCTTGATTACATTTTTAGTTCGGATGTGCCATGCTTTGATAGATGTGACATGGGATGTTTTATGCCATTTAAACTTTAAACTTATTTATATTGTTTTAGATATTTAAAAATCTATGGGTGTTTTATTAAAGATTATATGGCCTTTTGAGTGTCAAACCTTTTAAAAAATACTTTTATATTGATAATGTTTCAGTTAACCATTTAACAATAACAATAATCACAATAATAATAATAATAATAATAATAATAATAATAATAATAATAATAACAACAACAACAACAACAACAACAACAACAACAACAACAACAACAACAACAACAACAACAACAACAATAATAATAATCATAATAAAAGCAAATTATAGTAATATCTTCTGATGTTTACTCTAATTATACATGCACCTTCTCCATTTTTTACATTTCTTTGGCCTCCCCTCCTTTAATGTTGTTAATTAACATCATGATCTTTTTATTGAAAATCCAATAATGTCCATCCCCTCTATTATTAACACAGACCTAACCCAAATCCCATTCAGGCAATCCTCATCAACACAACACACACATATCAAAATCCAAATTGACAAACATAGACCAAAATATAATTCAAAAGCAAATCAAAATCCAGATCAACACAGACCCAAGAAACCCAATATCAGACTCAAATCCAAACCCACAATCGTCCCCCGTCATATATACAATCACACCACCCCAATAAGAAACACTTCTAAAGATCAATTGGTTGTTGATGGATGCCTGAAGATCAACTGGAATTGTTGTCGGCAATGTTTTGGGGACCTTTGTCATGAATCTTAGGCTGGGTTTTGGAGTTGGCTTCATTGCAAGTGAACTCGAGGTTGTCATTTGTGGAGGATATGGATTTGTTGAACCTAGGATTGTTGGCATTCACAAGGGGTCTAGATGGTGCAAGTAGGTCCATTTTGATGTGGAACTCATGAAAAGGTAGAACTAAGAGATTAGATTAAAGGCAAAGAAGGGGTCAGTGGTGTGTGTGGATCCTCTAATCGTGATCATCTACTTAATCCTCATTTTTGGTTGGTTTCTTTATTGGGTTTTGATATCTTTCTAGGGTTCAAATGGAAGGGAGCATATTTTGAGGACAAGGGTTTCTGGGTTCCTTTTTCTACATTATTTTTTAGTTAGTTTAATAATGTTCAATTCTGAATTGATGAGTTGTTTGGGTCCTTGATTTATTTGGATGTATCCATTTAATCTAAATTTTGAAGCTAGTTATAATTTTCTTGTAGCAATTGTTGATACAAATTTTGTCCAAATTTTTAGTAATGCTTACTGGAAAATTTCACCCACTACATTTTAGAGAGAAAAAAAAAATACACATGACTATCAAGTGGCATGTAAAGAGCTAATGTTGTTTGAGGTGTAATGGGTGCTATTGTAATAGGAAGACAAAAGTTGGGGAATTTTGTGTAGGTTAAAAAAAAGGATGGAATGCATGTTTAATTAGTGCGGATCTTAGGGAACATTTTTGTAATTTATATAGACCTGTATTTTTATATTATTTTTTAATGTAATACTTTGATATTAAATTCTTATTATATTTAAAGATTCAAGCTCGTTGATTTATATATAATTTTGACCTATTTACCTGATTAGAGGTTTTATTTTTTTTACATATTTAAAATGTCTTAGTACAAAGTAGACTTTTAAAGTTTAAATACTACTCACTTTGGACTCATATATAAGTAAAAAAGTTATTTTGTATGTTGGACTTAAAAATAAACAAATTTATCTACTTTTTCCCTATTTAATGTTATCGTTCCTAAATCACCCTTAAGTTAATTTCAATTCTATTTTCATTAACTCTTTTTTATTCATGATGTTAGAGCCGTAAAACAGCCCAACCCGAGCCATTGGGCCTGGCCTACCTTGACCTAACTCATAAATGGGTCAATCCAACCCGACACACTTACTATTATACGCTAAAAATCTTGGCTTGGCTCAGGTCACCGTAGGTTGGCAGGTTAAACGAGTTTACCCACCAACCCATCAAACATTAAAAAAATGTTTATTTTAAAAGGAAAAATCAACCGAGAGAGACGTGAGAGAGAAAGAGAGAGGAATGACCAAGCAGAAAATGAAACCAGCTTTATCTACAAGGAAATACAATAAAGAGGGTTGAAGGGAAAATGACGACGACGACAACAACATGGTTAGATGCCGAGGTGGCATGATGACTTTGTGGTGAGGCCATAGAGATGAGACACGAGAGAAAGATAGAGCGGAGAGACACAAGAGAGTGTGGTGACTGGTAATGTGGTGGGGTCGTCGTGCAAATGAGTTGGGTTACATTTCTAGACTATTTGAAATTGTTTCCCTTTTCCGACCTAGCTCGACTTGATCCCGTCATGGGTTGGGTTGGCTTGTGGGTCCTGCCCAATTTTGACGGCTTTTCATGATATTAGGTTTTAAGGAACCATGGGAAGTCTTTTGATGATTGATCTACAATGTGTCTTCTATAAATGTTGTTGTAATTGCAGTACAATGTCTTCTTCGAGTTCCTTTGGTTGAAAATCTTCAAGGATAATGAGGAACTTATAGCTTCAGAATTAGTGCTTCCAAACACAATTGTCTTTACAAACCACTCCTACAATGCAACTTCTAATGACACCTTAGTCGTGTGTAACTTCTGATGACTCCAACATCATGTTTTTGATCACACACAACTTCTAATATATGCACTTTGACTCGAAAAACATGACTGCCTTTCTAGCTCCTGAATAGCTTTCTTTCTGGTAGTCTTGCTTCTAAATGCATAATCGATGTCTTGAAAAGCTTTCACTGTAAGCCTATGTTTCACACCTTCTGCATGCTTTTGAATTTGTCTTGTCTTATTTAAGAACATCCAAAGCAACAATTAGTAGCTAAGTTTAGAATACTTAAGGTTTTACTTCTTGATAGTTTGTCATCGTTAAAACTTTAGCATCTAGAGGGACTTTGTCTTAACATATTTTACCTAAACTAAAATAATTTATTACTTTTTTCCCTATAGTTTTGTGTTTAAATTTAACAGGCATATAATGAGGCATAATCAATTATATGCCTTTGGTTACCTTTTCTTTTTAAAAAAATACAAGGCATAATCAATTTTCATGTGAGCATAATTGATTATGCTAAGCACAATCAATTATGCTCACAACAAAATTAATGTTGCCTTTCTCAAATGCATGTTGATGCTACCATTGCTAACCAAGGGTTGTTTTGGAAGAAAACCTCCCTTATGGATTTTACTGTTTATTTCTTCCGTCGTTCACCTCTTTTTTTAGGTGAAAATATGAGCAATAAGCCCTACATATTTTCAAAACTTTTACCCTAATTCATTGCAACCCAACAACATAGTAAACTATTATCCTTTTTTGTTGGTGAAACACTTTCAACTCTAAACTTTCAACTTAAATGAACACAATGTAAAGAGTGGGGGAGGGGTGTTTCACTACTCTTTTCGATAAAAAAAATATCAATGGCTTTAATGTTGGATCAAGTGGCCTCAGAATAATTAAGAAGGGGGGGTTCAATTAATTGTTAATGTGTCTCGACTAATTAAAAAAATTATCCTTCTTAATATTACTAGATTCAATTAGGCTTTTACTACTAAGTTAAGAAAGTAAAGAACATAAACAATAACTTAACCAAAAGTAAAAGCAACAATTAAAAGTACACAGCGGAAATTAAAAAGTGTAGGGAAGAAGAAGACAAACACAAGATTTATACTGATTCGGCAACAACCCGTGCCTACATCCAGTCCCAAAGCAACCAATGGTTCTTGAGATTTCTTTCAACCTTGTAAAATCCTTTACAAGCCAAAGATCTGTTGGACCTTGTGGCCTCAACAATCTTAAGAGAGATAGGCTTAGAATGCAGAAGAAGCAACAACAATCAATTTAACAATGTTCTTTAAACATGCAAGACACAATTGATTGCAATAAAATAAATAAGATAAGGAAAGAGAGAATTGTGGAAGCAATGCCTTCAAAGGTTATTTTAATGATGCCAAAGAATTCAAGAATCAAGAGAAGTTTCAAGTTTCAAGTTTTCAAGAATCAAGAATCAAGAATAATCAAGAACAAGATTCAAGACTCAAGATTCAAGAATCAAGAGAAGACTTAATCAAGATAAGTATGAAAAGGTTTTTTCAAAACTTTGAATAGCACATGAATTTTTGACAAAACCTTTAACCAAAGAGTTTTTACTCTCTGGTAATCGATTACCATATTGTTGTAATCGATTACCAGTAGCAAAATGAGTTTGAAAAAGTTTTCAAACTGAATTTACAACGTTCCAATTATTTTCAAAAGGCTGTAATCGATTACAATGTTTTGGTAATCGATTACCAGTGCCCTTGAACGTTGAAATTCTGAAATTCTGATACTGGGGACAGATGTCGTACAGGATGTCACGACATCCTGCTTCAGAACATGCAGATTGTATATGACCGTATGAACAGATTAAACAAGTAAATAACACAAGAGAATTGTTAACCCAGTTCGGTGCAACGTCACCTACATCTGGGGGCTACCAAGCCAGGGAGGAAATCCACTAAAATAGTATTAGTTCGAAGATCTAACAGCCACTGTATACAACCTTCTCACCTAATCACTACCCGTGCAACTTCTACCTAAGAGCCACTCTTAGATATGAGAACCCCTCTCACTCCCTCTCAATCACTCACCCGTGTTTACAAACAAATCAAAGACACACCAGAGATTGCTCTCTGAACAATAGAGATCAACTCTACACACTCAGGTCCAACACTTGATGTTAGGGTAACATCAAGGTGGCTCACAAAACACTCAAGTCCCAAAACTCACAAAATAACTCTTCAATCTTGGACTTGGTAGAAAACTCGTGCAGCCTTCATGTTTATATAGCAGTGTGCGTATCTGGGCTGCAACAACTTGCGCTGGATAAGATCTATCATTCTCCTGAAAAATCTGCACTTAAAGATCTAAAAGATAAAGTTTGATCTTTTAGTTTTTATCTTCAATCTTTAATCCCTGAACGAACTATTCAAGTTTGTAATTCGAACTTTAATTATCTTTTAATTCGTTCCTAAAGATAGATCGCCAAATCTGTTGCTAACTGCACATTAATTTGTTAAAGATATAACAGATTTATGTGTCCAGTATTTTCGGGCAGGATGTCCTGGACATCGTATCCGACATCGTGGATCCTGCAGCTTCAATTCTTCATTTGACATTTTATCTTGCCTTGTGCATTGTGCAGCCCAATCTGATTCCTTGACATAACGTTGGACATCATGTGCAGCAACTCCAGCTTTCCTTCATTGTCTAAGTGCTTATGTTTTAACAAAATTTTAGCCAATCTTTTAAAACTCAGTAAAGCTAAGCACTAACAATCTCCCCCTTTGGCAAATTTTGTCTAAAACATACTTAGACACTTCCTGAGCAGGTACGAGCAGTTATGCAAGTGGGATCAGCAACTTTCATTATCAGAGTAATCAAGCACAGCGGTATCTGTAGTGGCGACAGCAAAATTCTGCAAGTTGCAAGTCGTTTCCAGGATGTCAAGACATCTCACGTGACATCAGCTTTCTGCTCCCCCTGTCTCCATGCTCTTACTGCTGTGAAGCAGTTCACTGCAGCATCTTCTGTCAGCTACTAGTCTTTTCCAGGATGTCAAGACATCTCACGTGACATCAGCTTTCTGCTCCCCCTGTCTTCATGCTTACTGCTGTGAAGCAGTTCACTGCAGCATCTTCTATCAGCTACTAGTTTTAGTAGCTTACATCAATCATCATCAGCAGATACTACTCCCCCTCAAACTCATAAATCATGCATAATATAATATCCTACTATAGCCTACTAATTGCATAATATCCACTACTCCCCCTTTTTAGACAGAATTTGGCAAAAGTAGAATGCATGAAATTAATGTGCAAATATTACAGACCAATAACTAGTAAGAGTCACAACAAAAAATAAAGGTCTGATGGTCATGGGGTGGCATCAGAATCATCATCATCTGATTCTGTATTCTCTGCTGCATCTTCTTCTTCCTCAGCTGCTTCTTCCTCAGCTGCTTCTTCTTCTTCCTCAGCTGCTTCTCCATCATCAATGCCACTGTCTGAGAGTCTTTTGATCAGGCGTTCCAGCTCCATTTTCTTCTCTGTGGTGGCTTTGATGGTTGCCTCCAGCACCTTGCATGTGTCCTTGAGTTCAGCAATCAAAGCATCCTTGGACACAGCACCTGAAGCAGCAGCTTTCCCTGATGTCGAGACAATGTCTGGGACATGTGTCCCCTCAAACAGTTTGTAATGCAGGGATAGAGCAGATTCTCTCTTCTTCACAGAGTCAATGTTGTTTAAAATATTGGGATGTTGACTCAGCATGATGCCACACAATACAGTTGGGAAGGCAATGGGTAATTTGACAGCAAAAGATTCTGAATGCTTAATAGTTTGATCAAAAATATAGTTTCCAAAATTAAATTTGGACTTGGTTCCAACAGCATACAGAAATTTACCCAAACCTGTGGCAACAGTGGAAGTATGATTGGTGGGTACCCAGTTTGCAGCGCCAATCCTATGCAGGATTGCATACTTCACACTTAGCTTCCCTGCAGAAAGCTTCCCTTTCTTTGGCCAATGCTGGACTTGTTTGGCAGTGATTTCCTTGGCAATTTGATGCTCAGAAACAGCAATATCCACCACTCCTTCAGTTGGTCTGCCCAGGTATTTGTTGATTACAGCAGGGGAGAATCTAACACATTTTCCTCTGACAAACACTTTCTGATACTCATCACTCTTTCTGTTTGTTATGTCAGAGGGAATGTTGACAATGAATTCCCTGACTAGACTTTCATAGCAATCTCCCAACTTGGTGACAGTTTTCAGCAGTCCAGCAGCCTTGATGAGGTCCATGATCTCCTTGCAATCCAAGGCATCTCTTCCCAGTTCTCTTTCTAAGGCAAGTCTGCGTTGATATACAAATTTCCACCTTTCAACATTGCCAATGGAGTGGAATGAAATGTTGTCCAATGGTGCATCAGGGACATTTCCAGGCACCTTTTTCCCTGATTTCTTGGCCCTCTTGATGTCGGGAACATCTAGTTCGACATCATCATCAGAATCAGATGAGGAAATTTCTTTCCTCTTCTTGGAAGGGATTGCAACTTTGCTCCATCTGGATGTGGTAGGAGTGATTGGAGTGCTCTTCTTCTGTGCCATAGTTTTGATTCGTCCAGACCTAGTAATGGGGGTTTTTCCCTTTCTGCTTTGTAATCTTTCTGCAATGCCAGGTGCCAACTTGTTAGCAATGGGTTCCTCAACAGATTCTACTTCTTCTAGGTCAATGAGGTCACCTGGAGCAGGTTCTGGTGCCCTTGGTGCAGGGGTCTCCTCTGTGGCTTGATCCTCTTCCTCTGTTGATTTCTCTTTACTGGATGAAGAGAGGACTTCAGCATTTGGGGTGGAAGATGTTGGGACATCTTTATCAGCATCAGGGACAGAAGCATTTTTCAAAATGCTATTCACAAGACTGCGGATCTTCTTATCCATCTCAGTGTCTACTTCCCTAGGGCTTGTTGCAAAGCTAGGGTTTTCAGAAATCTTCACTCCCTGTTGTCTTTTAGGGATCAGTTTCTCAGGAACAGGGCCTGGACCAGGAATCATTTGTATGGGTTGGATATTGAATTCGGGTTGTTCCTGGTTTGATGGAGTTTTGGAGGATGATGGAGATGATGGTACAGAGGGTGAAACAGGGGATGAGGTTTCTTTTGGTGAGGTAGCCATGGAGAAGCAGAGCTTTTGGAGTGGTTTTGTGAATATCTGAGAAGTGTTGGGGAATGAAAACGAGATTGCCACGAAAATGTAAGTTTGAATGAGGAAGGTAGGGGGACGGAGTTTGAATTTGTTTTGGCTCAGTAGTGAACGTGCTATTAATGTTGAGTGAGACGTTTGAGCACGTTCAGATAGAAGTAGCTGCTATAATTCCTCTAGCAGACAAATGCCCAGCTTGCCCCTCAGTTTTTCAAACTGATTTGCATCCAATGCCTTTGTGAAAATATCTGCTACTTGTTCCTCTGTGGCAACATGCTTCAGTGTGATAACTTTATCATCAACAAGATCTCTAATATAGTGATGTCTAATGTCAATGTGCTTGGTTCTGCTGTGTTGAACAGGATTTTTAGAAATATTGATAGCACTCATGTTGTCACAGTACAATGTCATGACATCTTGTTCGACATTGTACTCCTTCAGCATCTGCTTCATCCAAACTAGTTGTGAACAACTGCTTCCTGCTGCAATATACTCTGCTTCTGCAGTAGATAGGGACACACAGTTCTGCTTCTTGCTGAACCATGAAATAAGATTGTTTCCCAAATAGAAACATCCACCAGAAGTGCTTTTTCTGTCATCTGCACTTCCAGCCCAATCAGCATCACAATATCCAACCAGCATTGAATCTGAACAATGACAGTACATAATCCCATAGTCACTGGTGCCATTTACATATTTCAGAATTCTCTTTACTTGATTCAAGTGACTCATCTTGGGATTGGCTTGATATCTTGCACAAACACCTACTGCAAAGGTGATGTCAGGTCTGCTTGCTGTTAAATATAGTAAGCTTCCAATCATGCTTCTGTACAGACTTTGATCAACACTGGTGCCAGCTTCATCCTTTGACAGCTTCAAGTGAGTAGGTGCAGGTGTTCTTTTATGACTGGCATTTTCCATCCCAAACTTCTTGACAATGTTCTTTGCATACTTGCTTTGTGAGAGGAACATGAAGTCTTCCATCTGCTTCACTTGGAGTCCCAGAAAATAAGTCAGCTCTCCAACAAGACTCATCTCAAATTCAGATTGCATCTGTTGGACAAAATGTCGAAGCATCTCATTCGACATCCCTCCAAACACAATGTCATCAACATATATCTGTGCTATCATCAAGTTTTCAGCATCTTGTTTGACAAAGAGAGTCTTGTCAATTCCTCCCTTCCTATACCCTTGCTGAGTAAGGAACTCTGTTAGCCTTTCATACCAAGCTCTTGGAGCTTGCTTCAATCCATAGAGAGCCTTCTTGAGCCTGTATACATGATCTGGATGAGTTGGATCTACAAATCCCTTTGGCTGCTCCACATAGACTTCTTCATTCAGGTATCCATTCAGAAACACGCTCTTCACATCCATCTGGTACAGCTTGAATTTGAGGATGCAAGCTACACCAAGTAACAATCTGATGGACTCAAGTCTAGCAACAGGGGCGAAAGTTTCATCAAAGTCTACACCTTCAATCTGAGTGTAGCCTTGAGCAACAAGTCTGGCCTTGTTTCTGGTTATAACACCTTCTTCATTGGTTTTGTTCTTGAAGATCCACTTGGTGCCAATCACATTAGTTCCCTCGGGTCTAGGAACTAGCTCCCAAACTTCATTCCTTTTGAATTGCCCCAATTCTTCTTGCATAGCATTGATCCAGAACTCATCAGTCAGTGCCTCTTTCACATTCTTTGGCTCAGTTTTGGAGACAAAGCATGAATTGGAGACAATCTCAATCTCCCTTGATCTTGTAGTGACTCCTCTGTTTGGATCTCCTATAATCAGCTCCTTGGGGTGCATCTTCTGGATTCTAATGGAGGGACTCTTGTCAGGTTGATTGATGTTTGGTTCATCTGTAGCAGAATCAGAGTTTTCTGCATTTTCTGCATTTTCTGCACTTTTAGCTGTATCTGCTACATTGTCTCCCGATGTTCTGACATCTTCTTCGACATCCTTCTTTCTTGCTGGAGTTAGATCATCAACAACCACATTGATGGATTCCATCACAGTTCTGGTTCTGGAATTGAATACTCTATATGCTCTGCTGTTTGTGGAGTATCCCAAGAATATTCCTGCATCACTCTTTGGATCCATCTTTCTCCTTTGCTCTCTATCTGCCAAAATGTAACATGGACTTCCAAAGATGTGGAAGTGCTTGACAGTTGGCTTCCTCCCTTTCCAGATTTCATACAGTGTGGTTGGAGTCCCTCTTCTAAGTGTGACTCTGTTGTGGATATAGCATGCTGTGTTCATGGCTTCAGCCCAGAGATTATAGGGAAGTTCTTTGGCATGAAGCATGACCCTAGCAGCTTCTTGCAAAGTCCTGTTTTTCCTTTCAACTATGCCATTTTGTTGTGGTGTGATGGCTGCAGAGAACTCATGAGTGATGCCTTCAGATGTGCAGAATTCAGTAAACTTGCTGTTTTCAAACTCTCTGCCATGGTCACTCCTAATTCTCTTGATGACACAGTCTTTTTCTCTTTGAAGTCTTAGACTCAACTCTTTGAATACTTCAAAGGTGTCTGTTTTCTCTCTGATAAAGTTGACCCAGGTAAATCTGGAGAAATCATCCACAACAACATAGGCATACCTCTTTCCTCCAAGGCTTTCAACTTGCATAGGCCCCATCAAGTCCATGTGAAGTAGTTCCAGCACCCTGGAAGTGGTCTGATGTTGAAGCTTCTGGTGGGACATCTTGACTTGCTTTCCAATCTGACATTCACCACAGATTCTGCCTTCTTCTATTTTCAGATTGGGAATGCCTCTAACAGCACCTTTGTCAATGATTTTCTTCATGTCTCTTAAGTGCAGATGTCCAAATCTTTGATGCCATATTTTGACTTCATCTTCTTTGGAGGATAGACATGTGGAGGAGTAACTGGTTTCTTGAGGTGTCCATAGGTAACAGTTGTCCTTTGATCTGCTGCCCTTTATTAGAACTTCACTCTTCTCATTTGTCACCAAGCATTCTGACTTTGTGAAGTTTACATTGAATCCTTCATCACACAACTGACTGATGCTGATCAAGTTTGCAGTCAGTCCCTTCACCAGCAGTACTTTGTTCAGACTAGGAAGTCCATCATGGACTAGCTTTCCCATTCCAGTGATCTTTCCTTTAGAGCCATCTCCAAATGTCACATAGCTAGTGGAGCAGGGTTCAATGTTCACCAGGAATTCTTTAACTCCTGTCATGTGTCTGGAACAGCCGCTATCTAGGTACCAATCTTCCTTAGCTGATGCCCTAAGTGAAGTATGAACAACAAGACTAACAATCTTGTGTTTTGGAACCCACATCATCTTCCTTCCGCTGCTGCTACTTTGAGTTCCATGATGTGGATGGCCATGTAGATGATAGCAAAAGGGCTTTATGTGACCATACTTGCCACAGTAGTGACACCTCCACTTCTTTCTTTTGCTCTTTTTCTGCTGCGTTCCATGATGTCGAGACCGATGTTGTGACATCGTGGCTCCAGTGCTGTTTTTGGCAGGAACAAATTCTGTCATGGTTGTTCTGCCAGTAGATTTATGATTAAATCCAAGTCCTCTCTGGTTTCCAACATTCTTCCCAAGCTGTAGCACCTCATCAAGCATATTTGAGCCTTTATTCAGCATCTTTATTGATTTTGTCATGTTTTCCAGTTTAGAGTTCAGAAAACCAATTTCTCCTTTAAGTTCAGAGATCTCCTCTTCATGTGCCTCCTTCTCAGCCTCCAGATTTGCAATGACCTTCTTCAGTTGTGCTTCTTGCTGAAGAATCTTCTCACTTTTGATGCATAGTTCTCTATAGGATATAGCAAGCTCATCAAAAGTGATTTCAATATCAATATCACTTGAGTCTTCATCAGATTCAAATCTACCAGTGAGTGCATTCACATCTCTGTCAGAATCACTTTCTTGTTCACTCTCTGTATCATCAGACCGACATACAGAAAGTCCTTTCCTCTGCTTCTTGAGATGGGTGGGACATTCAGCTTTGATGTGTCCATAGCCTTCACACCCATGGCATTGACTTCCTTTGCTGTGACTGGGCTTTTCATCTGACTTCTTCTGGTATTCACTACCTTTCCTGATGTCGAAAGGGATGTTCCGGACATGTGGTTTCTGCCTCCTGTCCATTCTGTTCAGCACTTTGTTGAACTGTTTTCCAAGGAGCACAACTGCGTTAGTCAGACCTTCATCAGTATCCAGGTCATACTCATCTTCTTCTCCTTCATCATTGGACACGAACGCCAGGCTCTTGCTCTTCTTTTCAGTCCTATCCGAGAGTCCTAGCTCAAAGGTTTGAAGGGAACCAATGAGTTCATCTACTCTCATGTTGCAAATGTCTTGGGCCTCCTCTATTGCAGTGACTTTCATGTCAAATCTCTTAGGCAAAGATCTGAGGATCTTTCTCACCAGCTTTTCATCTGTCATCCTTTCTCCCAAGGCAGTGCAAGCATTGGCAATTTCAAGAATGTTCATGTGGAAGTCATGAATGCATTCTTCCTCCTTCATCTTCAGATTTTCGAATTTTGTAGCCAATAGTTGCAATCTGGACATCTTCACTTTGGAGGTTCCTTCATGAGTGGTTTTCAGAATCTCCCATGCATCCTTGGCAACTGTGCATGTGTTGATCAATCTGAAGATATTCTTGTCAACTCCATTGAATAGGGCATTCAAGGCTTTGGAGTTTCCAAGTGCCAATTCGTCTTCTTCTTTTGTCCAGTCTTCTTCTGGCTTCAATTCATCAGTGGGCTTTCCTTCTGTGTCCAGCATCTTGGGATGTTCCCAGCCTTTGATGACAGCTTTCCAGGTTCTGCTATCCAGTGATTTGAGGAAGGCCACCATCCTTGCTTTCCAGTATTCATAGTTGGTTCCATCCAGGATTGGTGGTCTGTTCACTGGTCCTCCTTCTTTCTCCATGTTCATCAGAATTTATCTCCCTAGATCTCACTCAGTGATTTAGAGTGCCCGCTCTGATACCAATTGAAATTCTGATACTGGGGACAGATGTCGTACAGGATGTCACGACATCCCGCTTCAGAACATGCAGATTGTATATGACCGTATGAACAGATTAAACAAGTAAATAACACAAGAGAATTGTTAACCCAGTTCAGTGCAACGTCACCTACATCTGGGGGCTACCAAGTCAGGGAGGAAATCCACTAAAATAGTATTAGTTCGAAGATCTAACAGCCACTGTATACAACCTTCTCACCTAATCACTACCCATGCAACTTCTACCTAAGAGCCACTCTTAGATATGAGAACCCCTCTCACTCCCTCTCAATCACTCACCCGTGTTTACAAACAAATCAAAGACACACCAGAGATTGCTCTCTGAACAATAGAGATCAACTCTACACACTCAGGTCCAACACTTGATGTTAGGGTAACATCAAGGTGGCTCACAAAACACTCAAGTCCCAAAACTCACAAAATAACTCTTCAATCTTGGACTTGGTAGAAAACTCGTGCAGCCTTCATGTTTATATAGCAGTGTGCGTATCTGGGCTGCAACAACTTGCGCTGGATAAGATCTATCATTCTCCTGAAAAATCTGCACTTAAAGATCTAAAAGATAAAGTTTGATCTTTTAGTTTTTATCTTCAATCTTTAATCCCTGAACGAACTATTCAAGTTTGTAATTCGAACTTTAATTATCTTTTAATTCGTTCCTAAAGATAGATCGCCAAATCTGTTGCTAACTGCACATTAATCTGTTAAAGATATAACAGATTTATGTGTCCAGTATTTTCGGGCAGGATGTCTTGGACATCGTATCCGACATCGTGGATCCTGCAGCTTCAATTCTTCATTTGACATTTTATCTTGCCTTGTGCATTGTGCAACCCAATCTGATTCCTTGACATAACGTTGGACATCATGTGCAGCAACTCCAGCTTTCCTTCATTGTCTAAGTGCTTATGTTTTAACAAAATTTTAGCCAATCTTTTAAAACTCAGTAAAGCTAAGCACTAACAAATTCAAATTCAAATGTGAAGAGTCACATCCTTTCACTTAAAAGCCTTGTGTAATTGATTACACTAATTTGGTAATCGATTACCAGTGACTGTTTCTGAATAAATCAAAAGATGTAACTCTTGAAAAGGTTTTTTGACTTTTTCAAATTGGTTTTAAGTTTTTCTAAAAGTTATAACTCATCTAAATGGTCTTCTTGACCAGACATGAAGATTCTATAAAAGCAAGGCTTTGTTTTGCATTTTGATTCATTAATTCAATCATCTTGAATACTTTTTTACATTCATTTGATCAATCCTTTACAAGCCTTGAATCTCTTTGAACTTCTTCTTCTTTGTACCAAAATCTTTCTGAAGTTTTCTGGTTTTCCAAACCTTGAAAACTTGTGCTATTCATCTTTTCATTCTCTTCTCCCTTTGCCAAAAAGAATTCGCCAAGGACTAACTGCCTGAATTCTTTTTGTGTCTCTCTTCTCCCTTTTCCAAAAGAACAAAGGACTAACCGCCTGAATTTTTTTGTGTCTCCCTTCTCCCTTGTCAAAGAATTCAAAATGACACAGTTTGAGAATTCTTTTGATTCTTCCCTTTCCCTTATACAAAAGTATTCAAAGGACTAACCGCCTGAGAATTCTTTTGTATCCCCATTCACAAAGTATCAAAGGTTTAATAGCCTGAGATCTTTGTCTTAACACATTGGAGGGTACATCCTTTGTGGTACAAGTAGAGGGTACATCTACTTGGGTTTGACTGAGAACAAGAGAGGGTACATCTCTTGTGGATCAGTTTTAGTGGAGGGTACATCCATTAGGTTCAAAGAGAACAAGGGAGGGTACATCCCTTGTGGATCTTTGCTTGTAAATGGATTTTTACAAGGTTGAAAGAAATCTCAAGGACCGCAGGTCGCTTGGGGACTGGATGTAGGCACGGGTTGTTGCCGAACCAGTATAAAAACTCTTGTGTGTTTGTTTCCTTCTTCCCTACTCTTTTACTTTCCGTTGTGCATTTAATTTCCGCTTTTACTTTCTGTTAAGTTTCTCTTCTACTCCTCATTCTCTTAACAATTTAGTAAAAGCCTTAAAAGAGTAATTTTTTAATTGGTGAAGGTTTAGGAATAATTAATTCAACCCCCCCCCCCTTCTTAATTATTCTGAGGCCACTCGATCCAACAAGTGGTATCAGAGCAGGTTTCTTGTAGAAAGTCTAACAACTTCAAGATTAATGGCCTCTTTAGATTCTTTGTTTTTCAAAAGTATTTTCAGGAACAGGTTATTCCAAGATCATGATGAAGACCAAGTCAACTTGTGTCTCATGAAAAAATCTCATGAAAACAACAAAGAAGAATTTGTAAGGAAGAAGTGGTACGTCGACAGTGGATGTTCAGAAAAATGGACATGTTACATAAGGCGACAACAATATCAGTAAAATCTCAAAAGAGGTAACATCTTAGCCATCTCTATGAATTAAGGTATGAGTAGTATTTTCAGTTAATTTATTTTTGTGGCTAATAGAAAATAATTGTTGAAATTGTTTGATTGTGTCTACAATGTTTAATTAACTATATTTAGTTTTAATTTTGAATATATATGATTAATTGAATTTTGATTAATGCTTGAATTGCTTATGTTTTGTTTGTTTTGACATGATAGGATAATTGAATTAAGTAAATAATTACCATGATATGTGCTGATAATTGTTATTTGATACTTAAATTTCAGTATTTAATTCTCTGGTAATCGATTACCACTATGTGTAATCGATTACAATAGAATAGACTTAGTTCTATAAATTGAAGATAAGTTCAAAATTATTTGATTATCTTTAAATTTATTATGATTAATTAACTATATTTAGTTTAAATAATTTCAATATACATGATTGATTTTTTTGTCTTTGGTAATTTGTGTCCAAGTAGTTGAAAGTTTGAAAATTAAAAATTTGGAAGTTTCAAAATTAAGATTTGGAAGTTATTGAAAGTTTCAAAATTAAAATTTGGAAGTTATTGGAAGTTGAAAGTTGAAAATGAAAGTGGAAGTTATTAAAAGTTGGAAGTTGAAAAAGGAAGTTACTGGAAGTTGAAATTTGAAATTTAAAATTTAAAATTTGAAATTGAAATTTATAATTTTTTAAATTTGATTTTTTTTTGGTATTGTGCATAGTTAGTTGATTATTAATTAAATTTAATTAATTTGAAATATTTGATGATTGATTGAGCTTAAAAGTTATGTTGATTATTTTGATAATATATATTTTTAAAATGATTATGCATGATTTTTTATGTGATATGTGATTAGTCATTTATGAATGGTTATGTATGGCTTTATATCTTTTGTATGATTCTTGCATAATTTTTAAATATGACATGTGAATTACTTGCTTAAGGTTCATTCATAAATTTTTTCAAAATCCATTATGCTATATTTATTTATTTTTATATATAAGAATTTTCATATATAAAGTATCTTTTTGATTTTGAAAAATGTGTTATCAAGCATGAGCATGATAAAGATATTGAGCATGTAGGTTTTAAAGAAATTAATGATTACATGATTGATTGAGTTCTTTGAACTTTCTAAGTTTTTAAATTATCTTTGACAAATCTGAATGTTTGATAATGCTTGTGATCTATATCCTTCAATCCTTGTATAATTCTTGTTTGATATGTTTGAATTACTTGTTTGACTGTTCAAAATATTTTTTATGCTTTTCAAAATTATTATATTGTATTTCACACAAAATTATTTTGATATGATAAAACCTTCTATGATAATAAAAAACTCATCTTGGTAAGTGTTGATAGTCAATTAGCACTTAGTCTTAGGATAAAGGTGATTGTGTTTAAAAAAATTTATAGACACTAAAAACCAACTTGCAGACATCTTTACAAAACCACTAACCAAAGACTCTTTCTACACCATTAGAAGAGAATTAGGACTTCTAGATGCAAGTGACTTAGACAAATGATTTATGTTTTGATGACTTATGACTTATTTGTTATTTATGCACATATGCTTCTATTATAATGTGAAGATGATTTATTATCTTGTTTGATTTTTATAAGTTTTTCTCTCTTGCATGAATACATTTATTGTATGTTTATCCATTTTTATATAATTTGACATGATTAGATTTTTGTCAAAACTATATTAATATGCTAAAATAATTGAGATAAGTAATGAGTTACCATGTATGTGTTCATAACTAATTTTTGTTACTTAAAATTAAGTTTTGATTCTCTGATAATAGATTTAGATTATAATTATATTTTGTTTTTTAAAACCTTGTATTTGGCTATGTTTTTATGACATTTGAACACTTAGTATTTCTTTTAATACTTGCTTAGTATGACTGAACATGATGATTATATTGACTTGCCTTGGTTGTTTATGATTGTGTGTTTTAAACTTAATTACTTTAATAATATATGACTAGTGGTACGTACTTACATTTGATATTGTGTTTTATATTTTTTATTTATTCATATATGTTTTATTTGAATATTATGAATGACTTTCTGGATTATATGACATTCTATGAAGTATTATCTTTCTAAGATTAATGAATGATTAAGATATCTTGTTTGATTGTTTTCTATTCTTGTGTATGTCATTTATGTATGGTTTTTATACTTCTTACATTTCTAAGTTTGATGAATGGTTAAAATATCTTGCTTAATAGTTTTCTGTTCTCTTGTATGATTAGTCATTTATGTATGTTTTATATTACTTACGCACTTTGGTTTTTTGATGTTGACAAAGGGGGAGAGAAAAATGGGTATTTTAAGAAATCAAGATGTTATATATTTCAAGACTTACAATTAAGCATAAATTCAAAAACAAAGGGGGAGAATATGGAGAATTAAGTGAGTGATCGACTAGGAAAAAGAATGTGTATGTGTTTCTTGATTTCAGGGTTGTCATCATCAAAAAGGGGGAGATTGTGGAAGCGCAATGCCTTCAAAGGTTATTTTGATGATGCCAAAGAATTCAAGAATCAAGAGAAAGATTCAAGAGAAGTTTCAAGTTTCAAGTTTTCAAGAATCAAGAATCAAGAATAATCAAGAACAAGATTCAAGACTCAAGATTCAAGAATCAAGAGAAGACTTAATCAAGATAAGTATGAAAAGATTTTTTCAAAACTTTGAATAGCACATGAATTTTTTACAAAACCTTTTACCAAAGAGTTTTTACTCTCTGGTAATCGATTACCATATTGTTGTAATCGATTACCAGTAGCAAAATGAGTTTGAAAAAGTTTTCAAACTGAATTTACAACGTTCCAATTATTTTCAAAAGGCTGTAATCGATTACAATATTTTGGTAATCAATTACCAGTGCCCTTGAACGTTGAAATTCAAATTCAAATGTGAAGAGTCACATCCTTTCACTTAAAAGCCTTGTGTAATCGATTATACTAATTTGGTAATCTTTTACGAGTGACTGTTTCTGAATAAATCAAAAGATGTAACTCTTCAAAAGGTTTTTTGACTTTTTCAAATTGGTTTTAAGTTTTTCTAAAAGTTATAACTCTTCTAAAAGGTCTTCTTGACCAGACATGAAGAGTCTATAAAAGCAAGGCTTTGTTTTGCATTTTGATTCATTAATTCAATCATCTTGAATACTTTTAAACATTCATTTGATCAATCCCTTACAAACTTTGAATCTCTTTGAACTTCTTCTTCTTTGTACCAAAATCTTTCTGAAGTTTTCTGGTTTTCCAAACCTTGAAAACTTGTGATATTCATCTTTTCATTCTCTTCTCCCTTTGCCAAAAAGAATTCGCCAAGGACTAACCGCCTGAATTCTTTTTGTGTCTCTCTTCTCCCTTTTCCAAAAGAACAAAGGACTAATCGCCTGAATTTTTGTGTCTCCCTTCTCCCTTGTCAAAGAATTCAAAACGACACAGCCTGAGAATTCTTTTGATTCTTCCCTTTCCCTTATACAAAAGTGTTCAAAGGACTAACCGCCTGAGAATTCTTTTGTATCCCGATTCACAAAGTATCAAAGGTTTAACAGCCTGAGATCTTTGTCTTAACACATTGGAGGGTACATCCTTTGTGGTACAAGTAGAGGGTACATCTACTTGGGTTTGACTGAGAACAAGAGAGGGTACATTTTTTTGGATCAGTTCTAGTGGAGGGTATATCCACTAGGTTCAAAGAGAACAAGGGAGGGTACATCCCTTGTGGATCTTTGCTTGTAAATGGATTTTTACAAGGTTGAAAGAAATCTCAAGGACCGCAGGTCGCTTGGGGACTGGATGTAGGCACGGGTTGTTGCCGAACCAGTATAAAAACTCTTGTGTGTTTGTTTCCTTCTTCCCTACTCTTTTACTTTCCGCTGTGCATTTAATTTCCGCTTTTACTTTCTGTTAATTTTCTCTTATACTCCTCATTCTCTTAACAATTTAGTAATAGCCTTAAAAGAGTAATTTTTTAATTGGTAAAGGTTTTGGAATAATTAATTCAACCCCCTCCCCCTTCTTAATTATTCTGAGGCCACTCGATCCAACAAGAATGCAAACACAATTTTATACTGGTCGGCCACTTCCTGTGCCTACGTCCAGTACTCAAGCAACCCACTTGAGATTTCCATTATCTTTGTAAAATCCTTTACACAGTCTGAATCACACAGGGACAACCCATCCCTTGTGCTCAGATGCTTTACAACAAGAGACTCACAGTCTCTTAGCCAATCTCATTGAATAAGAAGAATGGAAGAAGAAATCTCTCTTCAAGTGAAGAACATTACAATGAAGATCCATGGATGAACTCTTAATGAATTTTCATGTGTTTGTCCAAGAGTTTCTTTTGAGAGAGCATTTGGCAATGATGTTCTCTTGGAATCTCTCTCATTTTCTTTTGAGAGGATAAGACATTTTTGCCAAGCAAAACTATCTCACAAAATTCATGCCCAAGTCACCTATTTATAGGCCTTTGATGGCCATTCACAAATCCAATGAAAAGATGTGATTGTTGGCAGATTTTCTCTAAATTTTCCCCTGGTAATCAATTACAATGTTTATGTAATCGATTACACAGTTATAATTTGAAGGGTCATGACTTTTAAATTTGAATTTCAGGAGTTTTGTTGTTGGTAATCGATTACAGACATATGGTAATCGATTACATGTTGAAAATTCAAATTCAAAACCTTTTTCAACAGCTATTTCTCAACCCTGTCTTCTGGTAATCGATTACACTTCCTGGTAATCGATTGTCAGAGCCTTGCATGTCTTGAAAACACTTTGTTTTAAGGCAAGGCTTGGTCTTTAGTGAATCTTGAAACAAGGCTTTGTTTGTAGAAGCAATGTTGAATTATTCTTGAAGCAAATGCTTATCATTTGAAGCAGCCTTGTTAGATTCTTCTTTGACATCATCAAAATCATGTATACATACATTCACATTCCCCCCCCCCCCCTTTTTGATGATGACAAACATGTGATTTCTTCTTTACACCATCAAAGCTTTCATGATTTACATTCTCCCCCTTTCTCAAGCAAATTCTTCTTGATATCATCAAAATCTTCATGATTTACATTCTCTCCGTTTTTTATGATGACAACCACCTGTAGGTTAGGAGCAGCAACAAAGAAAATATCTAATTGCATATAGTTTACTCCCCCTGGGTTTTACAATGATTGCTTATATGAGACAATTGAAGATTTCCAACTTTTCATATATAAAAAGTTGTCTCATAAAGAATAGATAATTTTTCCTTACTATTTTATTGTTTATCTTTCTCTCCCCCTTTGTCAACATCAAAAACAAATCATGAATAGAGAGGAGAAAAATGTTACCACTTGTTGTAATGTATAAAAATCAAGTGATAGCAAAAGGCATTAAAACAAACTATTTTGCACTCACAAAAACTCAATCAATCAAACACACAATCAAAAGCAATCATCAAAACATAATCAAAAACAATTATCAAAGACAATCAACATAACTATCAATCATAATCATCAATGACAATAAAAAATTTAAGCAGAAAACAAACATCAAAACTCAATCAAAAGTTAACAATCATAGACAAAAATCATCAAAAGTAATCAATCAAAGATAAGTGACCTGTTGGTATCATTTGATATTACTTGTTGGGCTTGTTGATCAAGTGGCATTTGCTTGTTGTCTCCATAAATCGCATATTCACTTTTCTTAGGGAGAAATGTGGCCTTCGTTTGTTGTCTCCATAAATCGCATATTCATTTATCTTGGGGAGAAATATGAATAAACTTTGATGCATGCCATGTGTTTGGAGAAATTGCTATCAATGTATCGACTTTTCTCTTCTCCATTTTCATAGTCTTTCATCATGATACCCAGACTTATGATTTTCTTCTCTGAATCACTTGAATAATTTATGACATTATCTTCCCAAGTGATATATCCTTTCTTTTCATCTTGTCGAATTTTTCCATTCTTCTTTTAAACACAGGACAATTGAATCTCATGTGCCCAAGTTGATCGCACTCGGCATTTTGGGGCTAAAGAGGAACCTTCTTCTTTCTTCTTTCATCATCATCTTCTTTCTTCTCTAGTTTTTTTTATGTAGTTGCATTTCTCTCTACCATTGTAGGAATACATGAATCAAATTCAATGGCTTCCCATATCTTTAGATCTATGGCTTCTATAAAGATCTGCATTCGGGTTTTCCAATAATGATAACCCTCACCATTGAACATAAGAGCCTATTGATAGAATTTTCCTCAGAAAATGGAAATTTGGATGAGGCCATATCTATTCTTGAAATTTTTAAACTTTATACAAGAACCCCGCTCTGATACCACTTGTTGGACCTTGTGGCCTCAATAATCTTAAGAGGGATAGACTTAGAATGCAGAAGAAGCAACAACAATTAATTTAACAATGTTCTTTAAACATGCAAGACGCAATTGATTGCAATAAAATAAATAAGATAAGGGAAGAGAGAATGCAAACACAATTTTATACTGGTTCGGCCACTTCCCGTGCCTACGTCCAGTACTCAAGCAACCCACTTGAGATTTCCACTATCTTTGTAAAATCCTTTACACAGTCTGAATCACACAGGGACAACCCATCCCTTGTGTTCAAATGCTTTACAATAAGAGACTCACAGTCTCTTAGCCAATCTCATTGAATAAGAAGAATGGAAGAAGAAATCTTTCTTCAAGAGAAGAATATTACAATGAAGATCCATGGATGAACTCTTAATGAATTTGCAAGTGTTTGCCCAAGAGTTTCTTTTGATAGAGCATTTGGCAATGAAGTTCTCTTGGAATCTCTCTCCTTTTCTTCTGAGAGGATAAGACATTTTTGCCAAGCAAAACTCTCTCACAAAATTCGTGCCCAAGTCACCTATTTATAGGCATTTGATGGCCATTCACAAATCCAATGAAAAGATGTGATTGTTGGCAGATTTTCTGAAAATTCTCCACTGGTAATCGATCATAATGTTTGTGTAATCAATTACACAGTTATAATTTGAAGGGTCATGACTTTTGAATTTGAATTTAAGGAGTTTCATTGCTGGTAATCGATTACAGACATATGGTAATCGATTACATGTTGAAAATTCAAATTCAAAACCTTTTTCAACAGCTATTTCTCAACCCTATCTTCTGGTAATCGATTACACTTCCTGGTAATCGATTACCAGAGCCTTACATGTCTTGAAAGCACTTTGTTTTAAGGCAAGGCTTAGTCTTTAGTGAATCTTGAAACAAGGCTTTGTTTGTAGAAGCAATCTTGAATTATTCTTGAAGCAAATGCTTATCATTTGAAGTAGCCTTGTTAGATTCTTCTTTGACATCATGAAAATCATGTATACATACATTCACAAGATCCACAAGGGATGTACCCTCCCTTGTTCTCTTTGAACAACCAATTTGATGTACCCTCCACTTGAACTGATCCACTAGAGATGTACCCTCTCTTGTTCTCAGTATAACAACCCAAGTAGATGTACCCTCTACTTGTGCCACAAAGGATGTACCCTCCAATGTGTTAGGACAAAGAATTCTCAGGCGGTTAGTCCTTTGAAATCTTTTGTTTAAGGGGAAGGGAAGAATCAAAAGAATTCTTAGGCGGTTAGTCCTTTGAATTCTCTTGGAAGAGAGAAGGGAGACACAAAAGAATTCAGGCTGTTAGTCTTTCTATTCTTTTGGCAAAGGGAGAAGAGAGACACAAAAGAATTCAGGCGGTTAGTCCTTCTATTCTTTTGGCAAAGGGAGAAGAGAAGAAAAGATAGCACACTTTTGTTTTCTGCAGAATTTTCACTTGTAGAAAAACAAAGTTTGGAAAAAACAAAACTTAGAAAGCTTTTTGGCAAAGGAAGAAAAAGAAGAGAGATGAGTAGAAAGGAATTCTTAGAAGTTCTCAAAAATTGTTAAAGAGTTGTAAAAGTTTTTTTTTTTTGAATGCAAGTCAAGGTCTTACTTTTATAGACTCTTCATGTCTGGTCAAGAAAACCATTGGAAGAGTTATAACCTTGAGAAAATCATGTCAAGAGTTACAACTTTTGACCTTTTATTCAAAAGTTATCACTGGTAATCGATTACCATAATCATGTAATCGATTACACAATGCATTTTATGAAAAGTTGTGACTCTTCACAATTGGATTTGAATTCCAACGTTCAGATACATTGGTAATCGATTACCAATATAGTGTAATCGATTACACCATTTGAAAAATATTTTGGAACGCTGCAAATCAGTTAAAAGCATTTTGAAATCAAATTTGGTCACTAGTAATCGATTACATGAAACTGGTAGTCGATTACCAGAGAGTAAACACTCTGGTAACTTAGAAAATTTTTGAGAAAATTCTTTGTAAAACAAAATTGTGCTATGCTTGGATTTTTGAAAAATACTTCCCTTGTGAAGTCTTGACTGTTGCTTCTCGATTTCTTCTCTTGAATCTTGAAATCAACTTCTCTTGAATCTTGAATCTTGAGTCTTGAATCTTGATCTTGATTGTTTTTGAATCTTGAATCTTGAAACTTAATTGTTCTTGAATCTTGATTCTTTGAGACTTGATTCTTGAAGTCTGATTCTTTGGAACTTGCTTAACTCTTGATTCTTTGGCATCATCAAAATAATCTTGGAAGTCATTGCTTCCACATTTAAGACTCGAAAAACCAATCCACATTCTTTCTTTGTTATCCTCCATAATGAATTAGGGAAATGTTAGAAATATATTCTCAAATAATTTTTTTTTAACAAACTGAATTGGATGGAAAATGTCACATTGAAGCATTTTAAAAAATAAAGGATCTAATTGAAACTTTTGAAAATAAAGGGACCTAATGGAACATTTTAAATAAATAAAGAGATCAAATTAATAATTAAGTTCATATTTAATGATTTTCTCTCCTAATTTTGCTTATCGTGTGTTCCTAACACTCCGCTAGTGAAAAAAAAACCCGACCCTTGACCTTTTTTAAATCAACAAAATCTTGTATCTATATATAAAAGTAATAGGTACAATGGGTACCTAATACCCTTTTCCAAGATAAGTCATCTAAATAATCTTCCACCATTCACTAACCACATAATGGTTATAATGTATTTTATGTGTTCAGCACACACCTTAAATATAAAATAACCAATGTAAACTATCCCATTGTACTATCTATTGCCCGATTTGAAAAACAAAATGCCATATCCCTTCTATAGTAAATAAATATATTTCCTTTAATCAATAACGATTGTCATAAGTGGTAATGACTTGTGTCTCTTTTGCTGGAATTATTTTATACCAATATCATAATTAGAAAAAAAAATATTTTCTTTTCCAAACGGTAATCTCCATTTCCTTTGCTGAAATAAAAAACACATAGTGACCACAACCTATTATATGCCCAAGGTGAAATAGTAAATTAGAGTCCCTAATATATAAGTAATAATTATTTCATAATGATATGTTTTATTATATACAAAATATTGCATGTGAATAGAAGTTAAATCTTTTGGTGAAAATTGAAATTTTATTTCCTTTTAATGCTTGAATCATTTATAATAAAATTTGTGAATAGTTTCTTTGGTTTGTGTCATAATTTAATGCTTTGTAAAATTTGATTAAGTAACATTAATTATGAAAACTAATGAGTATAATTTTAGTCCTAATTAACTACAGAAATTAATGAGTGTAAATTTAGTTCTAATTAAAAAAACCTCCTAAATTTATTATTTCTATATATAATATTTTACAATTTTAGGAGAATGGGACCACGATCCTGATCAGAGATTTTTTTAGACACAAATGGAAAATTATAACCCTATGAAATTGTATATTTTCTTATGAGACATGAAATTGTAGCACATAAATAAAATCTTATTGGATTTTTTAAATTATAATGCACAAAATATACACGTAAATTAGTACTAACACCAGGGTTGCAAGCTTATTGCAATTATTTATGCAATCAAAATAATTTCAAATGAAATCTATTTTCCTTTAAAAAAATGAAATCACTTTAAATGGCAGAATAATTATTTTTTGATGCACATAGTAGGTGTAGTTTTTATAAACAGTCATTCATCGTGATTATAATATTTTTACCGTTGATTGAGACTAATTGTTTGTATAAATTAATGTTAAATTGGTTATCAAAAATTAATTAATAATTATTCTTATACGTTTATTCGAATATAAGTTTCCCACAAAAAATTAATTCATAATCAATTTAACAAAAAAAAAAAAAGCCACCAACTAATGTAAATTGTCAATCAACATCAAATACGCATTTTAATCATGATAATTATTATTTAATTTATTGATTGTGTTTTACGTATGTGCAAGAAAAATAACTCATTTGAATTGCTAATGATTGTAAATTAACCATTTGAAATGTTATCAGTCAAAATTTACGTGTAAGGTGTGCATCATTCCTTCATATTTTGTTAACAAATGGCTCCTACATATATGACTTAGTGTCAAATATTACTTCCAAAAACACTAATTTACTTATATTGGTCGTGGTGGTCCATTTGTAATATTATCCAAATGCAAAGAGTACATTCTCTTTAGAATTAGTCCTAATGGACAATAAGGTATGTAATTTTTTACTTGATTTTATATTTCTTTTATAATACTTTTTATAGCGAAATTTTTAATATTTTTTCTTTTGTCATGTAGGGGGATAAAATTGGTGTGGCAGTTCGGAAGCAACTTATCTACATCTTTTGGTCCAAGTGGAAGAGGGGAGATTTACCTATTGTCAAAGTTTGATGTGCGTATAACTAGTGGGAAATATGATACCACAGCATCCATTTAAACTGAGTTTTGAAATGAAAACAACCATTGCAAAACAACCTAAAGCAGTTATAATGCAGAGCATTATTAGCGTACACTCACTTAATGAAGTCTTTCATCAGAGTTTTGACTATAAATTTTTGGTTGGTAAGTATGTTTTTGGACCAAGCTATATGCTAGTTTTTCTTTTTAAATACCAAAACGTGCATAATTTATTGACATACAATAATATTAATAGTGTTAATGTGTTAAATCTCATCTCTTTCATATGTAACAAGATTTCTTATCGGTGTTGACACTGAAAATAAATAAATGAAAGATGGTGAGAAGTCAAAACTTATAGATTTGGAGGGTAAGCCACCCCAACATTATAATATTGATATATTATATTATGCATTGTTTCCAGTACTTCACAAAAAATTATACTTTTTAACTTTCCTTTTCGTTTTCTATTTCACATATATCAATTCAAAGTCAATTTGTTTTGACATTTTGTTGATGAGTTAAATGCATTTGATGCAAGTTGCAAGATGAATATTGTAGTTGTTGTGCTCTTTTGCAAAGTGAAGCCTTGGAAAGGTAATGGTATTTTATAGATGCCAAATACTTAGCATCATGATAAAGAGTTTTATCAATTTAATTTGATCCTTTTTTAATAAAATACAATATTTTTTGGTGGGATTACATTCATGCTCATATGTCATAATTTTCAACCAATTTAAATTGATTTACAAAGAAATAAATTTATTTTATTTTTTGATTAATTATTCTTTATATATATATATATATATATATATATATATATATATATATATATTAGAGATCAGCGGAGAGCGATCAAATGGACAGATAGGAAGTAAGAATGATCCAATATGAAATATGAGAATGCAGTTTTAAAAACAATTATCAAGGGCACACTGGAGACCGGCTTACAAATCCCAGGCTTTCAAAAACGAAGAAGCCGAAGCGGCGGCAGAGCCGCACAGGATTGGCAGAGAGGGAGAAGAGAGATGATAAAACTTGAAATTTATTGAAATTGAAAGAAGCGCTTACAAAATTGTCCTAAGGAAAGCACCTCTCTTCTCAGACTCCTGAAAATGGCTAAAATGAAAAGGTTCCTCACAACATGGTCGAGGACTCCTTTTATTGCCAAAACTTTACTGTTTGCTACAGTACCGGTAACTTGACCAGAACTATTATAATAATTGCTACAGTACCGGTGAAATAACCGGAATTATTACATTACAATCATGAAACGGTTATGTGATCGCTAAAACAAATTAGCCATTTAATCATCTTCTAATGATATACCAAAACAATCATCTTCGTTTTGGTAAAATGGATCATCATTCTCTTCTGAAGATTCACTTTCTTCCTTTTGGGTCTAAGAACCTTCTTCTTCCTTTTGTTGAAGAAGTTGGAGACCTCCTTTAAATTCTTAGCCGTACTTTCTTTAGATTTAGAGCTATCCAGGAAGGCTGCTAATCTGGACTTCTGATTTAGAAACAATGAAGTCTTTGAATCAGTAGGCTTTACAAATTCTGGGTGGGCTTGAAACCAGTTCTTGACTTGGTCTGGCGCCGCCTTTGAAGTATCGAATTGAGTCCACCATTTGACAAAAGCATGTCCCTGCAAAGGTGGGAATTGTTTACTACTCTCTGTCTTTCCATACCTATATTGCCATGAAAAAATCCATGACAGGGCAAAGCTGGATAAATACATTAAGTCAGCTGGAATTCTTGATTCTTGATTATTGAACATTCTGTTGAATTGCTCAAATCCTTGTCGGACTTGTTCTGGATAGATTTGTGAGGTTGGTCCGAAAAAATTCCACCATTGGAGAAACCAGTTCGAAAAATTGTAAACTGTGTTGTTTTTAAAATAAATTAACCTGGAGTGTTTAAATTTGTTATTTTGATGCCAGAAGACATTGGTCCAGACATCAATATAGTCCCAGTAAGTGTATCCTGCCGGGTCGAAGGGGGCAGAAAATTTATTGTGTTGATTTAGGTTGGTAAAAGCCTTTTATTCTAACCTTGAAATTCAAGAAAGTACCTTGATTTCTGAGGTTTATGGGATAAAGATGGTCATTGACCAATTCCTCTTCTATGATCTGACTCAATTGTCTAGCGAAGGTGTACCATTTGAAGGTACACTAGATGATGATTGGAAATTTGATTTTTCTATGCATGATGCTCACCGGTTGGTTTGCACCAACCAGGCGGATATGACCGGAAGGTTGCTTGCTGGTTCATTGGCTCTTGAAAGCCGCATCCTTCACTATCTTATTGTTCGTATCTTACTCCCAAGATCTTCAAACCTTGCACAGGTTTCTAAAGAAGATCTTATAGTCATGTAGGCCTTTCATACTAGTCAAAAAATTGATTGGGCACATTTAGTCCGGTATCGCATGCATAAGGCATTGCGATTAAATGCTCCTTTACCATATCCACATTTAGTCACTCTTTTCCTTCAACATTTTAACATCCCTCTTGATTCTGAACCATATATTCCAATCAAGAGATCTTTCTTGATTGGTGCTGTTGTGGTTGCGTCCTTTGGTTACCGAAAAGAGCGTGATGGCTCTTGGGTAAAAAAGGATGCTCAACCAAATGATGATGAAGGACAATTACCGGTTGAAGGGGACTCTTCTCTCCTTCAGAGTATTTTGGACAGGTTCAATGGACTTCAAACCTATGTTGGTGCGAGGTTTGATGCTTTGGAATGACAAGTGGACATGCGATTCGATGCAATGGACTCAAGGATCACAAAGGTTGAAGAAGATGTCACCATCATTTGCGACTGCCTTGATTTACCTCCATCACCACCATCAGTTTACACATTATTATTCTTATTATATTTTGTTTCTAAAGCCTTGTATTTGGCTATATGCTTATGACATTTGAACACTTAGTATTTTTAATATTTGCTTAGTATGACTGAATATTTATGGGTTGTGATATATGACTATGTGGTTTGCATTTCAATTTTGTTTTATTCATGTCTTGCTTCATGTATGATTTAGAATCTTTTATGATTGTTTTACACAGTATGCTTTGTGTATGTTTTAAATTATGTATGTTTTACGCACTTTGGCATTTTTGATGTTGTCAAAGGGGGAGAGAAAATGGGTATTTTAAGAAATCAAGATATTATATTTTCAAACTTTAAAATTAAGCATAAATTCAAAAAGAAAGGGGGAGAAAGGGATGAGTGAACGGTAGAACAAAATTTGTATGCATTCTCTTGATTTCAGGATTGTCATCATCAAAAAGGGGGAGATTGTGGAAGCAATGCCTTCCAAGGTTATTTTGATGATGCCAAAGAATCAAGAGTTAAGCAAAATTCCATAGATTCAAGAATCAAGATTCAAGGATAATCAAGATCAGGATTCAAGAATCAAGAGAAGACTTAATCAAGATAAGTATTAAAAAGCTTTTCAAAACATTGAGTAGCACAAGAAGTTTTCACAAAATCATTGCCAAAGAGTTTTACTCTTTGGTAATCGATTACCAGAAGGTAGTAATCGATTACCAGTAGCTAGCATTGTTTTCAAAACTGATTTACAAAGCTGTAATCGATTACCATGAATATGTAATCGATTACCAATGTTTTAAAACGTTAGATTTCAAATTTCAGGAGTCACAACTTGTGTTTAAACATTTTCAAATCATTTTAAACTTGTATAATCGATTACACAATACTTGTAATCGATTACCAGTGTTTCTAAATGTTTTGATTTTCAAATTTAAACATGAAGAGTCACATCTGTTGACGTGTAATCGATTACACCTTGATGGTAATCGATTACCAGTGACTAATTTTGAAAAATAAATTTCCAAAAGTCACAATTCTTCAAGTGACTTGTTTTTGAAGATTTTTTCAAAAGTCACAACTTTTTAAGTGACTAGTTTTCAAAAGAGTCACAATTTTTAAAAGGTGACTAGTTTTAAAGAAATTGCCAAGAGTCACAAACATTAACTTGAGTCATCAAGAGATTATAAATATGTGACCATGGCATGAATTTTTCAACATCCTTCAACATCTTTCAACGCTTTCTACTGAACTTTCTAACTCATTTCTCAATCTCTTTCAATCAATCTTTCAACATCCTTAAACATCTTTCAATATCTTTCAACACTTTCTACATAACTTTTTAACTCATTTCTCACAATCTTTCAACAAGTTTCATAACAAGTTTTTTTACAAAACTTTCTGATTCATTTATCTTTATCTTTCTAAAAGTTTTTGTTCAATCCTTTCTCTTTCAAGAAAAGTTCTTTGATCAAAAACTGTGCTATTCTTCTTCATTCACTTCTCCCTTTGCCAAAAGAATAGAAGGACTAACCGCCTGAATTCTTTTGTGTCTCTCTTCTCTCTTCCAAAAGATTCAAAGGACTAACCGCCTGAGAATTCTTTTGATTCTTCCCTTTCCCTTAAGTAAAAGATTTCAAAGGACTAACCGTCTGAGATATCTTTTGTTTCCCCTTACAAAGATTCAAAGGACTAACCGCCTGAGAATTCTTTGTCCCAACACATTGGAGGGTACATCCTTTGTGGTACAAGTAGAGGGTACATCTACTTGAAGGTTGTTATACTGAGAACAAGAGAGGGTACATCTCTTGTGGATCAGTTCAAGTGGAGGGTACATCCACTTGGTTTTTCAAAGAGAACAAGGGAAGGTACATCCCTTGTGGATCTTTGGCTTGTAAAGGACTTTACAAGGTTGAAAAGAAATCTCAAGAACCGCAGGTTGCTCTGGGATTGGATGTAGGCACGGTTTGTGGCCGAACCAGTATAAATCTTGTGTTTGTCTTCTTCTTCCCAACACTCTTTAAATTCCATTATGTACTTTTAATTGCCGGTTTTACTTTTGGTTAAGTTTCTGTTTCTGTTCTTTACTTTCTTAACTTTGTAGTAAAAGCCTAATTGAATCTAGTAGCATTAAGAAGGATTACTTTTTAATTAGTCAAGGCTTATTAATAATTAATTCAATCCCCCTTCTTAATTATTCCGAGGCCACTTGATCCAACACCAGCCTGGTAGGTAACCCAGAAGATGTGGAAGATCCTTTTTTGATGGCTGGCTCTGGTAGAGCCAACACTGCTACTTTTCCGGAAGTCTTTCCTCCTCTATGGGAGGATCCTATCGCCTTAGGAGGCATTGGTAATTTTCTGCCTACAATATTTGCTAATGTGGCCTTGTTTTCCACAATTGTAGCACGTTATTTTTTATTTTAATTTTTGTTGGGGATTTTCTATTTCCTTACTTGTTGAAGGTTTGTGTGAGTATCTCCTTCTTGGAAATCCTTTTTTGTGGACTGGATCCTTCCATAGAGGAGGAAAGACTTCCGGAAGAGGAGCAGTGTTGGCTCTACCAGAGCCTGCCATCAAAAAAGGATCTTCAACATCTTCTGGGTCACCTACCCAGGCTGGGTCATTTACCCAGAAATCAAAGCTTGAAGGGTCATCGACCCAATTAACAGAGATCAAACCTGAGTCATCAACTCAGGATTCCCCAAAACCAATTACAACAAAACAGACCGTGGTAGACTATGCCTGGTCAATCCAAACTCTCCAGGCCCTTGAAGACATGGGTCTTACCAAACTCCCAAGACTAGCCAAAAAGACCTAGGAAAAAATGGCCTCAAAATCAGATGATGATTCTAAAATAGAACTCCTAAAACGTATTCAAATTGCCAAGGAAACCAAAACGGTTAGCAATCCAAAAGACAAACAAATAGTGGTCTAACAAAACCGGACCCCAAAATCAACTAACAACTATATTTCAAAAAAATAAATTTTTGACTGTTTGGCAGATGGAACCAGAATTTTGGGACAAGAATCCCTTCAAGGTGACGGCAGAGATTCCATTTTAGGCCTACGACCATCAACAAAACAAGAAAATTTTATGAGTTCATTTTGGTGGACACAGGCTCAGTATCCATCAAACACTTTAAGGACTCCAATGACCCAAGCCTAAACACACATTCAACAATTCAAGTTTTAAAAGTAATGCAACCTCGGCATTATGGATCCAACCTAAATCAACCCAAGAAATTCTCTGCCCCCTTCGACCCGACAGGATACATTTACTGGGACTATATTGATGTCTGGACCAATGTCTTCTGGCATCAAAATAACAAATTTAAACACTCCTGGTTAATTTATTTTAAAAACAACACAGTTTACAATTTTCCGAACTGGTTTCTCCAATGGTGGAATTTTTTCGGACCAACCTCACAAATCTATCTAGAACAAGTCCAACAAGGATTTGAGCAATTCAACAGAATGTTCAATAATCAAGAATCAAGAATTCCAGCTGACTTAATGTATTTCTCCAGCTTTGCCCTATCATGGATTTTTTCATGGCAATATAGGTATGGAAAGACAGAGAGTAGTAAGCAATTCCCACCTTTGCAGGGACATGCTTTTGTCAAATGGTGGACTCAATTCGATACTTCAAAGGCGGCCCCAGACCAAGTCAAGAACTGGTTTCAAGCCCACCCAAAATTCGTAAAGCCTACTGATCCAAAGACTTCATTGTTTCTAAATCAGAAGTCCAGATTAGCAGCCTTCCTGGCCAGCTCTAAATCTAAAGAAAGTCTAGCTAAGAATTAAAAGGAGGTTCTCCAACTTCTTCAACAAGAGGAAGAAGAAGGTTCTTCGACCAAAAAGGAAGAAAGTGAATCTTCAGAAGAGAACGATGATCCATTTTACCAAAACGAAGATGATTGTTTTGGTATATCATTAGAAGATGATTAAGTGCCTAATTTGTTTTAGTGATCACATAACCGTTTCATGATTGTAATGTAATAATTCTAGTTATTTCACCAGTACTGTAGCAAGCAGTAATGATTTTGGCTATAAAAGGAGTCCTCGACCATGTTGTGAGGCACCCTTTCATTTTAGCCATTTTCAGGAGTCTGAGAAGAGAGGTGCTTTCCTTAGGACAACTTTGTAAGCGCTTCTTTCAATTTCAATAAATTTCAAGTTTTATCATCTCTCTTCTTCCTCTCTGCCGATCCTGTGTGGCTCTATCGTCGCTTCCACTTCTTCGTTTTTTGAAAATCTGGGATTTGTAAGCCGGTCTCCGGTGTGTCCTTGATAATTGTTTTCAAAACTGCATTCTCATATTTCATATTGGATCATTCTTACTTCCTATATATATATATATATATATATATATATATATATATATATATATATATAACCTTTAATAAGTTTTTTCTTTTTAGTATAAGTTTTAATAATTAAGTTTATGAAAATAATAAGTTGGAGGTGAATGGTTTACCATTGAGTTCCTAAATGAAATCAAATGTTCTGGTATTCCTAATCATAAATTGATGCTAAAGGTGGGAGTCTTTATCATGCTAACTAGGAACATTGATTAGGCAACTGGTTTATGTAATGGAACTAGGCTAATGGTCAACGAGCTGGGAAAGAATGTTATAGGCACAACTATTTTAACAGTAACCAATGTAAGGGACAAAATTTTTGTCCTAAGGATGAACCTATTTCCAACTTATCTTGGCTGACCTTTTAAATTCCAAAGGAGACAATAACCATTGACTCTATGTTTTGCTATGACAATAAATAAAATTAAGGCACAATCGCTTTCTTATGTGGAAATTTATCTTTCAAGACTTGTATTTACTCATGGACGATTATATGTTGTAATATCGAGAGTCAATTCAAGAAAGGGTCTAAAG
The DNA here is from genome assembly GCF_004193775.1 of Glycine soja. NCBI lineage: Eukaryota > Viridiplantae > Streptophyta > Magnoliopsida > Fabales > Fabaceae > Glycine > Glycine soja. Next base: position 34,569,955 of record NC_041002.1, read on the forward strand.
ATTTTGATTTTAGATGATGAGAAAAGATTGTGCACATCAATAACCAATGTAGTCTATCGAGAAGTATTTGACAATGTTTAGGTATTGCCTAACTTAATTTTTTTTATTATAATTCTTATGATACTCCATCAACACAACATTCAAAATTTGATTTTGTTTTTTATGAATCTTGCTACTTCTAAGTTTCTTCCATTACATATATGAAGAACTTAGCATGCAAATTGAAAGGATGGGTAAAAAAGTATGTTGATCTTGGTGTATTGAGTTTTAACAACATTATTTTTACTATCCATGCACTAAGATTACATTTTATTTTCAGCTTTTTACATTAAATGCAGACAAATTTAAAGTTTTTCTATTGGTATACTATCATAGATTTTATCTCCTCCAAATTATTGAATTTTTTTATTTATTGATTATTGATGGTGTAGTGAATCATATAATTTTGATTTAATAATCAACTTTTGAATGAGTTCATTTGATGAAAAAAATAAATAAATGAGACTAATTAAAACAAACAAATTAAAATTTAGCTCATTTTTTTGCCATGTTTAGAGAAAAAAAAACTATTTTTTTTTTAAAAGATTCAATTTAAACACATACGTGCTTCCAGAGATAGTTGTTTATGTAATTAATTTATAGTGGAATTAGTAAGCAAAAATAGTTAACAAATTAAATGATGATTGTATTATAATGTCAAATATATCCCGTACAAGATGAAATTTAAAACTTTTTTTTATTTTCTTTCTTACATTAAAGATGTGTAGATTCTTTTGTAGAGCCATCTTTAGCTATTGGCCAAGAACCATACCAGATCGAGCAAAACTAAAACACTTTTCTCCCAACACTTAAACACCATGACGATTTTTATACCTACCTCAAGCGATGATATTGTTAATGGCCGGTGTGGCCTTTTGTAGCTTGTTTTGAATTAGCGTTACCATCAAGTTGACCTACCACTGACTTTCTCTGGTTTACAAACTCCTTGCACGAGCTACCACAATATAAACCATTCATTGTTGTAGAACACGCCAAGCATATTCAATCGTTCTTACTATGATTTCCATCAAGGTTGCACCTTGATTTCTTTTCTAATCACCTAAAATAAAACTCACCGTGTGTTACTCCTATATTCATCATATCAAAACCAATAATTATAATTCAACCATCTTCTCTATCACAAAATTGTCTTCTCACCAAACTTTCAAGAAATTTCAAACTCGTGAAACTCTTTGTTTCTGTTTTTTTTTTTTAATTAGCCTAAATAACGGGTTTAGATGAGGCTATGTATTCAAATAGAAGTTTTATTAAGGATTTAAGTGACAATGTGCATGGTTGCAACAACATATAATCTTAATAAGGATATTGGAAGGGAAATTTTTTTGTACAATTCTATTTTGGAGTATTTGAAGGAGGTGACTTTAATTATGGAATAGCGGCGTCTCTGTAATATACATATAAGATTTTTTTAAAAAAAATATTTTCTCTTCATCCATAGATTAAGATGAAATCATGCATAAGAAACCATGCTATAAATTCGTTAACTATAACATAATTGACTTCACTACGTCAGAACAAGAGAAAAAAGAAGTTAACATATCGAAAATGTTTATTTTTAGGAATTAATTTTCAAACCTTTTTTTTATGTGGAGACCCAAATGAAAAAAAATTTAAAAATAAGTTGTGTAAATATATCATATTTGGATCTTAGATTGGAAAATTAGACCTAATTCAACCTTTTTTCACCCCGTGATTATTTTTCAAATTTTTATGAGTTTTATTTGAAACTTTTTTATAAATAGTTATAGAAAAAATATAAAATTTTCTTATAAACTAAAGTTAACTCATACAAAAGGTAAAATAAATTTTTTGGATACGCTAAATATTTTAGCTTCTTCGAAAAATTGATTTTAACTTTTACATGAATTCTGACAAAGTCATTAATTTTTTTTTTCATGTTAGATTCAACTCAAAGGTCAAGTGTAACCCAATCATGATATAGTAACTGAATTATCGTTATGGTCGTCTCTCAAAGGAATAAATAAATGATTTCATGTAATTATTTAACTAAGAATTATGTTTTTATATTTTTGTTTCGTGATTGTCACGAAATAAGTAACATAAAATTAATTGCAATAAAAATTAAATGACAATAAAATAATTAAGTAAAGATAGAAATACTAGACTTGGATGGTGACATCGATCTTGATGAATGAATATCTAAGTTTAGACTTGGAATTCTCTTGATCCAGTATAACTTCACAATTCTTTACTCATCTCTATTGCTCATCCCCAATTTACTAATGTATTCTACTCTAACTCCCGCATGGTCGTTGATTCTAAACTACTTGCTTGAAACTCAATTCCTTGGACACACCAACACAAACAATCAACATTAATGGTAAAAAATTAGCAAGGCTTAACCAAGATTATTTTATCTCTAGAGATAATCCCAATTAAGTATTTGATTCATGTTCAGGTTTCAATAAGGCTCGTCAAAGCGCAAGTCAATTCATGAATTCATCTATATGATGGTCAATCAAATAAAAGTATTAAGTACGGAAACAAATAAAGAATTCAAGGTGAAGTATTGAATTGATAGAATTAAAGCAAAAGAAAGTTCATCATTTCCTCTCCTAGGTGGAAGGAATTGCACTCATAAAAATAATACAATGAAACCTAGAGTAGCTAATAGAATAATGGAGGCGTCTAATAAGTAGAAGTCTAAGAATTGCTTGGGACTTCTACACGTTACAATGAATGTCTAACATCTTATTTATATGAATTGTAGCTAGGTTTACTTAAGGAGATAATTACAAGAAATTGCAAACACATAATATCTAATTAATTTAAGTAAGTATTTTTTTCTTCAGTTGATTTCTCATTGAAAAATATCTTGCTCTTGATTTTTCTAGCTTTTATCTTCAATCTTCAAAATTTTTCCTTTTATAACTTTTTGTTGATTTTGGACCTTTGGAGTTCTTGCCAGAATGACACATTTTTGCTAAAAAACTATTAAAAAATAATTAAAATAACTAAAAAATAAAATTCTACCTAACAAAATAAAAAATTGAATTTAAGCTAATTTGATTCAAAACAAGACCTAAAATTAACTAAAATGTCAAATAAACGTCACAAAATACATATGAAAATTTAGTAAATTTGACGTATATCACATCCCAACCAACAAAACTACTTGTTAAAAATAAAATTTATTAATAAATAAATATTAACTATTGTTATCAATATTGAATTTGGTAAAAGAAAAAGGTTTTAATAATTGAAATTTTTCCCTAGCTCAAACCACCTAAAAAAAGTGGATTAAAAGAGTTAGCTCGTTGAACCAAGCTTGTTTAATACCTCTACAACCATTAATTAAACTCATTAAAATATTATTTGCCTCATAAAAAAATTGTAATTTTCATTGAAGTATAGGATTGATGACTATAAATTAATATAATTTATTCATAGCATTATGCATAAATAATGACTATTTAAGGTACTTTAAATATATTTTTCAATAAAATTAAAGATTATTATCTTAAAAAAATGTTTATTTCAATTGAAAATAATTTACATTATTTTAAAATTAAAAATTATTGACGTAGAAAGCATAAATAATGACTAAACATATAGTTAATTCAATTAACATTTAAAATTTTAACAATCACTTATTTTTTTCATAAAATCATCAATGACAAAAAAAAATGCTTCACTAAAGGAATGTTTGGTTTAGGAAAAAGAAATTAAAAGAAAATGAAGAGAAAAGAAAGAAAAAAAATAAAGAAAGCTAAAGCTTTTTGTATCACTTATTTGATTTAAAGAAAGTAAAAAAAAGAACACATGTATATTAAATGCCATTAATATTTTTAATAAAATAGAAAAAAACATGTATATTTTTTTTAGGGAAAAAACATGTATGTTAAATAAAATTCATTTGATCTTTTTATTACATAAAACGACTTTACTTTTCCATTTTGTCCAAAATTAGACAGATTATTTTATTTTATTCGTAGGAATTGAAAATAATGTTAGGATGTTTACAATAATTAATTGACACACCATGTTTAATTAATTGAGTTAGACACCATTGACATTTTTCAGATTGTGTACAACTACGGGTCTCACATCCTTTTTTTGCTTCATCCTCCCCTTTTAAAAAATACCAAATGATAAAAGAAACTATTATGTCATTGGTCCGAGGGAAATATACTCAATATTATTTAAGTAAGGTCTTGAATTTAAATCTTGTGGATGCAAAAAAAAAAAAAAAAACACATAGATAAGAGGAGAGACTCCCTTTAATGTGGTCAACCAAGTTTTATGGAAGATATTAGTCATTGACAAAAGTCTATTGATATATTACACCAATAACATGATAAAAAAATCATGAAAGGAAGAAAATAGTTACTTTTTTTCCCTCTTCCATATTTTTTTTGGTTTCAAACAAAGGCTAAATTCTTCAAATCCTATTAGTGATGGAATTAATGATAGATGTTATTAGAGAGGAGAGAAAATCTATTAGTTCTCTCTCTAAGTGTTTGTTGCAATTTTAGGTATGGATATAATGATGGATTACTTTAGAGATGGAAAAATCCCTTGCGAAATTCCTCTATGATAATATCATTCAAAACATTTATGGGGTTGGTGAAACATTTTAGAAAGTGGTTATTCCACATCAAATTATCTCTCTAATATGATCTATATGTTTAGTGACATTTTATGATAAAAAATTTAGAGATAGAATAAGAGTAAACTATCATTTTAGTCTTTGAAATTGTGGGATCTTGTGATAATAGTCATTAAAATAAGAAAAATATCAAATAAATTCCAAAAATTAAAATTATTTTCATTTTAGTTCATAATATATACAACTTACTATCATTATAGTCCTTAAATCCAACTTACTATCGTTATAGTCCATGACATAGTTAATGTTAGGGACTATGTGACTAATGAATTTGAGTTTCATAGATTTCTATGAAATTTTTTTAGTTTTAGGGATTATTATGATAATGCTTCACAAATTTAAGCACTAAAATGGAAGTTTATTCGATACAATAATCCTTTACTAATTCGATTAAAAAAGATAACAAATAACTTTCACAAGTCTCAAGTTAAATATACTTTTATTAGATATGGATGAATTTCATTACCAAATTTATCCTTTTAGTGATATCATTTCTCCTTGAAAATTGTTTAGAAGATGAATAAAAAAAATATGGTTAATGTTGAGACACAGTCCCTCTGGAAGCTAGAGTTTTAATGATGAGAAACCATCAAGAATCAAACCTCAAGTTATCTGAACTTAATTACTAATGATTTCTTTGAGTGTGCTTAATTTGACAGGACTAAACTCATGAGCATGGAGAAGGTGTGAAACATAGGTCTATAGTTGAAGTTTTCCAAACATAAATTTTTCACATTTAGAAGAAAAATTACCAAGTGACTTGTTTAGTAGCTGGAAAAACAGTCATGTTTTTTTGGTCAAAGTGTAGATATCAGAAGTGTATATGATCAGAATCATGGTGAAAGGGGTAGCTTTAGTCAATGGATAGATATCATAAGCTACACATGACTAAGGGATCATAAAAATATCCACTATAAATTTGTTAAGTGAAGGCAAATGTGTCTGCACTATTCAGAAGCACACACTAGTTCTTACAAGTTAGATGACATGTATCAATGTTTGGGAACACTAATTCTAAATTAAGAGTTCTCCAATATACTTGAAGAATTTTAGAAGAAGAGAACTCAAAGAAGACAACAAGTCCTAAACAAAGACAAGTAACTAGAAGATTGAAGATTAAAGCACAATGCACTACAATTACCATATCATCTTCAGAAGACATGCTGCCAAGCAATCTTTACAAAACTTCCCATGATTCAAATTTAAAAAATCATGAGAACCATGAAGACCATACAACTAAGCACACAACAAACACATTTTAAATTTGAAATGTGCAAGTTGTCATAATGGTGGAGCAGAGCAGAGATGAAGGAAGCTACTCAAGAAGAGTTGCAAAAGACATAGAGGAGAGTAATGTGCAAAGTAGCTAGCTATATGAAAATGGACAACTCATGCAGCAATTTGAAGTCCAAATTCTACCTCCAACGACCATAAAAAACTAGCTCTGGAGCTCTATATATGGATGAAAATTCAAAGGAGAAACTTACAAGAAGGTGTGCCAAATAGAGAGGGTAAGGTAAAAAAAGAGTCTATCCAGAATACCCTAATAGGAAGAAATTTCCTTAGCAAAAAAACTCTAGATGGAGCCAAATTCATAGGAGATTTTGTAAACACCTTGATACGATGAGCCTCAGTAGAAGTTATCCCAAAAGGTGTAGTGCACATTCTCTTAGGTTAGAGGAAAAAGGTTAGAAGAGTAATCAAGAGATTAGTGCTTCTAAAGTTCATAGTGAACACAATAGGTATTGTGTGAGTCTACTAGCAAATGCTATTAAGGGCATGAAGATTGGAGAGACTTTTTGAAAGAATAATTGGGTTAAGCTTGAAGAGACTTTAGAAAAACTAAACGCACACTTCCAAATTATCAGTTAAGAAATTCGATTTTCGATCATATATTGCTACGGATGGAAACACGTTATCATGGAAAGCAATGAGCTTCAGCACCATAGGGCTTTTTAGTTATCTACATTTTTAAGAATAAAATTTAAGCTATCATTTTTTATGAAATAAAAAAGAGTTAAATATGTTTTTAGTCCTTACAATTTAGTGTGTGTGTTTTTTTTTTCTTTTAGTCATTATAATTTTTTTTTTGTTTTTAGTCATTCTAAATTATGTTTGTTTTATTTTTTTCTCCTTATGATGCTTTAGATTATGTCTTTTTCATTATTTAAAGGGTTGTCTAAAGTGCTTTAAGGACTAAAAATAAAACAAATATAATTTATAAGGAAAAAAAATAATTTTGCAAGGATGAAAAAAACACTACATTATAAGGACCAAAAATATATTTATACCAATCAAAAATAGGTGAGAATTAAATACATTATTAATAATTTAATGAATGGATCATGTGTGGTAGGTTCTATAGTTTAAGTGTTATATGGACCCAACAAATTTATTATTGTACTTACAAAAATCTAGAGCTGACACACGTCAGGGTGGACGTGGCTAAGGTGAGCCTTTAGACTTCAGACTTCACACGTTAGACTGAGAGTGATCTTTGTTAGGAGGACAAGAGGGGGACCTGCAAAATAAAGAACTCTGACGCTCAAGTAAGTATATGAGTTAGGAGAATAAGAGAGAGAGTATGAATACATGAGTATGCAAGCGGGTGTGCATGTGTGTTCGAGGATGTGCCTTCAAGTTTGAAGGAACCTGGTACTTATAGGAGTGGAATGGAGCTGTGGGTCCTTATTTGTAGGGGCCGTTATAGCCCTTGCAGATAATTATCGGTTTGTAGATAATAGCCGGTAACTTATAAATAAAGTTTGAGATAATATATACACAACTGCAAAAAAGACATTTAACGACGGTTAATAGAGGCATTCAGGGAGGATTACAAACCGTCTTTATATTAAATGTTGTTGAAAGTTAAAACATTTAACGATGGTTATAAAACAACTGTTGTAGAAAAGTCAAACTTTCTAAGACAGTTGTCTGCTAACAACCGTCTTAGATTTCTAAGACGATTCTTTTCTGGGATCGTCTTAGAAAGTCTTAGAAATGGTATTTTCTAAGACGGTTGTTAGCTAAGACCCGTCTTAGAAAGTGGACATTCTAAGACGGTTCCCTTCTAACAACCATCTTAGAAAGTGTCTTTTCTAAGACGGTCTTAGCTAAGAACCGTCTTAGAAAGGATACTTTCTAAGACGTTTCTAACTTAAACTGTCTTAGAAATTCAAATGACTACCAAATTTTTACACTGACCTTCTGAAAATTTACCAAATTACAAACAAACAACCAAACACATGGAAATATTCAACATGCAACATGTCCATAAAATATTAATTACAGTCCAATATCTTCGCAGATTCACAACATGAATAAGAAATATACTGAGAATTAAATTTCCATAGGATTAAAAATAAGATATTCAAAACTATGTTCTCATTTGAGAAACCTACTAATTCCAAATCCCAGGATCAAACACATAATTTAGTAAAACTTATTAGTTCCAATGTTAATTAAAGCAACATCAATCAAACTTCTAAACATGGTATCTGCATCCTATTAAGTGCTTAAGAATTCATACATACATAAAACATGAAGCATGTTGTTCTGTGATTGTGTTCACAGAAAGAGGGGGCACTTGGTGATTGTTGTTTACAGAAAGTGAAAAATATGATACCTTAAAAGGCTTGCAAATGTGATTTGTGTGCAAGAAGTCTCTGGGGTGAATTTCTTACTCAGAGGAAAAAGAAAATTAACAAAACATTCATTATAACTTCTAAAGAATGTAGTATCCAATATGATTTTAATAAATTGTTAGAAAAATCCATACCTTAGCGACTTAATTGAGAGGCCATGTACAATAATCAATCATGGAGTCCACCAGGTTGAGAATCCACTTAAGCTACTACCAAACCTGCTTGGAATAGCTCAAATCATATAGGTTGGATCTGTAAAAGAGAAAATACAAGGCATTACTCTTTCAGCCATTGATCCTTTCAGTGTGTCTACACACATAATTGCATGAACTTTTAATCTTTACAAACCTATGTATTTGAGAGTTACGAGCACAGTCTTCTGTGCAGTATAATCTTCAATGTCTCCCTTATGAATATCTCCAAAAGTATGGATAACTTTCCTGCACGAAATTATTGAAGGCATAAATTTCATATGCTAGGAATCTAACTTTTAGCCAAGAGCATTATATGCAACTAAGGAAGAAATATAGGGCATCAACAAATGGGTAGGAACCCATTAACATAATTTGTGTAGCATGACATGAATTAAAGATCTCAGACCAAAACACGGGAAAAGAGAAAACAATTGTTTGCCAATGTCCAATCATCCATATGCATCCACAATTGCATATGCCATAATATACACATCTAAATCCCACACCAAAGCAACAACATTGACTTAAAGATATTCTTAGTTAGTTTTCTCCAGGAAAGAAGCCAAAAAGTAAACTGTCATTGCATAGTGGCATTGATCTTGCCATGCACTAAATGTAGACAATTAATTTTGACTTTGAAAAGCAAAAAAAGGGCGCCAATATACAAACCTTGCAGGAAGGTCGTAGGCATTGGTAATTTTAGCCATACCTATTCGACATCCACCCTGACAATAAAGATATGTGATATCAAATATATTATCATATGCATATATCATTTCCAGAAAGATGCCTCCTGGCACAACATTCTATGAATTGTAGAACCACAATTCATAGAGCAAAGCTCCACTCTTAGCTCAATTTCCCAATTAAACCATTATCTCACAAGAAATCCAACAGAAAATATAATGATCACTAAATTTATAAGCTCAAATGTTATCAACATCAAGCACATAACATTACATTTTGGCAAAAAAATAATAATTATAAGAGCTATATCAAAGTTGCACATTCTTCTGCAAGACCAGGTCCAACTGCAGCATGCAATCCAGGGCTGCTCACCATCAATCCACCTCGAGCAAGTATCCAAAGTAACAACAGAGTCCCCACTGCCATTTGGCAATTCAGCCCAAGATATGGCTGAATTTGAAGTGGCCACAGGCCCATACACTTTAGGGACTCTTATCAACAATACCAAATAGCCTTTCCAAGTCCCAAAATCACTACAATTGCAAATCAAAAATCCAAAATTTCACATCTCATCAGCTATTCAATTACCACAACCTCAACAATAAGAACCCTCCTTTCAAACATAAAAACAACTATACATGAGATTCCAAATTCAAATTCAAGGGTAACCCATTTCTTCAACTATCATGTGTGGCAGCCAGGAAGAAAATGCAATAGCAAATAACAAAAATTGGAATCTCAATTGTAAAGTTAAAATGAAGAGGGAATCCTAATCAGAATATTTTCCTGTAGAACAAAATGAGATTGTCAAACTTAACTTGTTTTGCAAATAATCATCCTGCAAGGTCAAAATTGATGCAATCCTCCCTAGGATGGGACTAGTCACTAGAGCCTTTAGCAAGAGGCTCCAAGAGAATTGAGCTAGAGCTGCTGAAGAAGGCCCTAGGATTCTCATGAACCTTAGGGTAGATTTCTGAGCCCATGGGCCAAGGTTGGGTCCATTTATCTTTGTACATATTAGATTGGGATGTCATTATATTTGGTCCTTGTATTTAGGGCTCCATAATGTAGGTAGGGTACCCTAGAAATATAGGATTTTTCAACCCTTGTATTTTAGGGCAGCTAGACTAGTTTTCGTATTAGGGGTAGTTTTGTAATTTCACATGCACTAAATGAATATTTGATGTGTGTGCTGGGAAATAAATTTAATTGAATTGGTAGAAGCCTAATCCAATTAAATTTTAGAGGGGGAGGTGAGGATTTGCGTACTACACCACATTGCCACATCATATAGTCACACTTTGTGCATGTCCTTCATGCTTTACATGCCTCATGACACCTAAGCACACTTAGTGGAGAATCTTGGAATTGATCTTGGATTAGTGGGCTGAACCATAACTGAAATTCACTAATCATAATTAGTGAAATTTTGGCTCCACAAATTCAATTTCAAATTCAAGTGAAATTTGAATTGAAATTCAAATTTTCCTCCAATTTTGTGTAACACTTAGGCTATAAATAGAGGTCATGTGTGTGCATTTTTTGAAACTTTGATCATTTGAAAATCAAACTTCAGATTTCAGAGCTCTTTTAGAGCACAAAATTTTGTGCTCTTCTCTTCCTCTCCCTTCATTCATCTCCTTCTTCCTCCAAGCTCTTATCCATGGCCTTCTATGGTGGTGAGCTTCTTCTAGACTCATCTTCTCCTTGAAGTGGCATCTCCTCTCTCTCTTCCTTCTCCATTCCGCTGCCATTCATCTTCCAAGAAGCAAAGGAATCCATTGATGAAGAAGATCCTAGGCCTACAAGCTCCAATGGAGCTTACATCATGTGGTATCAGAGCATCTTCATCTAGGTGATGTTCTTTTGCTTCTTCTATCTTTTTGTTCGGTGAATTCTCTTTAATTCCTTGTTCTTAATCTTATTCTCCATGTATATCCTCCATTGTCTTGTGGTTTGGTGCTGTTAAGAGTAGATTAAAAAAAATAAACCAATTAAATCTTAGATCTACACTTGTTCTTGCATTTCTATAGTTCAAATTTTGTAGATCTACTCTTGAATCATGTTTTTGTGTTGATTTTAGGTTCTATCATTTTTCATTCATAATATTCTTGTGCTGAACCTTTAGATCTAAATTTTCTTCCAAAATATTGATTAGAAAAAAAAACACAAAAATCGAAGTGTAAATCACTTAATCCATGTTGTCTTAGAGTCATGTTTAGTCATAGTAATTGTCACATTATGTTCTAAGTTTGTGTTGAATTTTTATTTTGTTTATTGAATTCTAGATACATTTGTTCATGTATTCTTGTCATTCTTAGCCTATCTTTTGAATTTTGAGTCTAATTCATGCATGTTATTTAGTTCATAACATGTTCTAAATCAATTCCAAGAAGTAGTCTTGTTGTTGAACTCTTTTTTTGTTTTCTAAGTTTCCTACATGATGCCTATGATGAAGTTGAGTTGTGGTGCTGAGTTGTTGCTGGATTTGTGAATCAAAATAAGTCTTAAGCTCTCTTGAATTGTGTTATTCAAGATAATTGAGTTTAAGCAAACACAAATTGTAACTATCCAAGCCTTAAGCAGCATAAACACTACTCTTGATTTCTAGGTTGAAATCGCTGGTGCTGGCAGCTTGAACATACAAACTTGTATAAATCACTGGGAATTGGTAACTGTGTGTTTTGAGCTGAATGTTTTACTGAATTTTCTAGACATCTGGATCAAAATTATGAAAAAAGAACCAAGCGATTTGGATTAAAGTAAAAAATAAGAAAAATCACACAAGTTGGCTGAAAAATCAGTGTCCAGGAAAAAAAAGTGAAAGGGAAGTGTGCTTGTTGTTTTGGCTCAAAATTTGTTCTATAATTGGTGCCTATTTTATACCAATCCTAGTTCTGAAATTTAAATTGAAAATTATTGTGAAAACAAGTGCCAAAACTAGAGGTTTCATGAATCTTTTTTTTTTAATTTTTCTACTCTACTCTAGAGCCATTCTAGGTTTCTTTTTTAGTCCTAGCTTGCTTTTGTGTGCTTTTCATTGCTTTAATTGTTGAGTAATCCTTGAAAATTTGTCTTGTTAAAACTCTATTGGTTTAGCTTTCATTTCATTTTTTTTTGTCTTTGGTTATTGCTTGTCTCTTTGTTTCCTTGCCTGTGAGTTGCCATATAGGGAATTGGAAAGGAGGATTGATGCAATACCTTAAAGAATTTGAGTCAAGAAGCAATGGGCCAACCACCTTAAGAGCTATTGGACTAAGAAGCACTCCAAATTGAGTGAAACACCAAAGAGAGAATAGCCACCACAATTGAGGACTTTTTTTTTTGTAATTTTGTAATTGCCAATTTGCTTTGCTTTCAAATTTTGTAACAAAAAGGCCTTTCATTGGAAGTAAGTTGGGAGCCTCCAATAGGTCACCCTACTTCCATTTGTGTGTAATAATTTTAGGCAATTTTCCCTTAGGATAGTGAGCATTTTGTTGGGAACCTTAAATGAGATCATCCAAACACTCTTAGGATCCGCCTAGTTTGCATTTCTTGCACTTTAATTTCTTGCTTACTTTCATAGCTTATTTCCTTTACCCTCCATTGTCAAACCGCCTAGATAGCTTACCTTTTACCAATTAGTTTTTACCTTATCTTTCACACCTCTTTTAGTGTTTATTTTGGCTAGTTTCAACCATAGTTTCTTTTACCTTTTGTTTTCAAACCCCCAACAAGAAAGAACCATAACTTAGGAACCAACATGAGTCTTCATTCTTCATCTAGTGTTAATGGTGAGGGTTCTACTCCTAAGGACCCCTTGTATAAGATATTAGATGAGTTGAGATCCCTTAAGTTGTGGAAAGAAAAACAAGAGAGAAAAGAAAAAGGTAAAAAAAAAGTGGAAGAAATAAGTCAAGATGAAAGAGAGAAAATAAGAGAGGAAGAAAGAAGAAAAATAATGAAAGAAATGAAAAGAGAAAAACATGCCTCCTATAGTAGTCATGACTCTTGCAAGAGTTTAAGTGAAGAACTTAGCGACTATTATAGAGGGCGCCATAGTTCACATACTAAACATCACTCCCAAAGAAGAGAAAAGGATAGAAGGCCAAAAGAGATTAACATTAGCCTCCCATATTTCCATGGAAAAGATAATGTTGACGCCTACTTAGATTGGGAAATGAAGGTTGAACAACTTTTTGCTTGCCATCATATTAGCGAAGAGAGAAAAGTTCCATTGGCTACCCTTAGCTTTCAAGGGTATGCCCTCTATTGGTGGACTTCCCTTGTTAGGGAACGAAGGATTCATGGGGATCCTCCAGTAGAGTATTGGAATGATCTTAAGAGTGCCTTTAGGAAGAGGCACATTCCCTCCTACTATGAAAGGGAGCTTATGGACAAGCTCCAAAGGCTTAGACAAGGGAGTATGAGTGTTGAAGAATATAGACAACAAATGGAACTACTCTTTTTAAGAGCTGAACTTAGGGAGGAGGAAAGAACAAGCATAGCTAGGTTCCTTGGTGGGCTTAATATAGAAGTGAGGGACAAGGTTGAAATCCTTCCATATAGGGACCTAGATGAGCTAGTCCAACTTTGTATAAGAGTGGAGCAACAACTTAAAAGAAAGCCTTCTTCAAAATCTTATGGCTCTCCCTCTTATCCAAGGAAGGACCAAGCCCATGGAATTTTGGGGGCTGCACCTTCAAAACCCAAGGAAGATAAGGGTAAGACCATAGAGAAATACACCCCTAAGACTAGTTCCCAAGAAAGGACTAGCAACATTAAATGCTTCAAATGTCTTGGAAGAGGTCACATTGCCTCTCAATGCCCCACAAAGAAAACCATGATCATGAGGGGTCAAGACATTTATAGTAGTCAAGAGGAGACTACTTCTTGCCCTTCCTCTAGTGGAAGTGAAGATGATGCAAGGGGTGAAGAGTCTAGTGAGGAAGTCTACCCCCATGAAGAAGGTGACCTCTTAATGGTTAGAAGGCTCCTTGGAGGTCAATCTTGTGATCTATCTCAATCCCAAAGATAGAACAACTTTCATACAAGATGCAAAATTTTAGATAAAACTTGTTCTCTCATTGTGGATAGTAGATCTTGTTGCAATTGTTGTAGCACAAGAATAGTTTCCAAGTTGAACCTCACTATCATTCCCCACCCAAAACCTTATAAACTTCAATGGCTCAATGAGCAAAGGGAAATTATAGTTAACCAACAAGTGAAGGTGCCTTTCTCCATTGGGACATATAAGGATGAAGTTAATTGTGACATAGTTCCCATGGAGGCAGGACATATTCTTTTAGGAAGGCTGTGACAATTTGATAGGAAGATCATTTACAATGGCCTAACTAATGAGATTATCCTCACCCATCTTGGCACTAAATTTGTGTTGCATCCTCAAACACCTTCACAGGTGGCCAAAGATCAACTAACTATGAAAGATAAGAGGGATGAGGAAGAAAAATTAGAAAAACAAAAGAAAAAGAAGGATAGTAAGGCCTTGTCTTCAAAGGCCGGGGGGAAGGAAAAATAGGAAAATGATTCCTCCAAGAAGATTGTTAAGAAGGAAAATCATTTTGCAACAAAAGGTGATATTAAAATAGCACTCCTTCTTAAACAATCTTTCTACCTTCTCCTATCAAGGGAAACATCTCTTAGCACTGCCACAATTCCTACATTTGAGACCTTACCCCCAAAGGTCCAAGAACTCTTACATGAATTTGGTGATATATTTCCCAAAGAGATACCCCTGGGCTACCTCCTTTAAGGGGAATAGAACACCAAATAGATTTAGTCCCAGGAGCAAGCCTTCCTAATAGGCCAGCCTATAGGACTAACCCTCAGGAGACTAAGGAGATAGAGTCTCAGGTTAAAGAATTGTTGGAGAAGGGCTGGGTCCAAGAGAGCCTAAGCCCATGTGCTGTGTCAGTGTTGTTGGTGCCCAAAAAGGATGGTACATGGAGAATATGTACAAATTGCAGGGCCATCAACAACATCACTGTAAAGTATAGGCACCACATTCCTGGACTTGATGATTTGCTTGATGAGTTTCATGGTGCCAATATCTTTTCAAAAATTGATCTTAAAAGTGGTTATCACCAAATTAGGATGAAAATGGGTGATGAGTGGAAAACCGCTTTCAAGACCAAGTTTGGTTTGTATGAATGGCTAGTGATGTCTTTTGGGCCCACTAATGCACCAAGCACCTTTATGAGGCTTATGCATCATGTCTTAAGGGATTTCATAGGTAGATTTGTAGTTGTTTATTTTTGATGATATTTTAGTGTACAGTAGGAGCCTAGATGATCACTTAGGACATCTCAGGCATATTCTTTTAGTCCTTAGGAAAAACACCCTCTATGAAAATATAGAGAAGTGTACCTTTTGTGTAGATAATATAGTTTTCTTAGGGTTTGTAGTTGGTAGAAATGGGGTCCAAGTGGACCCTGAGAAAAATCAAGGCCATCCAAGAATGGCTCACCCCAAAAAGTGTCGGAGATATTAGGAGCTTCCATGGGTTAGCAAGCTTTTATAGAAGGTTTGTTCCTAATTTCTCTACAATTGCATCACCTCTCAATGAGCTGGTGAAGAAGAATGTGGCATTTACCTGGGGTAAAAAACAAGAGCAAACCTTTGCTTTGCTCAAAGAAAAGCTTACTAAGGCACCTGTTCTAGCTCTTCCTGATTTTTCTAAAACTTTTGAGCTAGAATGTGATGCCTTTGGAGTAAGAGTTGGAGTTGTATTATTACAAGGTGGGCACCCTATTGCTTATTTTAGTGAAAAACTTCATAGTGCCACCCTCAACTACCTCACCTATGATAAAGAGCTTTATGCCTTAATAAGAGCCCTCCAAACTTGGGAACATTACCTTGTTTCCAAGGAATTTGTCATTCATAGTGATCATCAATCACTTAAGTACATTAGAGGACAAAGCAAGTTAAACAAAAGGCATGCAAAATGAGTAGAGTACCTAGAGCAATTTCCATATGTTATCAAATACAAAAAGGGAAAAACAAATGTGGTAGCTGATGCCCTCTCTAGGAGACACACATTGTTTTGCTCCTTAGGAGATTAAATTTTAGGATTTGATAATATTAGGGACTTGTATGCTTTAGATGAACATTTCTCTCCCATTTACGAGAGTTGTGGGAAAAAGGCCCAAGATGGATTCTATTTGGCTGAGGGGTATTTGTTCAAAGAGGGAAAGCTTTGCATACCTCAAGGATCCATTAGGAAATTACTTGTGAAAGAAAGCCATGAGGGTGGGCTCATGGGCCACTTTGGGATAGACAAGACCCTTGTCTTACTCAAAGAAAATTTTTATGGCCCCATATGAAGAAAGATGTAAAGAAGGGGAATCTAGGTCAGAGTTTGTAAAGAAGTTGCATGAGAGGGTTAAGAACCAAATTGAGAACCAAACAAAGGTGTATTCAACTAAAGGCAATAGAGGAAGAAAATAGCTAATTCTTAACGAGGGTGACTGGGTTTGGCTCCATCTTTGGAAGGATATATTCCCTACTAAAAGGAAATCCAAGCTTAGCCTTAGAGGGGATGGACCTTTCCAGGTTTGGGAGAGGATCAATAACAATGCCTATAGGGTGGACCTCCCAGAAGAGTATGGAGTCAGCACCACTTTTAACATTTCTGACTTAATTCCTTTTGCAAGTGGAACTGATATTGAGGAGGAGGAACTAACAGATTTGAGGTCAAGAGGATTGGGCTAGAGCTGCTAAAGAAGGCCCCTAGGGTTCTCATAAACCTTAGGGTAGATTTCTGAGCCCATGGGCCAAGGTTGGGTCCAATTATCTTTGTACATATTAGATTAGGATGTCATTATATTTGGTCCTTGTATTTAGGGCTCCATAATGTAGGTAGGGTACCCTACCTTGGGTTTAATGAGCCTTGGACCAGAGATGTGCTTACTATAACACCCTGAAATTTCGCTAACTATAAATTGTTTTTTAATGTATTTCTCATGTTATTTGATTATGTGATTGATTTGGATGAATTGAGGTATTGTGTAAATTAGCCATGATTGATTTTCTTTATGTGGATGTTGAGTTATGTGGAGTTTTATTGACTTAGGTTGAAATTATGAGATTTAAAGTTTTACCAAAACCTGTTCTGGTAAAACCGTAATCCCAAACTCATTAATTGTTGGATCGCCTTCAAATTTGGACTGTAGGTTAATAACCTACATCTGCATGTTCTCACCGTTGGGATTTTCAAAATAACACTTTATGAAATCTCGCTTAGCGAGAGATGCGCGCTAAGCGCAATTCCAACCCAAGAGGAATTGCCCTTAGCGTGAAATGTCGAGCTTAGCGCAAATCCCAACTCGAGAGAAATTGCGCTCAACGCAAAATGTTGTGCTTTGTGCCAAAAATGGATTCCCGCTTAGCAAGACGAGCCCGCTTTGACACTGTAGTTAAGGTCAGGGAACCCAACTATAGTGATGTATGTCTGTCCCTGTTGCATGCTGGTTTTCAAGAAAAACTGTATTTTTTGACTAATGGGATGCAGTTTAATTGTTATTGATGGTTGAAATTGTGAATGATACCATTGTTGTATGTGACTTGTGTTGTCTGAAGAGCTAGGGAGTGTGAATCCCAGGCATTAGAATATATATATATATATATATATATATATATATATATATATATATATATATATATATATATGTATGTATTTATGTATGTATGTATGTATATGTATGGAATGCGATTACTAATGACATTGATAACATATAGATGAGATGATGTTGAAGTTTATGATAATAATGATATGAGATAATGTTGATGGTTATGATAATTGTCGCAACCTACCCTTCGGCAGGGGTGCGAAAAGGCCAAAATAGATGGGCCAAAGCGTTTGTCTCCAAGGGAGAAAACGAGCGGAGTCGCCACCAACGTTTATTTGAGGAAAACATTAGAAAAAACCAAAAAAGGCGAAGGTTTGCGGATTTTGAAAATGAGGGTTCGGGAGTTGTTTACGCACGGGGAAGGCATTAGCACCCTACACACCCGTCACAAGGGACGGAAGCCTCTAATCGAGTGTGCAAAACCTGACTTTAAAATTATGTATTTTTCCTTTTTATGTTTATTATTTTTTTCCTTTTTATGTTTTTTTTTTTTTACTTTTTGGGGTCGATAGGGTGTTGCCCTCGCTCCTATGTATCCGCAGGTGTGATGGGGAACTCAGACCTACGTAGTTCTTTAAGTCTAAAAGTTTGTATGTTACATTGATTTTTATGTTTTTGAAAGATTGATTTTAATTGCGAACCAAAGTTGTTTAAGGCGTTGAACCTTGAAACGATGTTTTAAACTTTAAAAAGCGGAGAGGATTGTTAAGGCGTTCGACCTTGAAACGATCTCTTGATTTTTTGATGAAATGAAGAGGTTTATGACTTGGTTTTATTTTTGTTTTTGTTTATTAACCTTCAATCTTTTTTTTTTAAAGATAAATTGCAACACCAACGATCGGTTAAAACTTATTATACAAAAGAAAAGCGATCACTGATGATAGGAGAAGGAGATGAAGATGTACAAAACAATAGGGAGGATCCCTAAGGGTCCATAGATCATGTTCAAATCCTTAAAGACAAAAACTTACCGAATGAAGAATGAAGAACGACCGAAGAACGATGTAGAAATCGATTGCAGTCGCGATTCGACAGCGATTTAGCTTATTTTTCTCTTCTTCCTTCTTCTTTTCTCTTCTTTTTCCCCAACCCTTCACCTCTGGACCTCAGAACCTCCCTCTCAACCCCTCTTCACACTTACTTATAGCAAAACAAGGCATTTGGGGTCATGACAGCTCGCCCAGGCGAGCTGTTTACTTCATCTTGAAGCAACCTTGCTCGCCCAGGCGAGCTGGTTACTTCACAATGAAGTTATTTGGTGGCCCAGGCGAGTCAGAGGCTAGCCTGGGCGAGTCAGGGTTCAAAAAAAGCCTTAAAATGACCCTTTTACCCTCCCCTTTGGGTACTTTCGCATCCTTGATCAAAACATTGAATGATCATTCGTATTGCGTGGCACTTAGTGTCAAGCAGCTTAACTCGGCTAGCAATAATAAAAATGTTAGCAAATGATAGTCCCTAGACGAAATTAGGGTATGACAGTTGTCCCTCTTTACTTATATTTTATTGGAAATAAAAGGGAATTAAAGATAAGGACACTAATTTCGTTCGAGCGATCTTGTTATTCGACCTGGCAACCAAGGATGTGAAATCGAGAAAACATGAGGACATTGAAGTTCTTCTTTTTCTTTTTTTTTTCGTTTTTTTCAAAGCATGGAAATAGAGGACGTCGAGTCCTATGAAGCACAAACAAGGATATTGAGTCCTATAAAAGACAAAAGATATTGAAGTATTTGAAATATAAATAAAGACATTGTTGTCTTTTGGAAGTGTAAATGACTGAAGATATTGAAGTCTTTTGAAATGTAAATGAAGACATTTTCGTCTTTTGAAGGCGTAAATGACTGAAGACATTGTCATCTTTTGAAAGTGTAAATGACTGAAGACATCGAAGTCTTTTGAAATGTAAATAAAGAAATTGTCATCTTTTGAAAGTGTAAATGACTGAAGACATTGTCGTCTTTTGAAATGTAAATGAAGACATTGTCATCTTTTGAAAGCGTGAATGATTGAAGACATTGTCGTCTTTTGAAATGTAAATGAAGACTGTGATAGTCTTGACGAAAGACATTGAAGTCTTTGAAATGTAAATGAAGACATTGTCGTCTTGACAAAAGACATTGAAGTCTTTGAAAAGTAAAGGAGCAGATGACCTTGATTGTTTTTGCAAGACAAAAGACTATGATAGTCTTTGAAAAGTAAAGGAGCAGATGACCTTGATTGTCTCTGCAAGACAAAAGACTATGATAGTCCGTGGATGACATTGATAGTCTTCGTAAGACAACAGACTATGATAGTCTTTGAAAAGTAAAGGAGAAAATGACCTTGATTGTCTTTACAAGACAGAAGACTATGATAGTCTTTGAAAAGTAAAGGCGGATGACATTGATAGTCTCCATAAGACAAAAGACTATGATAGTCTTTGAAAAGTAAATGATGAAGGACTTTGAGTCCTGTGAAAGCATAAAGACAGAGGACTTTGAGTCCTATGAAAGGAAAAAGCGAGGACATTGAGTCCCGTGAAAGATAAAGGTGAGGACTTTGAGTCCTATGAAAGATAAAAGTGAAGACTTTAAGTCCTATGAAACAAGCCAATAGGTACTAGTACCAAGGGGCTCGACCTTATGAGAAAGAAAGAGGTTAACTCTTTGAGAGGGCTTCTCATCCTAAACTCAAAAGATAGGACATTAGATTTGGGAAATTGGTATGTATAGTGAAATTTATGCACTTATGAACATGATTTTTGGGATGCAGATGCATCAACCTTCATCTTGAAATGCTAGTAATGCAAATGGTTTTGAACCATGAAAATTGTGTAATGCTCATGACATTCTTTCATATTTTTGTGATTTTGATTTTGATTTGATTTGATTTTTTTCTTTTTGTGGAAAACACAGATTGACTATTTTATTTTTAAAAAAAGATGTGATAACTCATGCAACCTCATCCTAGTTTTTTGCAAATCTCTTCGGGGACTCCCTCAAAGTGCATGTTCTATTTGATTTTGTCACTTGAAAATTTTAGAGTGACACAATGGAGCCGCTTGACATTTAATCAATCAACTGAAATATTGATCCTAGGGTTTGTCCCTTTTCATTTTTTTGTTTAAAACCTTCTATTATTTTGCATAACAAGGAAACATAAGGCTTTGGGATTGTTCGTGCGCCCCATTGAAGGATGACAGTGGATTGTCACCCTTTGGCATGTGACCAACTGAAACTTCCTGATTTAAAGTCATAGAGTGATGCCAAGGGCTTGTGGATCCCGCTGAAACATGATGACAGGGGTTGATTCCGAAAGAATTTATACAACAAAGGCAACCCTAGGATTCATTCTAGAATATATATATATATATATATATCAACAATCACAAGCGTGTGTGGGTTCCATTCTAGAATCCAAAATTAAAAGCAAAATTGGTCATTCCTTGATCCACATGGGCTTTATTAGGCTCGTAACATGGTTAGGAGTAAGAGGAGTGAATGTATGAATACATGAATTTTGATGATGCCAAAGAAGAATCAAACATGGCTGCTTCAAAGGATAAGCATTTGCTTCATGATTAATTCAAGATTGCTTCAACAAACAAAGCCTTGTTTCAAGATTCACTAAAGATCAAGCCTTGCCTCAAAACAAAGTGTTTCAAAGTCATGCAAGGCTCTGGTAATCGATTACCAGGAAGTGTAATCGATTACCAGAAGGGAAGAATGAAAAAGAGCTGTTGAAAAGGGTTTTGAATTTGAATTTTTAACATGTAATCGATTACCATATGTTTGTAATCGATTACCAGCAACGAAACTTTGAAAATTCAAATTCAAAAGTCATAACCCTTCAAATTGTAACTGTGTAATCGATTACACAAACATTGTAATCGATTACCAGTGGAGAGCTTTTAGAAAATCTACCAACAGTCACATCTTTTGATTGGATTTGTGAATGGCCATCAAAGGCCTATAAATAGGTGACTTGGGCATGAAATTTAAAGAGAGAGTTTTGCTTGGCCAAAATGTTTTATCCTCTCAAAAGGAAATGAGAGAGATTCCAAAGAACTCCATTGCCAAATGCTCTCTCAAAAGAAACTCTTGGGCAAACACTTGCAAATCCATTAAGAGTCTATCCATGGACTTCAATTGTAATATCCTTCTCTTCAAGAGAGAATTCTTCTTCCATTCTTCTTACTCAATGAGATTGATTAAGGGACCGAGGGTCTCTTAAGTTGTAAGGATTCTTGAACACAAGGGATGGGTTGTACCTGTGTGGTTCAGACTTTGTAAAGGATTTTACAAAGATAGTGGAAATCTCAAGTGGGTTGCTTGAGTACTGGATGTAGGCATGGAATTTGCCGAACCAGTATATAACCGTGTTTGCATTCTCTCTTCCCTTATCTTATTTATTTTGTTGCAATCAATTGTGTCTTGCATGTTTAGAGAACATTATTAAATTGATTGTTGCTTCTTCTGCATTCTAAGCCTATCCCTCTTAAGTCATTGAGGCCACAAGATCCAACAAGAGGGCTATGAAAAAAAGGATTAGATAGGCTCAAAGAGTGTTTGAGGCCACAAGATCCAACAAGAGGGCTATGAAAAAAAGGATTAGACAGGCTCAAAGAGTGTTTGAGGGTTACCTTGAGAGTCTTTTTTATACTTTTATTCATTTCAACTTTTGAGTTGGGCTCTACTCCTTTTGTCTTGTACATTAATCTTTCATTGCACTTTTGTTCCTTTCTTGTACAATTTAGAGATCTTTTGAATCTCTTTTCCTTCACTCTCCTTTGGGGGGTTTTGTTTTCTCTTTTTTTCTTTTCATTGTTGCCCAACTTCATGCATGTATTGTTTGCATCGCTCTTCCCGCTGGTTTAGTGGTGGTTCCTATTTTTCTTTTGCTATTTTTTTGTGTTGTTTTTAGAAAACAAATATGCTTTGGCTCGGAGGGGGTAGCAAAGGATAAACTAGTGTTTGGGATGTTGAAACATGGCCATGCGTCATTTCAAATCTTGACTTAGATCCTTTTGTAGTTTGGATTTTGGGACAAAACCTTAACAACAAGCCCCTAATTGTTTTTTTATTTCTTTATTACCCTAATTTTTGCCTAGGCCGCCCTTTCGGGTTCTCGACCTACCGGGTAAGAACTTTTAATCTGCCCCTATGTTCGCTTGAGGCTTATGCACGGTGCCTCTCATTGCCCCAGTGTAGGACGCTGAGGTATTTATGACCTTGTAGCAAGCAAGAAAAGAAAGAAACTGTGCAGGTTCTTGAAAATGAATTTTCAAGGATGAGAAACATTCAAAGGATTTTCAATTGACGAATTAAGTTGAACGACTCCTGTTCTTGATAACTTACTTTTCTCTCAAAAAGTCAACTTTTAGGAATGATAAAAATGAGGTCACATGAATGTCTGTACTTTTTTATTTGCAACACAGTCAATCAAACATTTTTTTTACTCGTCGTTTATGGCACCCTCACCAAATGTGTAGAATAAGCAATTTCTGATTGAACAGACTTGGAAGTCGAACCCTGGAGCGTAGGTTGCTTTGACAAATAAACCAATGGCATACATTCACATTCCAATTAAATAAGCAAAGATGTAATTGTGAGAGAATGAAAGACAAGGACATCAAATTTATCCATATTATTAGCATTGTGATTGTTGTTTACAGTAATGGCATAAACTTGAAAATCCTAATGAGTCATTGGAGACATCTAACAAAAACCTTCAAATTACCTCATGCATAGTGTCGCATGCCAACGTTAGAATTCACAAGAGATTATCCTCCTCAAATTTTAGCCAGCTCGCATGAATCAGATTTTGCACCTTATGCTTCAGGGACATACAATGCTCAATTGAAGGCCCCGAAACTCCTCCATGATAAGCACATTTTGCATTCGATTTGTATCCTCAGAAAAATGGAGGTTGAGGAACCTTGGCTGGGGTTATGGCTACCATTGC
This sequence comes from Glycine soja, assembly GCF_004193775.1. Lineage (NCBI taxonomy): Eukaryota > Viridiplantae > Streptophyta > Magnoliopsida > Fabales > Fabaceae > Glycine > Glycine soja. Next base: position 34,593,743 of record NC_041002.1, read on the forward strand.
ATTATCGAGCAGATAAGGGAGTAAGTCAACATATGACACTGGAATTGGGGTGAATTCTACATGCTTCTTTTTTGGAAAATTCCTTCCTTAGTTGGTGCTTTGGTTTTTGTTAAGGGTGGTGTTTGGTATTGGATGTGCGGCAGGCGAGCCTTGTGGTTGACTTAGGGGTGGCCTTTGCGGATGATTGGGCATTCTTGACTGGTAGGGTGGTGGGTAATGAGAAGGATTGATATTGACCGTGTATTGATATTGTTGAGCTGGTGGGGGATTTGGCCATGTAGGAATGACAGTCACAACATGGAGGCATGTGTCTCTTTCGCCAATGAAAACTAGATTGGAAAACCCACTTCTATCCTTTTGCCAATGAAAACTAGATTGGCAAAGCTTGAAGGCATGTATCCCATCATCTTCTCATAGTAGAACACCGGTAACATGTCCATTATCATTGTTATCATCTCCTTTTTCGTCATTAGGGGTGCTACTTGAGCTGCCAGATCCCTCCACCTTTGGGCATATTCTTTGAAAGATTCATGCTCTTTTTTACACATGCTCTATAGTTGCATCCTATCCGGAGCCATATCAAAATTGTACTGATACTTCCTAATAAAGGCAACCATTAGGTCCTTCCATGAATGGACTCGGAAGGGTTCTAGATTAGTATACTAGGTCACGACTGCCCCAGTAAGACTTTCCAAGAAGAAATGCATCAACAATTTTTCATTTTTTGAGTATGCCCTCATTTTCTTGTTGTACATTTTCAGGTGATTCTTGGGGCAAGCAGTCCCCTTGTACTTATTGAAGTCTTACACCTTGAACTTCGGAGGCATAACAATGTTAGGCACTAGGCACAACTCTGCCATGTCAACAAAAGCATGATCTCGGCCTCGTTCAATGGCCCTCATCCTTTCCTCTATATGATCAAATTTTCCCCTTTCTTCCATGGCCGGAGGCAGTCTTCCCACCGCAAAATGCAAGGGTCATGGTTGTGGGCGATACTGAGGGCCCCCCAAAGTGTCCAACAGGGGTATATCACCAACTGCTTGCCCCTTAGTGGCATACCCGAGGTAAGGTTCAAAGCTGGCTAGATTGTGGTCTCGGGGTGCTTCATGTGTCTCCCCCATGGGTTGAGAGACATGTGCATGATCAGATTGGGGTTGTTGGCTCTTAATGGGCATCAGTGCAGAGTTGTTGACATTCTCATCGAGAGTGTGTGCAACATCGGGTAGTGTATAGGTGGGAGGCAAGCCATATGTTGGGAAAGAGTTCTTGCTCTGCACAACATGGGAATTGCCTGTACTTCCCAATGCTTCTCGTCCCCTACCTACCATATCCGAGACAGGAGGATGTTGGACAAGTGGCCTCAGATATCTTAAGAAGGGGGGGGGGTTGAATTAAGATATTACAAATTATTTCCCCAATTAAAAATTCTATTTAACTTTCTATTCAAGTTATAAATTCCCTTAATAATGAATTTCTTAATTAATGATTCAAACGAAAAATTTGAATATGAATATAAAACAATAATAAATAAAGGAGTTTAAGGGAAGAGAAAATGCAAACTCAGATTTATACTGGTTCGGCCACACCCTTGTGCCTACGTCCAGTCCCCAAGCAACCCGCTTGAGAGTTCCACTATCTTGTAAATTCCTTTTACAAGTTCTAAACACACAAGGACAATCCTTCCTTTGTGTTTAGAATCCTTTCATAATAAGAGACCCTCAGTCTCTTAATCCCTTTTCAGAATAAAGAAGAAGAGAAGAAGAAATCTCTCTTGAAAGAGATAGATTGAACAATTTGAGCACTCAAATAATTCCTTATTGAATCACAAGTGTTTTGGCCAAGGAATTTGTAAGAGGATAAAACAATTTTTCTTGTTAAGAGGATAAGACCTTTTTGTTCTTCAAAACTCTTGGCAAATTCGTGTCTCAAGTCACATATATATAGGCCTTTGATAGCCATTCAAGAACCAAATAAAAAGATGTGACTATTGAGAATATTTTCTGAAAATCTGCTCTGGTAATCGATTACAGTATTTGTGTAATCGATTACAAGCTTTAAAATTTGAATTAAAACGTTCAGAAACTGCTGGTAATCGATTACCATATATGTGTAATCGATTACACAGTGCAAATTTTGAATTCAAATTTTAATAGTTGTTGTAAATCAGTTTTGGCCACTGGTAATCGATTACCAGAGAGTAAATTTGTTGAAAAAGACTTTTTAACTTAAATTTCTTGGCCAAACTTTTTGCTACTTCAATTGGAATTCCCTTCCTATTTAATATACCCTTTCTAAGACTCTAGAGACTGTCTTGATCATCCATCTTAAATATCTTTAATTTCTTTGTCTTGAATTAAAGCTTTGAGATGCATGTGAAACTTTGGCATCATCAAAACATTCAGCTTGATCCTTTGTCTACAATCTCCCCCTTTTTGATGATGACAATCCCTGAAATCAAGACAAGCTATATACAAGATGATAGCACGTTCACACAACCCTTACTCCCCCTATCTTTTGGCATGTATGCCTAACTTTACTTAATGATAAATTTCTAATTGATAATTGATTTCTAACCCAAGTTCTCTCAAGTTCTCTCCCCCTTTGGCAACATCAAAAAGAACTAAGCAACATAATCAATATCCAAACAGAGCCAAACAATAAACCAAAATAAATCCATACATTGTCATAACCAACCAAATCAAAGTCAAGAAATATAATATAAGTGCAAGATTACGATAACTAAGCAATAAAAAGCCAAATACACGGCAATAAACCAAAGTACTAATAATACTTAATTACTAATAATACTTAGTCATAATACTTAAGCTAAGATGATGATGGAGGCGGTGGTGGTGGATCAAAGCAAGTACGGATGAAGGAGACATCTTCTTCAACTTTGGTGATCCTTGATTCCATGGCATCGAACCGCATGTCGACCTGCAATTCCATGGCATCAAACTTGTCACCTACAAAAGTCTGAAGTCCATCAAACTTGTCCATGAGCCTTCGAAGAAGAGTGGAATTATCTTCAACTGGTAGGTTGCCTTCTTCATCAGTGGGTTGAGTGCCCTTTTTGACCCAAGAGCCATCATGCTCTTTGCGGTAACCAAAAGAAGCAATCACAGCAGCACCAATTAAAAAAGATCTCTTGATTGGAACATAAGGTTCAGAATCAAGAGGAATTTGAAAATGGCGGAAAAAGAGAGTGACAAGATGTGGATATGGCAAAGGTGCATTTAATCACAATGCCTTATGCATGCGATATCTTACAAGATGTGCCCAGTCAAGTTGACACCCGGTATGAAAGGCCCACATGATAACAAGATCTTCCTCAGAAACCTGGGCAAGATTGGAAGATCGTGGAAGCAAAATCCGCACAATCAGATAATGAAGAATGCGGCTTTCAAAAACCAATGAGCCGGCAAGAAGGCGTCCGGTCATATCCGCATTGTTGGTGCAAACCAACTGGCGGGCATCATGTGCAGAAAAATCAAACTTCCAATCGTCATTCAGTGTACCTTCAAATGGTACACTGTCACTGGACAATTGGGTTAAGTCATGGAAAAGGGATTGGTTAATGACCATTTTTATCCCAAAAACCTCAAAAATCAAAGTACTGTCCTGAATTTCAAGATTACAATAAAAGGCTTTAACCAATTCAGGATAAATAGGCAATTGTAATGACATGAAAGGTATGAGACCTAAATTCTGAAATGCTTGAATGCAATCAAAGGTTTTAGCAGAAAAGAATTCCATATCAATGAACTTAGGATCGATAATGGAACAAGATGAGAAAAGATTTGAATACCGTTTCTGCTGTTCTTCGGAAGAAAACAATGTGGAAGAGGATAATGAGGGTGGAATTGGTGCTGTGGATACGCTAATGGCGCCGGAACGATGAGCTCTTGAAGCCGAAGCGGAGGCAGATGACCCCTTACGTTTCTTTGACGATTCTGCCATTTGAAGGAGTTTTTGCAGATTTCAATTGGTGAAATCAAAAGAAAAATGAAAAAGAAGAAGATTGCAATTTACGGGAGTCGATTTGATGAAGAAATGAGTGAGATAGGAAGGTTTGGAGGTTTGGGAATGGAGGAACGTCGCAAGGAGGAAGGGGCTGCGTAGGGGTTTCTGGAAAATGTGATATTTATAGAGCAGGACGCGTGGTAATCGATTACAAGTAATGGTAATCGATTACAGGAGGAGGCAGACTACTGGTAATCGATTACATGAATACTGTAATTGATTACAGGCCATCTGTTCTAGTGTAATCGATTACAGTATTCATGTAATCGATTACCAGAACAAAAAATAGCCTTTTCCTAAAAGAAAACTTATTTCTAAGTCTAAAAACTTATACTATCTTAAGAGTTAATTATACTAACAAGAAAAGTAAACTAAATTAAACAAAACAAGCGTCATACTTAATCAAAACACAATCAATCATTCATAAAAATTACCTATCCAAATCACTAAGGTCTAAAAGGCCTAATTCTCTTCTTATTGAAAAGAATATTTCTTTTGGGAGAGGTTTTGTAAAGATATCAGCAAGCTGATTCTTTGTATCAACAAACTCTAATATACAATCTCCCTTTAGGACATGATCTCTAAGAAAATGGTGCCTAATTTCTATATGTTTGGTTCTAGAGTGTTGAACAGGGTTTTTGGATAGATTTATGGCACTAGTATTATCACACCTAATAGGTATACGATCAAGAAGGATACCATAGTCAGATAATTGTTGCTTCATCCATAAAATCTGTGCACAACAACTGCCGGCAGAAATATATTCCGCTTCAGCAGTGGATAAAGCAACACTGTTTTGTTTCTTACTATGCCATGAGACAAGAGCGGATCCAATGAATTGACAAGTTCCACTTGTGCTTTTTCTATCAGTTTTAGATCCGGCCAAGTCAGAATCAGAATATCCTATTAAGTTACATGTTGAGTTCTTAGGATACCATAATCCTAAATTTATTGTACCTAATAGATATCTCATAATTCTCTTAACTGCACTCAAATGTGATTGTTTAGGGTTGGATTGAAACCTAGCACACATTCATACACTAAACATAATATCAGGTCTACTAGCAGATAAATAGAGAAGAGATCCGATCATACCTCGATACTGTTTCATGTCTATAGATTGACCAGATTCATCTTTATCTAAGTAACAGCTAGTGCTCATCGGTGTAGCCATGTGTTTTGCACTTTCCATCCCAAATCTTTTGATTAATTCCTTGCAATACTTGGATTGATTGATGAATATACCTTCTTGAGTTTGCTTGATTTGTAATCCCAGGAAGTACTTTAGTTCTCCCATCATTGACATTTCAAATTCACTTTGCATATCAAGGGAAAACTCCTTGCACAATGAATCATTAGTGGATCCAAAAATTATATCATCAACATATATTTGAACCAACAAAATATCATTATGCTTTCTCTTTATGAATAATGTGGTATCCACTTTTCCTCTAGAAAATTCTTTTTCTAGGAGAAAATTACTTAAACGTTCATACCACGCCCTAGGGGCTTGTTTCAAACCATAAAGAGCCTTTTGTAATTTATAAACATGATTTGGTTTATCCGGGATTTCAAAACCTGGAGGTTGTTCAACATATACTTCTTCTTGAATTAAACCATTTAGAAAATCACTTTTAACATCCATTTGATAGAGCTTAAAATTCATTATGGATGCATATGCTAAGAGCATTCTAATGGCTTCTAATCTTGCAACTGGAGCATATGTTTCTTCATAGTCTATTCCCTCTTCTTGATTATACCTTTTTGCTACTAACCTAGCCTTATTTCTAATAATTATGCCATGTCCATCTAATTTATTTCTAAAAACCCATTTTGTTCCTATGACAGGATAATTTTCAGGTTTTTCTACTAGTTTCCACACATTGTTTCTTTCAAATTGATTCAGTTCTTCTTGCATGGCAATGATCCAGTTATCATCTACTATGGCTTCTTTTATATTTTTAGGTTCAATCATAGATACAAAAGCCATATTATTGCATAAATCTTTAAGAGAATGTCTAGTTGTTACCCCTTTTGATATATCACCAATAATGTTGTCGAGGGGATGATCTCTTGAGGCTTTCCATTCTCTTGGAAGTTCATTATTTGCTCTAACTCCATTATCTTGAGAATCTTCATTGCTTCCTTCATCTTTTTCTTTAGATTCATTTCCATGAATATGTGTATCATCTAAGGAATCTGAAATATCATCTAAAAAATCCTTCCTTGGAAGAATGGCTTCACCCCAAAAATATTTTGGAAGAGGTGTATCATTTAATAAAGTTCTAGCAATCTCTTCCAAAGATCTATTTTTCCTTTCAACAACACCATTTTGTTGAGGGGTTCTTAGTGCAGAAAATTTATGCTCAATCCCATGCTTATCACAAAATAATTCAAATTCTTTATTTTCAAACTCACCCCCATGATCACTCCTAATAGATATAATCTTGAGATTTTTCTTATTTTGAATGATTTTTGCAAGTTTTCTAAATGCTTGGAATGCATCATTCTTATGAGTGATAAAAAGAGTCCATGTGTATCTAGAATAATCATCAACTATAACAAGAGCATAGTAACTTCCTCCAAAACTCATGATTCTGGAAGGACCAAAGAAATCCATATGTAGTAATTGTAAGGGTTGAGTAGTTGAAACAATGTTTTTAGATTTGAAAGAAACTCTAGTTTGTTTTCCCTTTTGACAAGCATCACATAGCCTATCTTTTTCAAATCTTAGTTTTGGCAAACCAACAACTAAATCTTTTGATATTAATCTATTTAAGTGTTCCATGTTTATATGTGCAATCCGTTTATGCCATAACCATGGATCATCATCTTTACTAAGAAAACATTGATTATTATCTAGTTTTTGACTTAAGTCTATCATGTAAACATTGTTGACTCTAAACCCTATATGCTTTATATTCGTATCATGTTTATGTTCAATGACACACTTTTGAGAATCAAATGATACCAGATAGCCTTTGTCACATAATTGACTCACACTAAGCAGACTATGTTTAAGACCTTCAACAAGTAGAACATTTTCAATGGAGGTTGAAGAATTTGTACCTATTTTTCCAACTCCAAGAATTCTACCTTTGTTGTTGTCACCATAAGTTACATGTCCGCTTTTCTTGGGAGAGATATGTGTGAATTTTGATTCGTCTCCCGTCATATGTTTTGAGCATCCGCTATCTATGTACCACTTTTTCCTCAAGGGTTCCTACATAATCAAGGTTGTAACTTAGGTACCCAAACTTTATTGGGTCCTTGTGTGTTAGTATGAATAACAGATCCTTTTAGGACCCAAATCATTTTAATATTGTTACAATTTCTTCTAAAATAGCATGTAGATGTGCCATGCCCTTTTCTTCCACAGTAAAAACATGTGATAAAACTAGAACTATATTTTTGTGTGGAAGTATAGAAGTTTTTATGAAATTTTTGTTGTTTTTCATATTTATATCCTAGTCCAGCCTTATTGGAGGCATGTCTTTGTTTTCCTAATATGACATCTAAATTATTTTTACTATAAGAGAATTTTGCAAGTGAGTTTTTCAACTCTTTGATTTCTTTTTCATACTTTTCACAACAACTACAAGAATCCGACGTTTTCTTGTCAGAAATAATAGAGATATGAACTTTTTCATTTGGTTTAGAAATTGAGACTTCATTTCTAAGATGATCTAATTCTTTGTTTAATTTTGAAATTTCATTTTCTAAATTTGAAATTGTTTTCTTTGAAGATGAAAATAACTTTGCAAGTTTAATTGACTCTTTATGCAGATCAGCAAATGCATCTTGCAATTCATCAAAAGAAATAGATAAATTGTTTGAAGATGTTACCTCTTCATCACTTTCATAATTTTTTGCCATAAGACAGAGGTTTATTTCTTCATTTTCTGAATCTTCAGAAGATTCCATATCGTTTTCATCCCATGTAATGTATGCTTTCTTCAATTTCTTTTCATTAATATTTTTCTTTTCAGACTTCTCCATCTTTTTCTTGAAGATGGGACAATCAACCCTCAGATGTCCAGGTTGATTGCACTCAAAGCATTTTAGAGTAGAGGATGAAGTTTCTGTCCTTCTTTTATGTTTAAAATTGGGTCGCTTTTGATTTCCTCTGACTCTCAGGAACTTGTTGAATCTTTTTACAAACAGACTAATATCTTCATCATTATCCAAGTCAATTGAATCTTCTTTATCACTGTCTTCTTGGATTGCAGATGAGGCTTTAAGAGCGATTCCCTTCTTCTTCTTATCAGTTTCTTCATGCTGATTTAATCTTAGTAATTCCATTTCATGCTCCTGCAATTTTCCAAATAACGTAGCAAGAGACATACTAGATAAATCTTGAGATTTTGTGATGGCTGTTACCTTTGGTTGCCATTCTCTATTAAGACATCTTAAGACTTTATTTACTAGAGCTTCATTTTGAAAAGTTTTTCCTAGAGATGCAAGATGATTAACTATGTGTGTGAACCTCTTTTGCATGTCTTGTATACTTTCATTTATATTCATCCTAAAAAGTTCATATTCACGAGTTAAAGTGTTTATCCTAGATCTTTTAACATCTGTTGTGCCTTCATGTGTTACTTGTAGTGTATCCCACATATCCTTAGCACTTTTACAATTTGAAACCCTAAAGTATTCATCTATTCCTAGGGCAGATGTAATAATATTTTTGGCCTTTAAATTATATTGTACTAATCTTCTTTCTTCCTCAGTCCAATCTGCTCTAGGTTTTCCTATTGTTGCACTTCCGGCCATTATAGAGGGAACATAAGGTCCTTGTTCTATGGCTTCCCAAATATTTAAATCTATTGCCTCTATAAAGATTTGCATGCGGGTTTTCCAGTAGTGGTAACCCACTCCATTAAAGATGGGAGGTTTATTTATAGAATTTCCCTCGGGAAACAAGTAGTTTGATGAGGCCATAATTCTTGAAGCTTCTAAACTTTATACAAGAATGAAGCTCTGATACCACTTGTTGGACAAGTGGCCTCAGATATCTTAAGAAAGGGGGGGGGGTTGAATTAAGATATTACAAATTATTTCCCCAATTAAAAATTCTATTTAACTTTCTATTCAAGTTATAAATTCCCTTAATAATGAATTTCTTAATTAATGATTCAAAAGAACAATTTGAATATGAATATAAAACAATAATAAATAAAGGAGTTTAAGGGAAGAAAAAATGCAAACTCAGATTTATACTGGTTCGGCCACACCCTTGTGCCTACGTCCAGTCCCCAAGCAACCCGCTTGAGAGTTCCACTATCTTGTAAATTCCTTTTACAAGTTCTAAACACACAAGGAAAATCCTTCCTTTGTGTTTAGAATCCTTTCACAACAAGAGACCCTCGGTCTCTTAATCCCTTTTCAGAATAAAGAAGAAGAGAAGAAGAAATCTCTCTTGAAAGAGATAGATTGAACAATTTGAGCACTCAAATAATTCCTTATTGAATCACAAGTGTTTTGGCCAAGGAATTTGTAAGAGGATAAAACAATTTTGCTTGTTAAGAGGATAAGACCTTTTTGTTCTTCAAAACTCTTGGCAAATTCGTGTCTCAAGTCACATATATATAGGCCTTTGATAGCCATTCAAGAACCAAATAAAAAGATGTGACTGTTGAGAATATTTTCTGAAAATCTGCTCTGGTAATCGATTACAGTATTTGTGTAATCGATTACAAGCTTTAAAATTTGAATTAAAACGTTCAGAAACTGCTAGTAATCGATTACCATATATGTGTAATCGATTACACAGTGCAAATTTTGAATTCAAATTTTAATAGCTATTGTAAATCAGTTTTGGCCACTGGTATTCGATTACATCCTCTGGTAATCGATTACCAGAGAGTAAATTTGTTGAAAAATACTTTTTAACTTAAATTTCTTGGCCAAACTTTTTGCTACTTCAATTGGAATTCCCTTCCTATTTAATATGCCCTTTTTAAGACTCTAGAGACTGTCTTCATCATCCATCTTGAATATCTTTAATTTCTTTGTCTTGAATTAAAGCTTTGAGACGCATGTGAAACTTTGGCATCATCAAAACATTCAGCTTGATCCTTTGTCTACAGAGGATTTACTTGATTGAGGCCAGATGGGTGAATCGGGTCCTCCTTAGTGGCGATACTTACAGTAATGAGTGTAGCCGCATTGACCTCCATCATTTTTTTCATACTCATCATGGCTTCCATCATTGTGGCCATTTGGTCTTTCATGGCCTCCATGTCGGCCTTCATCTGCTCTTGCACCTCCTCTATTTCACTCATTACTCTAACTCTAGCACGCATTCGGTAGGGGCGCCGTAAAGCATGTTCTTTCCTTTTGATAACAATGATTACAGTTCTGATTTCAAGGAAAGAATGCAATGAGCAATGTCACCAATGTGAAAAGACAAATAAGCATGGATGTATGTGAATAATGCATTGTTGAAGTATTGTGAATTTTACACAGGACATAGGGTTGAATCAATTTAGATTTTCATTAAAACAGCATGGTCCATCACATATTGTCAATGTGAAACTGGAAATAAAACATGGACATCAATAGTCCTTAATTTTTTTGTAAATTATTTAGCTCAATCATGTGTTGGTAGTAGACAAAGAAGCGATGTAACTCGATCCATCTTCTGCCCCAACTTTTGCAAGCTGGTTACTTCCATACTTGACCTTGACTTGATGAACCTTTCCTTAAAAACATGTGCTTGGTTTAACCCTATAACCCAAGGAATAGCAATTTTGACCGCCAATACTTTGACAACATATCATAGAGATGAATGACTAGGGCATACTTATGCTATGCATGGCAAATGAGACTGACATGAGATGCCTGAAGAACCATCATTTCCTAGTTAACCATGCATTAGGTACCATGTTCACATGATTTTCAATCAGTTTTTTTAAGAGAAATGAGTGTATAATTGTTAGTCGGTGAAAACGACTAACTTTTATGTATAAAACTTGTATAAATTGTATCAAACTCTCCCAATTTATGGTTATTTTGTAATGTTATAAGTATTTTCTATTATGTATTGGTAATAAATACTTAGTGTTTTCATTTTGTGTGTTTAATAATCATTTTCTCTCAATTTCAGGTTAATTAGGCAAGCTTTGGAAAGTGTTGTTTTTCACCTTCTCGCTAAGCCAATATGCTGGCTTAGCGAGCATCCGCTAAGCGCAACACTCCTTGGCTAAGCGCGAGAAAGAATCCAGAAGAAGATGAGCTGTACAGGTTTGCTAAGCACACTGCTTCATCTCTCTAAGCACACCGCTTCAGTTCATCCGCTAAGCGAGAAAGGCGAGCTAAGCCAAAAATACTAACGTGCGCTAAGCGCACGAGCACAAACAAGGCCACCTATTTAAGCCTGAAATTAGATTTTGTGAAGGGAGTTTGGACTGGGATTCAGAGCTTTGCATGTCTAGGGTTTCTAGAGAGAGAAAGGTCCAAGTTCTAGAGAGCTTTGAGAGATTTTGCTGTGTGAAGATCTGTAGAGACCAGAGTGTGAATGTATGTATACATGATTTTGATGATGTCAAAAGAAGAATCAAACAAGGCTCATTTTGCTTCAAGATTAATACAAGATTGTTTCAACAAACAAAGCCTTGATTCAAGATTTCTTCAAGATCAAGCCTTGCCTCACAATGAAAGGTTTCAAGTCATTCAAGGCACATGTAATCGATTACCAATACATGTAATCGATTACCAATGGTTTGAAAGTGTGTAATCGATTACACATCATATGTAATCGATTACCAGAGACTCTGAACGTTGGGAATTCAAATTTTAAATGAAAGGTCACAACTGTTCAAGAAAAACAACTGTGTAATCGATTACACTAATTCTGTAATCGATTACCAGAGAGGATTTTCAAGGAATATCGCCAACAGTCACATCTTATCATTTGGATTTTGAATGGCCATCAAAGGCCTATATATATGTGTGACTTGGGATGAAATTGAAGAGAGAGTTTTGCTGGTCCAAAATGTCTTATCCTCTCAAAAGAAAATGAGAGAGATTCCAAGAGAACTTCATTGTCAAATGCTCTCTCAAAGAACTCTTGGGCAAACACTTGCACATCCATTAAGAGTTCATCCATGGATCTTCATTGTAATATTCTTCTCTTGAAAAGAGAATTCTTCTTCCATTCTTCTTATTCAATGAGATTGGTTAAGAGACTGTGAGTCTCTTGTTGTAAAGGATTCCTGAACACAAGGGATGGGTTGTCCCTGTGTGGTTCAGACTTTGTAATGGATTTTACAAAGATAGTGGAAATCTCAAGTGGGTTTCTTGAGTACTGGATGTAGGCACGGGAAGTGGCCGAACCAGTATAAAATTGTGTTTGCATTCTCTCTTCCCTTATCTCATTTATGTTATTGCAATCAATTTTGCCTTGCATGTTTATAGAATATTATTAAATTGATTATTGTTGCTTCTTCTGCATTCGAAGCCTATCCCTCTTAAGATTATTGAGGCCACAAGGTCCAACACAGAGCTCAAAGCAGGAGCCGGTTTGAGAGCTTGATATGAATTTGTGAGTGATTGTGAGATCCTAGAGGTGGAGGAGACATCCTCACCACTTGTATTTTTTCAAGTATTGTGTAATCGATTAGACAAGTTTAAAATGATTTAAAGTTGTTTAAACATAAGTTGTAACTCTTGATATTTGAAATCTTAACGTTTTAAAACACTGGTAATCGATTACTACCTTCTGGTAATCGATTACCAGAGAGTAAAACTCTTTGGTAATGATTTTGTGAAAACTTCTTGTGCTACTCAATATTTTGAAAAACTTTTTTAGTACTTATCTTGATTGAGTCTTCTCTTGATTCTTGAATCTTGATCTTGATTATTCTTGAATCTTGATTCTTGAAACTTGATTCTTGAATCTTTGGATTTTGCTTGACTCTTAATTCTTTGGCATCATCAAAATAACCTTGGAAGACATTGCTTCCACAAGTGAAACAGTAGCCGTGAGACTGTGGTTTAAGCTATTTTCCTTAATATTTGTCTTATGCCTAACTTCATCTATCTGTTCAGGTTACATTTTATTCTTCTCTTTGGATAACTGCATACCTTGTGAAAGACAAGTGATGAGGGCATTTTACTCCATTCTCTTATCATGCAATCAAGCCACCTATTTGAGCCTGAAATCAGATTTTGTGAAGGGAGTTTGGACTGAGATTTAGAGCTTTGCATGTCTAGGGTTTCTAGAGAGAGAAAGGTCCAAGTTCTAGAGAGCTTTGAGAGATTTTGCTGTGTGAAGATTTGTAGAGACCAGAGCTCAAAGCAGAAGCCGGTTTGAGAGCTTGAGATGAATTTGTGAGTGATTGTGAGATCCTAGAGGTGGAGGAGACATCCTCACCACTTGTATTTTTTCAATCTTTCATCTTGTTCTTCTCTTTTTTGTTAAGAAGGCTTCCTGGTATGGAAAGCTAAATCCTCTGTTGGATCTTCCCTCTAGGTACTTGATGTAAATATATTTCTATCTATTTAATGATGTTTTGTGTCTTCTTTGTGCTATCTGCTTTTCATTCCAGTATGCCTTTACCTTGATCACGTAGATGTATGCTTTGTTAGGGTCATTCAACAATGGAAACTGGTCTGACTCTAAAGTCCTTGATAGTGCAGGGCTGAGTTGTCGTGCTTTCACGAGGAATCGGGGTGCGATAAGTCAGTTGAGTATATGTGTCTTAACGCGGTCCTGGTTGAGTTTAGTCTTACAAGAGGAATCTACGGACGAGGCTTGATCAGGATTAGGCTAAACTATCATGAGGAATCGGGGTTTAGTATTTCAGGAGACACCATAAGAGCACATGAGCATCGTTAGATAGAGAATATTTTTTAGCATCAAGCACCTGTTAGGAAGACCAGCGTGTTCTGTACTTGTTTTTACACATCATTTCTCTCGCGTGATTTTCTTTCTTTTTGCACAGATAGTTTATACACTTGTTCATATTCACACTTATTTTTACACAATAGACGCCTATTTGCTGAAATAGCTTACCAAATAACACAAGTTCTCCGAGTGTTCGATACTCGGTTCTTACCGTTTTATACTACTTGGGCGATCCGGTGCACTTGCCAGAAGCCAAACAATAATCCCAACATGGTTGGTTTATAGCCATCATCATGGTACCCAACACATGTAACTAAGAATATGGTGTAGACTTTCATGCTTTATTGTGACTTTCTTTTTGTTCTTTCTTTGTTTTTTTTTTTGTTTTGCAGAGAAAAATGCAAGGATCATGCATAACATGCGAATGATGAAAATAAAATGTATGCAGTTTGTAGAACAAAAAGCATGTGAAATGAAGATGCATGATAATGCCATGACTCATGCAAAATGCAATGCATGAATGTGATAAATGCAGAAATGATATGCCCATTACGATGCCATGAAGAGATATATGATGCAATCAAGGAACATGCCAGAGTGAGTTTCCTATGTGCCCCTAATTCAGGAACCTAATGGAAAGGATCCAAAAGTCCACTTCTAGTGATAATTCCCAAGGGTGGTTTCATATAATTTTACTGGCCTCTAGAGATATTATCCTCTTAGGTAATACATTGTGGCGATAGGGACTATCAGCGACAATGCATCACTAAAAGAGGAAAACTCTAGATGAGGCTTCACTGTCATCAAGCGAGTCGGAGACCCAACATGACCACAGATCGACCTCCACTCCTTATGGCCCACATAGACCCGGGTATAGGGCCTAATATCTCAACGTGTATGCAAGGTGTAGGTGCCATGCGTGTGTAGAAAAAATATTTCTAACTATGAATGTAATCGATAGACAAGCACACACCAAACACAACAACATAGCATAGGTTATATACAAATATGGTCAAAACAAAAGATAGAAGGGAGAAGGGAACATAAATGACGAAGAAGTCATGATAAAAAACATTGCACACTGACTGAATGGCCTAACTCTCTAACGATCCACAGCAAAGTCGCCAACTGCCGCAACCTACCCTTCGGCAGGGGTGCGAAAAGGCCAAAATAGATGGGCCAAAGCCTTTGTCTCCAAGGGAGAAAATGAGCGGAGTCGCCACCAACGTTTATTTGAGCAAAATGTTAGAAAAAACCAAAAAAGGTGAAGGTCTGCGGATTTTGAAAATGAGGGTTCGGGAGTTGTTTACGCACGGGGAAGGTATTAGCACCCTATGCGCCCGTCACAGGGGACAGCAACCTCTAATCGAGTGTGCAAAACATGACTTCAAAATTATGTATTTTCCCTTTTTATGTTTATTATTTTTTCCCTTTTTATGTTTTTTTACTTTTTGGGGTCGACAAGGGTATTGCCCTCACTCCTATGTATCCTCAGGTGCGATGAGGAACTCAGACCTACGTAGTTCTTTAAGTCTGAAAGTTTGGGCGTTACATTGATTTTTATGTTTTTGAAAGATTGATTTTATTTGCAAACAAAAGTCATTTAAGGCGTTGGACCTTGAAACGATGTTTTAAACTTTTAAAAGCGGAGAGGATCGTTAAAGTGTTGGACCTTGAAACGATCTTTTGATTTTTTGAAAAGATGAGAGAATCGTTAAGGCGTTGGACCTTGAAATGATCTCTTGATTTTTTTATGAAATAAAGAGGTTTATCAGTTGTTTTTATTTTGGTTTATGTTTATTAACCTTCAATCTATTTTTAAAGATAAATTACGGCACTAATGATTGGTTAAAACTTACATTACAAAAGAAAACGATCACCGATGATCGGAGAAGGAGATGAAGATGTATAAAACAATAGGGAGGACCCCTAAGGGTCCATAAATCATGTTCAAATCCTTAAAGACAAAAACTAACCAGATGAAGAATGAAGAACGACCGAAGAACGATGTAAAAATCGATTGTAGTTGCGATTCAGCGGCGATTTAGCTTCATTTTCTCCTCTTTTTCCCAACCCTTCACCTATGGACCTCAGAACCTCCCTCTCAGCCCCTCTTCACACTTATTTATAGCAAAACAAGGCATTTGGGGTCATGACAGCTCGCCCAGGCAAGTTGTTTACTTCATCGTGAAGCAACCTTGCTCACCCAGGCGAGCTGGTTACTTCACCATAAAGTTATTTGGTGGCCCAAGCGAGCCAGAGGCTAGCCTGGGTGAGCCAGGGTTCAGAAAAAGCCTTAAAATGACCCTTTTGCCCTCCCCTTTGGGTATTTTCGCATCCTCGATCAAAACATTGAATGATCATCCGTATTGCGCGGCACCTGGTGTCAAGTAGCTTAATTCGGCTAGCAATAATCAAAATGTTAGCAAATGATAGTCCTTGGATGAAATTAGGGTATGACAATAATGATATGAGATGATGTTGATGCTTAGGATAATGTCGATGTGAGATGATGTTGATATTAATGATGATATTGAGATGAGATGACGTTGATGATGGGAATATCATTGAGATGAGATGATGTTGACCTTGATGATTATATTAAGATGAGATGATGTTGATGATGATAATGACATCGAGATGAGATGATGTTGATGATGTCATTATGATGATGTATGTTGTGGATGTACATGGGGGGTGCAGTGACCAAGTTGGATGTCCCTGGTGGGGGAAATAGAGTGATTAAAGAGTTTTAAGCATCTCTGGTGGGGGAAATAGAGTGCGTTGATGGTGCCCGTGTTTCATACTTATTACTGCATGGAAATAGTATAAACTTTGTTAGTAAGTAATTGTAGTTTTTCATGTGGGAAAAATACTTGTACTTAGGGGCATGCCACTCAATTTGGAACTCCCTTGAATTGTTGCGGGGACACGCTTAGGCTATTTCTTGACAAATGGTACCACATTGCATTTGAGGGTTCAGGTCAGGTGCATGCATCATATTGAGCATGATTCATTGGAATTATGGAAAGCTGATGACTACTTGTTGAGTGTTTGTTGGAATAATGGAAATTTGTGTATGATTATGATATTTGTTATTGTTTTCTTACTAATCCCAGTCATTTGATTTTCATGTTGATTCCTTTTTATAATAAACTCACCCTTGCAATATTTGTATCATGTGGTTGGTCCTTGTGATGATCGTGAACCTTCGTTCGTAGGGGCAGATGGACAACAGTAAATTACATGGAGTGAGATTCTTTTGTTGGAGCCACCAAGCTGACCTGAAGACTTTGGGATTATTTTGGGAGAGATTAATGTTTTTTTAATCAACTCCTCCATAATTGGTTCTATAGTTCTTTTGAATTGAGGATGTAAATCACATATTTACTTGAGATAGGTGTGATTTTATTCTGTTCTTTTTCTTGTGTGTATTCCTTCCATTTTCTCACTTCCTGGTGTGCATATGGAGTGGTCGTTGGATGGAATGATTGTGCAATAATAGATTCTCTCCAAGCCTTAGCTCAGGCTATGGGGAATTAGAATAGGGGAGAAGTTGTTAGAGCTGCTGAGTATGAAGGGTTGTACCATTTCCAACAAAACAATCCACCTGCTTTCAATGGAGGATACAACCCTGGTGGTGCCCAGAATTAGATAAGGGAGATTGAGAAAATCTTCCGAGTGATGGTGTGTCCGGAGTGGCAGAAGGTTGCTTTTAGTACATATACTTTGGTGGAAAAAGCGGAGTATTGGTGGAAGAACACTAGCCAATGATGGAGGCTGAAGGTCAAGCTGTGACCAGAGAAATCTTCAAGAGGGTATTTATGGAGAAATACTTTCCTAAGGATGTTTGGAACAAGAAGGAGATGGAGTTCTTAGAGCTCAAGTAGGGGAACATGACTGTGGATGAATATGGAGCCAAGTTTGAGGAACCGATGACGTACTTTCCTCACTATCAACGAAGAGATGGTGAAAGTTCAAAATGTGTGAAGTTTCTGAATAGCTTGCGGCTTGAGGTGAAGCAAGCTATGAACTATCAAGGTCTCTGCCAGTTTCCTCTTTTGGTGAACTTATGTCAGATTTGGGATGAGGACTCCTAAGATAGGTCGTCCTATTATATGAGTATGAGCCCAATGAAGAATAAAAAGAATGCTCAAAATCGGGGAAAACCATACCTGACCCCTCCTAAGCAACATGGTATTCACCCCAACAATTAGAGGATTGTTTCTACAGGGTTTGCTGGTGGTAGTGGTAGCAAACCTACTACTTTCTTAACTTAGATTACTTATTACAAGTGTGGTAAGCCAGGGCACATCTCCTTAAATTGTGCCGATAAAGACACGACCTATTTCAACTGCAGACAAAAGAGGCATATTCAGAGAGATTGCTCATATCCCAAGATGGAGCAGAGTGGTAGGGGTCTGAAAGACCAAATTGGACATCCGAAGGCCACGGGAAGGGTTTTTACTCTTAACAGTACCGAAGCTTCAAAATCCAAAGATCTAATCCTAGGTAAATGTTTCATAAGTGGGATTCCCTTACTTGTGTTATTTGATTCCGGTGTAACCCATTCATTTATATCTTATTTGTGTGTAAAGAAACTTAAGCTTTGTGTGTCTTCTTTAAATAAAGATCTGGTGGTAGAGACCCTAACTAGTGGTTATGTGTTAACTTCTAATGTGTGTTTGAATTGTCCTGTGGAAATTTCTGGTAGAAAATTCTTGATTGATCTTATTTGTTTGCCTTTGAGCCAATTGATGTTATTTTGGGTATGAACTAGTTATCTTCCAACCATGTCTTGTTAAACTATTTTGATAAAATTGTGGTGTTTGATGATTCTGAACTGAGTAAGGATATGATGTTTATCTCTGCCAACCAAGTTGTGACATCTTTACAAGAAGATGCTCAACTGTACATGATCATATCTAACCTGGAAGTAGAGACAAAGGTTTCCATGGGTGACCTCCCTGTTGTCAGAGAGTTTCCTGAAGTGTTCCCTGAGGATATACCCAGTTTACCACCTGAGAGAGAGATAGAGTTTTCCATAGACCTCGTACCCGATGCTGGACCCATATCCATAGCCCCTTATAGGATGTGTCATATAGAGTTAGCCGAGCTTAAGAAATAGTTAGAGGAGTTGTTAGACAAGCAGTTTGTGAGACCCAGTGTGTCTCCATGGGGAGTACTAGTGTTGTTAGTGAAGAAGAAAGATGGGACCATGAGGTTGTGTGTAGACTACTGCCAGTTGAATAAGGTGACGATTAAGAATAAGTACCCTTTGCCTAGAATAGACAACCTTATGGATCAGTTGGTAGTAGCTTGTGTGTTTAGTAAGATAGATCTTAGGTTAGGTTACCATCAGATCCGAGTGAAGTCTGAAGATATTCCAAAAACTGCTTTTAGGACCTGTTATGGTCACTACGAGTATCTAGTCATGCCCTTCGATGTGACTAATGTTCTTAGTGTGTTTATGGATTACATGAATAGAGTCTTTCACCCTTACCTCGATAGTTTTGTGGTAGTATTCGTAGATGATATTTTGGTATATTCCAAGACTAGAGAGAAACATGAGGTCAGTTTTATGCTAAGTTGTACAAGTGTGAGTTTTGGTTAGAGAAAGTTAGTTTCCTAGAGCATGTGATATCTCAAGGGGGTATAACTGCAGACCCCTCTAAGATAGAAGCCATCTTTGAGTGGGAGAGTCCTAAGTCAGTTTTTGAGATTAGGAGTTTTCTGGGTTTAGCAGGATATTACCAGAGATTCATAGAAGGTTTCTCCAAGTTAGGTTCACCTTTGACCAAACTGACTCCTAAAGGTCAAGCTTTTGTGTGGGATACCCAATGTGAGCATAGTTTCCAATCCCTTATGGAAAAGATGACAGTTGCTCCCGTGCTAGTTGTGCCTAACTTGAGAGAAAACTTTGAGGTGTATTGTGATGCATCAAAGATGGGTTTAGGAGGAGTATTGATGCAAAATGGCCAAGTAGTGGCCTATGCTTCAAGACAACTCAAGACTCATGAGAGGAATTATCCCACCTATCACATGGAGTTGGCTGTTGTAGTTTTTGCCCTTAAGATGTGGAGGCATTACCTGTTTGGCTCTAAGTTTGAAGTGTTCAGCGATCATAAGAGCCTTAAGTACTTGTTTAGCCAGAAAGAGCTAAACAAGCGGCAGAGGAGATGGTTAGAGTTTCTTAAGGATTATGATTTTGAGCTTAACTATCACTCTAGCAAAGCCAATATAGTGGTTGATGCTTTGAGTAGGAAATCCCTACATATATATGCCCTGATGGTTAGGGAGTTGGATCTCCTAGAACAGTTTTGGGACCTTAGCTTTGCGTGTGAGGTTACCTTTAACAGTGTGAGGCTGGGAGCTTTGAGGATTACTAGTGAGTTGTTAAGAGAAATCAAAGAAGGTCAGAAGTTTGATCCTTTTCTGAAGACTCAGATAGAAGCCATAGAGTTAGGGAGAGATAGTAGTTTCAATGTGGGATTGGATGGAGTCCTGAGACTTCAAGATATGATTTGTGTTCCTAATGTGCTCGAGCTTAGGAAGATGATTTTAGAGGAAGGACATAGGAGCAACCTTAGCATGCACCCTGGGGCTACCAAGATGTATCAGGATCTAATGACAATGTTTTGGTGGCCCAACATGAAGAGAGAGGTTAGTGAGTTTGTGTATACATATTTAGTCTGTCATAAGGCTAAGATAGAACATAAAAAACCTTCAGGTAAGTTACAACCCTTAGAGATAACCGAATGGAAGTGGGAAAATATTTCCATGGATTTTGTTTTAAGACTACGTAGGACTCCCAAAGGTTTAGATTCTATCTGAGTCATTATTAACAGGCTGACCAAGTTTGCTCACTTTATTCCCATTAATATCATATTTTCCTTGGAGAAGTTGACCTCCCTGTATATTAGTGAGATTGTCAAATTACATGGTGTGCCATCTAGCATAGTGTCTGATAGAGATCCTAGGTTTACCTCTAGATTTTGGGAGAGTTTGAACAAAGCATTGGGAACCAAGCTTAGACTAAGTTCATCCTACCATCCTCAGACTGATGGCCAAACTAAGCGAACCATTCAGTCGCTAGAGGACCTTTTAAGGGAGAGTGTCTTAGAACAAAAGGGGAGCTGGGAGAGTTTTCTGTTGTTGATAGGATTCACCTATAACAATAGTTTTCATTCTACCATTGGCATGGCTCCTTATGAAGCTCTGTATGGTAGAAGGTGTAGGACACCCTTGTGTTGGCTAGAACCCGAATAGAACTTCACCTTAGGGCCAAAAGTGGTACAACAAACCACTGAGAAGGTCAAGTTGATCCAAGAGAGGATGAGGACTGCTCAGAGTAGGTAGAAAAGCTATCAAGACAAGAGGAGGAAAGACCTGGAATTTAAGGTTGGTGATCATGTGTTCTTGAGAGTCACTCCATGGACTAGGGTTGGTCAAGCATTGAAGTCCCGAAAAATCGCACCTCGTTTTATCAGTCCTTTCCAAATTCTTAAAAGAGTCGGTCCTGTGGCATACCAAATATCATTACCCCCATCCCTTTCTAATCTTCACAATGTCTTTCACGTGTCCCAACTTCGTAAGTACATCCATGATCCATCTCATGTGATTGAATTGGATGACGTACAAGTGAAGGAGAATTTGATATATGAAACATTTAGGATGGGCAAACAAAGCACTTAAAAGGGAAGGAGATTATGTTGGCCAAGGTGATTTGGAGAGGTGCATCAGGAGAAGATGCCATGTGGGAACTAGAGAGTCAGATGCGAGAAGCCTATCCAGGCTTGATTGAGTCAAGTAAATTTCGGAGATGAAATTTCTAAAAGGGTAGGAGAGTTGTAACGTCCTGAAAATTGCACTAACTAAAATTTGATGTTTAATGTATTTCTCATGTTATTTGATTATGTGATTGATTTGGATGAGTTGAGGTGTTGTGTGAATTAACCATGTGTGATTTGCTTGATGTGGATGTTGATTTATGTGGAGTTTTATTGACTTAGGTTGAAATTATGAGATTTATGGTTTTACCTAAACCTGTTCTGGTAAAACTACAACCCCAAATGCATTAACCGTTGGATCGCCTTCAAATTGGGATTGTAGGTTAGTGACCCACGTATTCACGCTTTGACCGTTGGGATTTACATAATAATACTTTTGGACATCTCTCTTAGCGATACAAGTGTGCTAAGTGCAATTCCAACTCGAGAGGATTGCGCTCAGCGCCAAAAGTGGATTTCTGCTTAGTGAGATGAGCTTGCTAAGCGAGATCTGTAGATTATAAAGACATCCAAAAACATAAAATTACACATTTTCAGCTCCCTCTCAAAAATTTCTGCACTAACTCCTCCTCCTCCACTACCCACAATCATTGGTGGCCATCACGAGCCGCCGTTGCTTGCCACCGGACCACCACATGGAGATGAATGCTTTAATCGGAGTGAAATCCTCAGAATCCACCTCAAGGATTCAATGGAGAACAAGCTCCTAATCCTTTATTTGATATTTTCTCTGAGGCAATCTTGACTTCTATGCCTTTGTCCAAGTTAGTATGAGCTTCTCTTAGTGCCTCTTGTGTTTTGGGTACCGTAATAGGATGTTTTTGCACTCCCTTTGAAAAACCGTTAAAAATGAGACGTTGTAAAAGTTATCTCTTTATAAAATTGATGTTATTTTTGGGACCTTCACTGAATCCCAGTCACATTGGCGTGATTGGAATTTCAAAATGACATCTCTTTATGGTAGAACCCGAAACGCCCCTTAGTCCCTTTTGTTTTCATCAGGGTAATTGACCCCGAATGTTATTATGAACCTTGCTTTTGAAATCTATACTAAATTCCCTTCAATTTGATATATAGAACTCTGCATTTGGACCAACGAACGTGAACAAGAGAGGTCTCTGAGCAACGTAGAGAGGAGCTAATGGAGAGCTCATGATAGGTGAGGGGAGTTTATTTTGGTTTACCGCTTTGACACCATAGTTGGGGTCTGGGAATCCAACTATAGTGATGTATGTCTGCCCCTGTTGCAAGCTGGTTTTCAAGAAAAAAAATGTGTTTTTGACTAATGGGATGTGGTTTAATTGTTATTGAGGATTGAAATTGTGAATGATACCATTGTTGTATGAGACTTGTGTTGTCTAAAGATCTGGGGAGTGTGACCACCCCCCCCCACATATATATATATATATATATATATATATGGATTGCAATTACTGATGACATTGATAACATAGAGATGAGGTGATGTTGATGGTTATGATAATGTTGATGTGAGATGATGTTGATGTTTATAAT
Organism: Glycine soja; assembly: GCF_004193775.1. Lineage (NCBI taxonomy): Eukaryota > Viridiplantae > Streptophyta > Magnoliopsida > Fabales > Fabaceae > Glycine > Glycine soja. The sequence continues at coordinate 34,616,921 of NC_041002.1, forward strand.
AATGTTGATGTGAGATGATGTTGTTGATGATATTGATATGAAATGATGTTGACGTTGATGATGATATTGAGATGAGATGATGTTGATGATGATAATGACATCGAGATGAGATGATGTTGCTATTGATGTCAATTTGATGATGTATGTTGTGTATGTGCATGGGGGGTGCAGTGACCAAGTTGGATGTCCCTGGTAGGGGAAATAGAGTGATTAAAAGTTTTAATCATCTCTGGTGGGGGATGCCTTAGAGTCTTTAATTATTCATGGCCAGTGCATTGATGGTTCCCATGTTTCATACTTCATACTGCATTGAAATAGTATTAACTTTGTCAGCAAGTATTTGTAGTTTTACATGTGGGAAAAATACTTGTACTTGGGGGCATGTCACTCGGTTTGGAACTCCCTTGAGACTCAAGCTGATCACCATGGGGGGGGGGGGGGCAAGGCGTAGTTTGTGCACAGTAGGGTGACCTCGACACTTCATACTGCATTGAGACTCAAAGCTGTTTCTACAATATTTTTTGTGGAAGCAATGTCTTCCAAGATTATTTTGATGATGCGAAAGAAACAAGAATCAAACAAGTTTCAAGAATCAAGATCAAGATTCAAGATTCAAGAATAATAAAGATCAAGATTCAAGATTCAAGTAAAGAATCAAGACTCAAGATTCAAGAATCAAGAGAAGACTCAATCAAGATAACTATTAAAAGAGTTTTTCAAAACAATGAATAGCACAAGAATTTTTCAAAAATAAAAATCTTTTACCAAAGAGTTTTACTCTCTGGTAATCGATTACCAGAAGGCAGTAATCGATTACCAATAGCCAGCATTCTTTTCAAAACTGATTTACAAAGCTATAATCGATTACCATAATCATGTAATCGATTACCAATGTTTTAAAACGTTAGATTTTAAATTTCAAGAGGCACAAATTGTGATAAAACTTTTTCAAATCATTTCAAACTTGTGTAATTGATTACACAATACTTGTAATCGATTACTAGTGTTTCTAAACGTTTTGATTTTCAAATTTAAACATGAAGAGTCACATTTGTTGATGTGTAATCGATTACACTATGATGGTAATCGATTACTAGTGACTGGTTTTGAAAAATAAATTTCCAAAAGTCACAATTCTTAAAGTGACTTGTTTCTCAAGAGTTTTTCAAAAGAGTCACAACTTTTAAAGTGACTAGTTTTCAAAAGAGTCACAACTTTTAAAAAGTGACTAGTTTTAAAGAAGTTGCCAAGAGTCACAAACTTTAACTTGAGTCATCAAATGATTATAAATATGTGACCATGGCACGAATTTAAAAAGACCGATTCCTTTAATGCATAACAGATTTCTTTCATTCATTTCCCTTCATCTTTCTTCATCTTTCTAAAAGTTTTTGTTCTATACTTTCATTTTCAAGAAAAGTTCATTGACCAAAAACATGTGCTATTCTTTTTCTTCATCCCTTCTTTCTCTTATCAAAAGATTCAAAGGACTAACCGCCTGAGAATTCTTTTGTTTCTTCTCTTCTCCCTCATGACAAAAGATTTCAAAGGACTAACCGCCTGAGATATCTTTTGTTTCTTACAAAAGATTTCAAAGCACTAACTGCCTGAGATATCTTTTTCCCTTTCCCTCTAAACAAAAGATTTCAAAGGACTAACCGCCTGAGATATCTTTTGTTTCCCCTCACAAAGATTCAAGGGACTAACCGCCTGAGAATTCTTTGTCCTAACACATTGGAGCGTACATCCTTGTGGTACAAGTATAGCATACATCTACTTGGGTTGTTATACTGAGAACAAGAGAGGGTACATCTCTTGTGGATCAATTCAAGTGGAGCGTACATCCACTTGGTTGTTCAAAGAGAACAAGGGAGAATACATCCCTTGTGGATCTTTGCTTGTAAAGGATTTTACAAGGTTATTAGAAATTTCAAGAACCGGTGGTTGCTTGGGGACTGGATGTAGGCACGGGTTGTGGCCGAACCAGTATAAATCTTGTGTTTGTCTTCTTCTTCCCTACACTCTTTACTTTTCCGTTATGTACTTTTATTTCTGCTTTACTTTTGTCTAAGTTTGTTTTTGTTCTTTACTTCCTCATAACTTAGTAGTAAAGCCTAATTGAATCTAGTAATATTAAGAAGGATAAATTTTAATTACTCAAGACACATTAATAATTAATTCACCCCCCTTTTTCTTAATTATTCCGAGGCCACTTGATCCAACAAGTGGTATCAGAGCAGGTATCTTGAGAAAAGTTTCACAACTTCAAGACTCATGGCCTCCTCAAATTCTTTGTTTCCTGAGGAAAAATCCATCCATAGGCCACCTATCTTTAATGGTGAGGGTTACCACTATTGAAAAACCCGAATGCAAATCTTTATTGAAGCCATAGATTTAAACATTTGGGAAGAAATAGAAATAGGACCTTATGTACCCACCATAGTAGATGCAAGCACAAGCACAACAACAGAAAAACCTAGAGATAAATGGACTGAAGAGGATAGAAGAAGAATCCAATATAATCTTAAAGCCAAAAACATTATTACTTCTGCCCTAGGAATAGATGAATATTTTAGAGTGTCAAATTGTTCAAATGCAAAAGAGATGTAGGATGCTCTCCAACTTACACATGAAGGCACCACTGATGTGAAAAGATCTAGAGTCAACACCCTTACACATGAATATGAATTATTTAGGATGAATACTAATGAGAACATCCAAAGCATGCAGAAAAGATTCACACACATAGTCAATCACCTTGCCTCCTTAGGAAAAACTTTTCCTAATGATGATTTAATTAATAAAGTTTTGAGATGCTTAAGTAGGGAATGGCAGCCCAAGGTAACTACCATTTCTGAAAGTAAAGATCTTTCTTCTATGTCTCTTGCCACTCTTTTTGGCAAACTACAGGAACATGAAATGGAACTTCAACGTCTCAACCAAAATGAAGAGACTGACAAAAGGAAAAGAAGCATAGCACTCAAAGCCTCATCCTCAATGCAAGAAGAAGAAGAAGAAGAAGAATCTGATGATGAAGAGAACTTCTCACTCTTTGTGAAGAAGTTTCATAAATTCGTCAAAAATAGAAGAATGGAGAGATGCCATAACTTCGACAGTAGGAAGAGATCTCAAGAAGGTTTCCCAACACTTAAATGCTATAAGTGTAATCGACCCGGTCACATAAAGGCACACTGCCCCACAAATGAATCATGGCCAGAAAAGAATGAGAAGAAAAGCCATGAAGAAAGAAGATCCAAGAAGGCGTATATTGCTTGGGATGACAATGACTCATCCGATGGTTTGGAGAAGGAGATCAACCTTCTATCCAAGGACTATGAGAGCGATGAGAACATCTCTCAAGAACATTAAGCAAAAAGCAAAAGTCTGACTTCCATCTTTAAAGATCTAGGCACTTAAATCATGAAAAAGGTAACATCAAAGCCATTCTCTTTTAAATTAAGTTGATTGAAACTTTCCTTCAATTAACTTGTTTATATGATGACTAACAAAATTTTATTTGTTTGTCTTGGTTGATTGCTATTGTGAATTTGTGCTTATATGTTTGATTGAGTTAATTTTCTTTCTCAAAGCATTAAGTTTTTTTTTTATGTTTGATAATGCTTGTGTTCTATATCCTTCAATCCTTATTTGATATATTTTTAATGATTATGTTCAAAATAATTATGCATAATTTGACATGATTGAATTTTTTATAAGAATTATATTGGTATACAAAATAGTTTAATTAAGTAAAGTATTAACCATCATATGTGTTGATGAGTTTTACTTAGATTTTTTAGTGGTTAGTTCTCTGGTAATCGATTACCACTATGTGTAATCGATTACAATAAAAAAGACTTCTTGTAATCGATTACAGTCTACATGTAATCGATTACATGAAAAGTTATAGTTCTGGTAATCGATTACAGGATCTATGTAATCGATTATAGTGCATCTCCCTCTATAAATTCAAAACGTCAGAAACGTAGCCTTTTGCGATTTCTTCTCCGCTACGAACCCTTTTCTCCCAAATTTCAAAATCACATAACTTCCTCATTTCTCAACCAAATCACGTCCCAAAAAGCCCAAAATTCATCATTTTTCATTCTCTTTCATCTCCACCAATTAAAACTTCCAGAAAATCCTTCAAATGGCAGAACCATCGAAAAAGTGAAAAGGCATTTCGACTTCATCTGAAGTCACCGGAACTCGAAGTCATGGATCATCCAAGGCGCAGACAACCCAAACTCCTCCCTCCATATCATATCCTACATTATTTTCCTCGGAAGAAAAACGTATCCGGTACAATTATCTCTTTTCTTCTCGTTCCATTATCGACCCTAAGTTCGTAGACTTAGCTTTCTTTGATGATGAAGTGTTTGATTGCTTTCAAGCATTTCAAAATTCTGGTTTAATTCAGTTTATCTCCATGAAACTTTCTTTTTACCCTGAATTGGTTAAAGCCTTTTATTCTAACTTGGAAATTCAAGAAGATTCCTTGATTTCCAAAGTTTATGGGATTAAGATGGTCATAGACCAGTCCCTTTTCTTTGAACTCACTAAATTATCCAGTGACGGTGTACCATTTGAGGGTACAGTTGATGATGAGTGGAAGTTCGATTTTTCTGTTTTTGATGCCCGCCGGATGGTTTGCACCAACCAAGCGGATATGACCGGAAGGCTTCTTGCCAGTTCATTGGCATTCGAATGCCACATCATGCACTACTTGATTGTGCGCATCCTACTTCCTAGATCATCCAACCTTGCACAGGTTTATGAGGAAGATTTGATAATTATGTGGGTTTTCTTAACCGGTCGTCAAATTGACTGGGCCCATCTTCTGAGATATCACATGCATAAGACATTGCGATCAAATGCTCCACTCCCATATCCCCACCTGATCACATTGTTTCTACAACATTTTAATGTCCCTCTAGACTCTGAGCCCTTTGTCAAAGGCAAGAGATCCTTCTCTATTGGTGCGAATGTAGTCTCCTCTTTCAGATACCGCAAAGAGAGGGATGGCTCTTGGATGAAGAAGGATGCTCCAGTACAGGCCGCTGAAGACCGCTCTCCATCACCACATTCTCAGAGAGATGACTCTTCATCTCTTATGTACAACATTCTTGACAGGTTGGATGGACTCCACACCTTCGTCGATGAACACTTTGACTCGTTGGATAGTCGTATTGATGCCATGGATGCACGATTTGCAAGGATGGACACATGTATCACCAAACTTGAGGAGGATGTTAGTTTTGTTCATTAGTGCTTTGATCTTCCACCACCATCCTCATAGATTTAGATTATTACTATACTTTGTTTCTAAAGCCTTGTATTTGGCTATATTTTTATGACATCTGAACACTTAGTATTTCTTTTAATATTTGTTTAGTATGACTGAACATGATGATTATATTTACTTGCTTTTGGATTGTTTATGGTTATGTGTGTTAAACTTAATTATTTTTTATGATATATATGTCTAGTGGTATGTAGTTACATTTGGTATTGTGTTGTATGTATGTTTTTGAATTATTCATGTATGTTTTATTTTACGCACTTTGGCCTTTTTGATGTTGCCAAAGGGGGAGAGAAAATGGGTATTTTAGAAATCAAGATATTATATTTTCAAAACTTTAAAATTAAGCATAAATAAAAAAGAAATGGGGAGAAAGAGATGAGTGAACGATAGAACAAAACTTGTATGTATTCTCTTGATTTCAAGATTGTCATCATCAAAAAGGGGGAGATTGTGGAAGCAATGCCTTCCAAGATTATTTTGATGATGCCAAAGAATCAAGAGTCAAACAGGTTTCAAGAATTAAGATCAAGATTCAAGAATAATCAAGATCAAGATTCAAGATTCAAGATTCAAGTAAAGAATCAAGACTCAAGATTCAAGAATCAAGAATCAAGAATCAAAAGAAGACTCAATCAAGATAAGTATTAAAAGAGTTTTTCAAAACATTGAATAGCACAAGAATTTTTCAAAAATAAAAATCTTTTACCAAAGAGTATTACTCTCTGGTAATCGATTACCAGAAGGCAGTAATCGATTACCAGTAGCCAGCATTCTTTTCAAAACTGATTTACAAAGCTGTAATTGATTACAATAATCATGTATTGATTACCAATGTTTTAAAATATTAGATTTCAAATTTCAAGAGTCACAACTTGTGATAAAACGTTTTCAAATCATTTCAAACTTGTGTAATCAATTACACAATACTTGTAATCGATTACCAGCATTTCTAAACGTTTTGATTTTCAAATTTAAACATGAAGAGTCACATTGGTTGATGTGTAATCGATTACACTATGATGGTAATCGATTACCAGTGACTGATTTCGAAAAATAAATTTCCAAAAGTCACAATTCTTAAAGTGACTTGTTTCTGAAGAGTTTTTCAAAAGGGTCACAACTTTTAAAGTGACTAGTTTTCAAAAGAGTCATAACTTTTAAAAAGTGGCTAGTTTTAGAGAAGTTGCCAAGAGTCACAAACTTTAACTTGAGTCATCAAATGATTATAAATATGTGACCATGGCACGAATTTAAAAAGACTGATTCCTTTCATGCATAACAGATTTCTTTCATTCATTTCTCTTCATCTTTCTTCATCTTTCTAAAAGTTTTTGTTCAATACTTTCTCTTTCAAGAAAAGTTCATTGACCAAAAACTTGTGCTATTCTTTTTCTTCATCCCTTCTTTCTCTTATCAAAAGATTCATAGGACTAACCGCCTGAGAATTCTTTTGTTTCTTCCCTTCTCCCTCTTGACAAAAGATTTCAAAGGACTAGCCGCCTCAGATATCTTTTGTTTCCCCTTACAAAGATTCAAGGATCTAACCACCTGAGAATTCTTTGTCCTAACACATTGGAGCGTACATCCTTGTGGTACAAGTAGAGCGTACATCTACATGGGTTGTTATACTGAGAACAAGAGAGGGTACATCTCTTGTGGATCAGTTCAAGTGGAGCGTACATCCACTTGGTTGTTCAAAGAGAACACGAGAGGATACATCCCTTGTGGAACTTTGCTTGTAAAGGATTTTACAAGGTTATTAGAAATCTCAAGAACCGGTGGTTGCTTGGGGACTAGATGTAGGCACGGGTTGTGGCCGAACCAGTACAAATCTTGTGTTTGTCTTCTTCTTCCCTACACTCTTTACTTTTTCGATGTGTACTTTTATTTCCACTTTACTTTTGTCTAAGTTATTGTTTTTGTTCTTTACTTCCTCATAACTTAGTAGTAAAGCCTAATTGAATCTAGTAATATTAAGAAGGATAAATTTTAATTAGTCAAGACACATTAATAATGAATTCAACCCCCCCTTTTCTTAATTATTCCGATGCCACTTGATCTAACATTTTTGAATTGAGGATGTAAATGACATATTTAATTATATGTATGAAGTAATTTACTTTCTGTCATGTGAATGATGTGTACTGAGTTAATATATCTATATCTATTCATTTAAATATTTGTGTGTTGTTTGGTGAACGTATATCGCAAAAAATTTACTCTCATTTTCCATAAGCAAATTAACGGAGTTTTCATTTAAAAATTGAAATTTACACAGTCTAGAATAGTGATATTGTAACGACGAGGCAGGTCGTGACACCTGTCAAGAGATAAAGTGGTTACAATATATATTCAAATAATTAAGAGGTTATAGATAACTTGTTTGTTGGAGAGTCCGACTGTCAAGGACTGGGCGTCTGTGCTTCTATTTCAAAACTGACGTGGAAGGTTGACATGTGTGTTTGAAGTGTTACCTAGGATGCCATGTATATTTAGTAAACCCTGGACAACATAGCTAGTTACTTTACCAAATATTGTATTATTTTACTTTAGAAGATCCTCCCTCATATATATATATATATATATATATATATATATATATATATATATATATATATATATATATATATATATATATATATATATATATATATATATAACTTGCCCAATAGTTTGTGTCAATGATGATAAATACTAATATTTTATAAAGGAATTTCGAAGCTTTGTTTGTTTCGGAATCATAAAGAAAATATTATCAATATGATTGCTTTGAAACATTGTTTCATTAGTAGATAAAATGATCTTATATGTGTGGTCATGAAATACACAAAACAAAGGTAAAATTCACTTTGGAGATTTCTATATCTCAGTCTCATGATTTTTGGCCATGATACATTACTTCCAGCAAAAATAAAAAAGTTAAAAAAGAACATGCAAGAATGATTTTATTTTTTCTCTTAAAAAAAGGGGATTGTATTCGATTATTTACTTGAAAGAATATTTACTTCAAAGACAAATTTGTTGATGATCGGAATGTCTTATGAATATTTATATCAATTAAAAGAAAACAAACGTCTCCAACTTATCTATATATATATATATATATATATATATATATATATATATATATGTATATATATATATATATATATATATTATACTCTCCCCTAAATCTGTAATTTGACTTTGTTGGAGATACTATTCTTGACTGAAAGAAAGTTTCAAGGAACTGATTTCTACATTTGGCTTCCTAAAGAAGGAGTGAAGGGCAACTTTTTTTCTCGTTTATTTTAATGGGTCCAAGTAATGTTTCTAATAATTTGCTCTTCCAATTTATAATCATGGCTTAGAGCTTAAGGGTGCATATATATATAAACTACACTAGTGGTGTGGATAAACATTCTTGACCAAGATTGGTATATATAAAAAAAAGCTTTTCGGTAGAGAATATAGACACGGCCAAGACAATGGTACAAAACCAATCACAATTTAGTAATGTGTGTGGTCGTCTGTACTTGTGCATAATTAGGCCTAAAGTAGAATAGTTTATGCAAAACCTTATTATTTGACACATGTCGTTCTTTCTTAATTACTATGATAATCAAATAAGGCTATTCTTTGAAGTAGTGACCAATCAGAACTGTTTTCTTACCATGTGCCTTTTGGTTTGTTGCAAGAGTCACACCTTTCCATTTTTTTAACTGCTAACGAAAAATTATATGTGGTTATCGTCACTTCGATTGCAAGATGTGGGGGATTAAACAAAAAGAGTGTGTCAGATTGATGACCCGTAGGAATGATTTAACACTAATTATTCTATACATCAACAAAAATAAATCAATTAACTAAAAGAAATAATTATTACCCTTTATAAGATCAATTATTATCTGAGACGGATTTTACTCTTTTAAAGTGAAAAGCTTTATAAAATGAAAAAGTAATGACTTATTTATCATTAGTTTGAAGTGAGTTAAACTTATGAGGTATATTTTACAGTATATAAGTTATCATTTTTTCACTTCTCAAAGCTTTTCACTTTTAAGAAAAGTTGGTCTGGAGTTCAAAGGTAAAATTAATCTATTTATTATAGGTTTAATTATTCATTTAGTCCATGCAATTTTTAAACTTATTCTTTTGAGTTCCTATAATTAATAAGTGAATTTTTTTGTTTCTAAAGTTTAATAAATGAATTTTTCAATCCCTGAAATTTATATTTTAATTTTTAAAATGTTCATACCATTAAATTTTTTTAACATCATAAGTTAAAGAATTTTAGCGGCAAAGACCTCTTAAGAATTAAAATATAAATTTCAGGGACTAAAAAATTTACTTATTAACTATATGGATTAAAAGATATAAGTTTGAGAACTATAAGAATTAAATGGATAATTAAACATTCATTATATTAATGATAATGGTTAAAGATGTTATATGGACTAGTAATATGATTAAAATAGAATATATAAATAAAGATATATTCACTTTTTAGTTAATTTTTTGAGTTGAATTAATTCAAATTTAAACTATAAAATATTATTATTTATTACAAGAGTCTATTGTAATAGTTGTTGTTAAATCTGTCAAATTTTAATTAGATCACATGTAATAAGATGTCTAATTTTACAAATTTCATGTATAATTTTTAAGTGAAAAGAGTGTGTTATAGATCACATATCAAGTAGTAATATAGTTAAAATAGAATACACGAGTTGGAGATAAATGTTAGTTTTAATTAATTTTTGAAATTAAATTAAACTTAAACTCAAACTTTCATGAATAATAATTAATAAAATGAATGAATAAACTAAGGATTAAACTAAATTATTTAGAGAATAATGTGATAAATGAGGGCTCTTTGGCAATGATGATTTTGATAGGTTTTCATATAGTTGCCGCGCTCTATAGTTTTTCAAGCGACATCCTTGCTGATTCTCCCATCCCCACCACAACCCTACAAATCAGGAATGCTTTTTTCAACTTTATAAACGTCACCACAGACTAAAGACAACGAAGCTTTAAACTCTAGTTTAATTACTGTGCAATAATATTGCGGTTTGGTTGCAGGTGTGCGTATGTGAGAGAAAAAGAGACAGTACTATGATTGGTGGGGTTTTATATGCAGACACCATGTGGAAACCAATATGGTTTGGTTGGTGTTCCTTTGGCTACCCTTAGCCTGCACAAACAATAGATTTCATTCGAGTTAAACTAATATTTATTTCAATTTCATTTTATAATGTGTGAATGCAATCTTTTTACATACTACTGGCTATCATATCTACCATTTATTCAATCGATTAATGAGCATCAGCTTAATTGCTAGAATCGAAAAATAATGTCAAGAAGAGAAAATTCTTGGATTCGATCATGTTAGTTTCTTATTGCTAGATTGCTTGTAATTCTGTTACATTAAGTTTTCGTTATAGATATTATACCACAGCCGTAATTAGAATGGTCTGCGTTCCTCCTTCTAATTTGTTTCTAAATTAAAAAATATAATCTATTAATTATATGTTGGAACGTAATTTAAGGCTTAAGATATCTTATGTCTTGATATATCAATCGCTTTCGGAATTTTTTTTCATTTTAATTTTGTTTTTGGAAAGATAGATAGTACTAATTGAATAGGAGTAAAGGTTTTAATATTTTAATAAAATATAATTTACTCAATTGCAAATTATATTTTACTACAGTGAGTATATTTTTAGTAAAATCTTTTTATTCATTTATTGATTCTTCAACTAGTATCTTTAAGATACTCAATAATAAAACCCTTAAATTTATAGTGAAAGCTAATTAAAGTCTATTTTTTTATACAAACAAATTGACTACAATGCTTTATAGCAAATTGATCTCGAGTGATTCCCTTCTCTATCTTCATCTATATTTAATTGCTAACGTGGGGATGAGTACTACTAACTTATATTTATTATGGAACATGAGGAGGAGGGGCAATTTGACATAATTTATGTTAGTTGGATGCCTTTATTTTCAAAGCCACCTATTAAATAAGCATTGTGGGGTGGGAACTTGGGATGCATGTGAGGACAATCATGGGAAAATGGGAAGAATTTTTTAGGTTTGATGGTGGTGGAGGGTACCCGTCCATTGATTCTATGCTTGCAAATGTTTGGTCACAAGTAAAAAAATATGAAGGCTAAGTGGAAGCTTTGGTCCCCCAACCCCAAGTTGTTCCCACCTTGACTTTACTTTTGACCTTATTTTTAAGCCTCTTCTTTGTCGTTGCAACTTATTATCAAGCCAGATTTGCCTAAACAGATGTGGGTTTCTTACTGTCAACAAAAGAATCTAGACAACCATTGGTAACCTCAATTTTTCTTTTCTTTTTTGCCTCCCTTTGTAACTGCTTGGTCCCTTTCCACGCGAAATTGAAAACAACTCAGCATTTTTCTAAGCACATTAATCAATCCAAGTGCCAATTGCACTAGACCAGTGATTACTATGAATACTTGGAGGGTGGAGGATTAGCTCAATAGCGAGTTAGGCATGCTGGTTTATTCTGTTTTTCCTTTGCTTCAAAATAATTATGGTATTTAAAACAAGATTTTTTTTTCAAATAAGTGTTATATTAACTTTTTAATATAATATTAATTGTTAGCTTTTTAATGTAATATTAATATTAAGATTGATTTTATAAAATTATTATTTTGTATATATTTATTAATTTTTTTATGTACGTGTAAAATAATTAAGGATGATATTCATTTTGAAAGGAAAAAAATATCACTTAAGTGGACTTAGGGATATTTTTTTGTTGAGTGATGTACGAACAAGGTGATGCATTATTGGGTTGCTTGTTGAGAGGAACAAAAGATTTGACCCAAATTTATCCAAGACTTCAAGAACTCTGTAACAGCCATGATTCACTAATCATTGAATACTGGTCAAACTTTTAGTTAATTTAGTCAATATTCTTCAATATTTTATTTGAGGGAAAATAATTAGTTACTAGTATAATATATCTTAACTTATGGATCAAGTCATTTTGTTCTTTGGGCCATGATATTTCAGCTGGACCTAGACTAGCAAGTAGAAAGGGTATTGCTAGTGACACTACCTAATTTTGCTATTGGCACAGCTCACGTGAGTGCCTTTTTGTGATATTATGAAACAGACCCCTAGCATAAACCAAAATGGAAACATGTGGGGGTGAAAAATACATTTAACAACGAAATCATGATTCCATTGTATAAGTGTACAATGAAATTACGATTTCATTGCTAATTTTTTTTCAGCCCCATTTATATAACAGAAACATGTTTATGTTGTACATTGATAGTTATACAACGAAAGCATGTTTCCATGGGGCTATTTTTTCACCACTCCCATTTGTGCAACGAAAACACGCTTCTGTTGTGTAACTATCAATGTACAATAGAAACATGTTTTTGTTGTTATACTTTTTTTTCTGATGCACTTTAACAAAGCGAAAACATGTTTCCATTGTATACTTGCACAATGGGAACATGTTTCCATTTTGTAAATTTTTTTACGAAAAAAAAAACAACAACGAAATCCATTGTTATTTTTTGTCTGTCAATCATAATTCACTTTTTAAGGACCTCACTAAATGACTTGCAACATAATATGCATGACTTATAACAACTAGCAAACTTTATATTCCACACTAACTGGATAAAAAAAATTAGTTAGAGTTTGACCAAGTGTTAAATGAATACACATAATAATACTTAATACAAGAGGAGTTAACTAAAACAACTAATCCTTAATGATGTCTACTATATATTGAGATCTTACAGTTGAATGAAAAATCAACGAGTTGAATTCTTCTATGTGTCGTAGGTACAGTCTCTATCGTGAGCAAGCTTCACGAATGCAATATGTACTCCATTGTAGTGTAATAGGAGACAGGGGACAACCATCCTTAAAAAACATCTATATTATCTCAGAAAAATGGTATAGTTGAGTTATTTAACAAATCAATTAATTTTTACAACACTAAAAGGTCTCTTAAGTAAATGTTGTATACCTACACAAAGAGATTCCCATTAACAAATCCAATTGTAATAAGGTGTTGTTGTGTCGTAGATGGTGTCGTACTCTTAAGCGGAAAGAAAGTCTAACTTTGGAGCATAGATAAGAAAACCAAGACAACATTATAATGACTAGCAATGACATAACCCATGTAAGAAATGGTCATCCACTTGTCATCAATACATGCTATTGGGCTAGGTTTGACATACAAAGAGTCTAACAATTTAACCAGTCTGTCTTGTGTGCAAAACAACTCAACATATTGAGAATTCCATGTTCGAAGTTTCCAAATCAAGTTACGTCAAACTAGAGCCCATGATTCTGTTAGAGATAGGGGGAGCAACTACATGAGCAACATGGAACAACCTAAGGCTAAAGCTTGAAGCTCAAGGAAAAGTTTGAAGGAGCTTTAGAAGATGTTTTGGCTTTTACGTGCCCAACTCCTTTGAGTGGTGTTTGTATTGGTTGTTAACTTCATTGTTTCATCTTAGTACATTTAATATCTGTTTTGCATTGTTCATTGTCGCAACCTACCCTTTTGCGGGCGAGCGAGACGAGGCTCACGGGTGCGTCTTGTAGACAAAGGATCAAGCTGAAAGTTTTGATGATGCCAAAGGATTACATGAATCATATGCTTCTCAAAGATTTACTCAAGACAAAGCAATTAGAGATATTCAAGATGGATAATAAAGACAGTCTATAGAGTCTTAGAAAGGATATTAAATAGGAAGGGAATTCCTATTGAAATCGCAAAAGGTTTGGCCAAGAATTTTAAGTTAAAAAAAGTCTTTATCAACAAATTTACTCTCTGGTAATCGATTACCAGAGGATGTAATCGATTACCAGTGGCCAAAACTGATTTACAACAGCTATTAAAATTTGAATTCAAAATTTGCACTGTGTAATCGATTACACATATATGGTAATCGATTACCAGCAGTTTCTGAACGTTTTAATTAAATTTTAAAGAGTGTAATCGATTACACACTTATTGTAATCGATTACCAGAGGAGTTTTTCAGAAAACATTCTCAACAGTCACATCTTTTTATGTGGTTATTGAATGGCTATCATAGGCCTATATATGTGTGACTTGAGACACGAATTTCATAGAGTTTTTCAGAACAACAAGTGTTAATTCTCTAAAAGAGCAAAATTGTTTTATCCTCTTAAAGATTCCTTGGCCAATTCAATTGCAATTCATTAAGGAATTATTTGAGCGCTCAATCTGTAAAATCCATCTCTTTCTAGAGAGATTCATTCTTCTTCTTCTACTCATTCTCTAAGGGATTAAGAGACCGTGGGTCTCTTGTTGTAAAGGAATTCTAAACACAAAGGAAGGATTGTCCTTGTGTGTTTAGAACTTGTAAAAAGAATTTACAAGATAGTGGAACTCTCAAGCGGGTTGCTTGGGGACTGGACGTAGGCACAAGGGTGTGGCCGAACCAGTATAAATCTGAGTTTGCATTTTCTCTTCCCTTAATCTCCTTTGTTTATTATCGCTTTACATTCATATTCAAATTGTTTTATTTGAATTAATATTTAAGAAGTTCATTGTTAAGAGAATCTATAACTTGAAAAGAAAGTGAAATAATTTTTTAATTGGGGAAATAGTTTGGAATATCTTAATTCAACCCCCCCTTCTTAAGATATCTGAGGCCACTTGTCTAACAAGTGGTATCAGAGCTTCATTCTTGTATAAAGTTTAGAAGCTTCAAGAAAAAGATGGCCTCAGCAAACTCCTTATTTCCAGAAGGGAATTCTATCAATAAACCTCCAATCTTTAATGGAGAGGGTTACCATTACTGGAAAACCCGAATGCAAATTTTTATTGAGGCAATAGATCTAAATATTTGGGAAGCCATAGAAATAGGGCCTTATAGACCCACCACAGTGGAAAGAGTTTCAATAGATGGTAGTTCATCAAGTGAAAGCATAACTATAGAAAAACCTAGAGATAGATGGTTTGAAGATGATAGAAAACGAGTACAATACAACTTAAAAGCCAAAAATATAATAACATCTGCCCTGGGAATGGATGAATATTTCAGGGTTTCAAATTGTAAGAGTGCTAAGGAAATGTGGGACACTCTTCGATTAACACATGAAGGAACTACAGATGTTAAAAGATCTAGGATAAATGAACTAACTTATGAGTATGAATTATTTAGAATGAATGCAAATGAAAATATTCAAAGCATGCAAAAGAGATTTACACATATAGTAAATCATCTAGCAGCCTTAGGAAAAGAATTTCAAAATGAGGATCTCATAAACAAGGTGTTAAGATGTTTAAGTAGAGAATGGCAACCCAAAGTAACGGCCATTTCTGAATCAAGAGATTTATCTAACATGTCCCTTGCCACTCTATTTGGAAAGTTGCAGGAACACGAGATGGAATTATTGAGATTACACCAACATGAAGAAAATGACAAGAAAAAGAAAGGAATTGCTCTTAAAGCATCATCCTCAATTCAAGAAGAAAGTGATCAGGATAATGATCCAGATGATGATGATGATCTAAGTCTTTTTGTAAGAAGATTCAACAAGTTTCTTAAAGTAAGAGGAAATCAGAGGCGACCCAATTTTAAATCAAAGAAAAGGACAGAAAATTCATCCTCTACTCTAAAATGCTTTGAATGCAATCAACCTGGACATCTGAGGGTTGATTGTCCCATCTTCAAGAAAAAGATGGAAAAATCTGAAAAGAAAAATCATAGTGAAAAGAAACTGAAGAAAGCATACATCACATGAGATGAAAATGATATGGAATCTTCTGAAGATTCTGAAAATGAAGAGATAAATCTCTGCCTTATGGCTAAAAGTTACGAAAGTGATGAAGAGGTAACATCTTCAAATAACTTATCTATTTCTTTTGATGAATTGCAAGATGCATTTGCTGATCAGCATAAAGAGTCAATTAAACTTGCAAAATTAGTTTCATCTTCAAAGAAAACAATTTCAAATTTAGAAAATGAGATTTCGAAATTAAACAAAGAATTAGATCTTCTTAGAAATGAAGTCTCAATTTCTAAAACAAATGAAAAAATTAATATCTCCACTATTTTTGACAAGAAAATATCAGATTCTTGTAGTTGTTGTGATAAATATGTAAAAGAAATTAAAGAGTTGAAAAATTCACTTGCAAAATTTTCATATAGTAAAAATAATTTAGATGTTATATTAAGTAAACAAAGATATGTGTCTAATAAAAATGGACAAGGGTATAAATCTGATAAACAACAAAAGTTTCATAAAAACTTTTCCACTATCACACAAAAATGTAATTCTAATTCTATCACTTGTTTTTACTGTGGAAGAAGAGGACATGGCATATCAACTTGCTACTTCAAGAAAAATTACAATAACATTAAAATGATATGGGTCCCAAAAGGATCCTCAGTTTATACTAACATGCAAGGACCCAATAAAATTTGGGTACCTAAGTCAAAAACTTAATTATGCAGATATCTTTGAGAAAGAAGTGGTACATAGATAGCGGATGCTCAAAACATATGACTGGAGATGCATCAAATTTTACACATATATCTCCAAAGAAAAGCGGGCATGTAACATATGGTGACAACAACAAAGGTAGAATCCTTGGAGTGGGTAAAATAGGTACAAATTCTTCAAACTCCATTGAAAATGTTCTACTTGTTGAAGGACTTAAGCATAGCCTGCTTAGCGTTAGTCAACTATGTGACAAAGGCTATCTAGTATCATTTGATTCTCAGAAATGTCTTATAGAACATAAGCATGACATTAATATAAAGCATGTAGGACATAGAGTCAATAATGTTTACATGATAGACTTAAGCATAAAACAAGAAAACAACCATTGCTTTCTTAGTAAAGATGAAGATCCATGGTTATGGCATAAAAGAATTGCTCACATAAACATGGATCACTTAAATAAATTAATTTCAAAAGATTTAGTAGTTGGTTTGCCTAAATTGAAATTTGAAAAAGATAAACTATGTGATGCATGTCAAAAGGGCAAACAAACAAGAGTCTCATTCAAACCTAAAAATGTTGTTTCAACCACTCAACCCTTACAATTATTGCATATGGATTTATTTGGTCCATCTAGAACCATGAGTTTTGGAGGAAATTACTATGCTTTAGTTATAGTTGATGATTTCTCTAGATATACTTGGACATTATTTATTACACATAAAAGTGATTCATTCCAAGCATTTAGAAAACTAGCTAAAGTCATACAAAACAAGAAAAATCTTAAGATTGCATCCATTAGAAGTGATCATGGGGGTGAATTTGAAAATAAAGATTTTGAATTATTTTGTGATGAACATGGTATTGAACACAATTTTTCTGCACCTAGAACCCCTCAACAAAATGGAGTTGTTGAGAGGAAAAATAGGTCATTGGAAGAAATTGCAAGAACTTTATTAAATGATACTTCTCTTCCAAAGTATTTTTGGGCTGAAGCTGTCAATACTGCATGTTACATCATGAATAGGGCCTTGATAAGACCCATTTTAAAGAAAACCCCATATGAGTTATATAATGGTAGAAAACCTAATATTTCTCATCTACATGTTTTTGGTTGCTAGTGCTTTGTGCTTAATAATGGTAAAGATAATCTAGGAAAATTCGATGGAAAATCTGATGAAGGTATTTTTCTTGGATATTCATTACAAAGCAAAGCATATAGGATATATAATAAAAGAACTATGAATATCGAGGAATCCATTCATGTTACCTTTGATGAATCTAATGCTATTCTGTCAAGAAAGAATATGCTAGATGATATTGCAGATTCTTTAGAACATATGAATATTCATGAACAAGATTCCAAAGGAAATGATAAAGGAAACAATGAAGATCCTCCAGAAGAAGTCAAATCCAATGATGAACTTCCAAGAGAATGGAAAGCTTCAAAAGATCATCCCCTCGACAACATTATTGGTGATATCTCAAAAGGGGTAACAACTAGACATTCTCTTAAAGATTTATGCAATAATATGGCTTTTGTATCTATGATTGAACCTAAAAATATAAAAGAAGCCATAGTAGATGATAATTGGATCATTGCCATGCAAGAAGAACTAAACCAATTTGAAAGAAACAATGTGTGGAAATTAGTAGAAATACCTGAAAATTATCTTGTCATAGGAACAAAATGGGTTTTTAGAAATAAATTAGATGAACATGGTATAATTATTAGAAATAAAGCAAGGTTAGTAGCAAAAGGGTATAATCAAGAAGAAGGAATAGACTATGAAGAAACATATGCTCCTGTTGCAAGATTAGAAGCCATTAGAATGCTTTTGGCATATGCATCCATAATGGATTTTAAACTTTATCAAATGGATGTTAAGAGTGCCTTTCTAAATGGTTTAATTCAAGAAGAGGTATATGTTGAACAACCCCCTGGTTTTGAAATTCCTGATAAACCAAACCATGTTTATAAATTACCAGAGGATGTAATCGATTACCAGTGGCCAAAACTGATTTACAACAGCTATTAAAATTTGAATTCAAAATTTGAACTGTGTAATCGATTACATATGATGCAATCCTCCCTAGGAAGGGACCAATCACTAGAACCATGAGCAAGAGGCTCCAAGAAGATTGGGCTAGAGCTGCTGAAGAAGGCCCTAGGGTTCTCATGAACCTTAGGGTAGATTTCTAAGCCCATGGGCCAAGGTTGGGTCCAATTATCTTTGTACATATTAGACTAGGATGTCATTATATTTGGTCCTTGTATATAGGGCTCCATATTGTAGGTAGGGTACCCTAGAAATATAGGATTTTTCAGCCCTTGTATTTTTGGGCACCTAGACTAGTTTTTGTATTAGGGGTAGTTTTGTAATTTCACATGCACTAAGTGGATATTTGATGTGTGTGGTTGGAAATAAATTTAATTGAATTGGTAGAAGCCCAATCCAATTAAATTTTAGAGGGGGAGGTGAGCATTTGCTTACTACACCCCATTGCCACATCATATAGTCACACTTTGTGCATGTCCTTCATGCTTTTCATGCCTCATGACACCTAAGCACACTTAGTGGAGAATCTTGTAATTGATCTTGGATTAGTGGGCTGAACCATAACTAAAATTCACTAATCATAATTAGTGAAATTTTGGCTCCAAAGTTTGGCTCCACAAATTCAATTTCAAATTCAAGTGAAATTTGAATTTCCCTCCAATTTTGTGTGACACTTAGGTTATAAATAGAGGTCATGTGTGTGTATTTTTTTCAACTTTGATCATTTGAATATTAACTTCAGATTTCAGAGCTCCTTTTGAGCACAAAATTTCGTGCTCTTCTCTCCCTCTCCCTTCATTCATCTCCTTCTTCCTCCAAGCTCTTATCCATGGCCTCCTATGGTGGTGAGCTTCTTCTAGACTCATCTTCTCCTTGAAGTGGCGTCTCCTCTCTCTCTTCCTTCTCCATTCCGCTGCCATTTATCTTCCAAGAAGCAAAGGAATCCATTGATGAAGAAGATCCTAGGCCTACAAGCTCCAATGGAGCTTGCATCATGTGGTATCAAGAGCATCTTCATCTAGGTGATGTTCTTTTGCTTCCTCTATCTTTTTGTTCGGTGAATTCTCTTTAATTCCTTGTTCTTCATCTTATTCTCCATGTATATCCTCCATTGTCTTGTGGTTTGGTGCTGTTTAGAGTAGATTCAAAAAAAAATAAACCGATTAAATCTTAGATCTACACTTGTTCTTGCATTTCTATGGTTCAAATTTTGTAGATCTACTCTTGAATCTTGTTTTTGTGTTGATTTTAGGTTCTATCATTTTTCATTCATAATATTCTTGTGCTGAACCTTTAGATCTAAATTTTGTTCCAAAATATTGATTAGAAAAAAAAAACACAAAAATCTAAGTGTAAATCACTTAATCCATGTTGTCTTAGAGTCATGTTTAGTCATAGTAATTGTCACATTATGCTCTAAGTTTGTGTTGAATTTTTATTTTGTTTTTTGAATTCTAGATACATTTTTTCATGTATTCTTGTCATTCTTAGCCTGTCTTTTGAATTTTGAGTCTAATTCATGCATGTTATTTAGTTCATAACATGTTCTAAATCAATTCCTAGAAGTAGTCTTGTTGTTGAACTCTTTTTTGTTTTCTAAGATTCCTACATGATGCCTATGATGAAGTTGAGATGTGGTGTTGAGTTGTGGCTGGATTTGTGAATCAAATAAGTCTTAAGCTCTCTTGAATTGTGTTATTCAAGATAATTGAGCATAAGCAAACACAAATTGTAACTATCCAAGCCTTAAGCAACATAAACACTACTCTTGATTTCTAGGTTGAAATCGCTGGTGCAGGCAGCTTGAACATACAAAAGTGTATAAATTACTGGGAATTGGTCACTACGTTTTTTGAGCTGAAACTTTTACTGAATTTTTTAGACATCTGGACCAAAATTATAAAAAAAGAACCAAGCGATTTGGATTAAAGGAAAAATAAAGAAAAATCTCACAAGTTGGCAGAAAAATCAGTGTCCAGGAAAAAAAAAAAGTGAAAGGAAAGTGTGCTTGTTGTTTTGGCTCAAAATTTGTTCTATAATTGGTGCCTATTTTATACCAATCCTAGTTCTGAAATTTCAATTGAAAATTATTGTGAAAACAAGTGCCAAAACTAGAGGTTTCTTGAGTCTTTTTTTTTTTTTTTAGTTTTTCTACTCTACTCTAGAGCCATTCTAGGTTTCTCTTTGAGTCCTAGCTTGCTTTTTGTGCTTTCCATTGCTTTAATTGTTGAATAATCCTTGGAAATTTGTCTTGTTAAAACTCTATTGGTTTAGCTTTCATTTCATTTTTTTTGTCTTTGGTTATTGCTTGTCTCTTTGTTTCCTTGCTTGTGAGTTGCCATATAGGGAATTGGAAAGGAGGATTGGTGCCATATCTTGAAGAATTTGAGTCAAGAAGCAAGGGGCCAACCACCTTAAGAGCTATTGGACTAAGAAGCACTCCAAATTGAGTGAAACACTAAAGAGAGAATAGCCACCACAATTGAGGACTTTTTTCTTTGTAATTTTGTAATTGGCAATTTGCTTTGCTTTCAAATTTTGTAACAAAAAGGCCTTTCATTGGAAGTAAGTTGGGAGCCTCCGCTAGGTCACCCTACTTCCATTTGTGTGTAATAATTTTAGGCAATTTTCCCTTAGGATAGTGAGTGTTTTGTTGGGAACCTTAAATGAGGTCATCCAAACACTCTTAGGATCCGCCTAGTTTTCATTTCTTGCACTTTAATTTCTTGCTTACTTTCATAGCTTATTTCCTTTACCCTCCATTGTCAAACCGCCTAGATAGCTTTCCTTTTACCAATTAGTTTTTACCTTATCTTTCACACCTTTTTTTAGTGTTTATTTTGGCTAGTTTCAACCATAGTTTCTTTTACCTTTTTTTCAAACCCCCAACAAGAAAGAACCATAACTTAGGAACCAACATGAGTCTTCATTCTTCATCTAGTGTTAATGGTGAGGGTTCTACTCCTAAGGACCCCTTGTATAAGATATTAGATGAGTTGAGATCCCTTAAGTTGTGGAAAGAAAAACAAGAGAGAAAAGAAAAAGGTAAAAAAAGAGTGGAAGAAATAAGTCAAGATGAAAGAGAGAAAATAAGAGAGGAAGAAAGAAGAAAAATAATGAAAGAAATGAAAAGAGAAAAACATGCCTCCTATAGTAGTCATGACTCTTGCAAGAGTTTAAGTGAAGAACTTAGCGACTATTATAGAGGGCGTCATAGTTCACATACTAAACATCACTCCCAAAGAAGAGAAAAGGATAGAAGGCCTCAAGAGGTTAACATTAGCCTCCCATATTTCCACGGAAAAGATAATGTTGAGGCCTACTTAGATTGGGAAATGAAGGTTGAACAACTCTTTGCTTGCCATCATATTAGCGAAGAGAGAAAAGTTCCATTGGCTACCCTTAGCTTTCAAGGGTATGCCCTCTATTGGTGGACTTCCCTTGTTAAAGAACGAAGGATTCATGAGGATCCTCCAGTAGAGTATTGGAATGATCTTAAGAGTGCCCTTAGGAAGAGGCACATTCCCTCCTACTATGAAAGGGAGCTTATGGACAAGCTCCAAAGGCTTAGACAAGGGAGTATGAGTGTTGAAGAATATAGACAACAAATGGAACTACTCCTTTTAAGAGCTGGACTTAGGGAGGAGGAAAGAACAAGCATAGCTAGGTTCCTTAGTGGGCTCAATATGGAAGTGAGGGACAAGGTTGAACTCCTTCCATATAGGGACCTAGATGAGCTAGTCCAACTTTGTATAAGAGTGGAGCAACAACTTAAAAGAAAGCCTTCTTCAAAATCTTATGGCTCTCACTCTTATCCAAGGAAGGACCAAGCCCATGGAATTTTAGGGGCTGCACCTTCAAAACCCAAGGAAGATAAGGGTAAGACCATAGAGAAATACACCCCTAAGACTAGTTCCCAAGAAAGGACTAGCAACATTAAATGCTTCAAATGTCTTGGGAGAGGTCACATTGCCTCTCAATGCCCCACAAAGAAAACCATGATCATGAGGGGTCAAGACATTTATAGTAGTCAAGAGGAGACTACTTCTTGTCCTTCCTCTAGTGGAAGTGAAGATGAAGTAAGGGGTGAAGAGTCTAGTGAGGAAGTCTACCCTCATGAAGAAGGTGACCTCTTAATGGTTAGAAGGCTCCTTGGAGGTCAATCTTGTGATCTATCTCAATCCCAAAGAGAGAACATCTTTCATACAAGATGCAAAATTTTAGATAAAACTTGTTCTCTCATTGTGGATAGTGGATCTTGTTGCAATTGTTGTAGCACAAGATTAGTTTCCAAGTTGAACCTCACTATCATTCCCCACCCAAAACCTTATAAACTTCAATGGCTCAATGAGCAAGGGGAAATGATAGTTAACCAACAAGTGAAGGTACCTTTCTCCATTGGGACATATAAGGATGAAGTTAATTGTGATATAGTTCCCATGGAGGCAGGACATATTCTTTTAGGAAGGCCGTGGCAATTTGATAGGAAGATCATTTATAATGGCCTAACTAATGAGATTAGCCTCACCCATCTTGGCACTAAATTTGTGTTGCATCCTCAAACACCTTCACAGGTGGCCAAAGATCAACTAACTATGAAAGATAAGAGGGATGAGGAAGAAAAATTAGAAAAACAAAAGAAAAAGAAGGATAGTAAGGTCTTGTCTTCAAAGGCCAGGGGGAAGGAAAAAGAGGGAAAGGATTCCTCCAAGAAGATTGTTAAGAAGGAAAATCATTTTGCAACAAAAGGTGATATTAAAAGAGCACTCCTTCTTAAACAATCTTTCTACCTTCTCCTATCAAGGGAAACATCCCTTAGCACTGCCACAATTCCTACATTTGAGACCTTACCCCCAAAGGTCCAAGAACTCTTACATGAATTTGGTGATATATTTCCCAAAGAGATACCCCCTGGGCTACCTCCTTTAAGGGGAATAGAACACCAAATAGATTTAGTCCCAGGAGCAAGCCTTCCTAATAGGCCAGCCTATAGGACTAACCCTCAGGAGACTAAGGAGATAGAGTCTCAGGTTAAAGAATTGTTGGAGAAGGGTTGGGTCCAAGAGAGCCTAAGCCCATGTGCTGTGCCAGTGTTGTTGGTGCCCAAAAAGGATGGTACGTGGAGAATGTGTACAGATTGCAGGGCCATCAACAACATCACTGTAAAGTATAGGCACCCCATTCCTAGACTTGATGATCTGCTTGATGAGTTGCATGGTGCCAATATCTTTTCAAAAATTGATCTTAAAAGTGGTTATCACCAAATCAGGATGAAAAAAGGTGATGAGTGGAAAACTGCTTTCAAGACCAAGTTTGGTTTGTATGAATGGCTAGTGATGCCTTTTGGGCTCACTAATGCACCAAGCACCTTTATGAGGCTTATGCATCATGTCTTAAGGGATTTCATAGGTAGATTTGTAGTTGTTTATTTTGATGATATTTTAGTGTATAGTAGGAGCCTAGATTTTCACTTAGGACATCTCAGACAAGTTCTTTCAGTCCTTAGGAAAAACACCCTCTATGCAAATATAGAGAAGTGTACCTTTTGTGTAGATAATATAGTTTTCTTAGGTTTTGTAGTTGGTAGAAATGGGGTCCAAGTGGACCCTGAGAAAATCAAGGCCATCCAAGAATGGCCCACCCCAAAAAGTGTGGGAGATATTAGGAGCTTCCATGGGTTAGCAAGCTTCTATAGAAGGTTCGTTCCTAATTTCTCTACAATTGCATCACCTCTCAATGAGCTGGTGAAGAAGAATGTGGCATTTACCTGGGGTGAAAAACAAGAGCAAGCCTTTGCTTTGCTCAAAGAAAAGCTTACTAAGGCACCTGTTCTAGCTCTTCCTGACTTTTCTAAAACTTTTGAGCTAGAATGTGATGCCTCTGGAGTGGGAGTTGGAGCTGTATTGTTACAAGGTGGGCACCCTATTGCTTATTTTAGTGAAAAACTTCATAGTGCCACCCTCAACTACCCCACCTATGATAAAGAGCTTTATGCCTTAATAAGAGCCCTCCAAACTTGGGAACATTACCTTGTTTCCAAGGAATTTGTCATTCATAGTGATCATCAATCACTTAAGTACATTAGAGGGCAAAGCAAGTTAAACAAGAGGCATGCAAAATGGGTAGAGTACCTAGAGCAATTTCCATATGTTATCAAATACAAAAAGGGAAAAACAAATGTGGTAGCTGATGCCCTCTCTAGGAGACACACATTGTTTTGCTCCCTAGGAGCTCAAATTTTAGGATTTGATAATATTAGGGACTTGTATGCTTTAGATGAACATTTCTCTCCCATTTATGAGAGTTGTGGGAAAAAGGCCCAAGATGGATTCTATTTGGCTGAGGGGTATTTGTTCAAAGAGGGAAAGCTTTGCATACCCCAAGGATCCATTAGGAAATTACTTGTGAAAGAGAGCCATGAGGGTGGGCTCATGGGCCACTTTGGGATAGACAAGACCCTTGTCTTACTCAAAGAAAAGTTTTATTGGCCCCATATGAAGAAAGATGTCCATAAGCATTGCACTAGGTGTGTGGCTTGTTTACAAGCCAAGTCTAGGGTGATGCCTCATGGGCTATACACACCCTTACCCATCCCATCTGCACCTTGGGTAGACATCAGTATGGACTTTGTCCTTGGGCTTCCTAGAACCCAAAGAGGTGTAGACTCTATCTTTGTGGTGGTGGATAGGTTTAGCAAGATGGCACACTTTATACCATGCCACAAGGTGGATGATGCTTCCCACATCTCAAAACTCTTTTTCAGGGAAGTTGTGAGACTCCATGGTTTGCCTAGGACCATTGTGTCAGATAGAGATGCTAAGTTCCTTAGCCACTTCTGGAAAACCTTATGGGCTAAGTTAGGAACTAAACTTCTTTTCTCTACCACTTGTCATCCACAAACTGATGGGCAAACAGAGGTAGTGAATAGGTCTTTATCCACCCTTTTAAGGGCTCTTCTGAAAGGCAACCATAAGTCTTGGGATGAGTATCTTCCTCATGTAGAATTTGCCTACAACAGGGGGGTTCATAGAACCACCAAGCAGTCCCCTTTTGAGGTTGTCTATGGGTTCAATCCCCTAACACCGTTAGACCTCATTCCCCTCCCACTGGACACTTCTTTTATACATAAAGAAGGGGAATCTAGGTCAGAATTTGTAAAGAAGATGCATGAGAGGGTTAAGAACCAAATAGAGAATCAAACAAAGGTGTATTCAACTAAAGGCAATAGAGGAAGAAAAGAGCTAGTTCTTAATGAGGGTGACTGGGTTTGGCTCCATCTTAGGAAGGATAGATTCCCTACTAAAAGGAAATCCAAGCTTAGCCCTAGAGGGGATGGACCTTTTCAGGTTTTGGAGAGGATCAATAACAATGCCTATAGGTTGGACCTCCCAGAAGAGTATGGAGTCAGCACCACTTTTAACATTTCTGATTTAACTCCTTTTGCAGGTGGAGCTGATATTGAGGAGGAGGAACTAACAGATTTGAGGTCAAATCCTCTTCAAGGGGAAGGGGATGATGCAATCCTCCCTAGGAAGGGACCAATCACTAGAACCATGAGCAAGAGGCTCCAAGAAGATTGGGCTAGAGCTGCTGAAGAAGGCCCTAGGGTTCTCATGAACCTTAGGGTAGATTTCTAAGCCCATGGGCCAAGGTTGGGTCCAATTATCTTTGTACATATTAGACTAGGATGTCATTATATTTGGTCCTTGTATATAGGGCTCCATATTGTAGGTAGGGTACCCTAGAAATATAGGATTTTTCAGCCCTTGTATTTTTGGACACCTAGACTAGTTTTTGTATTAGGGGTAGTTTTGTAATTTCACATGCACTAAGTGGATATTTGATGTGTGTGGTTGGAAATAAATTTAATTGAATTGGTAGAAGCCCAATCCAATTAAATTTTAGAGGGGGAGGTGAGCATTTGCTTACTACACCCCATTGCCACATCATATAGTCACACTTTGTGCATGTCCTTCATGCTTTTCATGCCTCATGACACCTAAGCACACTTAGTGGAGAATCTTGTAATTGATCTTGGATTAGTGGGCTGAACCATAACTAAAATTCACTAATCATAATTAGTGAAATTTTGGCTCCAAAGTTTGGCTCCACAAATTCAATTTCAAATTCAAGTGAAATTTGAATTTCCCTCCAATTTTGTGTGACACTTAGGTTATAAATAGAGGTCATGTGTGTGTATTTTTTTCAACTTTGATCATTTGAATATTAACTTCAGATTTCAGAGCTCCTTTTGAGCACAAAATTTCGTGCTCTTCTCTCCCTCTCCCTTCATTCATCTCCTTCTTCCTCCAAGCTCTTATCCATGGCCTCCTATGGTGGTGAGCTTCTTCTAGACTCATCTTCTCCTTGAAGTGGCGTCTCCTCTCTCTCTTCCTTCTCCATTCCGCTGCCATTTATCTTCCAAGAAGCAAAGGAATCCATTGATGAAGAAGATCCTAGGCCTACAAGCTCCAATGGAGCTTGCATCAACATATATATGGTAATCGATTACCAGCAGTTTCTGAACGTTTTAATTCAAATTTTAAAGAGTGTAATCGATTACACACTTATTGTAATCGATTACCAGAGGAGTTTTTCAGAAAACATTCTCAACAGTCACATCTTTTTATGTGGTTATTGAATGGCTATCATAGGCCTATATATGTGTGACTTGAGACACGAATTTCATAGAGTTTTTCAAAACAACAAGTGTTAATTCTCTAAAAGAGCAAAATTGTTTTATCCTCTTAAAGATTCCTTGGCCAATTCAATTGCAATTCATTAAGGAATTATTTGAGCGCTCAATCTGTAAAATCCATCTCTTTCTAGAGAGATTCATTCTTCTTCTTCTACTCATTCTCTAAGGGATTAAGAGACCGTGGGTCTCTTGTTGTAAAGGAATTCTAAACACAAAGGAAGGATTGTCCTTGTGTGTTTAGAACTTGTAAAAGGAATTTACAAGATAGTGGAACTCTCAAGCGGGTTGCTTGGGGACTGGACGTAGGCACAAGGGTGTGGCCGAACCAGTATAAATCTGAGTTTGCACTTTCTCTTCCCTTAATCTCCTTTGTTTATTATCGCTTTACATTCATATTCAAATTGTTTTATTTGAATTAATATTTAAGAAGTTCATTGTTAAGGGAATCTATAACTTGAAAAGAAAGTGAAATAATTTTTTAATTGGGGAAATAGTTTGGAATATCTTAATTCAACCCCCCCCTTCTTAAGATATCTGAGGCCACTTGTCTAACACGTCTTCCAAAGGAGGAAAATGCGCGGAGTCGCCACCAACGTTTATTTGTGGAAAGCGTCGGAAAAACCGAAGGAAACCAGTCATGAAGAATTTTCCAGATTCGGGAGTTGTATTTACGTTTGAGGAAGGTATTAGCACCTCTCACGTTTATCCCAAACGATAACAGCCTTAAATTAGAATTGCGTGAAATTGTGTACCTAAACTTTTATTTCTTTTTTATTTTTGAGGTCGACAAAAGTGGGGCTCTTGCTCCTACGTAGCCTCCATCGAAGAGGAAATCAAACCTACGTAGTTCTTTCTAAAGGGTGAATCAAGCGATTCTTTTTACTTGGAAGGTGGTCGTTTTAAGGTGTTGGACCTTAAAATGATCCATTTTTACTTGGTGAGAAAAATTGAGGTATCGAACCTTAAAATCATTTTTAGTGATTTTTTGCAAACGAGCTTGACTTTGCAAGTTGATTTTAGCCTTAGTTTCACTTTAGTTATTAGTCAATTCAATTAAGAAAGAGAAATCCCAAAGAGAAACGTCCGATTGATTTTTTTTTGGTTTATTTTACTAAAAGATATTTTTCGATTATTATATTATTATTTTACCTTTTTTTGGTTTCCAACGTGGTTACGACATGACCGAACGGTCGGATTTCATTTTAACAGAAATTAATCGATATTACAATTCAAATGATCGGTAGAAATTTATTTTATTTTTTAATTAGGTGAGAAAATGACTTAAGTAAATGACTAAAACACGTCAAAAGGGGGTACAAAAAGTAAATGAAACGAAAATAAAAGTACGCGAAACAAATGGGGACCACCAAGGGTACATAGAATGAATTGAAAAGTTCGATTTCGGGAACTTACCGGTTGAAGACCGAAGAACGGCGAAGAACGAACGACGAACGACGAAGAACAGTTGAAAATCTTCGTGAAATCACCCACAGAAACGTTACGGAAACGTTACGGAAGCGTCTCGGCTTGGATTTTCTTCACGGAAACAATTTTTCTCACTAATTTTAAGTGATCCCGAAGTATCAGAAGGGCTGGAACCCTTTTCTCCTTCACTCCTCCCTCTATTTATAGGAAAATAGGGAGGAGCTTGCCACCCAGCTCGCCGAGGCAAGCCAGGTTGCTTCCTCTAGAAGCAATCGCCTTCTGGAGGAACATCCTGGAAGGCCCAAGCGGGCCTGGTTGCTATTTGCACCCTTTTTTTTTTACTAAATACACCCTTTGCTTTTTTTTGATGATTCTTTTTCCGTAACATTACGAAACTTTACGAATTTCGTAACGATACTTGTTTTCTTTCCGTAAGGTTACGGAACCTTATGGGTCACGTAATTACTCATTTTTTGGCTTTCGGAATGTTACGGAACCTCACGGATTGCGTAAAAATGCTTCTTTTTGATTTTTGGCATGTTACGGAATCTCACGGATTGTGTAACAATGCTTCCTTTTGATCTTCGGCATGCTACGAAACTTCACGTATTGTGCAACAAAGGGTACCAAGTACCTCGAAGCGGTCAAACAAAGGTTGCATGCCATCAAACAATGGTCCCCGGATGAAATTAGGGTATGACAGTTGCCCCTCTTTACTTACCTTTTATCGGAGATAAGAGGAAAGCAAAGATAAAACACTGATTTCGTCCATCTTTGCCCTCTCCGTGATTAGTCTATGACGACTCCTGTCTCTCCTTCTTTCTCTGCACAACACAAAACAAACACAAACAAAAAACACCAATAACATAATATATACGTATACACATGTTTGGCGAAGGAACCGATCGGAAAAATAACAAAAAACCATATTTTCCAGTCACCGGAGGCTCCGCGCTTGATAACGAAGGACGCATGAATAGTGCTAGGCAATCAATTCATGAGGCTCCGAATAGGATGGTGGTGGATACACGAACAACGCTAGGCAATCAATTCGTGGGGCTCCGAACTTGATGGTGGAGGGCGCACGAACAGCGGTAAGCAATCAATTCGTGAGGCTCCAGACTCGATGGTGGAGGATGCATGAATGACAATCAATTCATGGGGCTCCGGATAAGATTCGTCGGTGGAGGATGCACGAACAGCGCTAGGCAATCAATTCGTGGGGCTCCAGACTCGATGGTGGAGGATGCATGAATGACAATCAATTCATGGGGCTCCGGATAAGATTCATTGGTGGAGGATGCATGAACAGCGCTAGGCAATCAATTCGTGGGTGTCGCAACCTACCCTTTGGCGGGAGGGCGACGCGTGACTCGCGGGATGCGTGTTCCACGAAAGGAATACGCGTGGAGTCACCACCAACGTTTATTTGAGGAAAACGTCGGAAAAACCGGAAAAGACGCGATCTACGAACTTTTAAGTGAAAGGTTCGGGAGTTGTATTTACGCACGGGGAAGGTATTAGCACCCCACACGTCCGTCCCAAGGGACGGCAGCCTTTAATCGAATGTGCAAACATGACTTTGATTTTTTATGTTCCCTTTTTATGTCTCTATATCCTTTATACCCTTTTTATATTTTTCTCTTTTTGTGGTCGACAAGGGTGTTTCCCTTTGCTCCTACGTATTCCTCAATTTGCGATGAGGAAATAAGACCTACGTAGTTCTTTCTTATTAAGTGATTCTTTTTTACTTAAGAGGTGATCATTTTAAGGCGTTGGACCTTGAAAATGATCCATTTTACTTAGTAAGAAATTGAAATGACAAACTTCAAAAACCTATTTTTATGGACGAGCTTGACTAGGCGAGTTAATTTTAGCCTTAGTTTAACTTTAGTTATTAGTCAATTCGGTTAAGAATGAGAAATCCCAAAGAGAAAACGTCCGATTGATTTTCCGCTTTATTTTACTAAAAGATGTTTTTTTGATTATTATATTATTTTTTACCTCTTTTTGATTTCCAACGTGGTTACGGCACGACCGAACGGTCGGAATTCATTTTAACCGAAGTTAACGGATAATACAATTCAAACGATCGGTGGAAATTTATTTTATTTTTAGTTTAAGCGAGAAATGACTTAAATAAAATGGCTTAAGCACGTCAAGAGGGGGTATAAAAAGTAAATGAAACGAGAATAGAAATACACAAAATACAATGTGGACCACCATGGGTACATAGAATGAATCGAAAAGCTTGGTTCGAGGTACTTACCTGTTGAAGATCGAAGAACGATGAAGAACGAATGAAGAACGGTCGAAACCTTTGCGAAATTCTTCACGGAAAATGTTACGGAAATGTTTCGGAAGCGCCTCGGCTTAGATTTTCTTCACGGAAACAATTTTTCCAAGCAAATTCGAAAGAGAGAGAAGTGCCTAAGGGGCTGAACCCTTTTCCTTCTCACTTCCTCCCCTATTTATAGCAAAATAGGGGAGATGCTTGCTGCCCAGCTCACCCAGGCGAGCTCAGCTCGCCCAGGCGAGCAGGGTTGCTTCCTCCAGAAGCAACAGCCTTCTGGAGGAATCTTTTGGAGGGCCCAAGTGGGCCTGGTTGCTATTTGCACCCCCATTTTTACTAAGTACACCCCTTCTGCTTTTTTTGGTGATTCTTTTTTCGTAAAGTTACGGAAACTTACGAATTTCGTAATGATACTTGTTTTCTTTCCGTAATGTGACGGAACCTTGCGGATTACATAATCATCCCCTTTTTGACTTACGGAATGTTACGGAACCTCACTAATTATGCAACGATGCTTCCATTTGATTTCCGGGGTGTCACGGAACCTTACGGATTGTGCATCAATATTTTCTTTTGTTTTCCGGCATGTCCCGGAATTTCACAAATTGCCTAATGATGGGTGCCAAGCACCTTACAAGGACCAAACAAAGGTCGCATGTCATCAAGCAAAGGTCCCCGGACGAAATTAGGGTATGACAGTTGCCCCTCTTTACTTGTCTTTTATTGGAGATAAAAGGAAAGTAAAGATAAGACACTAATTTCGTTCCTCTCGATTGACGAGAGTCGTGAGTGACCATAAAATCTCCGCATGCCAATGACTTGTTGTTCCCGAGGGAACAAAAGGTGCAGAAGACGATGTCAGTCTCTGCCTGCTATCAAGCGTTCTGTCTTACAGATAGCAAAAGAATGTTTATACGGATAACCACTTGGGTATTTCCGCCCGTCAGCGTGACTCAAAAGTCAGTATGACAGATCTTGTAAGTGCGGAAGATGATGTAAATCTCCGCGTGTCATCGGGCCCGCCGCCTCTGGATGACAAAAGGGTGCAGAATGACCATAATTTGTCTCTGCGTGCCATCGGCCACGACTGTGTCTGAATGGCAAAGGGGTGCGGAATGACCAAATTTTGTCTCCGCATGTCATCGGGCCCGCCGCCTCTGGATGACAAAAGGGTGCAGAATGACCAAATTTTGTCTCTGCGTGCCATCTGACACGACTGTGTCTGAATGGCAAAGGGGTGCAGAATGACCAAATTTTGTCTCTGCGTGCCATCGGACACGACTGTGTCTGAATGGCAAAGGGGTGCGGAATGACCAAATTTTGACTCCGCATGTCATCGGGCCCGCCGCCTCTGGATGACAAAAGGGTGCAGAATGACCAAATTTTGTCTCTGCGTGCCATCGGACACGACTGTGTCTGAATGGCAAAGAGGTGCAGAATGACCAAATTTTGTCTCCGCATGTCATCGGGCCCACCGCCTCTGGATGACAAAAGGGTGCAGAATGACCATAATTTGTCTCTGCGTGCCATCGGACACGACTGTGTCTGAATGGCAAAGGGGTGCGGAATAACCAAATTTTGTCTCCGCATGTCATCGGGCCCGTCGCCTCTGGATGACAAAGGGTGCAGAATGACCATAATTTGTCTCTGCGTGCCATCGGACACGACTGTGTTTGAATGGCAAAGGGGTGCGGAATGACCAAATTTTGTCTCCGCATGTCATCGGGCCCGCCGCCTCTGGATGACAAAGGGTGCGGAATGACCAAATTTTGTCTCCGCATGTCACATGACCTCAGGGTCAGTATGACAGATCTTGTGGGGCGGCCGACAAAAGCAAGGCTCTTGCTCCTACGTATCCTCCAATGAGGAACTCAGACCTACGTAGTTCTAGATAACTTGTGAGACTTGAAAAAGTCTCCATCGGAAGATGCTGACATCTCCGGAAAGGGCGCAGATGACCACATTGGCCTCTGCTCATCAATCACACTTGGGGTCACTGAATGACGAGGTGCGGATAACCGTAAGGTGTCTCCGCGGGTTACCAGATCTTGGGTCATGGTAACAAAAAGCGGTGTGGTCGACAAAAGCAAGGCTTTTGCTCCTACGTATCCTCCAATGAGGAACTCAGACCTACGTAGTTCTGGATAACTTGTGAGACTTGAAAAGTCTCGGTGTTTTCTCCACTAAAATGCAAACATGCTTTAGCAAAGAGACAAATATTCTAACTGATTAGAGCAGCATATGCTTTTTTTTTTTTGAGTGAAAAACAATGCGTCTACCGGGGAAGGAGAGTATGTTGATGAAATCCCTCATAACCATAAATGAGATTTTGGATGTTAGCATTTCGTTTCTAAATGACCATTTAGAGGAAACACTGGGTTCGACAAAAATAGAAGAAATCCACTCAAAGTGTATCAATCTCGCACAGGTAAGTGTTTCATCCTAATTCCGAACCATAGATATGTCATGACTTGACTTTGCAAATTACTTCCTATCAAATCAAAAATTACATGCGTGATCATGGATCAATAGGGCTTCCCTTGGGAATGGGTTCTTTTGGTGGGTTTTTCGGCTTTTGTGTGTTTTTGGCCTTTTCCTTTTTGGTTTTGCGCGAGGCGAACAAGTCACCGACGCACAGGATTTTGGTTGGTAATCAAAGGGAGAAGACCACTTTTAGGTCATGGTTTCCTTTTCTTTCTTTTGTTCATTTGGTGACAATTCTGTATTGTTCAGATATTGTCTGGTCAAAAAGACCTTTCTGCACATTTCTTCTAGTTTCTTTGATCAGGAACTTTCTTTCCTTCTTCTTCTTCTTTTTTTTACTTTCTCCCATTCTTTGATTGAGAATTTCCTTTCTTTTCTTTTTGCTTTCTCTTTGATTGGAAGTTTTCCTTCTCTTTTTTTCCTTTGATTGGAAATTTTCCTTCTCTTTTTCTTTGATTGGAAATTTTCCTTCTCTTCTTTTTTGCTTCCGAGGGTAAGGATTGACATTCTCACCCTGGGTCAAGGTTTATGGTGAGTCAGGATTTTGGCTCATAGCTTGTAGAATGGCTAGACATGATACATGTCGGGGTTTGGTTTGGCTCAAGGATAAAAGGGATGCCCCACATTATTTCCATGACACAAATGCAAAAATGATGATTTGGAAATTTTATGCAAAACTGGTCATGCATGCACCTATGTGGACGCTCAAGTGTCAAATTTTTATGGTCATGTGAGGCTAGGGCTCAGGATTCATTTCCTTTATTTTAGTCAACCCAATGTTTCCAAAAGATGTTCTTTTTATCAATTTGTGCATTCATCCGAGTCCATTTCGGGCGTCCGGGGAAATTTCACAGCGTTTACCCTTCGGGTGTACACACACATTTCTTCCAAAAATAGCTATGATCAGCGAATTTCTTCAAAGAAAAGTTGGAAGTCATCTCTTTTCAAAAGCATGCTGGTTTTTCAGCTAGACTACTTATTTTCCTTTTCCCCATCTTTTTTTCTTACTTGCTTTCTTTTTCCTTATTTGCTCTCTTTTTTCTTTTTTTTGATTTTTATTTTTATTTTTTATTTTTATCATGATTTTTGTTTGTTTTATTATATATATTTTTGGACGATGTTCCTAAACGAAGAACTCTACACGGTTCCAGAATTTCAAACATCATTGATAGTAATGATATATAAACATTAACGCAACAATTCAAACAAAAATGTATGCGTTGTACAAATGACAATCAAAACAACAAAAACAAACATTAGTCTCTCAAGTCAAAACAATAACATAAAAATGATAAACGAAATATGAAAGAAAACATGAATCTGGGGATCTCCCAATCATGTAGCTCCACTCCCTCCTAAGAAGTCAAGCAAATCGGCCATCTCCTCGTCCTCGTGGGCCTCTTCTCCATCGCCGGGAGCTTCTGGGGGCGCCTCTCCTGCTTGGGCCTCGGGCCAATCTCCGGGCCATGCGACCTCTGCCCTGAACTGGTCTGGAGTAGGGCATGAAAAAGAAGCGAAGCCCTGGCTCTGCATGCTGAGGCTCATCTGGTACAGACAATCATGGGTCTGTACATGTGCCCGGTGGTTGGCTGCCTGCTGGCGAACCAAATGCCGTAAATACCGCTCCATGTCGAATGACCCAGCCGGGCCAGTCTGATGAGGGGGTGGTTGCGCGCCCGCGGCCTGTGGAGCATTCCCCTGAGCCTGTCTCTGGGTGCAGTACTTCTCAATAAAAGCCCGGGTGATGGGCGGTCGAATCACCTTGGTAGGTGCCACGGGGACTCCAAACGACTGGCAGAGTCCTGTGATCAGTGCGGGAAATCCCAGGGCCCTATTGGACTTATCTGGGTCCAAAGGGTGCCTAGTAGGCGCCATACCTGCAAAAATATAGATGACATCAGCGATTAACTGAGCCACATGGATGCTCATCTGTGTCAGGATGGCGTACACTAGCTGACACTTCGGTAGGGGGAGGTCGGAATTATGATCGGTGGGCAGGATGTTGCTGAGCAGCAGAGTCATCCATATCTGAGTCAGAGTGGTCATGTTGGTGCGCATGATCCGCACCTGTCTTCCGGCAACAGTCCGGGCAAAATCCTGCCCCGGTATACATAGCAACTGGGCGATGGCCTCCTCATCGAACCCATTAGATCGGTTCCTCCTCTGGCCATACTCGCAATCCTGGCCTTCTTCCAACACCAATGGATATCCCAGGAGCTGGCCGATAGCATCGGCATCAAACGGGATCCACTGACCCCTTACCCAGGACCTCATGTCACGCACGCCCTCCTCTGTTGGCCAAGCATTGGCATAAAACTCAAGGACTATTTCTGGATCGAATTTGGCCATGGGGGTAACCAGAGATGTCCACCGCCGGCGCCCTATCTCCTCCTGGAAATCAGTATACTCGTCGTGCCTGAGCTGGACGCGTCGCTCCCGGAGAAACGACCATCCCTTGATGGCCTCAAAGCGCTGCTGGTGTACAGCGCTCCTAAAGCGGTGACTGTCATACTCAGGGGCGGAACTAGTCCCTTCGGCCGCCTTATCCTTCCTGGACCTCTTTGAGGCAAGCTTCCTCGGGGCCATTTCCTGCGAAGGCAAACATTTGGAAAGTTAGTTTTACCAAGAAATGCTACTCTTAAAACAAAAATGGCATACAACCTCCTCCAATAAACACAAACATCAATGTAAATTTAGAGCAAACTTATGCACATACTTCTTTACGAACGTTCACTTGCACAAGACATTCTTATAACTAAGAAAAATGCACCCATGTACAATCAAGGCACCTTCGTTACCTAGATTATTTATATGTACTTCCAAGGTGTATTTGCTACCTACATCACATGCACTTCCTTGGCTAAATTTACATACATGCATACTCAAAGCATTTGGGGTACCAAAAATTGCACATGTGCACATTCCGGTATTTCTAATACTTATGCATATACAAACTTTGTGATGAATCTTGGCTATCTACACAATAAGGTGCTACATTTCATGCTTTATTCAAGTGTTTTTGCTACCTAAAGCCGTATGCAAATTCAAGTATATTTTCTTTTGCTGACTAAAATTGTATTCAAATTAAAAGGTATTTTTGTAAGGTATTTTCTTTACATAACATGCAACATATTTATATTTTTTGTGAGACATTTTGACTACCAAAAATTACATGTACATACATCCAAGTATTTTGCTACCACACCCAAAGTGTAAATTGCCAAAGGTATTTTGCTACCTATTCTAAACCTACACATTTATGATGAGCAAAATTCCTAAACATCTAGGCGTAGGGAAATTATTGTAGCGTGGCCCATAGCTGATTGCTGGCCAAAAAGGGTAACTTTACCCAATATGCACCTCCTCTTGTGTTCTTTTGCATAAAACTTTGGCTCCTAGGCCTAGGATATATGTGGGGCAATTACTCTAGCCTTTTCGGGAATGAATGCATGTCCCAAAAAAATAGAAAATATGTGCAAACCAAAATGCCCCACGGGTTGTTTCCCTATGAAAACCACGCGCTAATGCCATTGAGGCATTTCACCGAACACTTGGTGGGCGCGCGTTTAGGCATTAATAGCAAGAGAACGGGGACAATGTGGCATGCCCCATTGCTTCAAAATGCATTATAGGCCTAGGGCCATCTCATACAAACCCCCAATTCAACCCAATCAAGCAAGAAAACAAACCAAAATTGCCCCACATATTTGAGCACATTCCCACATTTTAGAGCACCAAAAGGAGATCAAAATACACCAATGAAAAGCTAGAAAGCTTAGGGATGGAATACTTACTTGTTGGTGATGAACAAAAGCGCAAAAGGGAATAAAAAAATGCGAAAAATGATGACCCTAGGGCTGCAAACTCGTAAATCCCGTGGGTATGGCTTTTGAAAGGGGGGAAAAGAAGTTTTTGAATGCAAAAATGCCCCCCCTTTCGTCACTTTTATATTTTGGTGCAGGGGTGGCTCGCCCATGCGAGCTAACCTGCATTTTTTTTTTGAGAGGAACATTAAGCATGTCCCCTCCTTCCTTATGGGTTAGCGTTTTGCCTAACTTGCACTTACTTAAGTTAGAATTAGGCGTTGATTACTTATCTTTAAAACAAACAAATAGTAAAAGAAAACTGCGAATGTAGATGCAATTGGCTTTGATGTTTTGATGATGATCATGATAATGTGTTGCAATTGATGCAAATGGGCTTTTCAAGATTAAAATTCAAGACAATACTTCAAGATTACAAGGCACAACATCAAGATGATCACTAGAATATTAGGAAGGGAATTCCTAATTGAATTAGCAAAGGTTTGGCCAAGTGATTTAAAATAAAAAGTGTTTTTCAAAGGTTTTACTCTCTGGTAATCGATTACCAGAGGATGTAATCGATTACCAGTGGCCAAATACATTTTATAACAGCTATAAAAATTTGAATTCGAAATTTTAAAAGCTGTAATCGATTACACAATATTGGTAATCGATTACCAGCAGTTAGTAAACGTTTTAATTCAAATTTTAAAAGCTGTAATCGATTACACAATTACTGTAATCGATTACCAGACAGGAATTTCAGAAAAATAATTTCAAGAGTCACAACTTTTCAAAGGCTTTACTCATGACCACCAATGGTCTATATATATGTGACTTAAACACGAAATTGCTGAGAGATTTTCAGAACAACAAAGTGTTTATCCTCTCAAAAAGCAATTTCATTTTATCCTCTTAAGAATTCCTTGGCCAATTCAATTGCAATTCATTAAGGAATTAATTGAGTGCTCAATCTGTAAAATCCATCTCTTTCAAGAGAGATTTGTTCCTCTTCTTCTTCTCATTCTCTAAGGGATTAAGAGACTGTGAGTCTCTTGTTGTAAAGAATCTCTAAACACAAAGGAAGGGTTGTCCTTGTGTGTTTAGAACTTGTAAAAGGAATTTACAAGTTAGTGGAACTCTCAAGCGGGTTGCTTGGGGACTGGACGTAGGCACAAGGGTGTGGCCGAACCAGTATAAAACTGAGTTTGCATTTTCTCTTCCCTTAATCTCCTTTATTTATTATTGCTTTATATTCATAATTCAAGTTGCTTCATTTGAATTAATATTTAAGAAGATTGTTATTAAGGGAATTCATAACTTAAGTAAAAAGTAAGATAGATTTTTAATTAGGAGAAAAGTTTGGAATATCTTAATTCAACCCCCCCTTCTTAAGATATCTGAGGCCACTTGTCTAACAAGTGGTATCAGAGCTTCATTCTTGTACAAAGTTTAGAAGCTTCAAGAAAAAGATGGCCTCAGCAAACTCCCTATTTCCAGAAGGGAATTCTATCAATAGACCTCCAATCTTTAATGGAGAGGGTTACCACTACTGGAAAACCCGAATGCAAATTTTTATCGAGGCAATAGATCTAAATATCTGGGAAGCCATAGAAATAGGGCCTTATATACCCACCACAGTAGAAAGAGTTTCAATAGATGGTCTGAAGAGGATAGAAAACGAGTACAATACAACCTAAAAGCCAAAAACATAATAACATCTGCCCTAGGAATGGATGAATATTTCAGAGTTTCAAATTGCAAGAGTGCTAAGGAAATGTGGGACACTCTTCGATTAACACATGAAGGAACTACAGATGTTAAAAGATCTAGGATAAATGCACTAACTCATGAGTATGAATT
Organism: Glycine soja; assembly: GCF_004193775.1. Taxonomy (NCBI): domain Eukaryota; kingdom Viridiplantae; phylum Streptophyta; class Magnoliopsida; order Fabales; family Fabaceae; genus Glycine; species Glycine soja. Next base: position 34,656,323 of record NC_041002.1, read on the forward strand.
ATTTAGAATGAATACAAATGAAAATATTCAGAGTATGCAAAAGAGATTTACACATATAGTAAATCATCTAGCAGCCTTAGGCAAAGAATTTCAAAATGAAGATCTTATAAACAAGGTGCTAAGATGTTTAAGTAGAGAATGGCAACCCAAAGTAACGGCTATTTCTGAATCAAGAGATTTGTCTAACATGTCTCTTGCCACTTTATTTGGTAAGTTGCAGGAACACGAGATGGAACTATTGAGATTGCACCAAAATGAAGAAAATGACAAGAAAAGGAAAGGAATTGCTCTTAAAGCATCATCCTCAATTCAAGAAGAAAGTGATCAGGATAATGATGCAGATGATGATGATGATCTAAGTTTCTTTGTAAAAAGGTTCAACAAATTTCTTAAAGTAAGAGGAAATCAGAGGCGACCAAATTTTAAATCAAAGAGAAGGACAGAAAATTCATCCTCTACTCTAAAATGCTTTGAATGCAATCAACCTGGACATCTGAGGGTTGATTGTCCCATCTTCAAGAAAAAGATGGAAAAATCTGAAAAGAAAAATCATAGTGAGAAGAAACTAAAGAAAGCATACATCACATGGGATGAAAATGATTTGGAATCCTCTGATGATTCTGAAAATGAAGAGATAAATCTTTGCCTTATGGCAAAAAGCTACGAAAGTGATGAAGAGGTAACATCTTCAAACAACTTATCTATTTCTTTTGATGAATTGCAGGATGCATTTGCTGATTTGCATAAAGAATCAATTAAACTTGCAAAATTAGTTTCATCATCAAAGAAAACAATTTCAAATTTAGAAAATGAAATTTCAAAATTAAACAAAGAATTAGATCTTCTTAGAAATGAAGTTTCAATCTCTAAAACAAATGAAAAAGTTAATATCTCCACTATGAATGACAAGAAAATAACAGATTCTTGTAGTTGTTGTGATAAATATGTAAAAGAAATTAAAGAGTTAAAAAATTCACTTGCAAAATTTTCATATAGTAGAAATAATTTAGATGTTATATTAAGTAAACAAAGATATGTGTCTAATAAAAATGGACTAGGGTATAAATCTGAAAAACTACAAAAGGTTCATAAAAACTTTTCCACTTCCACACAAAAATGTAATTCTAATTCTATCACTTGTTTTTACTGTGGAAGAAGAGGACATGGCATATCAACTTGCTACTTCAAGAAAAATTACAGTAATATTAAAATGATATGGGTCCCAAAAGGATCCTCAGTTAATACTAACATGCAAGGACCCAATAAAATTTGGGTACCTAAGTCAAAAACTTGATTATGCAGGTATCTTTGAGAAAGAAGTGGTACATAGATAGCGGATGCTCAAAACATATGACTGGAGATGCATCAAATTTTACACACATATCTCCAAAGAAAAGCGGGCATGTAACATATGGTGACAACAACAAAGGTAGAATTCTTGGAGTGGGTAAAATAGGTACAAATTCTTCAAACTCCATTGAAAATGTTCTACTTGTTGAAGGCCTTAAGCATAGCCTGCTTAGCGTTAGTCAACTATGTGACAAAGGCTATCTAGTATCATTTGATTCTCAGAAATGTCTTATAGAACATAAGCATGACATTGATATAAAGCATGTAGGACATAGAGTCAATAATGTTTACATGATAGACTTAAGCATAAAACAAGAAAACAATCATTGCTTTCTTAGTAAAGATGATGATCCATGGTTATGGCATAAAAGAATTGCTCACATAAACATGGATCACTTAAATAAATTAATTTCAAAGGATTTAGTAGTTGGTTTGCCTAAATTGAAATTTGAAAAAGATAAATTATGCGATGCATGTCAAAAGGGCAAACAAACAAGAGTCTCATTCAAATCTAAAAATGTTGTTTCAACCACTCGACCATTACAGTTATTGCATATGGATCTATTTGGTCCATCTAGAACCATGAGTTTTGGAGGAAATTACTATGCTTTAGTTATAGTTGATGATTTCTCTAGATATACTTGGACATTATTTATTACACATAAAAGTGATTCATTCCATGCATTTAGGAAACTTGCTAAAGTCATACAAAACAAGAAAAATCTCAAGATTGCATCCATTAGAAGTGATCATGGGGGTGAATTTGAAAATAAAGATTTTGAATTATTTTGTGATGAACATGGTATTGAACATAATTTTTCTGCACCAAGAACTCCTCAACAAAATGGAGTTGTTGAGAGGAAAAATAGGTCATTGGAAGAAATTGCAAGAACTTTATTAAATGATACTTCTCTTCCAAAGTATTTTTGGGCTGAAGCTGTCAATACTGCATGTTACATCATGAATAGAGCCTTGATAAGACCTATTTTAAAGAAAACCCCATATGAGTTATTTAACGGTAGAAAACCTAATATTTCTCATCTACATGTTTTTGGGTGCAAGTGCTTTGTACTTAATAATGGTAAAGATAATCTAGGAAAATTCGATGCAAAATCTGATGAAGGCATTTTTCTTGGATATTCTTTACAAAGCAAAGCATATAGAATATATAATAAGAGAACTATGAATATAGAGGAATCCATTCATGTTACCTTTGATGAATCTAATGCTATATTGTCAACAAAGAATATGCTAGATGACATTGCAGATTCTTTAGAACATATGAACATTCATGAACAAGATTCTAAAGGAAATGACAAAGGAAACAATGAAGATCCTCCAGAAGAAGGCAAATCCAATGATGCACTCCCAAGAGAATGGAAAACTTCAAGAGATCATCCCCTCGACAATATTATTGGTGATATCTCAAAAGGGGTAACAACTAGACATTCTCTTAAAGATTTATGCAATAATATGGCTTTTGTATCTATGATTGAACCTAAAAATATAAAGGAAGCCATAGTAGATGATAATTGGATCATTGCCATGCAAGAAGAACTAAACCAATTTGAAAGAAACAATGTATGGAAATTAGTAGAAAAACCTGAAAATTATCCTGTCATTGGAACAAAATGGGTTTTTAGAAATAAATTAGATGAACATGGGATAATTATTAGAAATAAAGCTAGATTAGTAGCAAAAGGGTATAATCAAGAAGAGGGGATAGACTATGAAGAAACATATGCTCCTGTTGCAAGATTAGAAGCCATTAGAATGCTTTTGGCATATGCATCCATAATGAACTTTAAACTTTATCAAATGGATGTTAAGAGTGCCTTTTTAAATGGCTTAATTCAAGAAGAGGTATATGTTGAACAACCCCCTGGTTTTGAAATTTCTGATAAACCAAACCATGTTTATAAATTACAAAAGGCTCTTTATGGTTTGAAACAAGCCCCTAGGGCATGGTATGAACGATTAAGTAATTTTCTTCTTGAAAAAGAATTCTCCAGAGGTAAAGTGGATACCACATTATTCATAAAGAGAAGGCATAATGATATTTTGTTGGTTCAAATATATGTTGATGATATAATTTTTGGATCCACTAATGATTCATTGTGCAAGGAGTTTTCCCTTGATATGCAAAGTGAATTTGAAATGTCAATGATGGGAGAACTAAAGTACTTTCTGGGATTACAAATCAAGCAAACTCAAGAAGGTATATTCATCAATCAATCCAAATACTGCAAGGAATTGATCAAAAGATTTGGGATGGATAGTGCAAAACACATGTCTACACCGATGAGCACTAATTGTTACTTAGATAAAGATGAATCTGGTCAGTCTATAGACATAAAACAATATCGAGGTATGATCGGATCTCTTCTTTATTTATCTGCTAGTAGACCTGATATTATGTTTAGTGTATGCATGTGTGCTAGGTTTCAATCCAACCCCAAACAATCACATCTAAGTGCAGTAAAGAGAATCATGAGATATCTATTAGGAACAATCAATTTAGGATTATGGTATCCTAAGAATTCAACATGTAACTTAATAGGATATTCTGATTCTGATTTTGCCGGATCTAAAACTGATAGAAAAAGTACAAGTGGAACTTGTCAATTTATTGGATCGGCTCTTGTCTCATGGCATAGTAAGAAACAAAACAGTGTTGCTTTATCTACTGCTGAAGCGGAGTATATCTCTGCCGGTAGTTGTTGTGCACAAATTTTATGGATGAAGCAACAATTATCTGACTATGGCATTATTCTTGATCGCATACCTATTAAGTGTGATAATACTAGTGCCATAAATCTATCCAAAAACCCAGTTCAACATTCAAGAACTAAACACATAGAGATTAGACACCACTTTCTTAGAGATCATGTCTTAAAGGGAGATTGTGTATTAGAATTTGTTGATACTAAGAATCAACTTGCTGATATTTTCACTAAACCTCTCCCCAAGGAAGTGTTTTTCTCTATTAGAAGAGAATTAGGTCTCTTAGATGTAAGAGATTTAGAAAAATAGGAATTGATTGGTTGATTGATTGGTTGATTGATTGGTTGATTTACTTTTTACCTTTTGATTGTAGATTATTTTGGTTGATCTTGTTTGAATTCTTGTTTTTATGATAGAATTTATGATTTCTTGTGTATATAGTAATTGAATGATTGAATTTAGTGTATTAGTAGTGAATATTAGACATATAGGATGTATTTGAGCATAAATATAGATATTCTCTTAGAAACTAGCCTAGGATAGGCTCTGGTAATCGATTACCACTCAATGTAATCGATTACACTTGAACAGGCAGCCTGTAATCGATTACAACATCCTGTAATCGATTACCAGAAGGCTTATTGGGCCTGTAATCGATTACCAATACCTGTAATCGATTACAATGCGTCATCTTCTATAAATACTCACGAAATCGGAGCTCGTGCGCAGCCAAAGCTTCCTCCACGTTTTCCTCCATACCTAGAACTTCAAACCTTCGATTCTCACTCGATTCTTCACCAAATCACGTCCCGTAAAGCTCAATCTTCCTCTTTTTCACTCCTCTTTCACTTCCACCGATCAAAATCCAGAAAAACTTCATCAAATGGCAGAGCCATCAAAGAAGAGAAAGGGATCATCTTCCACTGCCACCGCTGCTGCCCATCGCCGTCACGGCCCATCCGGAGCACCCACAGCACCTATTCCTCCTTCTTTGTCATCTCCAAGATCATCAACACTGTTTTCATCCGATGATCAACGTCTACGGTACCTTTCTCAGTTTTCTTCTAGAATAATCTTAGACCCTAAGTACCTAGACGTAGAGTTCTTTAATGATGAAACGTTTGATTGCTATCAAGTGTTTCAAAATTCTGGTCTTGTTGATTTCATGTCATTTAAATTGCCATATTATCCTGAACTTGTAAAGGTCTTCTACTGCAATTTAAAAATTCAGGATGGTATTATTATGTCTGAGGTGCATGGTACTTCTATGGTCATTGATCAGTCACTTTTCTTTTCTTTGACTCATTTACCCAGTCAAGGTGCACCTTTTGAGGGCACCATTGTTGATGACTGGAAATTCGATTATTCGAGTCATGATGCTCGTCGCATGGTCTGCAATGATCAAGCTGACATGACCGGTAGATTGTTGGCCGGGTCATTAACTTTTGATAATCGCATCATGCATTATATCATTGTTAGAATTTTGCTTCCTCGGTCTTCAAATTTAGCACAAGCCTCTGAGGAGGATTTGATTCTTATGTGGGCTTTTCTAACCGGTCGTCAGATCGACTGGGCCCATTTGGTTCGGTACCGAATGCATAAGGCATTACAGGCCAATGCACCTCTTCCTTATCCACACTTGATTACTCTGTTTTTGCGTCATTTTCAAATTCCGCTTGATGATGAACCCTTTGTTCAAGTCAAGCGTTCCTTTGCAATTGGTGCTGGTGCAGTGACCTCCTTTGGGTATCGTAAAGATCGGAATGGACAATGGCTGAAGAAGGATGCACTCCCTCCTCAAGATGAACGTACTCCTTCACCTCCTCCTCAACGTGAGGATTCCGCTCTCATGAATGAAGTCCTCTCCGAATTACGGGGTCTTCGTTCGTATGTTGGTGACCGCTTTGACTCGTTAGATTCACGCTTTGCCGGTATGGACATTCGTCTTACACAGCTTGAAGAGGATGTCGGATACATTCGTCAGAGTTTCGATCTTCCACCACCTCCTCCGTCTTCTTAGCTTTTAGATTCTGATTATTTATCTTTTATAAGCCGTGTATTTTGGCTTTTAGTTTCTTAGAATTTACATTATTATGCTAAGTACTTTGCTTATTTATCTTGTGGATTTTAAATTTCAGTCTTGGATGTTTTGTGGTTGTTGACATTTTCAGTTATTTGGATTCTGGTTTGATTATTTCTTGTTTGTGAGTTTGGCTTATTGTATTTAATACTCTGATGCTTATATCTTGCTACTCCATTGTTGTAACTATGTTGATTTCCGAGTTCTTTGGCTTTTTGATGTTGCCAAAGGGGGAGAAAAAGGTTGTAGCAAAGAAAAAGCTTAAGAAAAAGCTTAACAAACTTAGAAATCAAGTGATCATGTATTCCGAAATATAGGGGGAGAAAACGGATGCACATTTTATCTATAAACAATTGTTTGTTGCTTGCTTGAATCTTGATTTCAGGTATTGTATTGTCATCATCAAAAAGGGGGAGATTGTAGATGCAATTGGCTTTGATGTTTTGATGATGATCATGATAATGTGTTGCAATTGATGCAAATGGGCTTTTCAAGATTAAAATTCAAGACAATACTTCAAGATTACAAGGCACAACATCAAGATGATCACTAGAATATTAGGAAGGGAATTCCTAATTGAATTAGCAAAGGTTTGGCCAAGTGATTTAAAATAAAAAGTGTTTTTCAAAGGTTTTACTCTCTGGTAATCGATTACCAGAGGATGTAATCGATTACCAGTGGCCAAATACATTTTATAACAGCTATAAAAATTTGAATTCGAAATTTTAAAAGCTGTAATCGATTACACAATTACTGTAATCGATTACCAGACAGGAATTTCAGAAAAATAATTTCAAGAGTCACAACTTTTCAAAGGCTTTACTCATGACCACCAATGGTCTATATATATGTGACTTAAACACGAAATTGCTGAGAGATTTTCAGAACAACAAAGTGTTTATCCTCTCAAAAAGCAATTTCATTTTATCCTCTTAAGAATTCCTTGGCCAATTCAATTGCAATTCATTAAGGAATTAATTGAGTGCTCAATCTGTAAAATCCATCTCTTTCAAGAGAGATTTGTTCCTCTTCTTCTTCTCATTCTCTAAGGGATTAAGAGACTGTGAGTCTCTTGTTGTAAAGAATCTCTAAACACAAAGGAAGGGTTGTCCTTGTGTGTTTAGAACTTGTAAAAGGAATTTACAAGTTAGTGGAACTCTCAAGCGGGTTGCTTGGGGACTGGACGTAGGCACAAGGGTGTGGCCGAACCAGTATAAAACTGAGTTTGCATTTTCTCTTCCCTTAATCTCCTTTATTTATTATTGCTTTATATTCATAATTCAAGTTGCTTCATTTGAATTAATATTTAAGAAGATTGCTATTAAGGGAATTCATAACTTAAGTAAAAAGTAAGATAGATTTTTAATTAGGAGAAAAGTTTGGAATATCTTAATTCAACCCCCCCCTTCTTAAGATATCTGAGGCCACTTGTCTAACAGCGAATACAAAGGATACGAGGCTGCCTTGCAGCGACGTTCTCTGCTTGTTTAGCGTAGAGAAAAGGCAACGATCAGTCGGTCGTGACCCCATCCCCACTTGCATCCGTTCCTAAGTACCTGCAAGTAATAAACAACCAGGTATGGCCAATCTTGACTGCGTCGTTGTCTTACCTTGATTGGTTTCTGCTTTCCATGTTTGGTCCCCACCCCAGAAGGTAGCTCAAGATGATCCTGCCCCTGTTTTACCACAACAATATGCATGCGTATGCGTATGCATGAATGTTTTCAAATGCAACAAATTTGAGCGAAAGTTGGTTTAGGTTCAATTTTAATTAAGCGCTTGGGGTATCCCATGAACCGAGCGGAAGGGCTCAGGTGATCACAAATCAACGCAAGGTTTGAAACCAACGTGAGGACTAAAGCCTCGAATCCACGTTCATTTCTTTGAAAGATTGTAGCGAGAGATACAGCAGACGGGAAATCCCTGGGGGAAATCCAGAAAACGCATAAAGATAAAGAACATGCAGCGACATCCTTAATTGCCCCAGATTCTAGGCATAATATCGCTTGACGACATCAGAATTCACGGGTGAAGGTAACTCTTCGCCATCCATGTTGGTAAGCACCAGGGCTCCTCCGGAAAAAGCCCTCTTCACAACAAAAGGCCCTTCGTAGTTCGGGGCCCATTTCCCTCGATTGTCCTTGACAGCATGGGACATTTTCTTTAGGATAAGGTCTCCCTCATGGAACTTGCGCAAGCGTACTTTCTTGTTGAATGCACTCTTCATTCTTTGCTGGTACAAACGCCCATGACTCATGGCCGTTAAGTGCTTACCCTCAATGAGGTTGAGCTTGTCATAGCGCGTTTGAGCCCACTCTGATTCCTTTAATCCGGATTCTGCCAAGATCCTTAATGACGGGACTTCTACCTCAAACGGTAACACAGCCTCCATCCCATATACCAATGAGAACGGCGTTGCCCTAGTTGACGTCCGCACTGAAGTTCGGTAACCGTGTAACGCGAATGGGAGCATTTCGTGCCAATCTCTGTATGACACAGTCATCTTTTGGATAATCTTTTTGATATTCTTATTGGCCGCTTCCACGGCTCCATTCATCTTTGGCCGGTAGGGTGTGGAATTGTGATGCTGGATTTTAAACTCCTCGCACATTTCCCCCATCATCTTGTTATTCAGGTTGGTGCCGTTGTCTGTGATAATCTTCCTTGGCAAACCATATCGGCAGATGATCTCTTTCTTAATGAACCTGACCACCACACCCCTCGTGACGTTGGTATAGGAAGCGGCCTCGACCCACTTGGTGAAATAATCTATCGCCACGAGGATGAAGCGATGACCATTCGAGGCCTTGGGATCAATGGCCCCGATGACATCTATTCCCCACATGGAGAAAGGCCAAGGGGCGGACATGACATTCAGAGGATGTGGTGGGGCATTGACATTATCTGCGAACGCTTGACATTTGTGGCATTTCCTCACATGGACACAACAATCACTTTCCATGGTAAGCCAGTAATAACCTGCTCTTAGGATCTCCCGGGCCATAGCATGCCCGTTGGCGTGCGTTCCAAACGAGCCCTCATGGACTTCCTCGATCATGTGATTTGCCTCCCTAGCATCCACACACCGCAGGAGTGTCATGTCGTGATTTCTCTTATACAGTATACTTCCACTCATGAAGAAACCGGCGGCCAACCTTCTCAATGTCCTCTTATCATTGTCGGCAATTTCTGGCGGGTATTCTTTGCTTATGACATATCGCTTGATGTCGAAATACCAAGGCTTTCCGTCCCATTCCTCTTCTACCTGGCAACAATGCGCGGGTTTGCCACGACACCAAAATTCAATGTAAGGTAGATCCTCGTGCGGCGTTAGCTGGAACATAGACGCCAAAGTAGCAAGCGCATCCGCCATTTGATTTTCCTCGCGGGGAACATGATGGAAGGAGATCTCATCAAAGGTCTTAGCCAATTCCTTGATATAGGCTTTGTAGGGTATCAGCTTGGGATCTCTAGTTTCCCATTCCCCTCTCAGCTGATGGATTACCAACGCTGAGTCGCCGTACACCTTGAGTAGTTTGACATTGGAGTCAATCGCTGCCTAGACGGCTAGGGCACATGCTTCATATTCGGCCATGTTGTTAGTGCAGTCGAATCCTAGCCTGGCTGTGAAAGGTACACATTGATTGTCCGGAGAGACCAATACTGCCCCAACGCTATGGCCTAGAATGTTTGACGCTCCGTCAAACCATACGGTCCATTTGTCCCGATCTTCGTCCAATTTTTCCTCAAATAAGGCCATGATGTCCTCATCCGGGAATTCAGGATGCATGGGCTGATAGTCGTTAAGAGGTTGTTGAGCTAAATAATCTGCTAAGGCGCTTCCTTTTATCGCCTTTTGGGTGACGTAAACTATATCAAACTCGGATAGCAGGACTTGCCACCGGGCGATTCGTCCCGTGAGAGATGACTTTTCAAAGATGTACTTAACCGGGTCCATCTTGGATATCAACCAGGTAGTATGGCTCAGCATGTACTACCTTAAGCGATGGGATGCCCATACTAAAGCACAACATGTTCTTTCGAGCAAGGAGTAATTCATTTCACAGGTCGTGAACTTCTTACTTAGGTAGTAAACAGCGTGCTCTTTCTTTCCGGATTCGTCATGTTGCCCCAGCATACACCCCATTGACTCATCTAAGATTGTCATGTACAAGATGAGAGGCCTTCCAGGTACTGGTGGCATAAGCACAGGGGGATTCATAAGACACTTCTTGATCCTTCCAAAAGCTTCTTGGCAATCCTCATTCCAACGATCATTTTGGTTTTTGCGTAAGAGCTTGAACAACGGCTCACAAATGGCGATGAGCTGCGATATGAATATGGAAATATAATTTAAGCGTCCCAGGAAGCCTCGGACTTGCCTCTCAGTACGTGGTTCCGGCATCTCAAGGATAGCCTTCACCTTTTCGGGGTCTACCTCTATCCCTTTCTGGCTTACAATGAAACCAAGCAATTTCCCTGATTTGACCCCAAAAGTACACTTGGCGGGGTTCAACCTTAATTGATATTTCTTAAGCCTTTCGAACAACTTCCATAGGTTGACTAGGTGTTCTTCCTCGGATTTAGATTTGGCAATTATGTCGTCCACGTAGACCTCGATCTCTTGATGCATCATATCATGGAACAAAGCTACCATGGCCCGTTGATAAGTTTCCCCGGCATTCTTGAGCCCAAAGGACATCACCTTGTAACAGAACGTCCCCCACAGGGTGATGAAGGTAGTCTTTTCCATATCCTCTGGCGCCATCTTTATCTGATTATAGCCGGAGAAACCGTCCATGAAGGAAAATAAAGCGAAATTGGCCGTGTTATCCACGAGGATATCGATGTGTGGCAAAGGAAAATTGTCCTTGGGACTGGCCCGATTCAGGTCTCGATAGTCCACACACATTCGCACTTTCCCATCTTTCTTAGGGACCGGTACAATGTTGGCAACCCATTCCGGATACCGAGCGACAGCCAGAAAACCAGCGTCAAATTGCTTCTTCACTTCTTCTTTTATCTTCAAGGATGTTTCGGGCTTCATCCTTCTCAGTTTCTGCTTTACCGGGGAACACTCGGGTTTTAGAGGTAATCGGTGCTGTACAATGTTAGAACTCAAACCGGGCATATCTTGGTATGACCAAGCGAAGATTTCTTGGTAGTCTTTTAGCAGGATTATTAATTCTTCACGGATAGGTGCGGTAATACCTGTGCCTATCTTCACTTCCCTTTTTCCACTGCCAATTCCTAAGTCTACTAGCTCTGTTTCTTCTTGATGAGGCCCCATTTCTTGGTCCTCATGGGCGACCATTCTTTCTAATTCTGGGGGAAGTCCCACATCCTCGTTTCCTTCATCTTTCGTTTGATTCATTTCTTGCTCGAAGTCGATAGGCGGGTCCCAGGTATTAGTACCTTCGGGGGACTCGTCATCGGATCTGCCGTTTCAGAAAAAGAAGTGAACATGCAAATGAATGAGAATGGGTAGAGACGTAGGAACAGATGAAGAAAGATCCTTGTATTATAAATTCAAAAACAAATGACACAAAGCCTTAACAAAAGGAAAAACTCTAAAGACTAGGCCCAACTATAGAGCTTTTAAAACCGTAAAGGTTTACATTATGCTCGTTGCGTAAATGCCGGGGCGTTCCTCCACTCGCCAATTTCCCAGCTAGAAATCAGGAGGGCATGGTCGTACCAAATCCAATGTACTCGGAACATCATCTTCGTATATCGCGACCACTTGACCTTCGTCTCCCAGACCCGCGCTTACAAAGCTTCTACTTATGTGGCAGGGCGGGCTTCCTTCACTTTCTTGCCTCAACCGCGAGCTTTGACCACCGCTCTTTCTTTCCGCGATGCTTCTCTTTATATCCGCCTGAGTGGGTTTATAGCCTAAACCATACTTCCCACGATTTCCTTTGGCATTTATCAAGCTAGTTATGCCGCCGTTGTCTTTGCCTAAACCCATTCCGGGTTCGTAACCATTCCCCAACAAAACTCGGGCCATCATTACTGCTGCATCGGACAGGCAAGCTTGCCCAGAGAAGGAGTCCACGGAGGAAATGCTTACCACCTCAAAAGACTGGAATGCGGTTTCTAATGACTCCTCTGCGGCTTCCACATGAGGCATAGAGGATGGGCAGCTCACCAAGATGTCTTCCTCGCCTGATACGATGACCAGATGCCCTTCCACTACGAATTTCAACTTTTGGTGGAGTGTTGAGGGAACAACTCCTACTGAGTGGATCCACGGGCGCCCCAACAGACAGCTGTAGGGGGGGTTAATATCCATTATTTGGAAGGTAACTTGACAGGTGTGAGGGCCTATCTGTACTGGGAGATCGATCTCTCCCCTAACCTCTCGACAGGTGCCGTCGAAGGCACGAACCACCATTGAACTTGGCTTTAAGTGGGAGGCATTGAATGGTAATTTCTCCAAAGTGCTCTTAGGCATCACGTTCAAACTGGAACCATTATCGATGAGCACCTTGGCTATGATATGGTCCATACACTTGACTGATACGTGCAAAGCCTTATTATGCCCTCTCCCCTCGGCGGGGATTTCTTCTTTGGCGAAGGCGAGATAGTTGTTGGCAGTGATATTGTTGACCAGCCCTCCGAAACCTTCTACCGAGATATCTTGGGCCACATGGGCCTCGTTCAGAACTTTTACTAGCAGAGCCCGATGAGGCTCGGAGCTCATGAGTAACTCCAACAGCGAGACCCTGGCCGGGGTTTTGTTGAGCTGTTCGATAACCTTGAATTCGCTTTGCTGAATTATATGGAGGAACTTGCTGGCTTCTTCTAGTGATACCTCCTTTTTACCATCCTTTTTCTCCGGAAGACCTTTTGCCGGAATATCTTTATTCGAAGCGTGGGGTGCTTCGCCATCTTGTTCCTCCACCACTTTTCCTTTTCCCTTGACGTTCGCGGGTTGGACTGGTAGGTCCGGAGGCGCGAACACACGACCGCTACGGGTCACACCACTCAGCCCCGTGATATTTGTCACCTTAGCCGACAATGAGCTGACGTCGGTGGCTTCTTCTTCCTTCCCCCTCGGAGGTGCATATCTCCATGGGACTGCGTGGCTATTTTGGTACGGGAAAGGAACAGGTTTAACTGCTAAGGGGTGCCCAGGCTTTTGCGAAGCTGTGCCCTTAGTGAAGTATATCACCAATGGTTTGGGCTTCGCAATACTGCTCCCATCCGTGGACTGCATGCATATATGCCGCTCTTCTTTTCCTTCACTGCCAACTTCCAGTCGACCTTGATCTATCATCCGTTGTAACAATTCCTCTACTCCCAAACACGTTTCCATGTCATGCAGCTCGCCGAAATGCAGCAAACAGGAATCCTCCTTACACCCACTATGGGGAATCACACCTCCTTTTTGTTGGGCCTCAAAGATAAACCTCCTAGGGGTTGCCACATCCTTTAAAGGTTTAGACCTGCGCGGCCTATTGGACTCAACGGCGTTAACTGCTCCCCCTCCATGATTGGCGAGCGAATTGGTTCTCACATTGGGCCGATCCTCTTGAAAGGTCAGCCATCCAGCATCCATCAAATGTTGGACCTTGTATTTAAGGGCCAAGCATTTTTCAACGGAATGTCCCGGGACACCCCCATGGTACTTGCAAGTTGCATTAGGGTCATACCACTTTGGGAAAGGGGGTTGGAGGACCTTTCCGGGAGTTACCACGGCCAAATGGTTGGCGATGAGGGACGGCAAGAGGTCTTCGTATGTCATTGGGAGTGGGGTGAATTCTTGAAATGGCCTCGGAGGGAAGTTCCTTGTCGCGTTGGAATTACCGGCCGGGCGAGTCGCGTTCGGAGTTGGAACTTGGGGAGCTTCCCTCTGGGTGGGTGCCTTAGGCTGCACGGGTGCTGAAGTAGAGGCGTTCCCGGTATGAGCCGAGAAGCTCAGGTGATGTTGCGCGTACTGATGGGTACCATGAGGTGTCTGCGGGGGTTTGACCCACGCGGGCGTTGAAGAGACGGCATGGGCATCTCCTTCCTTCCTTTTTGCCCCTGTTGCCCCGATTCTTTTGGCATTCGCACTCGTGGAGGAAACGTAATCGAACTTTCCTCTTTTCAACCCTACCTCGATTCTTTCCCCGGCGAACACTAGGTCCGCAAAGCTGGACGACATATAACCTACTAGCTTCTCATAGTAGAACACTGGCAGAGTGTCTACCATCATGGTGATCATCTCTCTCTCAACCATGGGAGGAGCTACTTGTGCCGCCAAATCTCTCCACCGCTGGGCGTATTCTTTAAAGGTTTCACCCTCTTTCTTGAACATATTCTGCAGCTGAGTGCGATCGGGATCCATATCGGAGTTATACTGATATTGCCTTAAGAAGGCAGTAATCAGATCCTTCCAAGTACGGATACGGGAAGCTTCTAAATTAGTGTACCAAACTACCGCGGCTCCGGCCAAGCTATCTTGAAAGAAGTGTATTAATAGCTTCTCATCCTTAGAGTGTGCGCCCATCTTGCGACAGTACATCTTGAGATGGTTTTTGGGACAAGTCGTCCCTTTATACTTGTCGAAGTCTGGCACTTTGAACTTCGGGGGAATAACAACATCGGGTACTAAGCAAAGATCCGTCATGTCTGCGAACGGATAGTTCCCAAATCCTTCCACAACATTGGGTTTAGGCAACGTGCTGGGTGCCAGCCCTTCAGGGATCGGGGGATAGAACTCGACATCCCTTCGAGCATAGTCTTGAGGGTCTTTGTGGACTTCTTCGGGCTGTTGAGGAGGCTCTCTTTCAAGGACGGGAGAAGCAATATGGCCTGCGTTGTCTTGCAAGACGGGTGGTGAGTAGTTGGGCGGCAATCCATAAGGGTAAGCCGCTCGGTTGTATCCCAAGTGAGGGCTGCCATCGTGCCCCAGTGTGT
The DNA here is from genome assembly GCF_004193775.1 of Glycine soja. Taxonomy (NCBI): domain Eukaryota; kingdom Viridiplantae; phylum Streptophyta; class Magnoliopsida; order Fabales; family Fabaceae; genus Glycine; species Glycine soja. Next base: position 34,671,384 of record NC_041002.1, read on the forward strand.
CCCTTCCCTGTCATACTATGTTTGAGGGAGGATGGTGCGCAGTTGCCAAGAGAGTTGGGTCTGCTTCGGCAGCCGAACTGACAGCGGCAGCGGTGGCCGCATTCTTCTCCATGAGCTGCCTCATTCCTAACATGGCCTCCATCATGGAGGCCATCTGTTCTTTCAGAGCCGACATGTCGGCTTTCATCTGTTCCTGTGTCTCCTTTTGATCACCCATCGTTCTAGATTTGGATCTGGTGCGATAGGGATGCCTTGTGGCGCGTTTAGTTATGGTGTTTTTCCCTAAAAAACCAAACGTGAGGAGTGGGTAAAGAAAGAAAGAATGCATGGTAGAGATGAAATGCAGGAGTGATTTGATTCGCACAAGCTTTTTGGAGTAGAAACATGGGACCAACTCATTTTATTTCAAAAAGAAAGTCGTATCTAGTCAAGGTCTGAGAGACCATACAAGTTTCCTAGCGATTTCTAATTATGTGGGCCATTAAGTCTATCATATGCTGACAATAGCCTAGAAGCCCATGAATTTCTTCGGGGGCAGAGTAGGTGTCCTCCATCACCTTGGCCTTGGCTAACAATCGGGGAAGTTCTTGACTCCCGTTCAAGGTATGAGCAAACCGATCCATCCACATGGTTGCCTCTTGGTGTAAAGAGTCGATCACCCTTCCTCTAGCCTCTTTTTCCGCGTATACTTGGGCATACTCGTCCGCGACCCTACGCTCGTGGGTCGTGGCTAGACCTAACTCTTCTTGGTACTTGGCGATGATAGCTAGCATGTTGGTCTCCGTCTCGCATAAACGCTGAGACAAGCTCCTTTTGGACCTTGAACAGGCAACTAACTCCTCTTTCAAGACCATGCTATGTGCTCGCGACTGGTCCCTCTCTTCCCTTCGCAGCTTGAGTTCATTGTTGCTACCCCACAGAGCTCCGCGAAATTTATTCCGGCCATACTCTTCCTTGCGAGCCCTCTTGGTCTCTTGTTCAAGGGCTCTTGCGGTAGTGGCATTCTCTTCCCGTAATCCGGCACACTCCTTCCGGATGTGTGTAGCGGCCAACTTGAACTTCTCCTTGGCAAGTTTCGCCTTTCCTAACTCGCTTTTGAGAGCTTGGACTTCTTCGTCCTCTTCCGGTGCTTCAAAACTCTCTTCGCTGACGACTTTTAACTTGGCGAGCCAATCTAAACCTCGTATATGAACTTTCAGCCATTCATGGTACCCACCAATGATGCCATTACGAATGCCCCTAAGTTCTTGATCTTTCCTTAACGGGGTTTCCCATGCCTTATGGATTTCTTGTATAGCCTTGAAATTTTGTGCGCCGAAATCCCTCACAAGGAAAGGAGACATGCTTTCTTCCATCGGTGCTCCCCTCATGGGGTACCCTAGTTGTCTTATAGCGAGCGCGGGATTGTAGTTAATACAACCCCTCGTTCCTATCAGCGGAATGTTTGGGTACCCTCCACATGAGAAAAGAACTCCCTCCTTTCCTTCTTTCCATCGGGGGAACCAATTGATTGTTCTACCTCCTATCCCGGCCAAAAGCTGGTCCCAATCTATTCTCCTCTTTTCGGTACACGAGCGATGGCTCAGGAGCGGACATGGATGCCTTGTGTCTTGCTGGAACAAGTGCGAAACCAACCAAACACAAAGGGCGGGCAAGCAACAGATGATCCGTGTGCTACTCTTTTCGCACCTTCGGTCAAATGTGTCAAATAAATATGCCAGAACAGCTACCACCAGACTTTCCTTGCTATGGTGGTATGCAAGGAAAGCGTCGATTGCTGCTAGGTCCACCAAACCATCCACGTTTGGAAAGAGGACGACCCCAAAAATTAGCAAAGCTAACACATCCATAAACGGGACCCAATCTCCTTGATTGGCCATACCCCTCGCCTTGTCTTCTAGGTACCTCCGTGGTAGGCCCGCTATGCCGTTCCGAGTCTGTTTTATGCGGTCCAAACCTCTTGCTGAATCCTTGACCACAATTGCAATTCTGCTCAAAGAGGGGAGACACCCGGAGGAAAGGTATGGTTTTCTTCCCCCGAGAGGACATCCTAGAATTTCCTCAAATTCTTCAATGGTTGGTACCAATTGGAAGTCTCCGAACGTGAAGCATCTCAAAGGCTGGTCGTAGTATTGGGTGAGTGATGCAATGGCTTCTATGGATATTTCTGCTATGGTCAACTCTAAGATCTTTCCGTAAATCTTGCGGAAGGCTTGCATTTGGAGGGGTTCCATCAACCGTCCTAATTCCTTGATGCTGGTGGTATCTAAGCTTTTAACCTTGACTTGGTAAAATCTCTTGCTGGTTTGATTTGTCCCCATGCTTACTAAAGTGAGACAAAAAGCTGGCGCAAATCAAAACTCTGACATCTCATAGGTGGAATGGATGAATGCATGAAGGAATGCATATGACACAGATGTATCTTAGGAATGCGGGAACCCGGGGAACTGTCTCCTTCTTAGACACAACGTCTAGGGGTAGCAGAGTGCCCCAACGTATGTATTTAAGACGGTGACCCGGACCCTTGGTTGATTTGTCTATAGAGGGGATCAAGACAGAACCCGCATGCGATGCATATGCAAAAGACGCAATACGAGAATGTACATAGTATGACAATATTCACTGAACATAAGCAAAAGGGTATATGACTATTTATGCATGGCAGTGTGAAAAAATGGCACGCAGCATGTTTGCTCCGTGCCCCTATTTAAGGGACTTATAAGGGAGAGAGCTAACCAGGCATTTGGTGATAACCCCCAAGATAGTCATATCTCTCTTGATGGTTTCTAGAGGTATCATCCTCTTCGAAGAACATATTGCAGCAGTAGGGACTACTAGCAACAATAAGTTTTCAAAGAGAAAAGCTCTAGATGAGGGTTCACTGTAATCAAGCAAGTCGGAGACCTAGCATGATCACAGATTCACCTCCACTCCTTATGTTCCCATGAACCCGGGTATAGGGCCCTTTTTTCACTCACAGTGTGTGCAAATAGTGTTGGTGTTTGTGTGCATCAAATGAATAAATATTTACTTCATGCATACATTTTAAAACGCACTAAAAGCAATAAAGAGTTTATATACACAAGAACATAATGAAGGGAAACCAACAAAGGGGTAAGTCACGGTAAAACATTGCACAAGATTAAATGGCCTAACTCTCTAAAAACAGTCCCCAGTGGAGTCGCCAATTGTCGCAACCTACCCTTTGGCGGGAGGGCGACGCGTGACTCGCGGGATGCGTGTTCCACGAAAGGAATACGCGCAGAGTCGCCACCAACGTTTATTTGAGGAAAACGTTGGAAAAACCGGAAAAGACGCGATCTACGAACTTTTAAGTGAAAGGTTCGGGAGTTGTATTTACGCACGGGGAAGGTATTAGCACCCCACACGTCCGTCCCAAGGGACGGCAGCCTTTAATCGAATGTGCAAACATGACTTTGATTTTTTATGTTCCCTTTTTATGTCTCTATATCCTTTATACCCTTTTTATATTTTTCTCTTTTTGTGGTCGACAAGGGTGTTTCCCTTTGCTCCTACGTATTCCTCAATTTGCGATGAGGAAATCAGACCTACGTAGTTCTTTCTTATCAAGTGATTCTTTTTTACTTAAGAGGTGATCATTTTAAGGCGTTGGACCTTGAAAATGATCCATTTTACTTAGTAACAAATTGAAATGACAAACTTCAAAAACCTATTTTTATGGACGAGCTTGACTAAGCGAGTTAATTTTAGCCTTAGTTTAACTTTAGTTATTAGTCAATTCGGTTAAGAATGAGAAATCCCAAAGAGAAAACGTCCGATTGATTTTCCGCTTTATTTTACTAAAAGTTGTTTTTTGATTATTATATTATTTTTTACCTCTTTTTGATTTCCAACGTGGTTACGGCACGACCGAACGGTCGGAATTCATTTTAACCGAAGTTAATGGATAATACAATTCAAACGATCGGTGGAAATTTATTTTATTTTTAGTTTAAGCGAGAAATGACTTAAATAAAATGGCTTAAGCACGTCAAGAGGGGGTATAAAAAGTAAATGAAACGAGAATAGAAATACACAAAACACAATGTGGACCACCATGGGTACATAGAATGAATCGAAAAGCTTGGTTCGAGGTACTTACCCGTTGAAGATCGAAGAACGATGAAGAACGAATGAAGAACGTCGAAGAACGGTCGTAACCTTTGCGAAATTCTTCACGGAAAACGTTACGGAAACGTTTCGGAAGCGCCTCGGCTTAGATTTTCTTCACGGAAACAATTTTTCCAAGCAAATTCGAAAGAGAGAGAAGTGCCTAAGGGGTTGAACCCTTTTCCTTCTCACTTCCTCCCCTATTTATAGCAAAACAGGGGAGATGCTTGCCGCCCAGCTCGCCCAGGCGAGCAGGGTTGCTTCCTCCAGAAGCAACAGCCTTCTGGAGGAATCTTCTGGAGGGCCCAAGTGGGCCTGGTTGCTATTTGCACCCCCATTTTTACTAAGTACACCCCCTCTACTTTTTTTGGTGATTCTTTTTTCGTAAAGTTACGGAAACTTACGAATTTCGTAACGATACTTGTTTTCTTTCCGTAATGTTACGGAACCTTGTGGATTACATAATCATCCCCTTTTTGACTTACGGAATGTTACGGAACCTCACTAATTATGCAACGATGCTTCCATTTGATTTCCGGGGTGTCACGGAACCTTACGGATTGTGCATCAATATTTTCTTTTGTTTTCTGGCATGTCCCGGAATTTCACAAATTGCCTAATGATGGGTGCCAAGCACCTTACAAGGACCAAACAAAGGTTGCATGTCATCAAGCAAAGGTCCCCGGACGAAATTAAGGTATGACAGTGGGGCTCCGGACTCGATGGTGGAGGATGCATGAATGACAATCAATTCATGGGGCTCTGGACAAGATTCATTGGTGGAGGATGCACAAATAGCGCTAGGCAATCAATTCGTGGGGCTCCGGACTCGATGGTGGAGGATGCATGAATGACAATCAATTCATGGGGCTCCGGATAAGATTCATTGGTGGAGGATGCACGAACAGCGCTAGGCAATCAATTCGTGGGGCTCCGGACTCGATGGTGGAGGATGCATGAATGACAATCAATTCATGGGGCTCTGGATAAGATTTTTTGGCAGGACCGAATGGTCCACCGAGTTCTTTCACCTAAAAGGAGAACATGCTTTAGCAAGGAAAAATAAATCATTCACGAGAGCACCATATTTTAGAGAAACAATATACTCATGCCAAAAGTAATTTTCCTTGTAACCAAAAATGAAGGGCAGGATGTCAACATTTAGCTTTTAAATGAACATTCATGGGAAATGTCGAGTCAAACTGAAACGGGGAATAAAATCACTCATAGTGTATAAAAACTCACACAAGTAAGTGTTTTACCCTAATCCAAACCATAGCTGCACCATGAGTTTATTTTGCACATGATTTCCTATCGAACCAAAAGATCACACGCATGATCACGGATCAATAGGATTTTCTCGAGGGTAGTGTTTTTGGAGAGGAAGCTGGGTGTTTCGGTCTTTTCCTCTTTGTTTATGTGGGACGGGATATCGCCAGTCGATAGCGACTTTGAATGGCAATCTCAAAGGAAGAACTACTTCAAAAATGGGTTTTCCTTTGCCGGCAGTCATTTACCCTACCGAAAATTTATTTGGTCAAAAGATCTTTTGTTCTCTTTCCTGGTTTCCTGTATTGATCGGGAATTATTCTGTTTATCGTTCGATCTTTTTTTCTTTTTACTTTCTTCCGATCTTCGATCCGAAATCCTTCTTTTCCTTTTCTTTTCTTTCTTTTCATTTCTTCCTTTCCGATCTTTGATTGGGAATTCGGGTTTTAGCATTCATTATTCGCTCTCCCTTGAGGAGATTCTGTGTCCTTTTCTTCGGGGGAAATGATGAGGATTCTTTTCATGGGCCAAGGTTCAAAGTAGCTTAAGGTTGTGCCTCAACATGGTCTTCTCATCGTGCGAGCCCGATTTTGATATCTGGGGCAAAACAAATTCGTGTGTCAAGGTGTTGGTCTCGGGTTGAATTTCCATATTATTTCCATGAGGCACGCGTAACAATGATGATTTGGAAACAACGTGCAAAACTAGTCATGGCTACAGCTAGGTGGGTACTCAAGCATCCAGTTTATGGCATTGTGATACTAAGGCTTGGGATTTACACAAGTAGACCCAATATTTCCAAATTATGTTCTTTCATTGATTCAACGAATCCATCCATTCTCATCTCGATTATTCTGTAAAATAAACTCTTAGCGTCAGTCTCTTGTTTCCAAAAGATATGTTTGCTCTCTATGAATGATTTATGCTTCCTATGACCATAACATGCCGACCTTCGAGGTCTTTCTTTCTTTTTCTTTTTGTTTCATTTTTTTATGTTTGCAAAAACTATACATCCATCGCCGTCTATGAGAAAAGCTTTTCTTTGTACACCTACATTCCTATACACGACAAACTTTTTTTGTATACACACGCATTAAAAACTCTTTCTCTTTATATCAACACGGTCTATATAAAAACTCTATTCCTGTTCAAAGATTTCTTTTTCGTTTTTCAACATACACTCGTGGTTTGTACAAAAATTTCTTTATATACACTCGTTGCTCACACACAAGAATTTCTTTTCACACATTATTTACACACACACAAAATCTTTCCATACACTTTTTACATATAAAAAAAAACTCTTTTCTTTTCTTTATATATAGACACGACATTTGTTCACAACGCCTCTTTCTTTTTTCTATTCTTGGCGTTATCATGATTTTTGTTCGTTTTATTTTTAGGACGACGTTCCTAAAGGAAAACTCTACAAGGTTCCGAAATTTCAACAAACATTATCGACAATAATGAAGTAAGCACTAACGCAACAGTCCAAACAAAATGTATGCACAAAACAAAAGACAATTGAAAAAAACAAAACAAACGTTAGTCCCTCAAGTTGTAAAAATAAAATGATATGTAACAGATAAAAGAGGAAACATAAAAAGAATATGAATCTGGGGATCCCACGGTCATGTGGCTCCGCATGCCACCGGACTTTTGGGTTACGGTAACAAAAGGTGGGGTGGTCGATAAAAGCAGGGCTTTTGCTCCTACGTATCCTCAATTTGTGATGAGGAACTCAGACCTACATAGTTCTTGATAACTGTGAGACTAAAAAATAGTCTCGGTGTTTTCTTAACTAAAATGCGAACATGCTTTAGTAAAGAGACAAAACCTCCAACTGATCAGAGCAACATATGTTTTTTGGATGAAAAACAATGTGTCTATTGGGGAAGGAGAGTATGCTGATGAAATTTTCTCATAACCGTAAATGAGATTTTGGATGTTAGCATTTCGTTTCTAAATGACCATTTAGAGGAAACACTGGGTCCGACAAAAATAGAAGGAAATCACTCAAAGTGTATCAATCTCACACGGTCAAGTGTTTCATCCTAATTCCGAACCATAGATATGTCATGACTTGATTTTGCAAATCATTTCCTATCAAATCAAAGATTACATGCGTGATCATGGATCAATATGACTTTTTCTTGGGATTTTTCTTTGTGGGAATTTTGGCTTTGAGTATTCTTGGCCTTTTCCTTTTCTGTTTTTGATTAGTGTGAGGTGAACAAGTCACCGACGCACAGGATTTTGGTTGGCAATCAAAGGGAGAGGGCCACTTTGGGTCGTGGTTTCCTTTCTTTTTTTCGTTTACTTGGTGACAATTCTATATTGTTCAGATATTGTCTGGTCCAAAGACCTTTCTGGATGTTTCTTCTATTTTCTTCCAATCTTTGATCCGGAATTTTCTCTTTTTTTGCTTTCTCCCCCTCTTTTGATTGGGAATTTTCTTTCTTTCTTTTTTTGTTTTCTTCCGAGGGCAAGGTTTATGATAAGTTGAGATTTTGGCTCAAGGCTTGTAGAACGGCTGGTCATGATATATGTCAGGGTTTGGCCAGCGGTTCGGGGATAAAGGGGATGTCCCACATTATTTCCATGATACACATGCAACAAAGATGATTAGGAAATTTTATGCAGAACTGGTCATGCATGCACCCATGTGGACACTCAAGCATTAAGTTTTTATGGTCATGTGACACTAGGGCTTAGGATTCATTTTTCCCTATTTAAGTCAACCCAGTGCTTCCAAAACATGTTCTTTTATCAATTCACGCATTTATCCATGTCTATTTTGGGCGTTCGGGAAAATTTTCACAGCATTCACCCTTCAGGTGCATACACATCTTTCTTCAAAAACTGGTCATGATTAGCGAATTTTTTCAAAGAAAAGCTGGAAGCTAATTCTTTTCAAAAGCATGGTGGCTTTTCAGCTGAAAGATATATTTTTGTTCTCTTTTTTGTTTTTGTTTTTTTTTTTGTAACAGCTTGTAACCTGGACATGGTTAATGCCCGAGATCACATCTTTTTTTCAAAAAAGGTGTGAGAACGAAAGTGCACAATACCTACATATTCTTTTTTTGAGGTATTTTGCTACCTAAACATGTGTATATTTTTGTGAGGTATTTTTGCTATATACATGCATATCCAAGGTATCTTGCTACCTAAACATACATATATATATTTTTTGAGGTATTTTTGCTATATACATGCATATCTAAGGTATTTTGCTACGTATATATATTTTGTGAAGTATTTTTTTCTGCTACATACATGCATATCTAAGGTATTTTCACTACCTAAACACACATACATATATTTTGTGAGGTATGACTACCCTCCGAGCTTGTGCTTGTTTTATTTAAATTCCTAGGATCATGAACAACTAGGTGTGTCCTACTATGACTGGAGAAACAAAGGTGATCAAATAACAAGCAGAGATTTAAAAGGTACTAGGTTACCTCCTAGTAGCGCTTCTTTAACGTCTTGAGTTAGACGCTTGATGACTTGTCGATCACGAACCTAGTACTTTGCTTATCTTTGGCTTTGGACTTGGTCGCCTGCTGGTCGGCCATGGGTCGTAGGCAATACACTAACTTTTTTGTGGATGAGCTGAGGGGCTTTGGAGTTGGCGGCGGTGTGTCTGTTGCCCGCTGCCGGCCATCCCCAGGCTACTGTGGTGTCTCGCCCTGCGCCTGCCTGGGGGCGCAGTACTTCTTGATGAAAGCTCGATTAGTAGGGGCCTGATAACCTTGCTGGGGGCGACAGGCACTCCGTAGAACTGACAAAGGCCCGTAATCAGAGCTGGCAACTTCAAGACCCTGTTGGACTTCTTCGGGTCCACTGGGTGTCTTGCAGGCGTGATCCCTGTAGACAATAGATGACATCAGAAATCAGTTGAGAGAAGTGCATACTTACCTATGTCACGATGATATGACCTTGCTTGGGGGGACGAGCACCCTGTAGGACTGACAGAGGCCCACAACCCGAGCTGGAAACCCCAAGGCCCTGTTGGGCTCCTCCGGGTCCACTGGGTGTCTTGTGGGCGCGACCCCTGCAAATAATAGATGACATCAGAAATCAGTTGAGCGATGTGCATACTTACCTATGTCGGAACGGTACAGACCAACTAATACTTCTGCAGGGGGAGATCGACATTGCGGTCGCTTGGCAGAATGTTGCTAAGTAGCAACGTCATCTATATATGTGTAAGAGTGGTTATGTTGGTGCGCATGATCCACACTCATCTCTTTGCAGCAGCACAGGTGAAATCTTGTCCCGGTATGCATAGTAGCTGCATGATAACCTCCCTCTCTGGATGTGCTCGCACCATTGGTCGCCCTCCAATATCAGGGGGTGGCCTAGGAACTGATAAAAGGAAACTATTCGCCCCTTAACCAGGAGCACAAGACTCGGTTAAGCATTAAGGGCAGAGGACCTTAAATTCTCTTAAGGTGTGGCTATGGAGCCCACTGAAAGTGAGGACACGTAGCCCTTTAAAGTCGGTGACGTGTCACCCTTTGAAGGCGAGGGTGTCCAGCCCGCTAAAGGAGAGGGTGTGCAACCCTCTAAAGGCGAGGGCGTGCAACCCTCTAAAGGTGAAGACATGTAGTCCTCTGAAGGTGAGGGTGTGTAGCCCTCTGAAGGCAAGGACGTGTAGTCCTCTGATGGCGAGGACATGTAGTCCTCTATAGGTGAGGACGTGTAGTCCTCTGAAGGTGAGGGCGTGTACCCAAGGGTCCACCCTTATGAAAAATCAAGAGATTGACTCATCGAGAGGGCCGATCATCCCAAATTCAAAAGATTGGACATTAGATGTAGGAAATCTAGGCAGTTAACATGATTTTTAGGGATGCAGATGCATGCAACCTTTGTCGTGAAATTTGGTTAATGCGGACCTCATATGAAACAATGGAATGCAATGGAAAGTTGTACAATGTTCATGAAATTCTTTCCCTATTTTATGATTTTGATTTTGATTTTTTTTTGAAAAACACAGATTGACTGTCCTTTTGAAAGAGGTGATAGTTCATGCAACCTTATCCTATCTTTTGCAAATCTCTCCGGGAACTCCCTCTGAGTGTATGTTCTGTTTGATTTAGTCACTTGACCATTTTGGAGTGACGGCAATGGATGCGTTTGACATTTAATCAATCCATTGAAATTCCAGGGTTTGTCTCCCTTTTTTTGTTTAAAAACATCGACGGGTGAGAACTTTTGATCTGCCCCTATGTTCACTTGAGGCTCATGGACGATGCCCCTCATTGCCCCAGTGTAAGGCTTTGAGGTACCAATTGTTATCTTTTGTCGTGACCTTCTAGCTGGGAACCCATTGGGTGAGAACTTCTAATCTGCCCTTAGGTTCGCTTGAGGTTTATGCATGGTGCCTTTCATTGCCCCAGTGTAGGGCTCTAAGGTATCCATCGTTGTTTTGTTTTCACATCCTTGTAGCAAGGGAGAATGAAAGAAGCGGCTGATTCTTGCAAAAAGAATTTTCCAAGGACGAGAAATAGTTGAAGGATTTTTTTAAGTTGATGGATTAAGTCAAATGACTCCTATTCTTGATAACTCACTTCTCTCTAAAAAAGACAAACTTTCCAGAATGATAAAATGTGGTCACATGAGCGTCTATATTTTTACTTGAAAACACAGCCAATCAAATGTTTTTTTCTTTTATTTTGAACTTTTTTTGTCTTTTACTTGTCGTTTTACAGCACCCCCACCAAATGTGTAGCACGAGTAATTTCTGATTGAACGGTCTTGGAAGTCCAAACTCAGGAGCACAGGTCACTTGAGCAAACAGACCAATGGCTTGCACCCACATTCCGGTGAAAGTTAAATAAGCAAAGATGCGTTTGTGAGAGGATGAGGGACAAAGATATCAAATTTATCCATTTTATTTAGCATTGTAACTGTGGTTTACAATAATGGTATAAACTTGAAAATCCTGATGAGTCATTAGAGACATCTAACAACAACTTTTGAAATTGCCCCATGTGTGGCATCTCTTGTCAACGTTAGGATTCACAAGCGATTCTTCTCAAATTTCAGCCAGCTCGCATCAATTAGACTTTGCACCTTACGCTTCGAGGTCATACAATGCTCAATGGAATGCCCCGGGGCTTCTCCATGACAAGCATACGTTGCATTCGAGTCGTATCCTCAGAAAATGGAGGTTGAGGAAACCTAGCAGGGGTTATGGCTACCATTGCATTATCAAGTAGATAAGGGAGTAAGTTAGCATAAGACACCAGAATTGAGGTGAATTCTACAGGCTTTTTGCTGCAAAATTCCTTCCTTGGTTGGTGTTTTGGTTTGTGCTAAAGGTGGTGTTCATGATTGGAAGTGTGGTAGACAGGCTTTGTGGTTGATTTAGGGATGGCCTTTGTGGATAACTGGGTGGTGGGTAAGGAGAAGGTTTGTTATTGGCTGAGTAATGACATTGTTGGTTTGGTGGGAAACTTGGCTATATAGGAATGGCAGTCACAGCATGGGTTTCTCCCTCATTCTCACCCTCTTCATTTGCCCCAGTTTTTTTTTTTTTTGCATTTATCAAAGCGTGATGATCAGATTTGACTCTTTTTAGACCTACTTCTATCCTTTCGTTGGTGAAAACTAAATCAGCAAAGCTTGAAGGTCTGTAGCCCACCATCTTTTCATAGTAGAATACTGGTAATGTGTCTACTATCATTGTTATCATTTTTTTCCTCCGTCATTGAGGTGCCACTTGAGCTGCTAGGCCTCTCCACCTTTAGGCGTATTATTTGAAAGATCTGTGCCCCTTTTTGCACATGTTCTGTAGTTGCATCCTATCCGGAACCATATCAAAATTGTACTGATACTGCCTAACGAAGGCAACCATTAGGTCCTTCCAAGAATAGACTTGGGAAGGTGCCGTACCAGGTAACAGCTACCCCAGTAAGACTTTCTTGGAAGAAATGTATCAACAGTTCCTTAACTTTTGCGTATGCCCCCATCTTTCGACAACATATCTTTAGATGGTTCTTGGGGCAAGTAGTCCCCTTGTACTTGTCAAAGTCCGGCACCTTGAACTTGGGAGGGGTGATGATATTAGGTACTAGGAACAACTCTTCTAGGTTAGCAAAGGCATAATCTTCGCCTCCTTCAATGGCCCTGAGCCTTTCCTTTAGATGATCGAACTTTCCCATTTCCGCCATAGCATGAGGGTTTTTACTTGTTGTGGAATGCAAGAGGTGTAGTTGTGGGTGATACTGAGGGCCCTCCAAAGTGTTTTGTAGGGGTATACCATCAACTGCTTGCCCTTCAGTGGCATATCCGAGGCAAGGCTCGAAGTCGGCTAGATTGTGGTGGGGAATTTCATGTGTCTCCCCCACGGTTTAAGAGAAATGTGCATGATAGTTCGGGGTTGTTGGCTCTCAATAGGTATAGGAGTGGAGTTATTGACATTCTCATTGGGAGTGTATGCCACATTGGGTGGCGTATAGTTGGGAGGCAAGCCATATGGCGGGAAGGCGTGCTCGTTTTGAATTTGCACATCATGGGGTCGTCCGTACTTCCTAAATCTTTGCCCACCATATCTGAGGTTGGATGATTCATTTGGTTGAGATCAGATGGGGGCATTGGGTTCACCTTAGCAACAGTCCTGGTAGCGGCAACTACAACCGCATTGGCTTCCATTATCTTCTTCATGCTCATCATGGCCTCCATCATTGTGGCCATTTGCTCTTTCATGGACTCCATGTCGGCCTCCATCTGCTCTTGCACCTCCTCTACTTCACCCATTACTCTAGCTCTAGCACAGGTTCGGTAAGGGCGCCGTAAAGCGTGTTCTTTTCAATGATTAAGTTTTTTTTTCAAGGAAAGAATGCAATGAGCAATGCAACCAATGAACAACATGGATGTATGTGAATGATGCACAGTTGAAGTATTGCGAATTTTTACACAGGATATGGGGTTGAATCAATTTAGATTTTCAACATGGTCCATGACATCTTCGTCAAGGTGAAACTGGAAGTAACAGGGACATCGATAGTCCTACATGTGTTTGGCAGTAGACGAAGCAGCGATGTAACACGATCCATCTTTTGCCCCAATTTTTTGCAAGGTGAAACTGGAGTCGCCACCAACGTTTATTTGTGGAAAACGTCGGAAAAACCAAAGGAAACCGGTCATGAAGAATTTTCCAGATTCGGGAGTTGTATTTACATTTGAGGAAGGTATTAGCACCTCTAACGTTTATCCCAAAGGATAACAGCCTTAAATTAGAATTGTGTGAAATTGTGTACCTAAACTTTTATTTCTTTTTTATTTTTGAGGTCGACAAAAGCGGGGCTCTTGCTCCTACGTACCCTCCATCAAATAGTAAATCAAACCTACGTAGTTCTTTCTAAAGGGCGAATCAAGCGATTCTTTTTACTTGGAAGGTGGTCATTTTAAGGTGTTGGACCTTAAAATGATCCATTTTTACTTGGTGAGAAAAACTGAGGTGTCGAACCTTAAAATCCTTTTTAGTGATTTTTTGCGGACGAGCTTGACTTTGCGAGTTGATTTTAGCCTTAGTTTCACTTTAGTTATTAGTCAATTCAATTAAGAAAGAGAAATCCCAAAGAGAAACGTCCGATTGATTTTTTTTGGTTTATTTTACTAAAAGATATTTTTTGATTATTATATTATTATTTTACCTCTTTTTGGTTTCCAACGTGGTTACGGCATGACCGAACGGTCGAATTTCATTTTAACAGAAATTAACAGATATTACAATTCAAATGATCGGTGGAAATTTATTTTATTTTTTGATTTGGCGAGAAAATGACTTAAGCAAATGACTAAAGCACGTCAAAAGGGGGTACGAAAAGTAAATGAAACGAAAATAAAAGTACGCGAAACAAATGGGGACCACCAAGGGTACATAGAATGAATTGAAAAGTTCGATTTCGGGAACTTACCGGTTGAAGACCGAAGAACGACGAAGAACGAACGATGAACGACGAAGAACGATTGAAAATCTTTCCAAAATCACCCACAAAAACGTTACAGAAATGTTACGGAAGCACCTCAGCTTGGATTTTCTTCACGGAAATAATTTTTCTCACTAATTTTAAGTGATCCCGAAGTACCAGAAGGGCTGAACCCCTTTCTCCTTCACTCCTCCCTCTATTTATAGTTAAATAGGGCAGGAGCTTGCCACCTAGCTCGCCTAGGCGAGCCAGGTTGCTATTTGCACCTTTTTTTTTACTAAATACACCCCTTGCTTTTTTTTTGGTGATTCTTTTTCCGTAACATTACGAAACTTTATGAATTTCGTAACGATACTTGTTTTCTTTCCGTAAGGTTACGGAACCTTATGGGTCACGTAATTACTCATTTTTTGGCTTTCAGAATGTTACGGAACCTCACGGATTGCGTAACAATGCTTCCTTTTGATTTCCGGCATGTTACGGAATCTCACGGATTGTGTAACAATGCTTCCTTTTGATCTCCAGCATGTTACGGAACTTCACGTATTGTGCAACAAAGGGTACCAAGTACCTCAAAGCGGTCAAACAAAGGTTGCATGCCATCAAACAATGGTCCCTGGACGAAATTAGGGTATGACATTCATCATCATAGTGTGTGTGAAGGAAATTTTCTAAGTTAGAAAAATTTCTTCAGAGGCAAAAACAATCTGTTTTAATCGATTATAAAGTTGTAATTGATTACAACAAGCTGTCTGAAGCTTAAAGTGTTAAGCCTTGTATCGGTTTAATCGATTACAGTAGTACTTTAATTGATTACATTGTTGTTTGAGATAATGACCGATTTTTTCAAGAGTCTCTACTTTAATCGATTACCAAATGTATTAATCGATTACTTCTCTCTTGTTTAAGTTGTTCAGAGGTGAACAAGAACACTTTAATTGATTACTTAGGTCATCTTATCGATTATATTGTTCTTGAGTTGTTTTCCAGATGTTGGATGAACACTTTAATCAATTACTTAGATAATATAATCAATAACTTCATTGAAATAATTGATTACCTTATAGATTTAATCGATTACAAGCAGTTATAACTATTTTCTCTATAAATAACTAGCTTGTGTTCACATCCACACATCATGAGATCATTAGAGAATACTCAATACATCTCAAAAATTACTTCTTAGCCTCAGAATGAGCAAGATTTCATACTTTCATTGGTGAACAAGAGATAGAGAGAAAAGAGCTTTATAGTAACTCACAACTTCTTAATCTTTTGATTTGGAAGATCTTTTCTTGGAAGTGAGTTATTTCTTTTGAGTAGAAGAAGATCAACTTCTCAATCCAGCAATGTTTTTGTGGAAAGATTGGTTAGGTTGTATCTCTCCTACTTGGTCTTTCGTCACTTGTATGGTTTTTACACAATCTTGTGTTTATGTGTGAATTGCTTACAACATGCTAGAGTAGGGTTTTCTAGTTTGGGCTAAGAGTAGGGTTCTCTTTGGCTTATATTCACAGAGGGTCCTAGTGTTTGATGCCTTAGTCTCTTTTTCTGGGGTGGGAATTGTAGATTGCTTGTAAGGATTCTTGATGCATAGTGGAAATCTAATTCAGGTTGTGGATTAAATAATTGGATTAGCTTATCTAGAAATAGAGAGTGAACTACTATAAAAGATTGTGTCTTTGTCTCTTGATTCATATCTTTCACTTATTCAAGGTTTAATCAACTCATTCAAGTTTTATTCAAGGTTTGAAAAGATTCAAGTTTTATGATTTTGAAAGAAAGGAAGTTAATGAAGGATCATGTGTAAGGAAGGATTGATTAAGTATTGATTACATTCGATTCATATTTGTTTTGTGATACGATCCATTTAGAAAAGGTTTTTTTCACAACTCTGTTTTTAAAAGTACGGTTTTGTTTGAAAACCAATTCACCCCCTCTTGGTTTATTGAGTTCCATCATCTTTTTTCTGATGCCTCACCCTGACCCAGTAAAGTTGCAATGGTCCTATAACCATAATTTCCTTCGGGTCTTACGTCAACAACTTTTATGATGAGCTATTGCAATGGATCGGGAAATTCATCCATTTAAGGGATTTTTTTGTTTGATTTTTATTATTGACATCTTTGCGAGTCACACTTAGGGTTCTTGAACTACCAAACATCATGTTCATTTTATCGACTCGCTCCTACATTGAAGGTGCATGTTTAGTATATTTCACAGATTTTGGTGCACCATTTGTTTTTACTTTCTTTAGAGGGAGACACATTGAAGTGGTATCTGGAAATGTAAATTCATGAACCTTATTCTTTAAGTCATTTTCCCACCCACATAAAGTTGTGAAAATCTCTTAGCAGTGCATCAACCTCATTTGCGAGAGTTAAGCCACCCTAAGAATCACCTACTTTGTTTGTACTACTAATGGATAACATCTTCCAATGCACATGAATGGACGATAATGGTATTGAGCCATTAATCTAGCTATACCTAGCAAGTTCATAGGCACAAGGAGACCATGAGTAGTTCTGAGTGTGCAACCACAAGCAGAATTGTCAACACAAATAGTTGCAAATTGCTTATCAAAGATTAAAATTTGTGCTTGTATTGAAAAAAAGCCCCATAGTCTCTTGTAAAATGGTGTATAGAGACAATGGTCTTTTGAAACGGCACCTTAAGTTTAGTATATAGTAGTAGAAGCATCCCAACAAGTACACAAATCCCCCATGCTATCACGAAGCCACCTCTTTAGTCTTGCATATGCATTTTCAACCCTGTAAAGAATTTTAGTGTAATATTAACAAAAAATACATAACAAACAAATGTGAAACACTCAAGTAATTACAAAAATGTACCTATTAGTTGTTGTGTTTCCAAGATACATATCATGATCGGTCCATGCTTGTACAAATCTCCTTTTATGATGCAACAACCATGTATAATAAACATACTCCTGAAAAGTCAGATAACGTGCGTATATGTCTGTAAAGATTTTCAACTATTGTTCATATATTTGTTCATCAATAGAATTCAACAAGCCTGGCCAATCATCCATGACTACCTCCCAATCTTCTGCCTTAGTCACAAGTATCTTGCATTTTGCTATGACATTCTTATAAATATGGAATTCACATAATAAGTTGGTTGAAGAAAGGAAGACAACATCTAATGAATTCACATGAGGTAGCACATCATCCTTCACAAACAATCCTTTGACCTTATTTATAGCCCATTCAAAATTTTCTTTCCTCTCAGATTATAAATAAACGAATGCAACTGAAAAATTCATTTCTGTTGAAGTCACACCAACAATCTCCAACAAGGGAAGACGATATTTGTTCGTCTTGTAAATAGTCTCACAAATCAACACTGTTGGGAATGAATTTAATAGCTTGATGGAATCTGGATGAGACCATATTATATCTTTGTCAACATCTTGAGTGTCCACTCTTCTGAAACAATATACATATTGATCGTGTTTTATCAACTTCAGTATATGTTTTGCCTTCATTTTTGGACCCTTTTGTTCACACTGATATATTTTTCATTCATTGTATATGGCCTTGACGGTAGTGACATTTTTCTAATCTTGATCTTTGATTGTCAACAAAATTTGACTAGGCTTCACCATGTTTTTGGTCATTTGGCTAAACAAAGTTTTTCTTCACTGCTTAAATGACCAACATATGCATGTTCGACCAATGTTTCACCAACTTTGAGGTTCAAAAATTTTCCAACCAACCACTTTGACAAACTTTCCCTTTAATTTAAAAGGATAGTCAAATTTTCTAGTTCCAGTGCTCTTATGGACTAACTTATCCTTGTATTGTTTGTACGTTCCTCCATTTTCCCAATCCACTACAACATAGATTTTCCTACCATTTTCTGACCTATGAATTGCAAGAACAAATCCAAGACTCTTCCTCAAATCTCGAACCCTGCGCAACAAATCGTCTTGATTTTCAAAAACCTAAAAAAAAAATATTTTTATTCACTTGAGCAACATACATATACACAAATATAAAATCAATCATCAACTAATCAACATACCTCATTAGTTGCGAAATGATTGAAAAAGTCAGGGTAATTAGGTTGATTTGCAGGATCTTCAGGCATTTTATTGCAGGCATTTCATGTGATTGATTGAGATGATAAAAATCATTTTGGCTATCATCAAGCATGTTTCCAAAACCTTGAGGCATTGTAGCTTCATGGACAAAAATCTATTCCAATCCATGTATTCATTGCAAAAAATCATTCATAAAAAAATCAGAAATATGGCACAAAAATATTCAACCAGGTAAAAACAAAGAAACAATAGACAACGAAAACATGATTCCATTGTGTGTCTGGAATTTAGCACACAAAAAAATCATGATTCTTATGTGTGTCGAATTCCATACAACAATGGGATTGTGATTCCATTGTGTTCTGAAAAATTTTAAAAAATACGAAATCATGATTCTGTTATGTAAAAAGGTAATCCATACTAGGTTGGGTGGTCTGAGGGAGACGAGCGAGAAGAGAAGAGGTGGAGAAGTGATGGAGAAATGAAAAAGGAAGGGAGAAAGGTAGAATGGTCAAATTGTTATGGCTGGTAGTGCCAATAGAAATTTAGGTAGTGGGAATAGTTATTCCCAAGTGGAAATCTTTTGACATTGTCTAGAGGCTATTGCATCCTACACTCTCACTATTGCATCATTCACCTCCCATTGCATTTTGGAATGCAATGAGAGGTGCAAAATACAATAGTGAGAGTGCAGGAAACAAATGCCTTCTCTAAATAGACCAACCCAAGAGGGAACAAGTACCACTCCTTCATTCTTTACTAGTACTCCTTACATGACACTTATTTTGAGACAATTCTTTTTTCAAATGTGATACTTATTTTGAGATGGAAGAAGTACGTGATAAAACAAAATATAAAGAGAAATAATAAGTGTTAATTAACGAAATATTTAATTTGTAAGAGTCTTTAAATATCATTACTCATTTCCATCTAATAAATGAGGACAAGAAATATCACGGACTTTGTTTCCTTAGCCATCCTAAAGGTAAGTACACTTTTGGATTGATTGAAGAAATGGGCTTGGGTACTAAAGAATATATTATCATCATCAAATATTGTGGGGGTGTTTCTTCTTGCACATCATAAAAATCAACTAACACTTTTTTTTTTAATTTTGGAAAGTCCAAATTACATTTTAAATTGGACTTTTCAATATACAAAATTTTGCATTGAACCTTTTGGAATTCAAAGAGCTTGTCATTTGATTTTTTATGGGGTGCAAGAAAAACTAGCCCATATTGTGCTATCTTTTCACCTTAGACCTTAGTCTATATCCAAGGACATGGGTAAAAATGTCCTTTGCTTGTACTTTTACATGTATTTTTTTTTCTTTTTTTTATTCATATTTATATTATTATATAAAGATAGTATGTAATCACTAGAATTCCTATATATTGATACTTAGTATATAATAATTCTAGTGATTATGGCTTAGCCAATATATATCATAATCAGATGGAAGAAAAATCTTGTATACAGATTGATGAAAAGTCTATTAGTGCTTCCACATTTAATTAATATTAGTTATATTAGTTAGTTTGAATAGTTTTAATTTAGCCAATTCTCTTAAAAGTATATATATATATATATATATATATATATATATATATATATATATATATATATATATATATAAATTATTATATAATTTAAAATATTCTACAAATTTTATTATTCTTAAATCAAATAGAAAAAAATCTTTTCACTAACATTTGATAAAAAAAATTAATTGGCAAGCTATCTTCCAATTATAGAATCATCTATTATTAATTATTCTCGATCTTTGTACAATATGTTTTTTTTAATATTACAAAGTACAAACTTAAAATGGACCAATAACAAAATTCCTAGTTAAAAATAAACTTTTTTCAATTCATATGATTCAATAATATTTGTTTTTTCAAAAACACTAGTTTATTTTTTTTTAACTAATTTAGTATTTTATATTACAATAAACGATATTCATGTTTGAAAAACTTTCGAAAAAAATTATAATATTTAATTTTTTACTTGAAATAGTAAAAAAATAAAAATTAAGATAGATAAAATATATGATGAATTAAAAATAAATGTATTTTCATTTCCATAAAAATATCTTTTGAATCGAATTCTACAATAATATAAAAACTATACTAATCATATCACAATTCCAAAAAAAGCACACTTCTATATAAAAAAAGGTTGTGGACTTGTGGTTAATTATTACTTGATTTCTCATGTTTAATCGGTATTTGTTGCAATGCAATGCATGAATAATATTCATTCTATTTTGGCTTTCTGTTGTTGCTTAGCACTTTTCAACGTTTTTTTTTTTTATGTTAGCTTTTTTCATCTTTAAGATTATGATTTCCCCGATATTCTTGATCTTTTGCAATATTTCAAGGAAACATTTATGCAAGAGTTTAATTTGGGTTTAGGGAGAATTTGTTGATTGGCTAGTGACATACAACTAAATTAACATGTTGGGTGTACTTATCAAAATTTGGAGTTGGTCTGATGTCAGGATTAATCATCGTCAGGATGAACTCTGATGATCTCCTAGCAGTGGACTTGCAGGTATCCTCTGTCTAAGGAATGAGGGGTACCTGGAAAATGGACTCCGACGCTCATGTAAGTGTTTGAGTGAGTTGAGAATGAATGAAAAGTGAATGCAAAACCTAGTTATTTATAACATTGGATGGGAGCCTTGGGTCCTTGCTTTTAGGGCTGACGAGGAGGGTTGACATGGTAATGCTATGAAATTTTGATAACTGAAAATATATGTTTAATGTAATTCTTGCATTATTTGATTGATTTGGATGAGTTGAGGTGTTGTGTGAATTATCTATGTGTGATTGCTTGATGTGGATGTTAGGTTATGTGGAGTTTGATTGACCTATGTTGAAATTGTGAGATTTCAAGTTTTACCCAAACCTGTTTCGGTAAAACTTAAATCCTGAACTCGTTAACTATTGGATAACATTCAGATTTGAAATGTAGGTTCTTGACTCATGTAGGCATATTTTGACTGTTGGGATTTTTCAGATAACATTTTTGGACAACTCGCTTAGCGAGACAACCGCGTAAAGCGCAATTCCCAACTCGAGAGGGAAATTCACTTAGTGAGACAAACACGCTAAGCACAATTCCCAACCCGAGAGGAAGATTTGCTTAGCAAGATTAGCGCACTAAGTGCAATTCCAACCCGAGGAGGCAACTCGCTCAGCGTGAGAGGTCGCGCTGAGCGCCAAAAGTGGATTTTCGCTTAGCAAGACTAGCTTTCTAAGTGCGATCTGCAAATTAAAAATACATTCAACAGCGTAAAAATACGCATTTTACCCCCTCTCTCTAAACTTCCACCCAAAAACCCTAACACCTTCTCCTTCACCACCCATGACCAATGGTGGCCACCACAAGCCGTCGTTGCTTGCCGCCAGACCACTGCATAGAGAGGAACACTTTAATCGAAGTAGAATCCTCAGAATCCACCTCAAGGATTCAATGGAGAAACAAGCTCTCAAGCTTTCTTTCGTGGTTTCTTTGAGGTAACCATAATTCCTTTGTGTCCTCCTAGTTAGTTTGAGCTTCTCTTAGTATCTTTTGTGATTTAGATACCGTAATAGGATTTTTTACACTTCCTTTGAATAACTCTTGAAAATGAGACATCGTAAAAGTTACCTTTTTATAAAATAACGTGGTCAAGAAAAATAATGTGTCTTTGAAGTAGACCCCGAAACACCTCTTAGCCTCTTTTAATTTGACAGAGGTAGTCGACCTCGAATGTGATATTAACCATGTTTTTGAAATCTAAATTACCTTCAATTTGGTATATAAAAATCTGCATTTGGAATGACCGATGTGAACATGAGAGGCCTCTGAGCGTCGTAGAGAGAGGAACTTATGGAGAGATATCTATAGGGGAGGGGAGTTTATATTGATTTATCGCTTTGATCCTATAGTTGGGGTCAGAGAACCCAATTATAGTGTGTCATACCCTATATTCATCCGGGGACCATTGTTTCATGGCATGTAACCTTTGTTTGACCGCTTCGAGGTACTTAGCACCCTTTGTTGCACAATACGTGAAGTTCCGAGACATGCCGGAAATCAAAAGGAAGCATCATTACGCAATCCGTGAAATTTCGTAACGCGCCGGAAATCAAAAAGAAGTGTTGTTGCACAAGCCGTGAGTTTTCGAAACATTCTGAAAGCTAAAAAAGGAGTAATTACATGACTCGTAAGGTTCCGTAACCTTATGGAAAGAAAACAAGTATCCTTACGAAATTCGCAAAGTTTCGTAACGTTACGGAAAAAGAATCACAAAAAAAAAAGCAAAGGGGGTGTATTCAGTAAAAAAAAGGGTGTAAATAAAAAACCAGGCCCACTTGGGCCTTCCAGATTCTTCCTCCAGAAGGCGGTTACTTCTGGGGGAAGCAACCTGGCTCGCCTGGGTGAGCTGGGTGGCAAGCTCCACCCCTATTTTGCTATAGATAGAGGGAGGAGTGAAGAAGAAAGGGGTTCATCCTTCTTGGCACTTCGTATTCACTTGAAATCAGTGGGGAAAATTGTTTCCGTGAAGAAAATCCAAGCCAAGGTGCTTCCGTAACGTTTCCGTGGGTGATTTCGCAAAGATTTTCAACCGTTCTTCGTCATTTATCGTTCGTTCTTCGTCGTTCTTCGGTCTTCAACCGGTAAGTTCCCGAAATCAAACTTTTCAATTCATTCTATGTACCCGTGGTGGTCCTCATTTGTTTCGTGTACTTCTATTCTCGTTTCATTTACATTCCGTACCCCCTTTTGACGTGCTTCAGTCATTTACTTAAGTCTTTTTCTCGCCTAATCAAAAAATAAAATAAATTTCCACCGATCATTTGATTTGTAATATCCGTTAATTTCTGTTAAAATGAAATCCGATCGTTCGGTCACGCCGTAACCACGTTGGAAACCAAAAAGAGGTAAAATAATAATATAATAATCAAAAAATATCTTTTAATAAAATAAAGCAAAAAAACCAATTGGACGTTTCTCTTTGGGATTTCTCTTTCTTAATTGAATTGACTAATAACTAAAGTGGAACTAAGGCTAAAATCAACTCGCAAAGTCAAGCTCGTCCGCAAAAAAAATACTAAAAAGGATTTTAAGGTTCAATACCTCAGTTTTTCTTACCAGGTAAAATGGATCATTTTTAAGGTCCAACGCCTTAAAATGACCACCTTCCAAGTAAAAAGAATCGCTTGATTCACCCTTAAAAAAAAAGAACTATGTAGGCCTGATTTCCTCTTCGATGGAGGGTACGTAGGAGCAAGAGCCTCATTTTTGTCGACCTCAAAAATAAAAAAGAAATAAAAGTTAGGGTAACACAGTTTCACACAATTCTAAAAATAAAGGCTGTGTCCTTTGAGACAAACGTGAGAGGTGCTAATACCTTCCTCAAACGTAAATACAACTCCCGAACTTGGAATATTCTTTATGACCGATTTCCTTCAGTTTTTCCGACGTTTTCCACAAGTAAACGTTGTTGGCGATTTCATGCATTTTCCTCCTTTGGAAGACGCACCCGTGAGCCTCGCCTCGCTCGCTCGCAAAAGGGTAGGTTGCGACATAGTGATATATGTTTGTCCCTGTTGTATGTTGATTTTCAAGAAAAATTGTGTTTTGACTAATGGGATGTGGTGTATTTGTTATTGATGATTGAAATTGTGAATGATACTATTGTTGTATGAGACTTGTGTTGTATGAAGACCGGAGGAGTGCGAATCCCAGGAATACTATTTAGATGTATATATATGTGTAATGTGATTATTGATGATGTTGATAACATAGAGATGAGATGATGTTGATGTTTATGATAATGTTAATGTGAGATAATGTTGATATTGATGATGATATTGAGATGAGAAGATGTTGATGTTGAGAATATCATTGAGATGAGATGAGATGATGTTGATGATTATATTGAGATGAGATGATACTAATGATGATAATGACATTGAGATGAGATGATGTTGATGCTGATGATGTCATTGTGATGATGCATGCTGTGTATGTACATGAGAGGTGCAGTGACCAAGTTGGATGTCCCTGGTGGGGGATATAGAGTGGTTAAAGAGTTTTAAGCATCTCTAGTATGGGATGGGTTAGAATCTTTAATTATCCACGGTTAGTGCATTGATGGTGTCTATGTTTCATATTTCATATTGCATGAAAATAGTATAAACTTTGTCAGTAAGTACTTATAGTAGATGATACGGAGGGAGATTCTTTTGTTGAAGTTGCCATGCCGACATAATGACATTGAGATTATTTTGGGAGAGAGAGTTGTTTTTTCTTATCAACTCCTCTGTAACTGGTTCCTTGATTCTTTTTTATTTTTGGACATGTAAGTTCCAGGCTTAGATACATGTATAAACTAAATTACTTTCTGTCATGTGAATGATGTATAATTGTTTTGATACATATATGTATTTTTTTAAGTATTTGTGCATTGTTTGGTGAATGTATATATATATCACGAAAAATTTGCCCCTATTTTCATAATTAGATTAATGGAGTTTTCATTTAAGATTGAAATTATATGTTTTAGAGTTATTGATATTGTAGTGACGAAGCGGGTCATTACAACATGTGAACTTTTAATGTTGTGTCACTTGCGGATCCATCTTGAAATTGGATTTTATGTTTGACTGGAAAGCACTATTAGAATTTGAACTGAATGAATTTACTCTTTACGTTACGTTGCTAGGAATAGAGCATAACATTTTGATTGCAAATAACACGAGATTATGATTGTAGTATGGGATATTTATTTCATATGTGAGGATCGATATTCGATAAATATTTAGGATTCTCAAGTACGATAGATCGATTCGGGGTAATTTAATGTGTGCATCAGTAATGTTAGAGAATGATTTATATGTTTTAATCTTATTAAGGGTACTAAGGGTATGAACGATGAAATCCAATCCTACGTTTTTCTTGAATTAATTAAATTTGTTATTATTGTTTCCGTAATTTTACATATTTCTAATGCACTAAAATCCGTTATTTTTGTTATTTTAATTATTCTGTTACTTTAGTTATCTTTCGTTAGTTAGACAAACCCATGATATTTCGATTGAATTTGTACATAACTATTGAACTGTTTACTTTTATCTGGAGGAATTGAGAAACTCAAGTCCTTGTGGAGACGATATCTTTTATCTGAAGGAATCGAGAAACTCAAGTCCTTCTGGCACCATTGTTGGGGACATGAGTCGCCCATTAGTTCTTTCAGATTTAAGTTTTCAGTTAGATAGGCTATTTTTCTTACTTTTGTATTTATTTCTTTTATTTTGATTTTGTATAAATTCTCTCTTGCTATATTTTCACTAACCTCTGTGCTTACGATTTATTGTTGTTTGTTCCTTTTCCTTTATGTGAGGTAAATTTCTTGCAGATAAATTGCTATTTGATCTGAAAATTACCAAGACTAAAAGAAAGAACATGAAGAAAAAAAAACAAGCAACCACTAAGCCATTGGGTGAATCTTCTTCTATTGATTCTCCTTCACCAGAAAAAGGCACTTGTAATTGACAGTATGGAAGGAAGAGAAGGAGAAGGCAATAGACCACCAAAGAAGATTCTTGGTGACTATTGTTGGAACAAGTGGCCTCGGAATAATTAAGAAGGGGGGGGGGGGTTGAATTAATTATGAACGTGTCTTGACTAATTAAAAATTTATCCTTCTTAATGTTACTAGATTTAATCAGGCTTTACTACTAAGTTATGAGAAAGTAAAGAACAGAAACAATAACTTAGACAAAAGTAAAGCGGAAATAAAAAGTACACAGTGGAAAAGTAAAGAGCATAGGGAAGAAGAAAGCAAACACAAGTTTTATACTAGTTCGGCAACGACCCGTGCCTACATCCAATCCCCAAGCAACCCACGGTTCTTGAGATTTCCAATAACCTTGTAAAATCCTTTACAAGCAAAAAGCCATAAAGGATGTACCCTTCCTTGTTCTCTTTCAACAACCAAGTTAAAGGACTTTGAGTCCTATGAAAGATAAAAGCGAGGACTTTGAGTCATATGAAAGATAAAGATGAGGACTTTGAGTCCTATGAAAGATTAAGGTGAGGACTTTGAGTCCTAGGAAAGACAAAAGCAAGGACTTTGAGCCCTATGAAAGATAAAGGCGAGGACTTTGAGTCCTATGAAAGATAAATGTGAGGACTTTGAGTCCTAGGAAAGATAAAAGCAAGGACTTTGAGCCCTATGAAAGATAAAAGTGAGTATTTTGAGTCCTATGAAAGATAAAGGCGAGGACTTTGAGTCCTATGAAAGATAAATGGTAGGACTTTGAGTCCTATAAAAGATAAAGGCAAGGACTTTGAGTCCAATGAAAGATTAAAGCAAAGGATGTTGAGTCCTATGATACAAGCCAATAGGTACTAGTACCAAGGGGCTCAACCGTATGAGAAAGCAAGAGGTTGAATCTTTGAAAGGGTCTCTCATCCTAAACTCAAAAGATAGGACATTAGATTTGGGAAATTGGTATATACATAGAAATCTATGCACTTATGAACATTATTTTTGGGATGCAAATGCATGCAACCTTCATCTTGAAATGCTATTAATGCAAATGGTTTTGAATCATGAAAATTGTGAAATGCTCATGACATTCTTTCCTATTTTTTGTGATTTTCATTTTGACTTGATTTTTTTTCTTTTTTATGGAAAACACAGATTGACTGTCTCTTTCAGAAAGACGTGATAACTCATGAGACCTCATCTTATCTTTTGCAAATCTCTTTGGGGACTTCCTAAGAGTGTATGTTTTGTTTGATTTAGTCACTTGAAAATTTTGGAGTGATGGCAATGGAGTCAGTTGACATTTAATCAATCAACCGAAATATTGATCCTAGGGTTTGTCCCTCTTTTTTTTGTTTAAAACCTTCGATCATTCTGCACAGCAAGGAAACATAAGGCTTTGGGATCGATCATGTGCCCCATTGAAAGATGGCAATGGATTGTCACACTTTGGTATGTGACCATTGAATCTTTCCTGATTTAAGGTCATAGAGTGATGCCAAGGGTCTGTCGATCCCACTAAAACTTTATGACATAGGCTGATCATGAAAGAATTTATATAACGAAGCTACCCTTGGATTCGAAAGGAATCCCAATGAGTTTGCATGAGAGATTAACATCAAATGTACCCTACTATCACAATTGTCTTTGGGCATCCTCCACAAGCTCCTGATGGGTGACTCGGGTCTACCTCAGTGGCGGCACTCGTAGTGGCGACTGCAGCTGCTTTGCTTTCCATTATTTTCTTCATGCTCAACATGGCCTCCATCATGGCGGCCATTTGGTCTTTCATGGCCTCTATGTCGGCCTTCATTTGCTCTTGCACCTCCTCTATTTCACTCATTACTCTAGCTTTGGCACACGTTCGATAAGGGCACCGTAAAGTGCATTCTTTCCTTTTGATTACAATGATTACAATTCTGATTTCAAGGAAAGAATGCAATGAGTAATGCCACCAATGTGAAAAGAAAAATAAGCATGGATTTATGTGAATGATGCATTGTTGAAGTATTGTGAATTTTACACAGGACATAGGGTCGAATCAATTTAAATTTTAATTAAAACAACATGGTTCATCATATATTGTCAAAGTGAAACTGGAAATAAAACATGGACGTCAACAGTCCATAATTTTGTAAATTATTTAGCTCAATCATGTGTTGGCAGTAGACAAAGAAGCGATGTAACTCAATCCATCTTGACCTCGACTCGATGAACCTTTTCTTAAAAACATGTGCTTGGTTCAACCCCATAATCCAAGGAATAGAAATTTTGATTGTCAATACTTCAACAACATATCATAGAGATGAAAGACTAGGGCACACTTATGCTATGCATGGCAAATGTAATTATGAGATCAACATGAGATGCCCGAAGAATCATCATTTCCTAGTTAACCATGCATTAGGTATCGTGTTCACATGATTTTCAATCATTTTTTAAGAGAAATGAGTGTATAATCCCAACATGGTTGGTTTATAGCCATCATCATGGTACCCAACACATGTAACTAAGAATGTGGTGTAAACTTTCATGCTTCATTGTGACTTTCTTTGTTCTTTTTTTTTTGTGTTTTTTTCTTTTTTATTTCCTTTTTTTTGTAGAGGAAAATGCAAGGATCATGCATGAGTGAACATAAGATACAAATGATGAAAATAGAATGTATGCAGTTGGCAGAACAAAAGCATGCTAAATGAAGATGTATGATAATGCAATGATTTATGAAAATGCAATGCATGAATATGATAAATGACAAATACAGGAATGATATGTCCATTATGATGCCATGAAGATGTGCATGATGCGAACAAGGAACAAGCCAGAGTAAGTTTTCTATGTGCCCCCCCTAATTTAGGAACCTATGGAAAGGACCCAAAAGTCCCCTTCTAGTGACAAGTCCCAAGGGTGGTTTCATGTAACTTTACTAGCTTTTAGAGCTATCATTCTCGTAGGTAATACATTGTGGCGATAGGGACTATTAGCGACAATGCATCACTAAAAGAGAAAAACTCTAGATGAGGCTTCATTGTTATCTAGCGAGTCGGAGACCCAGCTTGACCACAGATCGACCTCCACTCCTTATGGCTCACATAGACCCGGGTATAGAGCCTAATATCTCAATATGTGTGCGAGGTGTAGGTGCCTATGTGTGCATAGAAAAAATATTTCTAACTATGAATATAATAGATAGGCAGACACACAACAAACAAAACAACATAGCAAAGGTTATATACAAATATGGACAAAACAAAAGATACAAGGGAAAAGGGAACATAAATAAAGAAGAAGTCACGATAAAAAGCATTGCACACTAATTGAACGGCCTAACTCTCTAACAAGTCCCCAGTGGAGTCGCCAACTGTCGTAACCTACCCTTCGGCGGGAGGGCGAGGCGAAATAGGAAAGTGCATCTTCTCATGAAGAAAATGCGTGGAGTCGCCACCAACGTTTATTCAAGGAAAACGTTAGAAAAACCAAAAAGAGGTATGCGGATTTTGAAAATAAGGGTTCGGGAGTTGTTTGCGGACGGGGAAGGTATTAGCACCCCACACGGGAGTTGTTTGCGGACGAGTTGTTTGCAAAAAAATAAAGTCGTTTAAGGCATTGAACCTTGAAAATGATGCTTTAAATTTTGAAAAGCGGAGAGAATCGTTAAGGCGTTGGACCTTGAAACGATCTTTTGATTTTGAAAAGAAGAGAGAATCGTTAAGGTGTTGGACCTTGAAACGATCTCAAGTGATATTTGTTTATTAGCTTTTAACCTCTTTAAAAGATGACTTACGTAACTAATGATCGGTTAAAATTTACTTTACAAAAAAAAAGAGATTTACCGATGATAGAAGAAGGAGATGAAGATACACAGAACAACAACGAGGGCCCCTAAGGGCGCATAGATCGTATCCAAATCCTTAAATCAAAAACTAACCAGATAACAAACGAAGAACACCAAACGAAGAATGATGTAGAAGTTGATTACGGTCGCAATTCAATAGCGCCTCGACCTCCTTTTCTCTTCTTTCTTCTTCTTCTTTCCCTCACCCAGGCAAGCTGCTTACTTCAGACCTAAGCCATTTGGGGGCCCAAGCAAGCCAGAGGCTAGCCTGGGCGAGCCAGGGTCCAGAAAATTTCTTGGAATGACCTTTTTGCCTCTATCTTTCATACCCTTGAGCAAAACATCGAATGATCTTTCATCTTGCATGGTAACTGGTGTCAAACAGCTCACTTCGGCTTGCGATGATCAAAAGATCAATGAACTATAGTCCCCGGACGAAATTAGGGTATGACATGTTGAGTGTTGCAACCCTCTTTTGTAAAATCAATCATGTACCCAACATCTTCATGATTCATGTATATAGGGACTCATTAGGTAGGTTTGTTCTTATTTTTGGTTTTAATACAAACCTAGGTGCTCATATGGGACACCTTAGGTTTATCGTACCTTTTTGTAGGAATAATCAACATGAGAATAAAGGTCATTCCTGATTGACCCACTCCACCAAGTATAAGGGAAATCTGGGGTTGCCATAACGTAACAAACTTTTACAAAAGGTTTGTCCCATATTTTTCTATACTTGTAGCATCACTCATTGAGTTGGTGAGGAACCATGTTCCCTCATGGGAAGATGCCCATGAAAAGGCTTTTCAGACCTTACCCTACTCTAACAAACCCAACACCACAAATATATATGTTTTTATTCTTTTTACAAGTGTCGAGGGAGGAAGCCCAGAGTATCAAGAACCTCGGGATTTGAGGTCAAATCCTTTCCAAGGGGGAGGGGATGATGCAATCCTACCCGCCAAGGGTATTGCATAGAAGACTCCAAGAGGACTGGGCTAGAGCTGCTAAAGAAGGCCCTAGGGTTCTCATGAACCTTAGGGTAGATTTCTGAGCCCATGAGCCAAGGCTGGGTCCATTCTTTGTAAATATTAGAATAGGTTTTTCCTTCTTTTGGGCCTTGTATTTTGGCCATTCTAGTAGTACAGGGTTTTAGTCTTGTATTTTAAGGCATTTTTAGTAGTCTTTGTAGTAGGGACTTTTTGTATTTTCATGTATTTTGGCATGAGGGTGAGCTTAGCTATTATAGGGGGTGTGTGTAGCTAAGCTCTAGCTTCTCATCCCAAGGAGGTGAGATTAGTTATTAGAGGGGTGTGTGTAGCTAAGCTTTAGCTTCTCTAGGAAGATTCTCAAGGAAGCTTCTCATGGAGGTGAGCTTAGTTATTAGAGGGGAGTGTGTAGCTAACCTTTAGCTTCTCAAGGAAGTTTCTCAACTTCTCTCCCTCTTTTCCTCCTTTAATTTCGTGCCCCCCCTCTCTCTCTTTCTTTTCCTTCATTGAAGCTTCCTCTCTAAGCTTCTTATCCAAGGCACTCTCTTGGTGGTGAAGCTCCTTCTTCCATGGCTTATTCCCTAGGGGATGGTGCCTCCTCTCACCTCTTCTTCTTTATCTTTCGTTGCATCTCCATGGTGGAAAATCACCATTGAAGGACCTCACTGAAGCTCAAAGGTCCAGCCTCCATAGAAGCTTCACAAGCAAGCTTCCATCAGATTCCCCAGTGGGTGATCATGAACCCCAAGAATTTTCCATTGTCGACCCCAAAGTTGCACTTTTTAGGGTTGAGGCACATGTTATATTTACAAATTTCTCTGAATACTTCCTTTAAGTCTGCTACATGTTGGGCCACACTATGAGACTTAATGACCATGTGATCCACATAAACCTCGACATTTTGACCTATTTGATGATTGAAGACCTGGTCCATGAGCCTTTGGTATCTGGCTTCATCATTTTTTAGTCCAAAAGGCATGACCCTGTAACAGAAGTTGGCCTTTTTAGTGATGAAAGTGGTTTTTTCTTCATTTGCGGGTGTATCCTGATTTGGTTGTACCCCGAATAAGTGTCCAGGAAGCTCAACAATTGAAAGCCCGATGTGCCATCCACAAGCTTGTCGATGCTAGGCAGGGGTTATGCATCTTTGGGACACGCTTTGTTGAGGTTGGTGTAGTCAGTGCACATGTGCCATTTCCCATTGGCCTTTCTCACCATGACAACATTGGCTAGCCAGGTCGAGTATTTGACCTATCTAATAAATTGGACAACTTGTCGATCTTTTCATTGACCACCTTACGTAGTTTTTCTCCCATCTTTCTCTTCTTTTGTGAGACTGGCTTGGCCAGTGGGCAGATAGCCAATTTATGGCATATGATCTAGGATGGATGATTGGCATATCAGATGGATGCCTAGCATATTGGATGGTTTCCAGGCAAACAAATTTGTGTTCCTATGTAGGACTTCAACTATATGTCTATGTTCGTGTATGGTGAGGTCTCTGCTAAGCTGCGTGCATTGCCCGGGCTTGGGCCCAAGCTGCAGCTTGACAAGTTCTTCTATTGGTTTTGGGCCTTTGTTGATGGTGTCATCCTAAGGGTCTATGTTGAATGTATCTCTGAGATTTCCCTTAGTTATCTTGTAGATGGTCAAGGTCCTTAATGGGAATTCTCCGACAATGCTCATGACTTGATTGTTGCTACCACTAGAGGAGGAATAGGGCTTGCCTGAGTCTCTAATGGTAGGATAAGGGGTCATCTTCAGGCTCTCACCATAGCATTGTTGGGCTTGCTTTTGGTCTACATTGACAGTGACAATTTCTCCCATCAAGGTAGCGAACTTCATTTTAAGGTGCAGTGTAGAGACTATGACTTCTAGCTCATTCAATGTTTTCCTTCCAATCAAAGCAAAATAAGTATTTTCATCAACAATTAAATATCTTATAGTGAAACTCTGCAAGAGCTTTCCCTGACCGAAGGTGGTCATTAGGTCCGCATAACCTCTAGATTCCACTCTCTCGCCTGCAAAACCTAGAAGTGGTCCATAATGTGGTTGAATTATGGCGAGTGAGATTTCAAGCCTTTGAAATGTCTTTCAGTAGAGTATGTCTATGGAACTTCCTTGGTCGATAAGGACTTTAGACACCATGAAGTTGGTAATGACAATAGAGACAACCATAGGGTCATCCTGGTTGATGAGGTTGATGCCTTTGAAATCTCTGTCGGTGAAGGTTATGGGAGGAAGACTTCTCGATGGTTGTAGGTTATGCCTTTGACAATAGTTGAAATCAACATCTTTGATGGCGTGGAGATGATGCTTCCAAGACTGGCTAGATAGCCCTCCATAGGAAAATCTGCCTGCAAGAGTGTTGATGATACCTATAATCTGCTGAGCGGGTTTGTCTTCTTGCTTTTGTTGGTGTTTGTGTTCATGCCTTTGTGGGTGATGCCTCTGTCTCCCCCTATCCTTTGTTCTATCTCCCCTTCTATCAGTTTCTTTTCTCCTTTGGTGGTCCTCATTGTGCCCCTGAGATTGGCCTCCGATTCGGTTGTTATTAGGCTTTTTTACTAACTAGGCCAGGTAGCCTGCCTATATAAGTTCCTTGATCTCGTCCTTGAGGGCCCAACAGTCTTTAGTATTGTGGCCATGGTTGTGGTGGTATTTGTGGTGCTTGGTTTTATCCAGACCAGGTCTAGGAGGAGGTATGGGGGGGTAACTGTATGGGTACCTTTGCATTGAAAGCTTCTTCGAGGATGGTGGCTTGATTTGTCGTTAAGAGTGTATAACCCTCGTACCTTGGCCCCCATGGAAGGGGTTGTCACTTGCCTGACTTGTGTGAGTCGGTCATTGGGCTACTTTTTCCTTTCTCGCACTTCTGTCCAACCTGTCAAACTTCATTTCGGAACCTCAATATTTCTTCCATCTAAATGTAGCCCTTGGCTCGCTCCCACAACTCGTCCATGCTGTTAAGAGGTTTCTCACATAGACTGTCAACAAACTTGGCAAGTCGTAGGGCACCCAACATGGAATGTAGTGCTACCTCGAGATTGAGATTTCTGATTTGGGCTCGGGCCGCCCGAATCTATCCATAAATTTGCAAAGTGACTTGTCATCTGCCTGACGTAGACTAGCTAGAGTAGCAGAAGTCAGGCAATGCAATTGGCTCATTGCATATTAAGAAGTGAAGCAGTTGACGAGGGTGTCAAAACTGTTAATACACCAAGGAGGGAGTCTTCCATAGCACATCAATGTCGCTCCTTTAAAGGACATAGGGAAGACTAGACATAGGATTGCATCGTCATTAGTGTAGAGGTTAGCTTGGGTGAGGAATGCATCCAGGTGCTCATCTGGGTCGGTGGTCTCATCGTAGCGCTCCAGGTTGAGCGGTTTCCAACCTAGAGGTATGTCAACCTCCATGATTTGATCGACGAAAAGAATTTCATCGAGTCATTCGTCCTTCATGTTGGTGTACATTTGAGGTGTTGTTATCATCTATGGTATTGTTGGTCTATTGGGGGTGCGACTCCCCTTGGGTGTGTTCATTAATGGTGTAAGTAGAGTGCTCGTCTTGTTGGGGACGTCTAATGTGAGCCTCCAATTCGTCATGGTCGGCTTTTAGTTTTTTCAGTTCCTCCTCATGGCATCGTTCCATCTTTGCGATGCAGGTTTGGAGTTGGCGGAGGTCATCGTTGTCCACCATGGCGATCGTCGGAGGGGGGTTGGAATTTTCTTGGGGTGTCTCTCTCTAAAGGTCAGATCGTGTGCTGACCATAAGTGCATGTTGCCACGAGGGGAGTTTTACTACAGCCCCACAGTGGTCGCCAAATGTACTTAATAATCTGCAGTCAGTCTGACATCAAGATTGATCGCTGTCAGAATGAACTTCAATGATCTCCCTGGCGGCGGAGTCGTAGGTATCCTCTTTTTGAGGAATGAAGTGTACCTACAAAAGGGACTTCGACGCTCAAGTAAGTGTTTCAGTGAGTTGAGAATGAATGAAAAGTAAGTGCAAAACCTTGTTATTTATAACATCGGATGAGAGCCTTAGGTCCTTGCTTTTCGAGGTTGTTACGATAGCATAACAACTTTCTTGATCACGTGTAACTGCTTTGCATTATCTTGATAACAGAGTAACAACGTTATCATTAACATTCATGTAGATCAATATCTTAATAGCCTGACCACTTGGCTGCTAGGTGCTCGGGCTGACTTTGTACGAGAAGCTTCCATGTTCTAGATCTAGGGCTGACAAGGAGAGTTGACATGTGTACTTTTAATGTTGCATCACTTGTGCCATACCCTAATTTCGTTCGGGGACCATTTTTTGTCGGCATGCGACCTTCGTTTGACCACCTCAAAATGTTTAACACTCATCGTTGTGGAATCCCTAAAGTTCTGAGATGTTTCGAGAAGAAACCAGTCAAAAACACGAAAACGGGACTGTATTTAGCAAAGCGAGGTGTGTGTAAATAAACTGTTACACTCTAATTTCAACCGAGGACCATTGTTGATCGCTTTAGAAGGCTTAACACTCATCACGGTGGAATCCGTAAAGTTTCATGAGATTTCGAAAAGAAAACGGCCAAAAACACAAAAATGGGGGGTGAACTTATCATGATAGGGGTGCAAATAGCAATTCGAATCCAGGCCCATTCCGGAACATTTTGGAATTTGGGTTGCTTAAGGAGGAAGCAACTGGGCGGCAAGCTCCTCCATGTTTTTGAAAAATGGTTTTCGGGGCTTCCGTAATGCTTCCGTAAAATTGGTGTAAGGGAAGAGAAAAAAAAGATGAAAATCAAATCCAAAACATATTTCACTTAACATTGGTGAAAGGGAAGAGAAAAAAAGATGAAAATCAAATCCTAAACACTTTCGTAAGGCTTCCGTAACTTTTCCATAAAGTACGAAAAGGGTGGCGAACTTAGTAATTGGGGTGCGCTTAGAAATCTTCCTCAAGAAGCCTCTGGGCTGCAAGCACCTCCCTTTTTCCCTATAAATAGGGGAGGGGGGCTATTTCAAAATTTTCATGACCCCTAAGCTATGCATTTCGACTATTTTGGGCAAAAAACACGTTTTCGAGAAGAAAAATCGAGTTGAAGAGCTTCCATAACGCTTCCGTAAGCGATTCTGTGGAAATTCTTCATCGTTCTTCATTGTTCTTCACCGTTCTTCGTCGTTCTTCAGTCTTCAACTGGTAAGTTCCCGAAATCGAATCTTTCAATTCATTCTATGCACCCTTAGTGGTCCCTACTTGTTTTCTGTACTTTCACTTCCATTTCACTTACTTTCAGTTTTCTTCTCTTCCGCTTTAACGAGCTTTTAACCGTTTATTTAAGCCATTTTCTCACCTAATAAATGATAAAATGAATTTCAATCGATCATTTGTATTGTAATCTCGTTTAGTCACTGTTAAAAAAAAATTTAACCGATCATTCACGCTGTAACCTCGGTTAAATCAAAAAAAGGAAAAAATAATAATAAAATAATCAAAAAAATCAATTGGACGTTTTTCTTTGGAAGTTTCCTTGAATGAATTGACTAATAACCAAAGTGAAACTAAGTCTAAAATCAACTCACAAATCAAGCTTTGTCCGCAAAAATCACTAAAAACCGTTTTAAGGTCCAACGCCTTAAACGGTCCTCTTTGCTTTTATCGGTTAACATGGACCGTTCAAAAGCATAAAATCAACACATAACTGTACCGCTTTTGCAAGAACTACATAGGTCTGATTTCCTCATCGCAATCGAGGATACATAGGAGCAAAAGCCCTGCTTTTGTCGACCACCCCAAGAGATCGTTAATGGTCCAACGCCTTAACGTTTCTCTCCTTTCAAAACCAAGAGATCATTAATGGTCCAACGCCTTAACGTTTCTCTCCTTTCAAAATCAAAAGATCGTTTAATGGTCCAACACCTTAAACGACTTTTGTTCGATTAAAATCGATCTTGCGGAAAAAGATCAAAACAACTTAACCAACGTTTAGTTTTGAAAGAACTACATAGGTCTGATTTCCTCATCGCAATTGAGGATACGTAGGAGCGAGGGAAACACCCTTGTCGACCACACCAAAATTAAAAACATAAAAATCATAAAAACAGAAAAAGACATATAAAAGGGAAAATAAAACATTTTGAAGTCATATTTGCACACTTGATTAAAGGCTGTCGTCCATTGTGATAGACGCGTGGGGTGCTAATACCTTCCCCGTGTGTAAAAATAACTCCCGAACCTTTCACGATTAAAGTTCGTAGACTACACCTTTCCGATTTTTCCGACGTTTTCCTCAAATAAATGTTGGTGGCAACTCCGCGCAATTTTCTTTCTTGGAAGACTCACCCGTGAGCCTCGCATCACCCTCTCGCCGAAGGGTAGGTTGCGACAGTTGGCGACTCTACTGGGGACTGTTTTTAGAGAGTTAGGCCTTCTAATCTCGTGCAATATCATGACTTCCTCTTTTGTCGGTTCCCTTTTATTTCTCTTACGTTCTTGTATATAACTCTTTGATGCTTTTAGTGTATTTTTGAAATGTATGCATGAGATAGATATTTATTCATTAAATGCACACAAACACCAACACTATTTGTACACACGGTGAGTTGAAAAGGGGCCCTATACCCGGGTCCATGGGAACATAAGGAGTGAAGGTGAATCTGAGGTCATGTTGGGTCTCCGACTTGCTTGATAACAGTGAATCCTCATCTAGAGTTTTTCTCTTTGATAACATATTGCTGTTGGTAGTCCCTACTGCCGCAATATGTTTTTTTTCGAAGGGGATGATACCTCCAGAAACCATCAAGAGAGATATGACCACCTTGGGAATTATAACTTAAAGCCTTTTAGTTCCTCCTGTTTAGGTCCCTAAAATAGGGGCACGAAGCGAACACGCTGCGTGCCTTTTAAACACTGCCATGCATATAACCTGAATGTCATGTACGCCTTTGCTGTATGATTATCTGAGGATATTGTCATGCTATGTACATCCCTCTATTGCGCTTTTGCGCATCTGCATCATGTCGTCACGCATGCGTTGTATGTTGGTCTCGTCTTTTGTCACCGGAAGTTGGAAGGTCCATATCACCTTCTTAACTGTACACATGGGGCACTGCGCCCCCAAATACGCAAGTAAGAAGATATGATTTTTCTATCTCTTGTGTCCGTAAATGCATTCATATCATGCACCACATAAGCATCTCTTCATGGCATCGTAATGGACATATCGTTCCTGCATTTGTCACTTACCATATTCATGCATTGCATTTTGCATAAGTCACTTCATCACCATGCATCTGCATCTAAGATGTTTTTTGCATACCATTTGTTTTCATGTTTACTCATGCATGATCCTTGCATTTTCCTCTGCAAACCAAAACAAAAAAAGAAGCATGAAAATTCATGTTGCATTCTTAGTTGCATATGTTCGGTATCATGAGCCAACCGTGTTGGGATCATAAACCCGTTTCACTTAAAAACAAAATGATTGAACATGGTACCTAATGCATGGTTAACTAAGAAAAGATGTTTCTTCGGGCATCTCAATTTCATAATTACATTTGCCATGCATAGCTTAAGTATGCTCGAGTCATTCATCTCTGTGAAATATTGTCAAATCATTGGCAATTGAAATTGCCATTCCTTGGGTTATGGGGTTGAATCAAGCTCATGCTTTTACGAAAATGGTTCATCAAGTCAAGTTGAAGTATGGAAGTAACCATCTTGCAAAAATTGGGGCAAAAGATGAATCGAGTTACATCGCTGCTTTGTCTACTGCCAAACACATTTAGGACTGTTGATGTCCTTGTTACTTCTAGTTTCACCTTGACAAAGATGTCATGGACCAAGTCGAAAATCTAAATTGATTCAACCCCATGTCTTGCGTAAAAATTCGCAATACTTCAACTGTGCATCATTCGTATACATCCATGCTTTTCATTGGTTGCATTCTTTCCTTGAAAAACAAAACGAACTTAATCATTGTTATCAAAAGGAAAGAACACACTTTACGGCGCCCTTACCGAACCCGTGCTAGAGCTAGAGTAATGGGTGAAGTAGAGGAGGTGCAAAAGCAGATAAAGGCCGACATGGAGGCCATGATGAGCATGAAGAAGATAATGGAAGCCAATGTGGTTGCAGTTTCCACTACCAGCGCTGTTGCTAAGGTGAACCCGATGCCCCCATCTAGCCTCAACCAAATCAATCATCCAACCTCAGCTATGGTAGGCAAAGATTTGGGAAGTACGAGCGGCCCCTATTATGTGCAAATTCAAAACAAGCACGCCTTCCAACCATATGGCCTTCCTCCCAACTATACACCAACCAATATGGCATACACTCCCAGTGAGGATGTCAATAACTCCACTCCCATACTCATTGAGAGCCGACAACCCCAAACTGATCATGCACATGTCTCTCAAACCGTGGGGGAGACACACGAAATTCCCTACCACAATCTAGCCGACTTCGAGCCTTGCCTCGAATATGCCACTGAAGGGCAAGTAGTTGGTGGTATACTCCTGCAAAACACTTTGGACGGCCCTCAATTTTGCCCCCAACCACAACCCTTGCATTCCACAGCAGGTAAAATCCCTCATATCATGGAAGGAATGGGAAAAGTTGGATCATCTAGAGGAAAGGCTCAGGTTCGTTGAATGAGGCAGAATTATGCCCTTACTAACGTAGAAGAGTTATTCCTAGTACCCAAACATGGTCATTCCCAAGTTCAAGGTGCCGGACTTTGACAAGTACAAGGGGACTACTTGCCCCAAGAACCATCTAAAGATGTATTGTCGGAAGATGGGGGCATACGGAAAAGATGAGAAACTGCTGATACATTTCTTCCAAGAAAGTCTTACTGGGTAGCTGTTACCTGGTACACTAACTTGGAACCTTCTCGAGTCCATTCTTGGAAAGACCTAATGGTTGCCTTCGTTGGGCAGTATCAGTACAATTCTGATATGGCTCCGGATAGGATGCAACTATAGAACATGTGCAAAAAGGGGCACAAATCTTTCAAAGAATACGCCCAAAGGTGGAGAGACCTGGCAGCTCAAGTGGCACCTCCAATGACGGAGAAAGAGATGATCACAATAATAGTAGACACATTACCAATGTTTTACTATGAAAAATGGTGGGGTACGCACCTTCAAGCTTTGCGGATTTGGTCTTCGCCGGGGAAAGGATCGGAGCGGGTCTGAAAAGAGGCAAATTTGATCATCCTGCTTTGATGAATGAGAAATAGAAAGGAACCCATGTTGTGGCTGCCATTCCTACATGGCCAAACTTCCCACCAGCCTAACAATGTCATCGCTCAGCCAATATTGGCCCTTCTCATTACCCACCACCTAGTCATCCACAAAGTTTGTTGGCCGCACATCCAATGCCAAGCGCAAACCAAAACACCAACCAAGAAATGAATTTTGTAGCGAAAAAGCCTATAGAATTCACCCCAATTCCGGTGTCCTATGCTGACTTGCTCCCATATCTGCTCGATAATTCAGTGGTTGCTATAACCCCAACTAAGGTTCCTCAACCTCCTTTTTTCTAAGGATACGACTTGAACGCAACATGTGCTTATCATGGAGGGGCCCCGGGCATTCCATTGAGCGTTGTAGGACCCTGAAGCATAAGGTGCAAGGTCTAATTGATGCGGGCTGGCTGAAATTTGAGGAGAACCGCTTGTGAATCCTAACATTGACAAGCGACACCATACATGGGGCAATTTTGAAAGCTGTTGTTAGATGTCTCTAATGAATCATTAGGATTTTCAAGCTTATGCCATTATTGTAAACCACAATTACAATGCTAAATAATATGGATAAATTTGACATCCTTATCTCTCTCATCCTCTAACAAACACATCTTTGCTTATTCAACCTCCACCGGAATGTGAGTGTAAGCCATTGGTTTGTTTGCTCAAAGTGACCTGCGCTCCTGAGTGTTGACTTCCTAGACCGTTCAAACAGAGATTACTCGTCCTGCACGTTGGTGGGGGTGTCGTAAAACGATGAGTAAAGCAAAAAAAAAGTTCAAGAAAAAAAGCATTTGATTGACTGTGTTTTCAAGTAAAAATATAGACGTTCATGTGACCTCATTTTATCATTCCGAAAAGTTTGTCTTTTTTAGAGAAAAGTGAGTTATCAAGAATATGAGTCATTTGACTTAACCCGTCAATTAAAAAAAATCCTT
Organism: Glycine soja; assembly: GCF_004193775.1. Classification (NCBI taxonomy): domain Eukaryota; kingdom Viridiplantae; phylum Streptophyta; class Magnoliopsida; order Fabales; family Fabaceae; genus Glycine; species Glycine soja. The sequence goes on from NC_041002.1 coordinate 34,712,348, forward strand.
CAACTATTTCTCGTCCTTGAAAAATTCTTTTTGCGAGAATCAATCGCCTCTTTCATTCTTCCTTGCTACAAGGTTGTGAAAACAAAACAACGATGGATACCTCAGAGCCCTACACTGGGGCAATGAAAGGCACCATGCATAAACCTCAAGCGAACCTAGGGGTAGATTAGAAGTTCTCACCCAATAGGTTCCCAGCTACAAGGTCATGACGAAAGATAACAATTGGTACCTCAAAGCCTTACATTGGGGCAATGAGGGGCACCGTGCATGAGCCTCAAGCGAACCTAAGGGCAGATCAAAAGTTCTCATCCGTCGATGTTTTTCAACAAAAAAAGGGGACAAACCCTAGGATTTCAATGGATTGATTAAACGTCAAACGGCTCCATTTTCGTCACTCCAAAATGGTCAAGTGTTTACATCAAATAGAACATACACTCTGAGGGAGTTCCCGGAGAGATTTGCAAAAGATAGGATGAGGTTGCATGAATTATCACCTCTTTCAAAAGGACAGTCAATATGTGTTTTCCAAAAAAATCAAATCAAAATCAAAATAACAAGATAGGATGAGGTTGCATGAATTATCACCTCGCCTTTAGAGGACTACATGTCCTCGCCTTTAGAGGACTTCACGTCCTCGCCTTCATAGGACTACATGTCCTGGCCTTTAGAGGACAGCACGTCCTCGACTTTAGAGGGCTACACGCCCTCACCTTCAGAGGACTACACGTCCTCGTCTTCAGAGGACTACACATCCTCGCCTTCACAGGACTACATGTCCTTGCCATCAGAGGACAGCACGTCCTCGCCTTCAAAGGACTGCAAGTCCTCGTCTTTAGAAGGCTACACACCCTCGCCTTTAGAGGACTACACGTCCTCACCTTGAGAGGGCTGCACGCCCTCGCCTTGAGAGGGCTACAAGTCCTCACCTTCAGAGGGCTTCACGCCCTCGCCTTCAGAGGACTACACATCCTCGCCTTCAGAGGGCTGCACGCCCTTGCCTTCAGAGGACTACACGTCCTCACCTTCTGAGGGCTGCACGCCCTCGCCTTCTGAGGACTACACATCCTCGCCTTCAGAGGACTACACGTCCTTGCCTTCACAGGACTACATGTCCTTGCCTTTAGAGGACAACACGCCCTCGCCTTTAGAGGACTGTACATCCTCGTTTTTAGAGGCCTACACGCCCTCGCCTTTAGAGGACTACACGCCCTCACCTTCAGAGGACTATACATCCTCACCTTCAGAGGGCTACATGTCCTCGCCTTCAAAGGGCTACACGCTGTCGCCTTCAGAGGGTTGCATGCCCTCGCCTTCAGAGGGGTGCACGCCCTCGCCTTCAAAGGGTGACACACCCTCGACTTCAGAGGGCTGGACGCCCTCGCCTTTAGAGGGCTACGTGTCACTTTTAGTGGGCTCCACATCTGCACCTTAAGAGAATTTAAGGTCCTCTGCCCCTAATGCTTAACCGAGACCTGCACTCCCAGTTAAGGAGCTAGTAGTTTCCTTTTATCAGTTCTTGGGCCACCCCCTGATCCTGGAGGAGGGCCAACTGTGCGAGCACAACTAGAGGAGGAGGCTATCACCCAACTACTATGCATACCGGGGCAAGATTTCACCCACGCTGCTGCAAAGAGACGAGTGCGGATCATGCGCACCAACATGACCACTCTTACACAGATATGGATGACGTTGCTACTTAGCAACATTGTGCCCAGTGACCACAATACCGATCTCCCCCTGCGGAAGTATCAATTGGTCTGTGCCGTCATGACATAGGTAAGTATGCACGTGGCTTAACTGATTTCTGATGCCATCCACTATTTGCAGGGATCGCGCCCGCAAGACACCATGTGGACCCGGAGAAGTCCAGCAGGGCCCTGAGGTTTCCAACTCTGGTTACGGGCCTCTATTAGTCCTATAGGGTGCCCATCCCCTCCAGGAAGGTCATGCCATCATGACATAGGTAAGTATGCAGATCGCTCAACTGATTTCTGATGTCATCTATTGTTTGCAGGGATTGCACCCGCAAGACACCCAGGGGACCCGGAGAAGTCCAACAGGGTCTTGGGGTTTCTAGCTCTGATTAAGGGCCTTTGTCAGTTCTATGGAGTGCCCGTCGCCCTCAACAAGGTCATCAGGCCCCCTACTAACCAAGCTTTCATCAAGAAGTACTGCACCCCCAAGCAGGCGCAGGGCGAGACACCACAGCAGCCAAGGGATGGCCGGCAGTGGGCAACAGACACACCGCCGCCACCTCCAAATCCCCTCAGCTCATCTACAAAAGCTAGAGTGTTGCCTATGACCCGTGGTCGACCAGTAGACGACCAAGTCCAAAGCCAAAGGTAAGCAAAAGTACTAGGTCCGTGACCGACAAGTCATCACGCGTCCAGCTCAAGACGTTAAAGAAGTGCTACTAGGAGGCAACCCAGTACCCTTTAAATTTCTGCTTGTTATTTGATCGCCTTTTGTTTCTCAAGTCATAGTAGGACACACCCAGTTGTTCATGATCCTAGGAATTTAAATAAAACAAGCACAAGCTCGGAAGGTATTCATACCTCACAAAATATATGTATGTGTGTTTAGGTAGCAAGATACCTTGGATATGCATGTGTATAACAAAAATACCTCACAATATATATATATATATATATATATATATATATATATATATATATATATATATATATATCTGTGTGTGTGTGTGTGTGTGTGTGTGTGTGTGTGTGTGTGTGTGTGTGTGTGTGTGTGTGTGTGTGTGTGTGTGTGTGTGTGTGTGTGTATGTATGTTTAGGTAGCAAGATACCTTGGATATGCATGTATATAGAAAAAATACCTCACAAAAATATACATATGTTTACGTAGCAAAATACCTAAAAAAAAACAAAAACAAACAAGAACAAAAAATATATCTTTCGGCTGGAAAGCCAGCACGCTTTTGAAAAGAAATAACTTCCAGCTTTTCTTTGAAAAAAGATTCACTGATCATAACACCATTTTTTGAAAAAAAATGTGTATGCACCTGAAGGGTGAATGCTGTGAAAATTTTCCTGAACGCCCAAAATGGACTCGGATGAATGCATGAATTGATGAAAGAACATATTTTGGAAACATTGGGTTGACTTAAATAGGAAAAATGAATCCTGAGCCCTAGTGTTACATGACCATTAAAACTTGATGCTTGAGTGTCCACATGGGTGCATGCATGACTAGTTTTGCATAAAATTTCCAAATCATCATTGTTGCATGTGTGTCATGGAAATAATGTGGGACATCCCCTTTATCCCTGAACCCCTGGCCAAACCCACACCCTAACATATATCATGTCCAGCCGTTCTACAAGCCTTAAGCCAAAATCCTGACTTTCCATAAACCTTGACACAGGGTGAGAATGTCCATCCTTGCCCTCAAAAGAAAACAAAGAAAAGAAAGTTCCCGATCAAAGATCAGAAGAAAGCAAAAGAAGAAAATTCCCAATCAAGATTGGAAGAAAGCAAAAAAAAGAGAGAAAAATTCTCGATCAAAGATCGGAAGAAAACAAAATATACAGAAAGGTCTTTGGACCAGACAATATCTGAACAATACAGAATTGTCACAAGTAAACAAGAAAAGGAAGGAAACCACAACTTGGAGTGGTCCTCTCCCTTTGATCGCCAACCAAAATCCTGTGCGCTAGCCACTTTCTCGCCCCGCACTAAACAAAAACAGAAAAGGAAAAGGCCCAAACATTCAAAGCCAAATTCCTCACCAGAACACCATTCCTAAAAAAGTCCTATTGATCCATGATCGCACACATAATCTTTGATTTGATAGGAAATGATTTGCAAAATTAAGTCATGACATATCTATGGTTTGAAATTAGGATAAAACACTTACCTGTGTGAGATTGATACACTTCGAGTGATTTTCTTCTATTTTGTTGGACCCAGTGTTTCCTCTAAATGGTTGTTTAGAAAAAAAACACTAATATCCAAAATCTCATATATGGTTATGAGAAAATTTCATCAGCATACTCTCCTTCCCCAATAGACACATTGTTTTTCACCAAAAATCATATGTTGCTATGATCAGTTGGAGGTTTTGTTTCTTTACTAAAGCATGTTCGCATTTTAGTGAAAGAACACCGAGACTATTTTAGTCTCACACATCACAAAATCAAGAACTACGTAGGTCTGAGTTCCTCATCACAAATTGAGGATACGTAGGAGCAAAAGCCTTGCTTTTGTCGACCACCCCACCTTTTGTTATCGTGACCCAAGAATCTGGTGGCATGCGGAGACACCCGACGGTAACCCGCACACGCCCTTTGTTATCCAGTGACCCGAGAGTCCGGTAGTATGAGTAGACACCTTACGGTTATCCGCACCTCGTCATTCGGAGACCCCAAGTCCGATTGACAAGCAGAGACCAATGTGTTCATTTGCTCCCTTTATGGAGATGTCAGCATCTTCCGGTAAAGACTATTTTAGTCTCACACCGCTTTCTCAAGAACTACGTAGGTTTGAGTTCCTCATCACAAAATGAGGATACGTAGGAGCAAAAGCCTTGCTTTTGTCAACCACCCCACCTTTTGTTACCGTGACCCAAGAGTCTGGTGGCATACGGAGACACCCAACGGTAACCCGCACACACCCTTTGCTATCGAGCGACACGAGAGTCTGGTAGCATGCGGAGACACCTTACGGTTATCCGCACCTCGTCATTCGGAGACCCCAAGTTCGATTGACAAGCAGCCACCAATGTGGTCATTTGTACCCTTTCCGAAGATGTCAGCATCTTCCGGTAGAGACTATTTTTAGTCTCACAAAATCAAGAGCTACGTAGGTCTGAGTTGCTCATCACAAATTGAGGATACGTAGGAGCAAAAGCCTCGCTTTTGTCGACTGCCCCACCTTTCGCTATCCTGACCCGAGAAGTCAGGTGGTAGGCAAAGATACCCAAGTGGTTATCCATATAAACACTCTTTTACTATCTGTCAGACTCAGAGTCCGGTAGCATGCAGACACTAACATCGTCATCTACACCCTTTGTCAACCAGGGGCAAGCGAGCCCGTTGACACGCAGAGACTAACATCGTCTTCTGCACCTTTGTCATCCAGAGACGGCGAGTCCGATGACATGCGAAGATACCCAAGTGGTTATCTGTACAAACGATTTCTGTTAATCCTGACCCGAGAAGTCAAGTGGTAGGTGGAGATACCCAAGTGATTATCCGTACAAAATGATTTCTGTTAATCCTGACCCAAGAAGTCAGGTGGCAGGTGGAGATACCTTATGGCCATCCGCACCTTTTATCAACCAGAGGCAAACAAGTCGTTGACACGTAGAGACTAACATCGTCATCTGCACCCTTTGTCAACCAAGGGCAAGCGAGCCCGTTGACATGCAGAGACTAATGTCATCTTTTGCACCTTTGTCATCCAGAGACGGCGAGTCCGATGACATGCGGAGATACCCAAGTGGTTATCCGTACAAACCAACTTCTGTTAATCTCGACCCGTGAAGTCAGGTGGCAGGCGGAAATACCCCAAGTGGTTATTCGTACAAACGCACTTCTGTTAATCCTGACCCGTGAAGTTAGGTGTCAGGCGGAAATACCCCAAGTGGTTATCCGTACACACACAGTTCTTCTACCCCGACCTGTGAGAAGCCAGGTAGCATGTGGAGACGCCCTATACGATAATTCGCACACATTTCGAAGACGACAATGTCTTCACCTCAAAAACTTCAATATCCTTTTCCCCTATGCTTCATAGGACTCGACGTCCTTTGTTTGTACATTTTTTTTTAAAAAGGAATTTCAATATCTTCATGTCGTCAATGGTTTTACTGCTTGGATTTGCGCTAGTGGCCGATCGGGTAAAGATTCAGCTCGAACGAAATTTGTGTCTTATCTTTACTTCCCTTTCATCTCCAATAAAAGATAAGTAAAGAGGGGCAACTTTAATACCCTAATTTCGTCCGGGGACCATTGTTTATCGGCATGCGACCTTTGTTTGACCACCTCAAAATGTTTAACACCCATCGTTGTGGAATTCATAAAGTTCCAAGATGTTTCGAGAAGAAACCGGTCAAAAACATGAAAATGAGAATGTATTTAGCAAAGTGGGATGTCTGTAAATAAACTATTACACTCTAATTTCATCTGAGGACCATTGCTGATCACTTCGGAAGACTTAACACTCATCGCAGTGGAATCTGTAGAGTTTCATGAGATTTCGGAAAGAAAATGGCCAAAAACACAAAAATGGGGGAGGTGAACTTATCAAGATAGGGGTGTAAATAGCAATTTGAATCCAGGCCCTTCTGGAACATTTTGGAAGTTGGGTTGCTTAAGGAGGAAGCAACTGGGCGGCAAGCTCCTCCATGTTTTTGAAAAATGGTTTCCGGGGCTTTTGTGGCTTCCGTAATGCTTCCGTAAAATTTCCGAAAACCTTGGGTAAGCATATTTCACTTAAAATTGGTGAAAGGGAAGAGAAAAAAAGATGAAATTCAAATCCAAAACACTTCCGTAAGGCTTCCGTAACTTTTCCATAAAGTACGAAAAGGGAGGTGAACTTAGTAATTGGGGTACGCTTCGAAATCTTCCTCAAGAAGCCTCTGGGCGGCAAGAACCTCCCTTTTTCCCTATAAATAGGGGAGGGATGGGGGCTGTTTCAAAATTTTCATGACCCCTAAGCTATGCATTTCGGCTATTTTGGGCAAAAAACACGTTTTCGTGATGAAAAATCGAGTCGAAATGCTTCCGTAACACTTTCGTAAGCGATTATGCGGAAATTCTTCATCGTTCTTCACCGTTCTTCTTCGTTCTTCAGTCTTTAACCGGTAAGTTCCTGAAATCGAATCTTTCAATTCATTCTATGCACCCTTAGTGGTCCCTACTTGTTTTGTGTACTTTCACTTCTATTTCGCTTACTTTCAGTTTTCTTCTCTTTCGCTTTAACGAGCTTTTAACCGTTTATTTAAACCATTTTTTCACCTAATAAATGATAAAATGAATTTCAACCGATCATTTGTGTTGTAATCTCGTTTAGTCACTGTTAAAACAAAATCTAACTAATCGTTCACACTGTAACCTCGGTTAAATCTAAAAAAGAAAAAAATAATAATAAAATAATCAAAATATCTTTGAATAAAATAATCAAAAAAATCAATCGGACGTTTTTCTTTGGAAGTTTCCTTGAATGAATTGACTAATAACCAAAGTGAAACTAAGGCTAAAATCAACTCACAAATCAAGCTTTGTCCGCAAAAATCACTAAAAACCATTTTAAGGTCCAACGCCTTAAACTGTCCTCTTTGCTTTTATCGGTTAACATGGACCGTTCAAAAGCATAAAATCAACACGTAACTTTACCGCTTTTGCATGAACTACATAGGTCTGATTTCCTCATCGCAATCGAGGATACATAGGAGCAAAAGCCCCGCTTTTGTCGGCCACCCCAAGAGATCGTTAATGGTTGAATGCTTTAACGTTTCTCTCCTTTCAAAACCAGGAGATCATTAATGGTCCAACGCCTTAACGTTTCTCTCCTTTCAAAATCAAAAGATCCTTTAATGGTCCAACGCCTTAAACGACTTTAGTTCGGTTAAAATCGATCTTGCAGAAAAAGATCAAAACAACTTAACCAACGTTTAGTTCTGAAAGAACTACGTAGGTCTGATTTCCTCATCGCAATTGAGGATACGTAGTAGCGAGGGAAACACCCTTGTCGACTACACCAAAATTAAAACATAAAAAGCATAAAAACACAAAAAGACATAAAAAAGGGAAAATAAAACATTTTGAAGTCATATTTGCACACTTGATTAAAGGTTGTCGTCCCTTGTGATGGACGCGTGGGGTGCTAATACCTTCCTCGTGCGTAAAAACAATTTCCGAACCTTTCACGATTAAAGTTCGTAGACCACACCTTTCCGATTTTTCCGACGTTTTCCTCAAATAAACGTTGGTGGCGACTCCGTGCATTTTTCTTTCTTGGAAGATGCACCAGTGAGCCCTTGCGTTGCCCTCCCACCGAAGGGTAGGTTGCAAGAACTTGCCACGTCACTTGTGAACCCCAGATAGTACATGGGGTTTACAAAAATGGCTTTGATTGTTTTTTCAGTGTAGGTGCAATTTATGCGAACAATATGAATGAACTTGTATTTATCTACTTTGTTTCATTGGGATTATTTTGCATTTATTTATTATAGACTAAAATATGTTTTTTGTCCTAATAAATATGAAAAAATTTGAAATTTGTCCATGCAAAATTGTCAGAACATTTTTCATCCTTACAGAATTAAAATATGTCATTTTTTGATTCGGAGCAAAGCTTAGATATCCAAATCTATGTGGATTGCTTTTCTACAATCTATGTGGATTGCTTTTCTACATCGGTTATATGCATAACGGATGTAAAAAAATGTCATTGATGTAATAACTTATGTCTGGACTAAAAAAGGGTATTTGAATTTTGTGAGGATGAAAAATGTTGAAAATTTTATAGGACAAATTTTGAACATACCTGTGATATGGTGGTATGCTTTTTGCATATTTACAATGTATTTGAATTTTGAACATATTTACAATGATGAAAAACATATTTACAAATTTTGAAAAATGTATTTGAATTTTTAACATATTTACAATTATCAAAAACATACTTTACCCTTTATTATTTCTAAATCACTTAAGACTTGCTTAAAACTGGATGTGGTGGTATGATTTTTGCATTTTGTGTCTCTAAATTTATGTAATACATATGTGTCCTTTAATATGTATTTCTATTCTATGTTTGACTAGCAAAATATAGGTTGGATTAAAAGTTGACATACCTGTGAAGACACTCCAATGCTTAAGTTAGCGGTGTGGAGTTATAACATTTATCATAATATAGGATGGATCAAAAGTTGGCTTACCGGAACCTTGATGACCCTTTTTATGGAGGTGAAATTGGATTATAAGATCTTAATCTCCCTTGTAAGATAATATAAATAAGGAAAGATATGATTTTATCTTGTCTTTCCTCTGCTATTCAATAACTTTCGATATTTGGAAATATCTCTATCTTTATAGTAGAAGATAAAGTTTTCCCTCTTACCTTAATTAGATCCGCCATATTCTCCATAATTCGAGTAGACTACTCGGCCAAACACTAAGCATGGAAGCTTGCCAAGTCCAACTAGTACACATGCCCCCAAGCTGTGAAGCTGGTTGTAGGAGCTTTGTAAAAATAATCTTAAGTCTTTAACCTTGATGTCACTATCTTTTAGCTGATTTTGAGTTATATTTATTTTGGTTTGATTGCAACCGAGTCCTAGAGGGATTTTAATTTTCTATTTAGCCAAGTGTTACCTTAGTCTCAAAGGAAAAATAGACAATCATTGTCTTCTACCGAATCGGAGTGGTTGAGAATTTGAAGACATATCTTATCAACAATTGTATTGTTCATATGCATTTAATATCTTTGTGCATTTTCGAGAAAGGCGCAATAATTAGGTCCTTTGATTTTCAAAATGCTCTCAGGATAACCAAAAGTCATTCCTTTCCCTAATCGTTGATCTGTGACTTCAAGGAAAGATCTAATGGTCTGAATGGATGTGTCTTTTTAGCCCTGCAAGTGGGGTCTTTGCTGCTGAGGGATGCTCTGCCCTAACTTTGGTGTGCATCCTAAACCAAGGGACGATGAGGCCAAATCCCCTCTACCTATTTGTTCTCATAATCTTATTGATTTAGACTCAAAGGCCACTATCGTCTAAGTCATAGTTCGTCATCTCTTATTCCTCCACATCTTGCTCCTAGAAAACCTAGTAAGGTTAGGAAGAAGTACCCTCCCATAACCTTTATGGGTTATTCCCGAGTTCATGAAGAAGTCAGATCCTACACAAGTAGTTTCCTAATTTATGAGTCTATCACTAACTTCCTCAATTTTGTCAAGTTGTGTTGCGTCGATCGTCCCGATGTGATGATCATCAAGTCTTGCTTGGAAAGTGAATGCATTTTAAACACGCTTTTTTCGGGTGAGACTCACTTCATGTATATGTAGTTGAATCTCTTCTTGAATCTTCACCTGACTGTTTCTTTCGACAAGTTTGAGGTTAATGTCCTTCGAGAGTTGAATGTTTCCCTTACCCTATTGCATTTGAACTGAGCATCCATGTGTACCTTTAGGGTTTTGTATTAAGAGTTTTTTTATAACTTTAACTGCCCTCAAATTCATCACTATAATGTGAAGGAAAAAAAATGGTGGTTGGTTCTCCCTAATCGACATTTCTGGTATGGCTTTCATTGGTCCCTACACTACTTCCTACAAAATTTCAAGGGTCACTTCATCCAAGTGCACCCTGGAGTCGAGTCAATGCTGATTTATTTTACTCAGTAGGGGGCGACTCATTTTCCTTTTTACTAGAGTCCTTCACCGAATAAGGACATCACAAAATATGTACTGGACATGTCCACTTTCAATCAGGAGGAAATGATTGCACCCTACAAGTTTCCTAAGGCTCTTCACTATAAGAACTTGGTGAACTTGCCCTTCTCTAAAACTCAGTCCTTGAATTCAGATCACGAGTATGTATTATTTTTTTATGTTTCACTTTGCTTTCTTTTCCGAATTTTAACCTTTCCTTTATTTTTCTTTGTCAGGAATTATGACTATGTTTGATTACTAATCTATCAAGATGTAGAAGCAAGCTTCATGATGATGAATCAAGTATGATTCAAGTAGTTTTGATGATGACAAAAAGCCCAAAAGAATGATGTCAAGATTGAGTCAACAAGTTCAAGATCAAGATTAAAGAAAAGACATAAAGAAGAATCAAGATTCAAGAGAAGATGAATTCAAGATTCAAGAGAAGAAACCAAGAAGCAACAAGTCAAGACTTCACAAGGGAAGTATTGAAAAAGATTTTTCAAAAACCAAACATAGCACAATTTTGTTTTACAAGAAAAGTTTTCTCAAATTTTTCTAAGTTACCAGAGTATTTACTCTCTGGTAATCGATTACCAGTGATAGATTTTGATTTCAAAAAGTTTTAACTGAATTTGCAATGTTCCAAATGATTTCTAAATGGTGTAATCGATTACAATATATTGGTAATCGATTATCAGTGTATTTGAACATTGAAATTCAAATTCAATTGTGAAGAGTCACATCTTTTCATAAAATACTTTGTCTAATTTATTACATGGTTATGGTAATCGATTACCAGTGACAAGTTTTGAATAAAAAATCAAGAGATGTAACTCTTCCAATGGTTTTCTCAAGATTTTCTCAAGGTTATAACTCTTCCAATGGTTTTCTTGACCAGACATGAAGAGTTTATCAAAGCAAGACCTTGACTTGCATTTTAAGAACTTGATATAACTTTTAGAACTTCTTGAACAATTTTTGAGAAATCTTGAAACCTTTTCTTCTCATCTTTCTTCTTCTTCCTTTACCAAAAAGCTTTCTAAGTTTTCTGTTTTCCAAACCTTGTTCTTCTGCAAAAAACAAAAGTGTGTTATATCTTTTCATTCTCTTCTCGCTTTGCCAAAAAGAATTCGACAAGGACTAATCGCCTGAATTCTTTTTGTGTCTCTCTTCTCCCTTTTCCAAAAGAACAAAGGACTAACCGCCTGAATTCTTTTGTGTCTCCCTTCTCCCTTTTCAAAGAATTCAAAAGGACACAGTCTGAGAATTCTTTTGATTCTTCCCTTTCCCTTAAACAAAAGATTTCAAAGGACTAACCGCATGAGATATCTTTTGTTTCCCCTTAGAAAGATTCAAAGGACTAATCGCCTGAGAATTCTTTGTCTTAACACATTGAAGGGTACATCCTTTGTGGTACAAGTAGAGGGTACATCTACTTGGGTTATTGTGACTGAGAACAAGATAGGGTACTGATCGAGGTCGTACCCGAATCAAATAAACATGAAAATGCAGTAACTAGGAAGTGATCCTAGGTCGTTTCCCAATGAGCAATGACAAACCAAATGTTCATAATATACTTGCGCAGTAACAGTAACGATTGGGGGGGGGGGGTTTGTTTGTTTCGTGATTAAAGAGCAGAACAAGTAAACTGGAATATGAAACTACTAATATTAAAAATGGGTTGCTTCCTCTGATTCAGAAGCCATTCTCTTATCCTGGGTTATGGAGAATTCGTCCCAAACAGTCAACCACTTAATCCAACCCTATTTCAATTTACTAAGCGAAAATCAACTTAGGGTTGTCAATACGTGATTAGGCACCACATACACCAGTTACCCCTTCGTCCATTAAGCATGAACGCAAGTTAGGCTCAGAGGCAATTAATCGAACACGAAGCGTGCACTGATTAATGTTCACGAATTTGGGATAACTGGTGAAGGGAAAACTGCCAGGAAACCACATTAAAAACGAAACCTCAAAGAGAGTTGGGCTTCGTCCTCAAAAGGAAACAACACCAGAAAAACTAGCCTTCCATAGATTCAAACAGAAAACGCAAATGAAACATGAAGCAGAAATGTAAATGAATAGAAATGTAAATGAAACAAAAACGTAAATGAGACAGAAACGTAAATGAAAGTAGAAGAAGAAGCAAGAACGAAATTGTAATTAGAAGCAGAAAACGGAAAATTGCATTAAGAACGAAAACAGTAGCCTTAGAACAGAAAAACGTGAAAACCTAAAACAAAGCTCTAAATAATAAAATAGCATAACAGAATAGCCTTGAACGCATATGCATGATGATGCAATGACTCATGAAAAATGGGAATGTGATAACGGACAAATGCAGGAATGATATGTTCATTATGATGCTGAAGAGATGTTTATGCGGTGCATGATATGAATGCATTTACGGACACGAGAGCCCTGAAAAATTATCTCTTCTTACTTGCACACTTGGGGGTGCAGTGTCCCATGTGTGTAGTTAAGAAGGTGATATGGATCTTCCGGCTTCCCATGACAAAAGACGAGATCAACATACAATGCGTGCGTGACAACATGACGCAGACGCACAAGAGCATAACACGGGGATGCACATAGTATGACAATATCCACAAATAATTACAGGCAAAGGCGTACATGACATTTAGGACTACATGCATGGCAATGTTTTAAAACGGCATGCAGCGTGTTTGCTCCATGACCCTATTCTAGGGACCTATAGGATAATATCTATGGGTCTCTAATAACTACTCCCAACGATTCATAGCTCACACGGCTGTTTTCTAGAGGTATCATCACTCAAGATAACAATATTGTGGCGGTATGGAATACCAGCGACAACATATTATAAAGAGAGAAAGCTCTAGACAAGGTTTCACTATTATCAAGCAAGTCGGAGACCTAGCATGATCATAGATTCACCTCCACTCCTTAAATTCCCATGAACCCGGGTATAGGGCCCCTTTTTTACTCAAACCCGTGGGTGCTTAGTGTAAAAATGTGAAAAAGACAGCAGTTATTACACTTTACACAGTTCAATAAATGCACACACAAGGTTTCACAATTCCAAAATTCCTTAGAATAGGCCTAACTCACAAAAAGGTCCCCAGTGGAGTCGCCAATTGTCGCAACATGCCCTTTTGCGGGCGAGCGAAGGCGTGGCTCACGGGTGCGCTTTCCAAAAGAGGAAAGATGCACGGAGTCGCCACCAATGTTTATTTGTGGAAAACGTCGGAAAAACCGAAGGAAACCGATCGAAACGAAAATTCTAAGTTCGGGAGTTGTATTTACGTTTGAGGAAGGTATTAGCACCTCTCACGTTTGTCTCAAAGGACAACAGCCTATTTTTTAGAATTGTGAAATTGTGTTATCTTAACTTTTATTTCTTTTTATTTTTTGAGGTCGACAAAAGCGAGACTTTTGCTCCTACGTACCCTCCATTGAAGAGGAAATCAGACCTATGTAGTTCTTTCTTAAGGGTGAATCAAACGATTCTTTTTACTTGGAAGGTGATCATTTTAAGGCGTTGGACCTTAAAATTTATCATTTTTACTTGGTAAGAAAAACTGAGATAATAAACTTTCAAATCCCTTCTTTTAGTGATTTTTTGTGGACGAGCTTGACTTGGCGAATTGATTTTAGCCTTAGTTTCACTTTAGTTATTAGTCAATTCAATCAAGAATGAGAAATCCCAAAGAGAAAACGTCCGATTGATTTTTTTTTGGTTTATTTTACTAAAAGATATTTTTTGATTATTATATTATTATTTTACCTCATTTTTTATTTCCAACGTGGTTACGGCACGACCGAACGGTCGGAATTCATTTTAACCGAAATTAACGGATGATACAATTCAAATGATCGGTGGAAATTTATTTTATTTTTAGATTAGGCAAGAAAACGACTTAAATAAACGGTTAATGCACGTTAAAAACGGAAGAAAAAGTAAACGAAATTAAAGTGAAAGTACACAAAACAAGAAATGAATTGAAAGTCTCGGATTCGAAAACTTACCCGTTGAAGAACGAAGAACGAACGAAGAACGGTAAAGAATGACGAAGAACGATGAAGAATTTCCCCAGAATCGCTTACGGAAGCGTTACGGAAGCACTTCGACTCGATTTTTCTTCACGAAAATGCGTTTTTTGCCCAAAATAGCCGAAATGCATAGCCAAAGGGGTCTTAAACATTTTGAAACAGCTCCCCCCTCCCCTATTTATAGAAAAAAAGGGAGGTGCTTGCCGCCCAGACACTTAATGAAGAAGATTTCTAAGCGCACCCGAATTACTAAGTTCACCTCCCTTTTCGTATTTTACGGAAAAGTTACGGAAGCCTTACGGAAGTGTTTTCGAATTTGATTTTCATCTTTTTTCTCTTCCCTTTCACCAATGTTAAGTGGAATATGCTTACCCAAGGTTTTCGGAAATTTTACGAAAGTATTACGGAAGCCGCGGAAGCCCTGGATACCATTTTTCAAAAACATGGAGGAGCTTGCCGCCCAGTTGCTTCCTCCTTAAGCAACCCAACTTCCAAAATGTTCCGGAAGGGCCTAGATTTGAATTGCTATTTACACCCCTATCTTGATAAGTTCACCCCCCTTTATCTTTTTTTGGTGATTCTTTTTCCTTGACGTTACGAAACTTTACGAATTTCGTAACGATACTTATTTTCCTTCCGAAGGTTACGAATCCTTACGGATTATGTATTTACTCTTTTTTAGCTTTCGAAGAAGTTACGAAAACTCACGGATTTAAAAAAAAACACCTCCTTTCGATTTCCGTCACATTACGGAATTTTCACGGATCGCGTAAGCCTGCTTCCTTTTGATTTTCGGCACGTCCCGGGACTTCACATATTATGCAACAAAGGGTGCCAAGTATCTCGAAGCGGCCAATCAAAGGTTGTATATCATCAAATAATAATCCCCGGACGAAATTAGGGTATGACAACCCTCAAAGCACCCATGAAAGCAAACACCACATAAACTTGGCAAGATTCTAAAATTGACAATCAACCCATAAACACAAGCACATAAGAATCAAAAGGTCTTTTAAGGTTGTAATGGGGCCAAGGACAAGGTATGGAAAAATATGGAATAAGTGGCTAAATCCCAAAGGAATAGAGGAGCAATGGGGAATAAGTGCATATTAAGAAAAAAATAAGAAAATAAAAAAAAGTAAAGATAAAATTTAAACATAAAGAGTAGAACCAAGAGTTTCATCATTCTTGTGCCATTTAAGATCTTATTCACTCAACTTTATTGCTTTTCTTTTTCTTTTTTCGAATTTTTTTTTTTTTTTGCTCTATAGCCTTTGAGAAACAACATTTCATTCAGCATGTCCAACATTTAACCAATATACAATGTACATCAAGTATGGCCCAAAATACATCATGAAGCATAGCCAACAAAACAAGTTATCCAATGAAACAAAAACCCCCCACACTTATTCCCAAAACAATTCCAAAGCTCCAAAATTCCTTAAGGATATGGTGATATCATGGTTTTTTCATTTAAGGCTTGTAGTGAGCTTCAAAACAAGGAAAGGGGAACAAGGCTCAAAAGGGCTATCAAAGGAATTAATTCAAGGTAAGTCCATTTGGCTAGAAGCTTAGAAGAACAAAATTGCCTCAATCATTTCCAAATATGCATGTGAATTAGGAAGCATCAACAAGAATCAAGCCAAGGCTATTGTGCAAGCAATCAATGGGGCAAAACACACCAAATGATTATGATGATGGATGGCTCAAATTCTCACAAAGGTAAACTCATCACTTTCAAATTGAGCTTTCAAAACTATCATTACATGTAGAGGAGAATCAAGGATTTCAAGTCACAAAATGTCAAGAACTTTTATTTTCAAAACAATTACCCATTTCCTGAACATATCCCATAATTCAAAGAAAAACATGCAAAGTCGTACATGCACACAAAATTGACCCAAAATATTAAACTAAAAATCCGACGAAACTAACAATATTAACAAATTAACACAACTAACAAATTAACAAAACCAACAAAACTAGCAAAACCAAAGAACACTCCCCCCCCCCATACTTAAACAATACATTGTCCTCAATGTAGCACAATTAAAAGATTAAAAACAATTAAATCATCAAATAGAATCGGACAAGTGTAATAAAAGCAAAGAAGGAGATAGGAAAAGAAAAACTCCCTAAGTCATGGTGGAGGAAGAGTAGGGTGGAGTAAGGAAGTCTCTTCCACCACTACGTCCACTAAAGAAGGGTTCGTGAGGAATGGCTTAAGTAGATGTCCGTTGACCTTGAAGCTCTTGTTTGTGGAGTCGCTTTTGATCTCAACTGTACCATAAGGAAAAACATTAGTAACAACAAAAGGACCAATCCACTTAGACCTCAACTTACCACTCATGAGTCCAAGCCTAGAATTATACAATAACACTTTTTGCCCAACCATGAAGTCCTTCTTAACTATCATGCTATCATGGAACTTCTTGGTCTTTTCTTTGTAGAACTTGGCATTCTTGTAGGCTTCTAGGCGGATTTCATCTAACTCACTCAGTTGCAACTTTCTTTCCTCACCAGCTTGATCCATAGAGAAGTTGCAAGTCTTCACTGCCCAGTAAGCTTTGTGCTCAATTTCCATTGGAAGATGACATGCCTTTCCAAAGACAACCTGATAAGGAGACATTCCTATGGGTGCTTTGTAGGCAGTCCGATGTGCCCAGAGAGCATCATCAAGCCTGGTACTCCAATCTTTCCTGCTTGGCTGCACAATCTTCTCTAAAATTCTCTTGATTTTCCGGTTAGAAATTTCTACCTGTCCATTGGTCTGGGGGTGGTATGGTGTGGATACCCTGTGTACCACCCCATACTTTTTAAGCAGGGCATGCATTGTCCTGTTGCAAAAATGGGTTCCTTGATCACTAACAATTGCTTTAGGTACTCCAAACCTGCAAAACAGATTAGACCTGACAAAGTCTGCAACAACATTAGCATCATTAGTTCTAGTGGGCTTGGCTTCCACCCATTTTGAAACATAGTCAATTGCAAGGAGAATGTAAACATAACCAAAAGAGACAGGAAAAGGTCCCATGAAATCTATACCCCAGACATCAAACACCTCACAGAATAGCATAGGTTGTTGAGGCATTTGTTGTCGCCATGTAAGTGTATTTCCTGCTCTCTGACACTGCTCACAAGTGCTGCAGATCTTCCACGCATCTTTAAAGATGGTGGGCCAATAAAAACCACAATCAAGCACTTTGCGAGCTGTCCTTTGAACACCCAGATGACCTCCCGGTGCGGAAGAATGACAGAACTACAGGACTGAGTCAGTCTCATGATCTGGAATGCATCGTCTAATTACCTGATCACTGCACAATTTCCACAAGTAGGGGTCATCCCAAATAAAATGCTTAGCATCACTTTTAATTTTATCTCTTTGGGCCTTAGATGCTAAGGGAGGAAAAACAGAGGCAACTAAATAATTGACAATGTTAGCAAACCAGGGAGTAGAAAGAGAGTCAGAAATACTATACAGTATATACAAATGATCATCCGGGAAATCATCCCGAATGGGTGAATCCGCATCTGATACACGTTCGATCCGACTCAAATGATCAGCAACTAGATTTTGTGCTCCGCTCCTATCACGGATCTCCAAGTCAAACTCTTGGAGCCAGAGCATCCATCGGATCAACCTAGGCTTAGAATCAGCCTTCTTCAACAAGTACTTTAGAGCTGTATGGTCAGTGTAAACAATAATGCGGGTACCAAGCAAATAAGATCGAAATTTTTCAAGAGCAAAAACTATGGCTAGAAGCTCTTTCTCAGTAGTAGTATAATTCGCTTGGGCGGCATCTAAAGTCCTAGAAGCATAATATATCACCCTGGGCAATTTATCAATTTTCTGAGCAAGGACAGCCCCCAATGCATAATTTGATGCATCACACATAAGCTCAAAAGGGGCTGTCCAATCGGGTGCCTGGATGATGGGGGTGGTAGTCAGCGCTCTTTTGAGGCAATCAAAAGCCTCTTTGCATCTGTCATTAAAGTCAAACTCCACCTCCTTTTGCAACAAGTTGGATAGTGGAAGGGCTACTTTGCTAAAATCCCTTATAAAGTGCCTATAGAATCCTGCATGACCAAGAAAAGATCACACCTCTCGCACACAAGAGGGGTAAGGCAATTGTGAAATAACAGAAATTTTTGCAGGATCTACTTCAATACCCTTATTGGAAATAATGTGGCCTAAAACTATACCTTGCTCAACCATAAAATGACATTTTTCAAAATTTAGAACAAGGTTAGTTTCAATGCATCTATTCAAAACTTTTTCCAAACTATTCAAACAACCATCAAAAGAGGATCCATATACAGTGAAATCATCCATAAACACCTCTATGCAATTTTCTAAAAAATCACTGAAAATACTAATCATGCACTGCTGGAAGGTACTAGGGGCATTGCACAGGACGAAAGGCATCCTCCTATAGGCAAAAGTGCCGAAGGGGCAGGTGAATGTGGTCTTTTCCTGATCCTCAGGAGCAATAGTAATTTGCATATAACCAGAAAAACCATCAAGGAAACAGTAGTGGGATTTACCTGCTAGGCGTTCAAGCATCTGGTCAATGAATGGCAGGGGAAAATGATCCTTTTTGGTAACCTGGTTCAGCCTCCTATAGTCAATGCAGACTCTCCAACTGTTCTACACCCGAGTAGGAATCAACTCCTCCTTCTCATTTTTTATCACAGTGAGGTCGGTCTTCTTCGGGACTACCTGGACGGGACTCACCCATTTGCTGTCGGAGATAGGATAAATGATTCCAGCTTACAAAAGCTTGGTTATCTCCTTCTTCACTACATCAAGAATCACCGGGTTGAGTCTTCTCTGTGGCTGTCTTACTGGTTTAGCTCCATCCTCTAAATTTATTCGATGCATACATGTGGATGGGCTAATACCAGGAATGTCTGCCAGGGTCCAGCCTATAGCCTTCTTATGCTTCTTGAGAACTAACAACAACTTCTCCTCTTGCTCATTAGCAAGGGAGGCAGATATAATCACTGGAAAACTCTTGCTATCATCCAAGTAAGCGTATTTTAAATTTGATGGCAGATGCTTCAATTCTGGTGTGGTCGGCTGGACAGTGGTAGAAGGAGATGGTTTCTCAGCCTTTACCTCATAAAGAAAGTCAGAGGTATGTGTACTTCCTGAAACATGGTTAGTCCTATCTGACTCTATAAAATCAATCTCGAGAGGTAAAACACCACCACCAGACATGCAATCAATATCACTTTCAGATTCACTCTCAGCATCAAATTCAGACATATGATCAAGTATAATTTCAGACTCAATGCATGAAGAGTGAGAGGCATGCAGATTAGAATAAAGATCAGCCATGTATTCATCAACAACATGGTCAATTATTTCAGCACGAAATACAGAAAGATCTTCAGATGGGTATTTCATAGCATCCAGAATATTAAAATGAACAGTTATATCACCAAACTCCATGGATAGTGTGCCTGCATAAACATCTATCTTAGTTCTAGCAGTTTTCATAAAGGGTCTGCCTAGAATGATGGGAACTGATCCTTGAGAAAATCCATCTTCCATATTCAAAATATAAAAATCAACAGGGAAAATCAGTTCACCAACTCTAACTAAGACATCTTCTATGAAACCAACAGGGTAGGCAACACTTCTATTAGCTAAATGAATTACCACATCAGTTGACTGCAAGGGACCTAGAGATAGAGAATTAAAAATAGACAGAGGCATAACACTAATAGAAGCTCCTAAATCTAGCATGGCATTGTCAAACTTACTATTCCCTATAATACAAGGTATGCTGAATGTACCTGAATCTTTGCATTTTTCAGGAATTTGAGGAACATATTTACCAATCAATGCGGAGACATTTCTGCCCATGCTAATTCGTTCACTTCCTTTAAGCTTCCACTTATTAGTGCACAACTCCTTCAAGAATTTAGCATATCTTGGAATTTGCTTTATTGCATCCAACAGAGGTATGTTTACCTCTACTTTTCTAAACGTTTCCAAGATCTCTTTCTCTGCCTCTTCCATTTTTTTGTTGGAAACTGCTCTTGGAGGGAATGGAAGAGGGGGAATGTGCTGCTTCTGCAAACCAGAATTACCTGTGGAAGAAGATTCACCTGCACATAAATTGTTAGGTAAATTTTTGTCATCACCTTTTTCTGGAGTAGAGTGAAGTTTGGCAGGTTCATTTGCAGATGAGGAAGGTGCTACGGGTTGAGGTCCTTGACACTGCTTTCCTGACCGCAATGAAATGGCACTGACATTTTTGGGATTTTGGACAGCTTGAGAAGGTAGCTTATCAGAATTCTGGGACTGTTGTTGATTCAATTGTGTAGCTAATTGTCCCATCTGATTAGTCAAGCTCTGAATGGAAGCTCTGGTCTCTTGTTGAAACTGCATGTTTTGCATAGTCATTTGCCTCACAAGTTCTTCGAGGGAAGGTTGTGTAGGGGCCTCAACTGTTGGCTATTTCTGGGGTTGTTGCTGTTGTTGGATTGGTGGAGGAATGTATGGTCTGCTTGGGCCAACAACATTTTGGAAGGAAGGAGTAGGCTGCTGTTGTTGTTGCTGAGGGCTGGACCATCTGAGATTAGGGTGATTCCTCCATCCAGGGTTGTATCTGTTGCTGGAGAGGTCATAATTGTTTTGTTGTGGTTGATTTTGCTGCTGAGGTTGAGGAGGTCTATTGTAAATATTTGCAGCATAAGCTTCAGGCTGCTCAATTGCTCCAGGTTGCTGCATGGAAGGGCAAAGGTCTGTATGGTGGTCAGCAGAGAAGCACAAACCACAAACCCTTGCGACAGGTACAAATTTCTGATTCAAGGCCAGCTTGGTTACCAAGTTAACCAATGCATCCAGTTTGCCTTCAAGCTTCTTAGTCTCAGATGTTCCAGCTGAGTTTGTAGCTACCTCATGCACTCCTCTAATGACTATGGCATCATTTCTGGCGCTAAACTGCTGGGAGTTGGAAGCCATCTTCTCAATTAAATTTATGGCTTCAGTAGGAGTCATGTCTCCAAGGGCTCCACCACTGGCAGCATCTATCATACTTCTCTCCATATTACTGAGTCCTTCATAAAAATATTGGAGAAGAAGCTGCTCCGAAATCTGATGGTGAGGGCAACTGGCACATAGTTTTTTAAATCGCTCCCAATACTCATACAGGCTCTCTCCACTGAGTTGTCTAATACCTGAGATATCTTTCCTGATGGCTGTGGTCCTGGAAGCAGGGAAAATTTTTTCTAAGAATACTCTCTTAAGGTCATCCCAGCTCGTGATGGACCTTGGAGCAAGGTAATACAGCCAGTCCTTTGCCACTCCCTCTAATGAATGAGGAAAAACCTTCAGAAATATGTGATCCTCTTGGACATCTGGGGGTTTCATGGTGGAGCAAACAATATGAAATTCCTTCAAATGTTTGTGCGGGTCTTCACCTGCAAGGCCATGAAACTTTGGAAGCAAATGAATCAGTCCAGTTTTAAGAACATATGGGACATCCTCATCAGGGTATTGGATGCACAAGCTTTCGTAGGTGAAATCAAGTGCAGCCATTTCCCTTAGAGTCCTCTCACGGGTGGAGGTTGTGCCATGTTCTCAGAATGAGCAAAATCAGAATGCTCAAAATTATAATGCTCCAAATCAGGATGTTCAAAATCACCAATAACAGAATGCACAGATTCACCAGTAATGGAATGCTCAGGATGATCAAAAGGTATAAAATGATGCCTAACTAATCTATGAAATGTCCTATCTATCTCAGGGTCAAAGGGTTGTAAGTCAGATGGATTGCCTCTAGTCATACACTACATTCAGCATGCACAACTAGTTGCCTTGTCATGTAAATAAAGGTGCAGGTTTGAACTACAGCTACCCTCAAATGATATCCAAATGACTTGAAATTTTGTGAGCAACCTTATAAAATGATGAGAAGATAGCACAAAAAATTTCAGGCAAAAATTCAAAGTGTAACTATGGAAGTTAAAAATAGTAGGTTAAGAAAAATAAGTGAATAAAACTTGAAAAATAAAAAACTTTTGACAGAATCACTATTTTTGGACGACGGAGACCTCAGCCGGCCTATGGTTGGCTTCCACGGCGTAGGAAATTTTTTTCTACCCCAAATACATATATAATAATTGCGATTCTGATAACCAGAGCAAAAGTTATGCCCGTTTGAAGTTTCGACAAACACAAAATTTGCTACTTTTTTGGAACTTTCAAATCTGACCAAACTAAAGGCTCTAGCTATTTTTCCCACAAAATATAGGTTAAAAGAAGTTACCACAAAAAAATTCAGCCAAAAATAACAACCCTAGCTACTAAAACAAAAAATCTCAAATAATTCAGCATGGGTGGTCGCTAAGTCCGTCGCAAAACACTATTCACAGCAAAACACCCAAGACTGAAACAGGGGAAACGCTTAATGGGAAAACTGAAACAGAACACACACTAAACAAAATACCAGGACACTAAACAACACTAACACACATACTAACACAATACTAACAATTAAACATAAAACACGAAAGGATTAAACACACAACACTAGCTAGCTATTATGAACCTTTGGACACTGCTCCCCGGCAACGGCGCCAAATTTGATCGAGGCCGTACCCGAATCAAATAAACATGAAAATGCAGTAACTAGGAAGTGAATCTAGGTCGTTTCCCAACGACCAATGACAAACCAAATGTTCATAATATACTTGCGCAGTAACAGTAACGATTGGGGGGGGTTGTTTGTTTCGTGATTAAAGAGCAGAACAAGTAAACTGGAATATGAAACTACTAATATTAAAAACGGGTTGCTTCCTCTGATTCAGAAGCCATTCTCTTATCCTGGGTTATGGAGAATTCGTCCCTAATAGTCAACCACTTAATCCAACCCTATTTCAATTTACTAAGCGAAAATCAACTTAGGGTTGTCAATACATGATTAGGCACCACATACACCAGTTACCCCTTCGTCCATTAAGCATGAACGCAAGTTAGGCTCAAAGGCAATTAATCGAACACGAAGCGTGTACTGATTAATGTTCACGAATTTGGGAAAACTGGTGAAGGGAAAACTGCCAGGAAACCACATTACAAACGAAACCTCAAAGAGAGTTGGGCTTCGTCCTCAAAAGGAAACAACACCAGAAAAACTAGCCTTCCATAGATTCAAACAGAAAATGCAAATGAAACATGAAGCAGAAATGTAAATGAACAGAAATGTAAATGAAACAAAAACGTAAATGAGACAGAAACGTAAATGAAAGTAGAAGAAGAAGCAAGAACGAAATTGTAATTAGAAGCAGAAAACGGAAAATTGCATTAAGAACGAAAACAGTAGCCTTAGAACAGAAAAACTTGAAAACCTAAAACAAAGCTCTGAATAATAAAATAGCATAACAGAATAGCCTTGCACGAATCCCAAGGCTACTATTTAAAATCACTCAAAGTCACTGGGCCCTATTACAATACTCTGGCCCAAAACGAAATAAACACTGAACAGCATAAAATAAAATTGCGAAATTTCCTAATTAGAAATTAACTAAGGTGAGCGTTGCTTTATTTGCCCTCTTCAAGTCCATAACCAAAATCCGGATTAAGCCCAATGTTTCATTAATTCCTGAAATTAGATTAAAAACATCAAATTAGCTAAATGAGCCCAAATAATAAAACTGCCTGATTAATTGACAATTAAGATCAATCAGTAATTAAAATGGTGCAAAAAGGGTTTAGAAAATAGAAGAAAATGATGGCACATCAGGTACATATCTTGTGGATCAGTTCAAGTGGAGGGTACATCCACTTGGTTGTTCAAAGAGAACAAGGGAGGGTACATGCCATGTGGATCTTTGCTTGTAAAGGATTTTACAAGGTTGAAAGAAATCTCAAGAACCGGTGGTTGCTTGGGGACTGGATGTAGGCACGGGTTGTTGCCGAACCAGTATAAAACTCTTGTGTTTGTCTTCTTCTTCCCTACACTCTTTAATTTTCACTGTGTACTTTAATTATCGCTTTTACTTTTGGTTAAGTTTCTTTTTCTATTCTTTACTTTCTTAACTTAGTAGTAAAAGCCTAATTAAATCTAGTAACATTAAGAAGGATAGTTTTTTAATTAGTCAAGGCACATTAATAATTAATTCAACCCCCCCTTCTTAATTATTCCGAGGCCACTTGATCCAACAAGTGGTATCATAGCAGGTATCTTGTAGAAAGTTTAACCACTTTAAGATTCATGGCCTCTTTAAATTCTTTGTTTTTCAAAAGTAATTTCAGGAATAGGTCATTCCAAGATCATGATGAAGACCAAGTCAACTTGTGCCTCATGACAAAATCTCATGAAAACAACAAAGAAGAATCTGTAAGGAAGAAGTGGTACATCGACAGTGGATGTTCCAAGCATATGACAGGAGATGTATCCAAATTTACAACCATTTCCACCAAGAAAAGTGGACATGTTACATATGGCGACAACAACAAAGGCAAAATCATTGGAGTCAGTAAAATAGGTACGAGTTCCTCTACTCCTATTGAAAATGTGTTACTTGTAGAAGGTTTAAAGCATAACTTATTATGTGTTAGTCAATTATGTGATAGAGGATATAAAGTATCTTTTGATTCTGAAAAATGTGTTATCAAGCATGAGCATGACAAAGATATTGAGCATATAGGTTTCAGAGAAAATAATGTTTACATGATTGATTTAAAACAAAAATCTGAAAAATGATAGATGCTTTCTAAGTAAAGATAATGATCATTGGTTATGGCATAAGAGAATTGCCCACATTAACATGGATCATCTAAATAGATTAATCTCCAAAGACCTAGTTGTTGGTTTACCAAAATTAAAGTTTGAAAAAGATAAATTATGTGACGCATGCCAGAAAGGTAAACAAACAAAAACATCTTTTAAATCTAAAAATATTGTCTCTACCACTCAACCATTACAATTATTGCACATGGATTTGTTTGGACCATCTAGGGTCATGAGTTTTGGTGGAAGTTACTATGCATTAGTAATTCTTGATGATTATTCTAGGTATACTTGGACTTTATTTCTTACTCAGAAAAATGATGCATTTCATGCATTTATAAGACTTGCCAAAGTCATCCAAAACAAGAAAAATCTCAAAATTATCTCCATTAAAAGTGATCACGGAAGTGAATTTGAAAACAAATATTTTGAAATGTTTTGTGATGAACATGGCATAGAACATAATTTCTCTGCACCTAGGACACCTCAACAAAACGGTGTAGTAGAAAGGAAAAATAGATCTTTAGAAGAAATTGCTAGAACCCTTTTAAATGACACACCACTTCCAAAAGATTTTTGGGCAGAAGCAATCAATACCACATGTTATATTAGCCTTAATAAGACCCATTGTTAAGAAAACCCCATATGAACTCTTTAATAATAGAAAACCAAACATTGCTCATTTACATGATTTTGGATGTAAATGTTTTGTCTTAAACAATGGTAAAGAAAGCCTAGGAAAATTTGATGCTAAGGCGGATGAGGGTATCTTGCTTGGGTATTCCCTACATAGTAAAGCCTTTAGGATATACAACAAAAGAACCATGACAATTGAGGAATCAATACATGTTACTTTTGATGAAACTAATATTACCTCTCCGAGAAAGGAATTTCTTGATGATATTGCAGATTCTTTGGAAGATATACCCGATGAAGAAAGAAATCTAAAAAGGAAGAGAGATGAAGAAAACAAGGATGTTCAAAATGGCATAGCCCAAGAAAATGATAATCTTCCCAAAGAATGGAAAACTTCAAGAAATCATCCTCTTGACAACATCATCGGAGATATCTCAAAAGGGGTAACAACTAGACACTCTCTCAAAGATTTATGCAATAATATGGCTTTTGTTTCATTAATAAAACCTAAAAACCTTAAGGAAGCCATTATAAATTATCATTGGATAGTAGCTATGCAAGTGGAATTAAATCAATTTGAAAGAAATGATGTATGGGAATTAGTAGAGAAACCTTCAAATTATCCAATCATAGGAACTAAGTGGGTATTCAGAAACAAATTGGATGAAAATGGTATAGTAATTAGAAATAAAGCTAGACTGGTAGCAAAAGAATATAACCAAGAAGAAGGTATAGACTATGAAGAAACCTTTGAACCCGTAGCCAGATTAGAAGCCATTAGGATGCTTTTAGCCTATGCATCTATTATGAATTTTAAACTATATCAAATGGATGTCAAGAGTGCTTTCTTAAATGGTCTAACCTCCTGGGTTTGAAGACTCACAAAAATTAGACCATGTCTATAGATTAAAGAAAGCACTCTATGGATTAAAACAAACACCTAGGGCTTGGTATGAAAGATTAAGTAAATTCCTATTGGAAAAGAATTTCACTCGAGGGAAGGTAGATATTACACTCTTTAATTTCCATTATGCACTTTAATTATCGCTTTTTCTTTTGGTTAAGTTTCTTTTTCTATTCTTTACTTTCTTAACTTAGTAGTAAAAGCCTAATTAAATCTAGTAACATTAAGAAGGATAGTTTTTTAGTTAGTCAAGCCACTTGATCCAACACAAGAAGGCTCGGGCAGAAAAGGCTGAGAAGGCTAAATCCAAGAAGGAAAAGGTTAGGAAAGCTAAAGTTGACAAAGGGAAAAAGCATGTCGAGGTATAAAAGAAGTGGGTGCCTCCTCCTCCTCCCCCCTAGTCCTAGTGTTGTGAAGAAGGCGATTCATGGTCCTCAAGATGAAGAACCATAAAAGAGGCCAAAGGTGGAGCCAGTGCTGATTGTTGCTCCTTTCTCTGTCGAGAGTCATTCTGTCTTCCTTTCCATGAAGAGAGGATTGCTTCTCTTTGGGGTCAATCCTTGTGCCCTCATCCAGTCTTCCATGCATAGTCAATTGGACCACGACATGCTGAGGGAAGCCGACCCCAAAGTCTCCATGGATTCCATTACTCTCTACCAAGCCAGAACTTGGGGGGTTGCTAAGTTTTGGACTGACAAATTCAAGAAGGCCGAAGGAGAGTTCAAGAAGGCTCAAGCTAAATGTACCAATGCCGAGTAGGCTTTGGTTAAAGCTACCAAGGCCAATGTGACATTGTTGATTTCAGCCAAAGAATCTCAGAAGTCTCTAGAGGATGCAGAGACTAAGTTAAAGGTGGCCCAAGCTGATCACAGCTGAGGACTCTACGAAAGCTCTCCAAGAGGATGTTGAATGCCTTAACACAGAGTTTGCTCTCTTTAAAAAATTCGGAGAAGGCCGAGGAGAAATTGAGGAGTGATCTCAACAAAGCTAAGCCCAAGATCCTCTAGACTCATGAAGCCTACTTCTTCAAGGCTACCTGGTAAGCCAAATACTTCTTCAAGGAAGCTGACCTCTCCCTCTTCGACATCGACAAGGACATGAACTGCGAAGGGGAGTTGGTTCCTAAGGTTCAAGTAGAGTGTGCCAATGAAGAGCCAACTCAGCCCTTAACTTAGTATTTTTATTTCTTGTTTGTAAAGGCTTGGACTCGGCCTATCGAATAGGGTCCCCTTGATTTCACCTTTTAATGAATCAATACTTTTTCTTCCAAGTGTTGTTTTCGTTTATGCCATTTTTCATTCTCTAATTTTTAACTAGAAATTACTTGGTAGAACAATCACTTAAAGAATTTTAGCAAATTTTTATTGGTCTATTAAGCTCTAGCCAAACCATTTTGCTTAATTCTTTGTTTATGTTAGCCCAAGTAACTTAGTCAGATTTTAATCGAACATTTTGGTCAAATAATTCGATCTATTTCAACATATATCTAGTTGAATGACTTAGTTTCTTTGGTTTGTTTTAGCTGAATACTCAGGTTTCCGTCTATTTTTATCTAAGTAACTTTGTCTATTTTGGTCTATATTTAGCCAATCGACTTAGTTATCTTTAGTCTATTTTTAGCCAAGTAACTTGGTTGTTTTGGTCTATCTTTAGTCGAACATCCAATTTATCTCTAGTCTATTCTTTTTAGTTGTATGCGGTTGTTGGTCTATGAGTAAGCCAAATTCTATTCAGTCTTATCTACACCCGAGATTGGGTCTTTAGTCAAAGAAACCTAATGGTCTTCTCGGATCTATAGAACACATAATATAATGATAACGGAAATTTTATTCAATGTAAAATTCAGGTGTGCCTCATTCTAACAAAAATTTTCATGGGAAAAATGCTAGAGTAGGAAAAAGAGTACATCACCACTTACAAGATTAACTATAGTAGAATTTAACGAGAGTCGCATTCTAGGTTCTTGAAATCATCTTGCCGAATTAGTGCTCTAGTCGGTATGCTCCATTTTCGAGTGACTCAACAAATCTGAAAGGGCTTCCAAGTTAACAACAACTTTGTCTTCCCAAGCATCTTTCTTGGTTTCTCTATATTTTCTTCAAGTGTGTTTGTTCCCCCTTCTTCTTTACCATGGCAAGTCTCAATAATGTGTTTCTAGCATACCTCCTGCTAACCCAAGCAAGCATTCAAATATTTGTCCTACATTCATTTGTGAAGGTAACCCTAGTGGATTGAAGACTATATCAATGGGTTTTCCATCTTACGAATAAGGAATATCATGTCTAGACAAATTTTTTGAAATGATACCAAGTTGCCTGCTGGAAAGTCTCTCGGCTTGACCCGACTATTCTATCTTTTCTCGATTGTCCTTTAGTATGTGTTAGGTCAAAAGAAATTTATGTCTTAAGATGAATTAAGACCCTAAATTATTTTGATTAGATGTAAATAAGTACAAAAGTTAAAAGTTGTGTCTTATGTGTTATTAATACATGTTTCACGAAGTTTGTGTCTAATGTTTCAAACAGTAGCCAGATGGAATCATGATCTGATACAAATTAAAGCAGACATTTAAGACTTCATTTAATACTTTTTGTTTGAGATTTGTTTTGCAGAGACATTCTCCTAAGATCTGTTGAATCCTATAAAGAATAAATGAAGCCAAGCTCTAAAATTCCTCAATTGCCATCAAAAGAAGAGTTTTGCTGCATAGACCTGCTTTGACACAAAAGGAAGTGGTTTCTTGCCAAGTCTTCAACACGCCAATGATGAAGAGTGGTTTCTCAACATGAACAAGTACGTGCATTTAATGTCCCAATGATCATTTTCTTCAGACCTAAGCTTAAAGAGAGGAAAAAGAACAAATATTTGATTGAAGGAGGCCTATAAATACTATAAGCTTTAAAGACATGACATGATTTGAAGCACTCATTATTTCATTCCTTGCATAAAAAGCTCTCTGTGTAAATTCTTGTAAATTTTAGAAAAGCCCTCAAAACACTTTGTTCTTCTTGAGAGAAAAAACTAAGTGTTGAATTTGTTTATCTGTCAGTAAGACGATAGAGTGTTAGTCATTGTGCAATCAAACCAACAAGTCTTCTGATTTGTGTTAGAGCCAACAATGGTTTGGTAGGATAAAAAATACTGGTTTTAACAAGCTTTGTGTAATGCTTGAGTTAAGTAGCAAGAAGTGGCAGTGATAAATACTTGTAACTCGCGAAAATTCGTGGAACTTGGTGGTTTGCGAAAAACTAGACATAGTCTTAGTGGTTGAGACAAACCAGTATAAATTCTTTGCATCTTATTCTATTTATTCTTTTTTATTCAACTAACCTAGGGTTTGAATTTGATCTTTGCTTTTGAAAAACTCTATTTATTTTACAAAGATCTGAAACTATTGTCTGATCTTTCCAGCAAAAATCTATTGTCTATTTTTTTTTAAGTCTCATCAAATGATAACTTCATTATTTTAGAAAAAGGTTTTAAATTTAGTACAAAACACAATTTAACCCTCTTTCTTGTGATATTTTCCTTTGAAATTTGGTATCAGAGCTTAGCCTTAAACGGTTAAGCACCTGATAGTGTCTAGAGGAAAAGATCCTAATGTCAGATAACAACAAAAACAACAATGGTCTATTCATTGTTGAAGGAGAAGCCCTCACGAGATGACAAGGCTTCATAAAAGAAGAATATCCATACTAGAAAGAAAAAATTAAGATGTTGAAATAACAACAATCACACTAGAAGGGAGGTTGAATAGTGTGTTAATCAAAGATAATAGCTTTTTAAAACTTTTAACACAAATATAGACAGATATATTATGTATGGTAAGTTCTCCACTGCAAAGAAAACATATTTTAATAAAACCATGCTTGATCGTCCAGCGACTAAATAAGCTAGAGTCTTCAAAACAATTTTTCAAGTAA